>NC_060129.1:157308602-157932650 GCF_021461395.2 Schistocerca americana
TCTGATGTCTAAAAGTAGAAAGACTGCAGGTCTGATAAATGTGGAAGGTAGGCCGTGGCTTGCTGCTGCATTTCAGCTGGAGTTCATTGGCCTGGTGTAAAAATACATAGGTATAATCCAATATATCTGTTTTTTGGCCCATCCCTGGTGACAGCACTTTGCGACGTTCTTTTCACTACTCTATACTGACCTGAAATGATACTTATTGGGCGAAAGCAGTGTTGGGAGGGGAATGGGGGGTATTGGAGTGGGGAGGGAGGGGTGAGCGGATGGAAGGTGACATAAGCAACTGTGTCTGCTGTAAAACAAAAAAAAAAAAACAAAAAAATTGACAGATCGTGAGGCAACGATTTGCTCGCAGGCCACAGTGATCCCGTGGTATGGTCCCTCTCTGCAGTCTGTTAACGAACGAACAAGCATACAGAATAGGTTTCTAGATATGTGAGTGGTTGGAAAATTTCTTAATAACAAAACCCCTTACATTGTTGAGTGTTCACGAGAGACAGACATATCGCCAGGAGTGCCCCAGAACATAATCTGACACACAGGATGAGCTGATGATGCTGTGGTGTACAGGGAGATGTAATTGTTGAATTACTGTAGGAGAGTGCAAGTTGACTTAAGCAAAATTTGTTGGTAAGATGAATGGTAGTTAGGTCTAAATGTAGAAACATTCAAATACAGCAGTAGCCGTGCGCTACTTGACAGTCACGTCGATTACATGTCTAGCTGTGACGTTGCAAAGCGATATGGAATGGAATGAGCATGTAAGGGTACAGCACAGAAGGTGAATGCTCGGCTTCGATTGGGGGAATTATAGGAAAGTACGGTGAATGTGTAGAAGACATAGGACACTAGTAGAACCCATTCCTGAGTACTGTTTGGGTGTTTTGGATCTACACAAGGCCGTATTCAAGCAAGACGTCGGAGCAATCGAGAACTGTGCAGCCAGATTTGTTACCTCTAGGTTCGAACTCCATGCTAGTGTTATGAAGGTGGTTTGGGAGCCCAAATAGGAACCCCTGCAGGGAAGACGATGTTATTTTGGAGGAACACTACTGAGCAAATTTAGAGAAGCGACATTCGAAGCTGACTGCAGTACGATTTCACTGGCGTCAAAGTCCATTTGCTATAAGGAGCACTAAGATAGACGAATTAGGGTGTCTGTGGAGGCATACATATAGTCGCTGTATATACGAGCGTCATACGAAAGGAAATGACCGGCGGTGGTGCAGGGCAACTTCCGCCATGCACCATATTGTGACTTATAGAATATGTATGTAGATGCATATGTACCAGTACTCAGCATGCCACCTGGCGGTGTGTGGCGGAAGGTTCTTCAAGCATCGCCAAGTGACAGTCTCTTTACTGGGCTTGCCGCATCGTCTACGTGTAGTGCAAACAAAACAAAGTGTTTGGCTCGTCTTCCCTAGAAGATTTTCTATTTGATCGTTCCTATTTAAGTTGGTCCTAATTGTAATACCTTGGCATTTAGGTGAAACGGCACCCTTTCGATTTGTGTGACTCGTCGAGTAAAATAAATATAACGGGTTCCTTCTAGTTCTCCTGTGGATGACGTAACAATTTTCATTATTTAGAACCAACTGCCACTTAACGGACCCCGCCGGTAACCTCTCTATATCATTTTGCCATTGCGTCTGATCTTCCGATGACTTTACTAGATGCTAAAAGACAGCATCACCTGCAAACAATGGCTGCTCAGATTGCCCCCTAAATCGTTTTTATAGATTAGGAACAGCACAATGACTACAACACTTCCTTGTTTTACTCGACGACTTTCGCGAACTCTCACCAGGCAAACAGGAATACGGCGGTCATCCGGAGGAGAGGCGTCACGTCACGCTTCCCGTGGTTTGGCCGTCCTGCGGCAGACTTCCGCTGCGCCCGCCGTCATATTGAGCGCGCGCTCCCTGCGGCGCGCACTGCTTCTGTTTGCGACAGCGGACAATGCAGCCGGCGGGCGTAGTTGCCACAGTGGCAGCTCTGCTTGCAGGAAATGCGACATCGGTGCTGGATTGCCTCTGCTGGCACCTCACCAATGTTACTGACTCTGGCAGAATCTATCAATTGAGCAACGCTGAAGATTTGGTGCGATGGGACTACTGTGCTGATAAATGTAAGTGCTTTTTCGTGCAGTACAGACTGACAATATGTTATGCACAGGGCAGTTTTCACTCACACACAGGCGCCTTGGCTTTGATATGCTCTTATCAAAGGTTATACGTTTTCTCCCTGACAGTGAAGGACCGCCTTGGGGACAAATTGCACTTCATTTTCACCCTTTTCGGTCAATGTACTTTGTAATAACCTTCTGCATGTGAAAAATATCATAAAGTACGATTTGGAAAGACGGTAAATTAAGCATCTATATTTGCGAATTGAGCCCAAAACGTTTTTCATATGTGTGAGAATAGATAGAAGTAAGATGTTGTGAAATACAACGAGTAGATTCTTTAAAACCAAAGCACCTTCTCGCATAATTTCTGACGTACCTCGTCATAATAGCACCCTTTACGTATTTTCCATAGTTCTGTATTCTACATAATCGTGGACATTGATATTACAATAAAAAACAATTCACAATGAATATAGTGATGTCAAACGGATCTTAACTACTTAACGTACAGCGATACATCGATAAGAAAGAAAATGAAATACAAACTAAGAACAAAATTTCGATAGTTGCTGAGCACAATGAGGAGTGGAAAGTTCCGAGTGATAAGAGAAAATGGTGGGCTGCATTCTGCGCTTCAGAAATTAACATTCGCCATTGTGTCATCGCGGTGCAGAGGACGTATCCTTAGCGGTACAGCACAGACATCGGTGGCTGACGCCTGACGTGGCTGGGACGGAGTTCACTTCCTTCACTGCAATGTTTAATTTCCTAAATTAAGTAAAATATTTTTGTAGTTCTAAAATTACCTTACAATGAGCCTGACAACGTTCGTAGGTTTGAATCGCCTGTAGACGTATAGAAAAAGACCATCCTCCTTTCCTTTTTCGTGATGGATCTATGACTCTGTCGTTGAAATTTGGAAACGTGTGAATCGTTTTCTTTGCAATAGATAGCATGGCAAGATGAGACAGCCTATCTTCATCTCTGGTACTTCTAAGAAACTGTTTGATCCGCGACAACGTGCGGAAACACGTCTCTGCTTCACAGCTTCTCACGGGACAGCAGCCGCTAACTTCAGCAGATTCCTGACGTCGCCAAAAGGTTCTTGCAGATTGTTTTCAATGACAAACTTTATAAGGGCTCCTGCGCTTTTTTTTTCTTGAAACCTATTTCGAGAATAAATGGTCTGTAGCTCTGTTTTTAACTCAGCTTTACTTAAATAATTGATAGGACTGCGTAACAGCAGATAGCACATTTTCAGGACACTAATTTTTCAATGAAAGAAAGAAGCGGTGTTTGAGTAAATTAGAGGGCAACAAGTGGCTGCAGAATTCAAACCTCTGTTTCTTCTGTGATATCATTAACATTGTTTCTGATTTTAAAAATTTCGTTTCGGAATGATGCTGCTGCTTGCTTTATTGAGACGCGACCAGTGGTATATTTTTGGAATTGGCTGTACTAGATGTTCACGTAGGGCATACATACATATTATAAAAATGGATGTGTGTGTGTGTGTGTGTGTGGTTTGCAGATGTACCACATCCCCTCCTGAACCGATTTCAACCAAACTTGCTACATACATCTCTTACTGCCAGCAATGAATTGCTGTGGGCGTAATAACTACTCACCTATCATAGTTCAGGACACATAACGTCGTAAACAGAGAGATGCACGACAGATTGCCTCACAGTGCATGACGTCTAAATTTACTGCTTCTCCCCTACCACCTCTGTTCGCAGCACATTCTGCACACAGTACCGTCGTACACCAGGGAATGTACCTGCAAAGTCGTGCCATTGCATGACGCAAGGATCAGGAGATGTGGCGTCATGTATGAATTTTTAATACATTTATTCGTTAGAGCTGAGACACACACAGAGTCGAGTCCACTTAAGAGAAATCCCCGATACCTGGCAGAGATTTCATCATCTTTCAGCTGCGAAGCGCAAACGGCTGTAGGCGAAAACAGCCACCTGTAGGGCTGTGAAGAGTCTATGCAGACGTTTACAGAATCGCGGTCCAGACATGAAAATAAGCTGTGCTTACACTTCTGGAAATTATGCATATTTCGTTTCGTAATTTTAAGTGTTTTCATGAATACATATAAATGAATTTTTTTCGATATTACAGAAAAACGCAGTTCAATTTTTGTTTTCATTTCTCATAGAAAATTGCCAAATGAATAGCTGTACATTGCTGGGTTTGTCAGCTATTTATTTTTATAAGATATCCCTAACCGAAAGGAAATTTTTGTGTTATAGAGTTTTATCCTTAGGCGACATGTTTGATTTACATTTGTTGTCTGGCTGCTGGTATCTTGAACGTGTTTAAGACATTCTGGAGTGTCCTCTCTATTCACATTAACTGTGAGCACTTTTCACGATTTAAAGTTCTATGTAATGGCTGATCCATGTGGGATTCTTTGTTTCACAACTGCATCTGGAACAGCCACTTTTCGAGGTGAATGACAGAAAAGTATTGCTACCTCCGCAGTAGTTCTGAAAAACGGTTTCATTTTTTTGTTTCGACTTGTCACTTGCGCAAAAATTAAGTTCAGTGAGTGTTCATAACAATGTACGTAATACACGAAATTATGCCCTTATATTACAGTTGATTGTATTTCTGTATGATGGTCACGCATGACGCTGGCGCCATCATAAATTTCAGATATTACGTTTTCTTTCGTTTCTTGGACAACATCGGCGAGTACATCTTTAATTGAATCAGCCAAGGAGGTACCACTGATAAGCGATTGATTTGAAAACATGCAAAATCTTTCAACCGGCTCTTCAGCAGATAACAGAAAACGAAATACTACCAGTAACTGAAATTTAGAAGCTACATCAGATGTTTCATCTGCTAACAGAGACACAAAATCTGTCTTCGTCCTGACACACATGTAACGTACAGTCCAATAAATTCTTCTGTATACCACTGGGTGCACCTAAAGACAGCAGAATTGTTCACGTGCTCTTTCACATCCGCAGCTGACGCGGAAGTGAAATTTACCCGTTCCCTAAGTATTCTAGGACTGTTAGATTGTACTGTTTCATCATGTACACGCAGCGCAAGTTCAGACTCACTGCAGAACTTTATCTTGGAAAGAACATAGCGAGTTTGTCTTATATCGCCGTTCTGTCTTTCTGTATTTTGCCTGACAGCTAGGATGTTGCATAATTTGTGTTTTTCCAACGACTGATAATGCTAAAAAAGCATTCTTATGTCCAGTAGATTCCCCACGCTTCTTAACCTTCTCTGTTAGATGACTTACAAGGAAACTGTTAAGTCCGACGTCGCAGGAACAGTCTTTAGTAAGGCTTATTCGAAAGTGAAAATTATGACCAGAAAAATATTAACTGGTGATGACGCACCATGTCCACAGAAAACGAGAGTCTGGGATGCGCAGAGATCAACCTTCTATGGGGTGCATTTATTACACCTCACAAAATGGACATGGTCGACATCCAAGAAATGTTAGAGAGAAACCATTAACTTGGACCATGGAAACCGAATAAAAATGGCGCGTCTCAATGATCACAAAGGTTCGCACCATCGAGATCAAAGACGAGCTCCTTGGCAGCTACGAAGCGTGCAAGGCATCCACTCTTGAAGAATGCATTCAGAAATCACATTGGAGTAACAGGGTGACGAGAACTGATGGAAAGTGATGGCGTGCAACCGAATGCGAAACAGCTTACCGTGAAACTGGCTGTCCTTTAAGGCGTTGATGCAGATAGTGCAATAATTTGTACGCACAGAAAAGACAAACATGTGGAGGTTGAATTAATCTGGTGGTTCCAGGTGGTATGAACTGCAATGTCACACACTTTCCAGGAGCGATAGTTTGTTCTTTAGGAGTATGACTTTTATACGCAGACTACGAATGAAACAAAAGCAACTTATTTTGACGAGCTATTAGCCAAATGCAGTGTTCATACTATAGTTGCAGTTATCTAACGCCCGTTCTCCCACTCTTGCTTGCTATGATGTAAATATCCCCTACTGCCCTTACCAAAGTCACTCACATGAGAAAGAATCGAGGGGCGCAAAGCAACTCTTAGTTCTTGCAGAGCAATGAATAGCGTTCCAGCATATATACCATCCGGTTAAAGAGTCAGTTAATTGTATACGAATTGATATTCCATGATCTTGACAGAATTCTCTTGATACCTTTAATTTCCAGGGTCCCTTTCATATGTGTTTCCTCTTCAAATGCAGATTGGTTGCAGTTGAAAACAAATTCCTTACTCAACGATAGGGTAAGTTTGAATACGCCCCTACAAATTTCTGGGCCGATTCCGTAGTATGCTGTGCATCGTTAAGTTTCGTTTGAAATTTCATTGTCCTACAATTCTGTAGCACAGTTTGACGTTAAGCAAGCATCCACTGCTTCTCTTGAAATCACTATATGTATGTCGCGCGCAGTTTGATGTGGATGACGTAGTAGGTCACCAGCATCTTCATCCCGTAAATTGTATCGAGCATCCTTGAAACGCGAAAACATCAGTTTTTGTGACAAGTGCGTCTTGTCTGTTCAATAACCGTAGTTTTTCTTATGCACTAACGGTCATATTTCTGCGAACTTCTTCAAAATACACTACTGGCCATTAAAATTGCTACACAGCGAAGATGGCGTGCTACAGACGCGAAATTTAACCGACAGGAAGAAGATGCTGTGATATGCAAATGATTAGCTTTTCAGAGCATTCACACAAGGTTGGCGCCGGTGGCGACACCCACAACGTGCTGACATGAGGAAAGATTCCAACCGATTTTCATACACAAACAGCAGTTGACCGGCGTTGCCTGGTGAAACGTTGTTATGATGCCTCGTGTAAGGAGGAGAAATGCGTACCATCACGTTTCCAACTTTGATAAAGGTCGGATTGTAGCCTATCGCAATTGCGGTTTATCGTATCGCGACATTGTTGCTCGCGTTGGTAGAGATCCAATGACTGTTAGCAGAATATGGAATCGGTGGGTTCCGGAGGGTTATACGGAACGCCGTGCTGGATCCCAACGGCCTCGAATCACTAGCAGTCGAGATGACAGGCATGGCTGTAACGGATCGTGCAGCCACGTCTCCATCCCTGAGACAACAGGTGGGGACGTTTGCAATACAACAACCATCTGCACTAACAAATCGACGACGTTTGCAGCAGCATGGACTATCAGCTCGGAGACCATGGCTGCGGTTACCCTTGACGCTGCATCACAGACAGGAGCGACTGCGATGGTGTACTCGACGACGAACCAGGGTGCACGAATGGCAAAACGTCATTTTTTCGGATGAATCCAGGTTCTGTTTACAGCATCATGATGGTCGCATACGTGTTTGGCGACGTCGCGCTGAACGCACACTGGAAGTGTGTATTCGTCATCGCCATACTGGCGTATCACCCGGCGTGATGGTATGGGGTGCCATTGGTTACACGTCTCAGTCACCTCTTGTTCGCATTGACGGCAGTTTGAAAAGTGGACGTTATATTTCAGATGTGTTACGACCTGTGGCTCTACCTTTCATTCGATGTCTGCGAAACTCTACATTTCAGCAGGATAATGCACGACCGTATGTTGCCGGTCCCATATGGGCCTTACTGGATACAAAAAATATTCGACTGCTGCCCTGGCCAGCGCATTCTCCTGATCTCTCACCAATTGAAAACGTCTGGTCAATGGTGGCCGAGCAACTGACTCGTCACAATACGCCAGTCACTACTCTTGATGAACTGTGGTATGGTGTTGAAGCTGCATGGGCAGCTGTACCTGTACACACCATCCACGCTCTGTTTGACTCAATGCCCAGGCGTATCAACGTCGTTATTACGGCCAGAGGTGGTTGTTCTGGGTACTGATGACTCAGGATCTATGCACCCAAATTGCGTGAAAATGTTATCTCGTGTCAGTTCTAGTATAATTTATTTGTCCAATGAATATCCGTCTATCATCTGCATTTCTTCTTGGTGTAGCAATTTTAATGGCCAGTAGTGTATATTCGTGATTGTTGTTTTCGTATGCCACGGATGATTTTCCAAATACAAAATTACGTTTAGTACCAACTCCTAGGACAGCGACTGTCCTTCAGTACGTTTCCCTGGAAACGGCAACTGGGGCTCCCTGTCCGACAGTGGCGATGAACTGCACCACACCTGTTTCAGTAACACTTTCTTTCTATTGCCGTGCACGTATCATCAACACTATATGCCTTTTGTACATTGTTCACACGACACGACCCATTCCACTGACTCATTTGCAGAAAGCCTAATCCTTCATCCGCCACTTCTTTCTCACTCAGCGAAATTTCTTGGGTTTCTTTCTGACGGAATCTCAACTTGGGCTACTGTTACTGGAGATATAACGCAATGTTTGCTTTGTTTATCGTTGCCATTGCTCTGCTTTGTATCAACACCATTAGCACTGTAGCACTACCGTGAGTTACTCGTCGACTAAGCAGTTCAGCTACGCTCCGTAGCCTCGTGCTGTCGACAGCATTTGATAGCTCCAGTCCCTCCCCCTGTTGGCATCTGCAGCCAGTGTTGTGTTAGCACGGTAGGCAAAATGTGGGGCGTCGTATGACGTTAGATCTGACATGCCAACGAATGTACAGCTTGTGCCTTTACCCTTAGCTAACAGCAAACACGGAAAACAAAATGGGTAATTGGTAGGAGTGAAGCAGGCAATGCAAATGTTGGTTTTACGTCCATTTACATTAACACACCTGGAGGATGCCTTACCTCGGCTTGTTTACGCTTGCCTTAACTCGAGCTGAGGCGGCGGCCAGATGTACTCCCGCAATTTCATTACTTCAGACTAATTATATTTTTTGCGCTGCTATTTTTTTCCGCCAGTATATTGCTGGCGATCTTTCCCATCACTCCTGTCTGCTGTAGGAATGCCCATAAACTTCCTCACGGAGGTTCAGAAGAGAAAGTGAACCTTGGCAATCCCGGGTAATGCTTTCAGTCATACACTTGCTATTTGAACAAGATAAAAATATCACACGATAAAAACTAAAGATGCAGAAAAAATGATCACATACGAGGCAGAATCGAAGTACGATCGTTTCATTACATATATTTATAATCTGCACAACCAGCGCTTTTCTGGGGCATGTAGAGTTTCCAGACTTTAGAGGTTCCAGGCTGTGGCTGGAGTGTGTTCCCACGGCCGGAGAACGTGAGCGGCCCGCGGCGCGAGTCGGCCAGTGTGGGGGTGGGGGCCGTGGCCCGCTGCGTGGGAGGCCGGCCTGCCTGCAGCCAGACACACAGGTCGGGGAGTACGTGGAGGAGGCGCGCCAGTCGGCCGTAATCACACTTAATGGTAACAGGGGTAGTTTCCTTTCGTTACAGAATTTGTCAGGGAAAGGCATTGGTCGTAACTGAGGCATTATTCCAGTACGGGAAGCTTCCAGTATCGCTACACAGTTGGCGGGGACAGGCTCTCGCGAGAATATACGAGAAACACCGAGTCATACAATTGTACGTCGCAGGTTACGGAGAGCGCCAAGTGAGTCAGTCGGCCCTCAGACACGACGAGGCGGAGGTCTCCGTGTTGGCTCAGGAGCGTCGACTTCCCTCTGTACGAGTCAATTACGTTCATTGATATCAGGTGTGCATTACTGGAACGTTCGCAGTGGTTAATTACAAGTGGCATACAGCAATGGCATCCCGATTTTTCGGTTAACAGTAGCAGCTGGCCGCAGTCCCATCAGAAGCGACTGTTTGTATGTTTACAGCCCGGTAGCCACACCGACGGCGAGTGACGTCATCAGGGCAGGTATGAAACTTTCAGAATGTTTACCGGCGAGGTCAGCTCACCGCCGAGGTAGCCTCAGCTGGACTCCCTAAGCGAAGCGGGTCTTACGAGTGTAGCTGCGCGGGCTAACCGTCTGTTCCTTCACAGAGACATTACGCTTTCTTCTTTCCTTTTGCTTCATTTTGTACTCACTGAGGGTTTTATCACGCATTTGCTCAAAAAGACGTGAGCCTCGTGAGGGAATGAGCAGGCAGAATATCTTTTGTGTGTCCAGAGATTCTGCCGCAAAGTTTCTGGCAGGTGAGATCAGATCAGCGCTTTTTAATGCAAACCCACTCTCCGCCACTCAGTGCCTTCATTGCTGCTTTATCTGCGGCGAGGAACCGTATGTCAACCGCACTTGCATATCGGTCGACAATTTCAGTTCGATTATTTCAAAAATGATCTCCACATTTGATGAGTACTTAGCTATTACATTTGTTTTCTCCCAGCTCCGTAAGCGCTGAACGTTCCCGCACAAGTACAAAGGGACAGAAGTGCAACTACTGCCTCGGAAGTGTACAGAACAACGAATGGCGGCGCCTCTGCTACTTACCTAACGAGATACCCTGGGTAAACACGGCTACAGCTAAGAGGAAAATACAGCTCAGACGCGGATCCCAGAGATTAAAGCGAGAGGAGAGTGGTATGCCGATTACATCATTGGGAATTCCAGCTTTTCAGGCTGCAGTTACTTGACTGTGACGCAGTACTTGGCAGATAGACTGTGATGAGACAGGCCAAGTGTGCGGCGCTCCAGGAGATGAGAGTACAGAATGCCCGGGGTCGTCATTCACGGCCCAGCCTGGGCTGGAGATCTGAAGTCGCCAGGAAAGGCTCCCACTGGCTGCCGCTCCAGTCTGGAGCGCCCTGCCGCCTGCAGCCCAGCTGCCTCTCGGCCAGCCTGGAGTCTCCTCTCCAGCCCCGCACTGCCGGCTCTGACACCAACGTGAGACCATAAGTCTTATTCCCAATCTCACCAATCAAACCAGTTAACGATAAGTGTGATTTTGACTTAAATATTACTGTGTGCGCCTAGCCAGGTACATCGCACGTTCCTGTGGTAGCGGTGCTAACTCTGTCAAGCTGGGGCAGAACAGCATGGCTGACATGCGACATTAAATTATTTTGTTGAAAGGATGTCGAAAATATCGCAAGCGAGCTGCCTCAAGGACTCAGAAATGTAACAGCTGCGACCAGTGTAACCAATCACGTATTGTATACCGAGTGGCTCCCCGTGAGATGGGCGAGAGTGCAACGTGGCATTCGCCGCTCTGCTCAGGGCGTCGATGCACGGACCGCCCACACCGATGCTGCAGTCAGAACTTGGGCTCATACGGAATGACGGCACAGTGTCCAGTGTTGTAATGTCGGCGCAGCTCTGCCCGCTTCCTCGTCAAGGAGAGCCGCAGCAGTGGCCGCCGTGCTGACAGTCGGCTGACTTGTTGACCTTTGGCTTGTGAAAGTGTGCAGCACGCCTCACGCTGTGTCGATTATCGTTGGCTGCAGCTCTCTCAGTGTTTCACTTTCAGTAGCTGCTGGTACTGATGAGCATATGAGTAGCCCGTGGAAGCTCGTGAGTCAGAGTGCAGACCTCGAGGTGACTGAAGAGCGTTTTGCAGATTGGCCACCGCGGTTCTCGACGTGCGACAGCCCGGAGCAGCCGCCCCCCGCGGTCTCAGCTGCGCGGCGCCTGGCAGACCGCCTCTGGGACTCCAGACTGTCGCCGCCGCCAGCAGGTGGAGCGGCGGAGGGAGGGGGGTGCGCCGGCGTCCTGGCGCAGCTCCGCCGCCTCACGTGGGACGAATCCTTGCAACTCCTTCAGGAGCTCGACTGCCGGATCGCTGACGACTGTATCGACTCCCGCTGTGTACCGAGGTATGTAGACCACTCGATGCCATTACTACTAACCGTACAACTAATTCTTTCCTTAAATTTATTCTCAATGCTGTCACCTACTTTTCCTATTTTGCGATACTAACTATCTGTCAATAAGGGCACATTTGTGACCCAAAGAGGAAGCGCGGTAATACCTTCTGCCGCCGCCTCTTCTGTTGACACTTTCCACCGAGCAGTCAATGGAATGTGCCTCGTGGCACACGTCTCTCTCCGCTCTCTGTCTCCGCATGTCGCTACAGCAGACAGTAAATGATCTGATGATGACAGTCACAGACTGAAAGCGGTAACGAACAAAAAAAGCTTTTCATCGAGACTGCTTGCCTTACTAAAATTGAATTTATATTCCTATTTCCCAACCGTATTATCAAAAATCAATAAAAGTACAGTGTCGTTTGAGATGACAACAGCTGTAGCTCGATAGCGTTGTTAGTTGTAAATTAGTTCAAAAGTGAACAATAAACACTGCAAGTGGCTAAATTAATTACTTTTCGAAACAAGCAATTATAGAGCCAACACCCTGCACCACCAGATTACAGTAATACTCCACAACATTTGCTGTATATACGTAATTAAAATCTCTAACATGGCAGCAGTCAGAAACAGTAAAATTATGGAAGCCATAGGAATGGAAGAGCCAACCAGTGGCACGTCAGATGTTTATTCACACTTTTACCTTGCTTCACTGTTCATTGAGCCATCTGGCTATACGTTAGCATTTATATGGGTCATTTTAGTGTTGACTGAGCTTTATGACCTGTTTTCTCTTTTCACACAATAAGTTTACACACGTTACTACTTCTTCCAAGGAAGAAAGGCTTATATCCGTTTAAACCTAGGTAAGGATTCGAATAAACTTGCGAAGTACAACTAGCTGGTGCATGATTCCCATTCTTTCCATAAATAATTAACTTATAGTAAGACAGTCACATTCAAGCCAACTTTTGCTTCAAGGATCATGAAATGACATCACGGTATTACCGCCTCTACCCTCGAAGACTTCGTCAACTCGGCGGGGAAGAGAGCTCCGGAAGTTTCTTCATATACGCAGCATCTGCCCGAGGCCTCCCACTGACGCATCAGATCCCGCAGAGCTACCAGTGTGTGGGGACGTCGGCTGCCACGTCTCAGCCGCTGTTCCAGACAGTACCGTACAACGTCTGCGGCTCTGAGACCGGGTTGTCTAGTGTTCGCCTCGAGGTGCTGTAGGGCGCCCGAGTGTTCGTGAAACCGGGAGTGTATGCACGCAGCCCTGGGAACACGACTGTGTGTGTCATCTTCTACAACGCAAGTGTCCAGAGAATCGGGCAACACTTCGTCACCGACAATGTTGAAATAAACGTGCTGCTTCAGGTTCACATTAACCTTGGTGACTGAATCCAAGTCACGGCGACAGAAACACCCCTATGACACCATGCAACCACCAGTGGCTTGAACTGCATCCTCTATAGGCCGTCGGTCCCATCGCCACCTCCATAATTTCAGAAGAGGCGAAATCGCGCGACTCGTGTGACGCACCTCCACCCAGCCACTGTCCGTCTCTGCGTGGTTTGGCCCACTCAAGACGCGCAGCTGTGTGTGTCTGTGTGAACGACGGCCGCCGACTCCAAATGTCGAGTCTGTGCAGCTGCCTTCCGAACGATTGCTAGGCAGCTGGTTCAGATGGAGCTGCTTTGCCAGGCATCGGCAGTTTGCGTCTGGTTTGAAAGCGATCGCCAGTCACTTGGAGTGACACTCGTCAACAGCCCTGTCAGCTAGAATCTTTTTACGCCACTGCCTCACATCACTACGAGTGGTTCACCATTCGTTGCAGATACTTGGACAGTCCACATTGGTAGACCAACAGATCGTGTAAGCCAGCAGTCTGGCTTTAGCTGTCGCCGCGGTCGCACGCTCCTCGAGTTTGCTCCGTGAACGTTCAGTGTTTACGCCAGTGTTTTCGTGTTTCGTGACTGTTTATTGGCTATTGGTCTTCGTTCATGTTGTCTTTCTACGTAGTGCTGTTGGGATTTCGGCGTTGTCCGAAATTTCTTCGCTGCAGAACACCGTGGCAAACTCCGTGAGAAAAAACACCGTGATTTTCACCTTCGACAAGTACACCCGTCGAGTACAGCCCTCTGCACTGGAAATACACGACTAGATTACCGAGGTATTTGGGCTTCATCCTGAATCTGCTCATACCATGCAGCTAGACTCTGATGAATACTGCATGTTTGTAAAGTTTAACGATTCCGTGAGTGTAGACCGCTTTCTGGAAAAATTTGGTTATGAAACGGAATTTATATACCGTGATATACTAAAAGTACTGTAAAAGTCAGGAATTCCGAGTCTGTAATTAGAAATGTTAGGGTTTTGAATATTCCCATAGAAGTAGACAACTCGAAAATTAAAAATGTCCATTCAAAATGTGGGGTTGTCAGGCAAATAGTCAACGAAAGGTGGGCTTCGCATTTCAAGCTGCAGTGCTTTAACGGCATTCGCTCCGTGGAGATGGAAGTGAAGGCAAACATTCCCTCCCACATCTTTGTTGACGGGCACAAGGCGCATGTTATTTACTCAGGGCAAACCCCTACATGTCATGTATGTAACGAGTCAGGACTGCCCTCGCCGTGTTTTTGTGCTAACAAATAACCTTACGCAACGCCGGAAATTAACACTCAACGATTTGTTGCCAGCCAGTAATACAACAGAGGCGGCGGCTGTCGTGGACCCTGTTACTACCTCTGAAAATGTTGCACTTAATGTTAATGACTTTCCGCCTTCAAAACCTGCATTAACTGCTGAAATTCCGTCCCGTGACAGCGAGACTCCCACTAAAAAGCGTCCTCTACAGGACACTGAAAAAAATGTTGATGAGGACTCTTCCTGTGAAACACCCGTTGCCAGGAGGCCGAAGCCAAGTCCTGTTGGAAGTGGTAAAACGAGATGAAATGCAGGTCGATTTGGCTCCCACTTCCGCACAAGGAATTATACCGCCACGAACAGATAGTGACGCAGCTGGTAGTGACCTTTCACGGAAATGTGACCCTGAGCCTGAGGTCACAGCTGCGATAACCGCATCGAGTGCACAGCCCATACAGTGCGAACAGTACGAGGAAGTACCAAGTAAACAACCTGCTGACTCCGAAGCGCAACACCGCGCCGAAGGAGGAAATAAACAAGCATCACCGCCTCGCCAGCAAGACAGCGCAACTCACAACACCCCGGAGCCAAATATTGACGACTCGCAAGCCACCGCCGTTGCGCAAGACGGCCACCGTCGGAGGCTGCGACCGAAACAAGGTCTTGCTGTCACGCGTCATCGAGCGAAAACCACACCACAGAAGAAAGACGTCAAGAAAAATAATATTAAATATGAAGTCATCAGGGCCACCACTGACGAGGAGAAAGAGAAAGACCACAGTGACTTATAGCAATGCATTGTCAGGATTTCAGGATAATTTTCTTTTCAAGCACTTTGTTTAAAAGCAGTAAAATTTTGTCTATGAAGTTAGTGCATGTAATGGGCACACAGCTTGTAAGGATCGTGACTTGTAGAGAAGGTCGTTGCTGCTATAATCATACCGATCCTCATCCCAAATACCTTCTTCTGGTATGTCTGTGATGCAAGTTTATAGCACTACTACTATTAACATTAATAAATACAGTCACCCTTCAAATTGGCAGGATCAGAAGAATTCTTGTACTAGTCTGGGACAGATATCGCGTTGCTACAAGAAGTTGCGATGACGGCATTTCGGATCCCAGGCTTTTTTGGAATTGTTAGTGTTTCTACGGAAGCCATATCGGTACAGCCGTTCTTATAAGGGAAGGCATTCCGGTGACTGAAATCGAACGACTAGAATCAGGAAGAGCCGTAGGCATAAAAATTTTCGATATGACCGTGCTTAACCTTTACGCCCCATCAGGAAATTCCCATAAATTGGATGGTGCGATGTTTTTTCAAGATGAACTAATTTATTTATTGAGGAAAAATCCGTGTTCTCTTATATTAGGTGGACATATTAACTGTGTTTTAAACCAGAAAGATCAACAACCCAATTTCAACTACTCGCCACAGTTAAAAAAGTTAGTAAGTGATCTCCAACTCAAAGATGTATAGGAACTTCAGCACCCGACATCAGTCGAGTTCACGTATATAACCAGCCACTCCCGCAGCAGACTAGATAGAATTTACGTGTCACCAAATTTGAAAATTTTTTATTAAACGTTGAAACTGTTCCCGTGTATTTTAGCGATCACAGTACACTTTTAACTTGCTTTAATTTAAGTGTACAGTCAACCCGTCGATTCAGAGGGCAATGGAATTTGAGTATGTCTGTTTTAACTGACGAAGAACTGGAACAGAAAATAAGAGTAGCGTGGACTATGTGCCTCCGCACAGCAGACAATCACCCAACAGTGACTGGTGGACTAGGAGGGCTAAACCAAGGCTGCTGAAAGTTGTCGTGCAGTATAGTGTAGCGAGGCGCAGGGAGTTGAGGAATACAATGGAGTTTTATTATAAAGTTTTAAGAGACTTTTATCAAGAGGCAAATGATGACGTAATTCGTCTGAATGATATCAAAAAACAAAAGCCAAGTTATTAAGCATTAAACAGCAGCAGATGGAGGGACTAAAAATTAAATAGAAAGCCACATCAGCAGCAGCTGGTGAAACTGCTTCTCTGTATCACTTGGTGCGGCATGCTAAAAACAGACGTCAAGCTTTTATTGATGAAGGCCAGACGCATACTGGTACAAGGCTCCCATGCCAGAAAGAAATACTGGACCAAGTCCACAGATACTACGACAACTTATATGCCCCTACCACAGTGGACGATGCAGCTCTCGAGGACTTTCTCACTATTTTAGGTCCACAATTGTCGGGAACAGAAAACGCTGACATCCTGTCACCTATTACTAAAGATGAAGTGCATGAGGCAGTGCGTAACTCACCTCTCAAAAAATCTCCGGGACTTGGTGGCCTCCCTGTGGATTTTTATGCCCGCTACTGGTCTATAATTGGGGACAAGATCACTTCCATGGCGAATGTGGTCTTGACCGGAAAAGCGGTCCCTGCAGAGTTTAAGGAAAGTAAAATAGTACTGATTCCTAAGAGTAAAGGCAAAACCAACTTAAACAATTTTCGGCCTCTTTCGCTACTAAATTCTGATTACAAAATAATTTCGCGTATTATCAACAAAAGACTCCGTGCCTTTTCCAACAAAATATTGAGTCATCATTAATCTTGTTCTCCAACCAGAACGATGTTCGAAAGTCTATCTGCATACAGAGACGTCATTGCAATTACGTCAGTGGCAAGTATAAAATGTGCTTTAATCTTTATAGATTTCAACACAGCTTTTGACCGCGTTAGTCATAGATACCTCTTTGCGACGCTGTCAAGAATGGCTTTCCACCCTCAGATTGTCAACATGCTAAGAAATATTGCAACAGGTATAAATGCGAAAATAGCAATCAATGGGCAGACATCTAAACCCATACAGATAAGGCGAGGGGTTCCACAGGGCAGTCCCTTATCTATGTTTTATTTTCCGTACCTTTAGAGCCCTTTCTCCGCACTGTCCACGCAAGATTAACAGGCATAACATTGAGTGGTGAGAAAACCGTCATACGAGCTTATGCTGATGACGTGGGTGTTGTAATAAGGAATAAGGAGGAGACAGTTACACTGGAAAGAGAAATCCAAAAGTATTGTGTAGCGCCGGGAGCGACAACCAATGAAAACAAAAGTAAAACATTGAATCTGCGGGGCCTAGATCACCTCCGACTGGCATGGGCAAAACAAGACAACAAACATAAAACTTTGGGAATGACCTTAATGGCATGTCCGATGAGGATGGCTGCTTTTAACTGGACGGAAACTAGGAGGAAAGTTCATGGTGCTGCAATGGAGAACATCCATCGAACTATGGACCAGGTGCGAAAAGTCAGATTCATGAACTCCTGCATTTTGTCTAAAGCGTATTTCAGTGCACAGGTATTTCCAATCCCCAAACTAGTATCGAAAGGGATCATGTCCACTGTTACCAATTATTTATGGCGAGGAGACATATTCAGGGTTGGTGCGACTACCGTTATACTGGATGTCAGAAACGGGGGCCTCGGTTTGGTGGGCATTCGAAATAAAGCGTCTGCTCTGTTCCTCAAACGGGCTTTCCATATACTCAGAGAACTTCCACAATGTATAACCGCAAAGCTCTTTGAGGCTGTGACACCCCATAGCCTGCAAGCACCGATTGATGTCCGAAGGATTAATGCCCGTCTGCAGTATGTGAGTAACTTTTCCTCGAAGCAAGTTACCTTAGTGACGAAATCAGAAGCAACACATGTATCACAACGCGCGACATCATACTTGAAAGGAAGTTAAATGAGGGCAGAAACAAAACTGAAAAGAAATTCCCTAATTGTGACTGGAAATCTATATGGCGGAACATCAACTATGCCGGGCTATCTGCAGACGCTATTTCCGCATGGTACAAAGCAGTTAACAATGTCATCAGCACCAACGAGAGACTGTATGGGATCGGTTTAAACCAGACACACCTCTGTGGAAAATGCAGTCTGGAGGATACACTCATCCACAGATTCACCTGTGGCGGCAGTGTGAATAACTGGAATTGGATCAGGCAACAAATCGCCTTTCTCGCCAGATCCTCGGCCGAATATATAACGCAATCGCTCCTCCTGAGACCAGACATGACATACGTTCCGAAATTAAAAACCAACGCCATTAGCTGCTTACCGGGAAAATATGTTAGTTATGTCATCAACAAACTTGGGTCGGACAACATGAAGTGTGAATACGCAGAAATCAGCACGTATCGCAACCACAAGAAGCACTACGGCAACATGCTGGAGATCATTTTTGAAAGAATGGGTGTCGGTTAAATATGTGGCACCACTACAACACCTTGGACGAGAACGAACAGAAGAAAATTAAAAGTCACTTGTGTTCTTATTATTATTTACTTCTATGTTACAGGAAGAGTTTTTTCAAAACATTTTGTTCGGAATTACTCGTGTTCGACTTCCAAGGTATTTGTGTTATTCAAGAAGAATTGTTAAGTTTCTGTCAGTGATCAGTTTCTACTCAGAGAAGAGGTTTCTTTGTCTTTCTTACATCGGAGAATGGGAATTTTGTGTTAAGATTTCTGCACACTTAGTGCTATGACCCAACTGGGGACATGGAAAAAGGGGTGGGAGGGGGGGTTTGGGCCTCGACGCACCGGCAGTGCCGTGAAGAGACCCCACTGCTAGTGCGGCGTGTACCACGACGCCCTGTGACCTTCCTAAAAAAAAAAAAAAAAAAAAAAAAAAAAGTAGTTAGCGCTCGGGAATAGGATACGGAAGGTCATGGGTTCGCGCCTGGGTGGATGCGAAAAATTTTCTTTTCCTCTTCATAAAAAAAAGAAAAAAAAGTTGATAGAGCACTTGCCCGCTAAAGGCAAAAGTCTCGAGTTCGAGTCTCGGTCCGGCACACAGTTTTACTCTGCCACGAAGTTTCATATCAGCGCACACTCGGCTGTAGAGTGAAAATTTCATTCTAGAAACATCCCCCAAGCTGTGGGTAAGCTATCTCTCAGCAATACTCTTTCTTCCAGGGGTGCTAGTTCTGCAAGGTTAGCAGGAGAGCTTCTGTGAAGTTGGGAAGGTAGGAGACGAGGTACTGGCGGAATTAAAGCTGTGAGGACGGGGCGCGAGTCGTCCTTTGGTAGCTCAGTTGGTAGAGCACTTGCCCGCGAAAGGGAAAGGTCGCGAGTTCGAGTTTTAATGCGCCAGGAAGTTTCATATCAGCACACACTCCGCTGTAGGGTGAAAATTTGATTCTAGAAAGAATATATTGTTACACGGTGAAACGTATAATTTTAGAATTGTACATTTGCATTCGAAACGTTCTCAGAAAGATGTATGCGTTAATGGCACACGCTGTTGCTGATGTCCGTGTCTGCTATTTCCAGTTTGGCTGGTATCTCGGTATTGCAGATGACGTGCAGCGACATGAACAACGGCATGTGCTACTATGGTTTACATGTCTGTTATAACGTTCTGAGCAAAAATAACACATTCCCAAAAATATGCGTATCCCAATGCGATATTTTACTCTTTACTCTGCAGAAGAATAAAGGAAACCCGCTGGTGATAATGAAATATGGCTGAAATACGTGTCGGCAAAAATAGAAGAAACCGTGTTTGTTCAAGGTTGAATCTTTTCAAATTTTTGTTCTTTAATCAAAGACGAGATAAAAAAAAAACTGAGATTTCATGTAGAGAAATCACCTCAAGATGAATACCTACTCACAACATTACAAGAAGCTGTATGAAGCGAAGAATCTGAGAGTACAAGACGGACGTCTGGCTGTCGCTCTCGTAGGGCCGGCGAAGACGAGGTCACGCTAATTACAGGGCGCACAGGAGCAAAGTGGCCGGGGAGACGGTCCAGTATGTGCTACTGCAGGAAAAACCCTCTACCACGCACTTCGCAGGGGTTTGTGGAGTATGGAAGTGGAAGTTGATTTAGATATTACCAACATGTTATTTTTACAGCCTTATGACTGAATATTTACTTTCGCACAGAAAAAAATTAATTTCACGAACTAGGTGACTGATGCAAAAGCGGTAGTGCATGATATAGAAAAATATATTGTCCCAAATAATATATGATCTCAGCCACATGCACCCTTATTCATTCCGTAATTACTGCTTCCATTTCCATACAGTTTGCATCCTTCAGCTTTACCTTTAGTTGCCCACATTAAAAATGGTGTTACAAGCAATTTGAGTGACTGAGGCGCAGGAGTTTGAACTTTCTTCGACGTACAACTTTATTGTTTAAACGTTTGCATATCCCGTTAACGTTAGTAACGTCTTCACACTACGACATTCAGTAAGCAGATAACCGAAGATTTCCGCTGCTGGCCTGGCATTGTCCTCGTTATATACCAGCGTAATTTCATGTTATTTTCAGATATGTACATACTACTCACACAGCTGGTCTAATGACATTTCTCAAAATATTGCAGTGTTCTCTGTAATTATCTCTAGTTGATGGCTCTTGATACTGCTGTATTCCTTGGTAATATTATGCTTTTAATAAGTGTTATTCTGATGCGTTGTGTTTTACACGCTTGCTGTTTGTCACTTTTAAAAATGAACATTTTCCTGGAAAATATGAAACGAACATATGTGATCTTACGTCCAACCTGTGGCCACCGGTGACGCCTCAGGAGTTGACTGAGTGACTTCGCCGCAGCTGGGTAGGGGCTCATAATGACGGCCGGCCGCCCCGTGCCTCAAGTCACGCGTGCAGCGTGTCTGGCCCACGGGCCCGGCCTGCCTGCCGCTCGGCTCCGCTCGGTCCTTGTCGGAGGCGCCCGGAAGAGCGCCGCGCTTCGTCCGGCGTCGCGGTGCGGCGTCTTCCGGCCGGCAGGAGTCTCTCGAGTCCGGCAGACTCGCGCTGTCAGCGCTGTCTACCCTTCGCTGTGTGATCTCGGTACGATGGAGGTTCACTGGGCCAGTGGCTGTTTGCACGAAGGAGGCAGTCGAGCGGTCTACCGTCGCGATTCTTTAAAATGAGCGGCAGTGACAGAAGAGAGCGAAGAGGTTTCTCAATTCATATACGTTACAGGTAGTGCATACCTACTGTGAAACGACATTAGATGTACATGTACACGGATGCTCTGCAGATCACACCTAAGTGCCTGGCGGAGGGTTCATCGAATGACCTTCACAACGATTCTCGATTATTCCAATATCGAACAGTGCGAGGAAAAAACGAATGCGTATACCTTTCCCTGATAGCTCCCGTTTCCTTTATTTTATCACGACGATCGTTTCTCCCTAAGTATGTCTGCGTTAGCAAAATATTTTCGCATTCGAAGGAGAAAGTTGGTGACTGAAATTTCGTGAGATGATTCTGCCGCAATGAAAAACGCCTTTTTGATGTCCACCTCAAATTCTGTATCATGTCAGTAACAGTTTCCCCTATTTCGGGGTAATACAGAACGTGCAGCTCTTCTTTGAACTTTCTCAATGTACTCCGTTAACCCTATCTGGCGAGGATCCCACACTGTGCAGCGGTACTCCAAAAGAGGGCATACAAGGATCTCTTTAGTATATCTTACATTTTCTAAATATTCTGCTAATGAATCGCAGTCTTTGGGTTGCCTCCCCCTCAACATTATGTGTTCTTTCCAATTTAAGTCGCGTCTGCCCATTCTGATTTAGGTTTTACGTGATTTCCCTAAATCGCTCCAGGCAAATGCTGGGATGGTTCCTTTGAAAGGGCGCGGCCGACTTCATGCCCCATCCTTCCCTAATACAATGATACCGATGACCTCGCTGTTTGGTCTCTTTCCCCCAAACAACCCAACCCAACCCCAACCCCCAATCTAAGTGGCTCGTAATTAAAATTCCTATGGTTTTAGTTGAATCTGCGGGCTTTAGATTTAGTGATTTATCGTGTAACCGAAGTTTAACAGATTCCTTTTAGCACTCATATGGAGGACTTCATTATCTAGGATCAATTGCCACTTTCCAAATTATACAGATATATTTTCCAAATCGTTTTGCATTTTTTGATCTCAGATTGTTCCTCAGATTGTTACGAAATCATTTATATAGATAAGGAACAGCAGAGGGCCTATAACACTACGTTGGGGAACGCCAGAAATCACTTCTGTTTCACTCGATGACTGTCAGTTATAAGGAACTGTGACCTCTCTGACAGGATACCACGAACGCAGTTAGCTAACTTAGATGATATTCCATAAGCACCCAATTTCAGTACAAGCCGCTCGTGTGGTACAGTGCCAAAGGCCTTTTCGAAATCCTTGTCGATAGCACTCAACACTTCGCGCTTCACAAGAATGATGTTTTCTGAATCCGTCTTTGCTGTGTGTCAATAGACCGTTTCCTTTGAGGTAATTAATAGTCCTCACACGCAATATATGTTCCAAAATCCTACTGGATATCGAATTTAATAATATGGACCTGTAATTTACTGGATTACTCGTTCCACCGTTCTTGAATATTGGTGTAACCTGTGCAGCTTTCCAATCTTTTCATAGGGATCTTTCGTCCAGCGGACGGATGTATAAGGTTGTTATGTATGGAGCTGTTGCAACAGCATACTCTGAAGGAAACGTAATTGGTATGCAGTACGGACCGAAAGACTTGCTGTTATCAAGTGATTTAAGTTGCCTCACAAATCGGAGGATATCTGCCTCTAGGTTACTCATGTGGAGAACTGTTTTTGATTCGGATTCTGGAATATGCAGAAAGAGTTTAAAGATTTGATTGACAATGAAACGAATGTCGACAGACGAGATTCCTTGTTTTGTACATCAAAAAACACTTTGTGCTAAATTTGCAGGCCTTTGGCACATGGCGAAATTGGAAGAAAGCATAGTATAATTGCTGAAGTCACACGCATCTCCCGTTTTCAGCTGCAACGGTTTTCAGTGAAACTGAACGATTCCTATGGAGACTTCATATCGTACTGCAAAGTACGTAGGTTATGTCGAGAGACATACCTGGAACGACTTAAAACTTGCTAGCGTTTAATAAAGGAATGCAGGAACGAAAATTAAAACATGTGCAATCTAGTGCAGATTTCACATTTTAACTGGACTTGACTCCACACTGCCCACAGTAATGCACTGCAAGGTAACTTTTTCCTCATTTGATGGGGATGGATTTAAAAAGAAAATCGTGTTTCTGGAACGGACACATTCTGACAAAGACAGTGAAGTTCCCTAAGATCACTAGTGTTAAAGGAAATACGGAGTTTGAAGAATACGTTGTGGCCCAGAAAGAATTACAAGGGTAGTTTTATAAAGTTTTTGAGATTTTTAAAAGTTTGTTTGCATTAGCGCTTCATTGCGTATTAATACAGGTTACGTAACATCAGTGCTCTTGTGCCAAGTTATCCTCTTCCTTTGTGTAAATTTTTCTGGCAAAACATGTCTAGCAAATGCAATGTTTGCTGTAGAAATCTGAAGGCGGGGATGTGAAGACTGTGTAGGTTATAGTTTATTGGGGCGAATGTAGCGGCGAGGAAACTGGGAAGATAAGACGCTCTCCATGGCAACGTACGTTATATAGAAAGGACAGAAAAGTCGCTGAAAAGGAGGCAAAAATTTGTGCCCTTGAGGCTGAATTAGAGAATGAGGACTTGGAATTATGTAGGCTAAGGGAATAAACAGGGACGGGAAAGGTAGAAGCAAAAAGAGAAACTGTTCAAAAAACTTCGAAATTCAGTTAGTAAATCAGTTTGGCTTGCTATCTGAAGTAGTGGAGGAACGGGAAGTTCCAGATACCGCCAAAACCTCACACGCGCGATGTTCCTGTTGACACTACTGGTAGGTGAGGACACACTACGCATGGCCTGCACCTAAATAGGAAGGGGGAGGATAAGTCAGCTTCTCTATTAGCAGACACTGTAAGGGGGAACCTCAGTCACACGAGGGTGACCCCTGTGGTTAATGGCACCAGGTAGACAAGTTTCTTATGTCAAGGTCAAAGTCCAAACAGGCAACACTCAAGAAAAATAGAATAACAGAAGCTTCATGTACAGTAAATAGGGATGAAGCTAAGGGTAGTATCAACTTACCTCATCAGAATATCAGGGGAATAAAAAATAAAGTAGATGATCTGTTAGCATATGAAGATGACCTATTACGCTGTCTGTCAGACAAAAACAGGAAGTTGTTAATCTGTGACGATATCTATGTAAACTTTCTAAACAGTTCAGATGGGAAAAGTGTAAGTGTTACTAATTGCATATAACATAGAATCAGCTATCAATTTCCCTACACGTATAGCTCAAGGCAGTGGCGCTCTAATAGATAATGTATTTGTACAGCAAGAGGGTGTAAAACTAACACATGCTTTTACATTGATAAATGGATTAGCAGCCCATGATGTACAGTTGATTAAATTAGAAAACACAGCAAGGTGTACAGTTCAGAAATCATGAAATAAAACTGTAAGGTTGCTCAACCCAGTGTTTATTGAGCACTTCAGAGAAAATTTAAGAAATGTTAATTGGGGAGATGTATATAATGAGCCAAATGCACTTGTTCCTGGGCATGGCCCGT
Organism: Schistocerca americana; assembly: GCF_021461395.2. NCBI lineage: Eukaryota > Metazoa > Arthropoda > Insecta > Orthoptera > Acrididae > Schistocerca > Schistocerca americana. The sequence goes on from NC_060129.1 coordinate 157,333,532, forward strand.
GAGCCAATGTCTTGGCCACCCCGTTTCTACACTCCTCGTTTCTTTTGTAATTCCTGCAAACACTAACACCTGTACTCGTACTGATAACTAATTTAAATACAACCTACTGGTGAATTTTGCTTAATGGGTATTCGGCCACTGTCCATGGCATATTTCTGTGCCTAAGACTTCGTCTCCTAAATGTGGAGGCACCACCAGAGGCAATAAACAATGTCACAACACTAACTTGTGGAAAGAGACCTATCCGAGATTTCAATTTTGATGTATTCTAGAGCTTCCAGCAGATAATGGCAACGCTACAATGCTCCTGAAATAATGAACGTACTGCAGAAAAACTTGCGTTGTATTACAACCTTGAAGGTACAGTGAGATTAAAAGCAATCTCTCAAGATCAGTACTTAGGGTAACGCATCAGCTAGTAAAAGCGATTTCTCTCACCAACTAGAAATGTCTTACTAAATCAGAACCGGTCCCATCAAGATTGTGTGGTATACCAAAAATTCACAAACCCCTCATTCCATTAAGACCAGTTGTTAGCGCTATGGACTGTTCGACAAGCGTGACTGCCAAATACCTGGCCAGTCTTATACAGACCTCTGTAGCAAAAAAAGACGTATAAAAGGTTCAGTTCATTATACAAAAAATAGAATCCTTCATGACCATCAGATATTAGCCCATTTAGACGTTCTATTACTGCTTACTACAGTTGCTCTTAATAAAACGATGTCACATATGGAATTTACACTCTTAGACAAAACAAGGAACACTCCGTGAAGGAAATATCCGAAAGATACAGAAAGTAGTAGTTGTGCTGTACATGAGCAGACAAACAAGTGGATGACTTATTCAAGAGGGAAGCTTAACAAGTTATGTAAGTCAATAATGCGTCCTTATGTAAGCAACTTTTCATTTTGGCTTTGATTGACAGAGTTGTTGGATGTCTCCCTGAGGAACATCATGCCATATTTTGTCCAAATGGTGCGGTAGATCGCCAAAATCCCGACCTGGTAGGACGTCCCTGCCTATATCGCTCCAATTATTCTCAATTGGGAAGAAGTCTGGCAACCTTGCTGGCCAAGGTAGGGTTTGGCAAGTCTAAAAACAGATAGTAAAAACTCTTCCCATAGGCGAGAGGGCATTATTCTGGAAAAAAAGCTAGCCAAGAATGGCTTACCTTGAAGGCAGCAAAACGGGGTGTAGAACGGCATAGACGAACTGCTGTGCTGTAAGGGTACCACAGATTAAAACCAAAGAAGTCCTGCTGTGACAAAAATTGACACCCCACACCATCACTCGAGGTTGTCAGACCATATGGCGGACGACAGTAAGATTGGAATACCACGACCATCTGGGGCATCTCCAGATGCGACTTCGGCCAGGAATCTCATTGACTGTGAAAGGGTACAGTACCGCCCAACATTGAAAATAGGTACGAAATTCTTGTCAGAACAACACATTTTTTGTGTAAAAGTAACTCAATTTCAATTAATACAGCGAAGCCGGATACCAGTGTGGGAAAGAATGACAATTTATTTATTTAATTGATCACATGTGCACTCCCTCAAAATAAATCCCTACATCCAGTTTGGTGAGATCTGTGAAAGGAATGAATGTATGGTCGTCTGCTAACCACAGATAGTGAATCGGAATATATGATCATCTTTGAGTCGATCCTTTGGCTACCTTTGGTGAGACCAAAGAGATGGAAGTTACCAGAGCTTTGAGCGTCTGAAATGTGGCTGACCAATAAGGTAGCAAGGTGCTTCTCCCACTTCGAGAGAGGTGCGAGAGAATCAGAATACGGCCATGTTTCAGCACTCTGCCGCTGAACCTTCTGCTGTAAAGACCTGTTTTTTTGTTGTGCTCCGTAATGAAAGAGTGGAGGCATGGTATGGATGTGGAATATTTAAGAGTAGTTAGAATTAATACTTTCTCTTTCACAGGACCTTTTGTGGGGAAAATTACAAAGTTAGGCAGGTAATTTTAAGGGGATTGTAGTAATCCAACGGTCACAAAGAGCCCACGTGTAGTTATAAGTTGAGATACTTCTGTGAGCTTAAGCTGAAATATTTAAGAATTAATAGCGTGTGTACAATAAGCTGAAATATTTAAGAATTAATAGCGTGTGTACAATAAGCTGAAATATTTAAGAAATAGCGTGTGTATCATAAGTTGAAGTATTTAAGAAATATCATTCCGTGTGACGCTGAATTTAAACTCTGAGAGAGAATCAAGGTGAGTCGGCCGTTTTTCCAGCAACGCCACTTGGCTTGCATTGCACAGGAAGACGTGCGTTTATCTCCAGAGTTCACAGTAGGAAAGTAGAATTACAAAGTGGGGCAGTGTCGTGTGAAACTGGGATAAATATTGATTGAAGTGGGAAAGCGGAAAGTGATGAAGTTGTAACCGTTCTTTGTGTAATATTTCATATTGTTGTGTTGTGTATGTCTTGTAATTTGGGTATGTGTGTTTTGCATGGGAGTAGCAAGGTAGTTTCGAAAGATTTGTGGGTATGCCTGTTCCTTCTGTATCGCTCGATCTGGAGGAAAGTTTCGTGAGGATTATTGTGAGAGGCGAAGTGTGAGGTATAATAAAAGATCCACCATCCGATCCAGGGAGTGCACTGTTGCGGTAAATAGATTACGAGACCATAGTATAGAGATTCACTAACGTAAAGCCATGCCCACTGGGCGGAATTTCTCATGTGATTCTGTTGTAGGTTGTAGAATTTGTGTGTTTAGGAATAAATCAAATAGTGAAAAGAAAGAGATTGGTGGCCTTTTTCATTAAATTGTATGTTATCTTAATGTCCCGAATTTATATAAAAGCCGTTAAATCAAAGACAAAAGGTAAATGTGGTATTGCCAGTGCGTAGTGTACAGTCAGAGTTCTATAAATCACTGATAGTCAGATGCGTGTTTCCGTTGCGTATTATTCATACAGGTGGATAATTTGTAACTAAATAGTAAGATACGAGAATTCATGTTGCTCGATAAATTAAGGAAGATTCCACTCGCTTGGCAAACCACTCATCTTGCAGGCCTGACTGCTTGATGCCACAGTATGAGAAAGGCAAGTGGGTGCCTCTCATAATTTCGACCCTGCCAGGATTCCGTTTTTTGCCACGATAATTTTGTTACCAGGATATTTAATTTGTTGCCAGGATTCCTTTGCCAGGATCGTTTTTGTTAGGATATTTTGTTGTTAGGGTTTGCTGTTAAGATTTTTTTTATGGAATGTATTGTGATAGCGCTAAGAAGTAAAATTTTTTCTGTTTGCAAATTCTTTCTGGATTGGTGAGGATCTTTTATTTTATTTTATGTAATTAATTGCTATATCGCACAAGGCTGGAAGATCGTTTCATAATTTTTTTTGCGTAATGTCCGTAGTAACTAGGTCGCAGTCGAAAAGTGTAGCCACCATGGAGAATAGCGATTCTGGGGTGGACGTAGCAGTGCAGCAGGAAGTAGCTGTTGACCATGGGTTAATGAGCGAGAAAGACAAACGCTCCGAACGGGCTGTATTGTTCAGTGGACCGCTGCAAGGGGAACCTTTATGCGGTGGGCTTTGTCCACAAACGCGGGCTTTTCCCGACGACGCGGGCGAGCCGAGACTAGGCCAGGTGCGCGGTGAAAGTGCAGCTACCCTTAGCGAAGCTACGGTTTCTCAGGTGAACGAGGTGAGCGCGTCGAAAGTAGGAAATAACGATGTGATACTGCAGTTTTTACAAGCGATGAGTAGGGAGACTAAGGAAAGATTTGAAGCAACTAACGAAAGATTAGAAGCAATCGATAGAGATAATAAGGAGAGAGATAGGGAGAATAAGGAGAGAGATAGGGAGGCTAAGGAGAGATTGGAAGCAATGGATAGGGAGACTAAGGAGAGACTCTACTGATATGTAGGAGTGCAAATACCATACTTCTGATCAGAGAATAAACCACCAGTAATGGCATCTGTTAGGCTGGTCTCTCAGAGCAAAATTTGCAAATTTTTATTTCGAACTGTAAAGTAAAAGAACTGTTTCTTCAAAGAAACCAGTTGCTAAAATGTTATGTAATAATGCCAAGGAGTCCAGTATAATTACTGCGATTTTACTATTGCAGGTACTTAACACGTAATGTAAAAAGTAAACATTGTGATCTGTATGGAATAGGGTACGTTTATACTGCTGTTACAGGTAACATCAGTAATGTGATCGAAGTTTTTAAATTAGATGCCATCTGATCTATAGTATGTCATAGTCGTGGTGACAGTTATAATGAGGTGCTGTGTATGGTTGTTCGGATTCTGGTGTTAGTGAAAGAGGCTACTAGCACCAAAGTTTCTAACACTTGGGCTGTCCCATTTCTCCCAGCTTGTATATTCTCTGCATACATTTAATTTTCATGTAAGCTTAGATTCCTAACTAGCAAATTCTTTATAGTGGACCATTCAGAGCGAGGCGGATTGTCCATGAAAATGCTGTACTGATTGAGACGATCAAGGGAAAACAGTCTCGTGGGCTTCATCACATTTCTAACATCAAATTATGGAAAAGTTAAGGATAGATCTAAAGTAGGCAATTTATGGTAGATAGTCAGTGTATTTATTTGTGGTGTGTAACGTTGTGCAGGGTCAAATCGAACATAAGAATTTTCAGGCGGGATGTCAGGAAGTATGACGGAATAGACTGGTCAAATGAGTCATGAACAGGAGTCGACAGAGTGGTGTATGTACGTATTTTTTGTCATATGAATAAGGATCAAGCAGAAACGACGTGATGATTTATGAGGGAATAAAGATGGTAGATAGAGAAGCGACGTGATAAATAGTAGTGGATAAAGGTGATAGGTAAGGAGAGAAGCGACGTGAAGCAGTGTGATTAATAAAGAAAGATTCGACGTGATGAAACAGTGGTAAATAAAGGTGAGTAGAATTGATAATGTGGAGATGTCTTAGATGTATGTTACAGAGAGGCCTGTGTATGCTGCAATAGAGATTGATGCCAATGGCAAAGGAAGACCAGGAAATGATGGAGTAATGGACGGACGGAGAGCCGAAATACGAATGAAGAGATGAGGACAACTGCACAATGTGAAAGGACGTAAAGGGAGTATGAGACCCAGATGGTGAACGTTGTGGAATACTGACGTAAGATGTAATATAAGTGTAAGATCTAATTCTTAGCATAACATTTGCGATTTGGCAAAAATAATATTTATTGTTGTTGTTGTTGAAGCCTGGTACCAGGATAACCAATCAAAACGGTACCAAGAATGTGTACAGTTATTTTGCAGGTTGAATAATTTGTGTATTTTTGTTTCTTAGATGAAATGTCGCAATTCTAAGTTGATATCTAGCATGAAGTGAATGCGGAGGTAAGCCGATGGAGAGAGGTGCCAGAGTGAAAGGACGAATTCGGAGACTGGAAAGCTATCTCCGGAACAGCTTCATGTGTTATGTGGTTGAGTATAAGGGAGCAAAGGTATGGTATGTTGTCGTGAGTGTGGTGGTGTTATAAGTATAAGGGAGCAAAGGTATGGTATGTTGTCGTGAGTGTGGTGGTGTTAAGGTTAACTGACTTCTAGACCTATTCTGTTAGTGTATTAATGGATTGAATGAGAAGGAAAATGTGATGTCTGGTGAGTGAGAGTCGTAGAGTAGTGTGATCAATGCGCCCACTCCTGTAAAGGGGATCCTACCGATCTGTAACTAAAACATTATTGTGTATTGTTTGATTTGGATGAACCTCGATGGCAGGTCAGGATTTGACATCATGTGGATGGTTCATACATGTCCTAGAAATGTTGTTATATATAATAAAATGTAAAATGTATAAAGAGATACTAATTTCAGTCTGTCACAAACACAAAGGTGCATTGTATGTTGTAGATTTAGAGTCATCAGTTTCTAAAAAATGTTTGTTGTGTTAGGATGTGAAAGTAGTTTAATATTTAATAACATGTGGTAGGTAATTGTGAGCTATGTAGATTATTCTCATTTTTTTGTTAGAACACTTTCAAGGGGTATTAATTTCAGTGTGTCACAAGCACAAAAGTACATTGTATATTGTAGTTTTAGGATAAAGTTTCTAATACTTTCACTGTGATAGGATGTTAGAGTAGCCTACTATTTGATATTGTAATTATGAGCTGTATAGATTGTTTATTATTCCTTTTGTTTTTTTTTTACTTTCATGTTTTGTATGAGGGACGACAGGTACAATGAATAGCACGAGTATGGGCTGTCTATAGAAAAGAGATAAATGTTGATGTTGTATGTGTAGAAAACTAGGGTGTATAATTTTAATGTAAGAATTTCCTTTTGTCTGTAATGTTGCGAGATGCACGGAACGGTCTGACTGATTGGGTGTCGTAACGCCCATACCGCTAGCGGGCCGAGCTGACGATGCCATGGCGACAGGCGACAGAGCCGCGGCACTCCCCACTCCACTGTCGGACGGGGTACACTCCACGCGCCCGCTACAGCAGGTCAACGGCCTGGGGCGACACGCACGTACCACTGGCCATTCATAAGTTCCGCCACCCTTACGACTGGGGAAGGTATCCCGCGGAGGCAACAGCGGGTGGTTTCTTCTGCTCAACGGCGCGCGCAGCGGCGCTACTGCAGAATGGACGAGGCGCGGCAGAGCCCGGCGAGCATTTTTTTTACCAGCAGCTATTAACTAGTACTGGACTGTGGAGCCGTGAAACAAGATGACTGCGACTTTCCATAAGGTGGAAAGTGAAGGACTGGTGTTTCCACGTTGTGAGTGGTGGAAAAGATTTTGTCTTTAGCAGACAGGACGATCGTTTTGTTTTGTCTTGACCACTGAATGGTGGGATCCATAAACTTTTGGCAGTGACTTGTTAAGTGTGCTTTGTGAATTGCACGTGGGACACTTGGTATACTTAAAGAGGACAGTTGTCGTTTGGTGAACAATTATTGTATGAAGGCAAGAAACTAGAGTGGGACATTGACATTTGCGTCTGTAGTAGGAGACATTTCTTGAACTGGTGCGGGAATAAGTGCTGTTTGTTGAAACTTACGACTTTTAATTACACCATGAACTGAAAGGACAGAACCGTGGGTAATAGTAGTTGTAGGGCCATTTTTTTGGACGAACAGATTCGTGTGGATGGTACTCTGACAGTGACTATGACATTTGTGTTTAATGTGAGATACAGTTTGCTGTCCAGTGCGTGTTCAAAATGCCGATTTGAGTGACTCAAAGACTTTCGTCCGGGTAACCATGGGAGAGCTTTGACACCGAGACAGTGGTTCTAGGAAAACTATCAGCAACTTTTTGACCACAAGAAAATCACAGAATGAAAGGTTTCCGTGTGACTCGCAAGATAGGAAATAATGTATTTGTAATTGTGTAAATGTTTTTTTTATGTGTTTCATTCCTGAAGGGACAGCAAGTGTAATTGTATTTCATCAACATTTGTCTTTAGAATAGTTAGTGTTTGTTTTTTTGTCTGTTCTGGGTTATCAAGTTCACGTAGCATGTTTATCAGAATATTTGGTACAATGATGCTCTACTTATAAGCCAGTGGCGTAATACTAACGTAGCGGTTCATGTAGCATTGATCAGTAAGGTTGTCACAGGGGACAAGAGTTTGCATTGCACAACAAATATCGGAATTAACTGATGTATTTTGATGTCGTCCATAGTAATAATCTTGTTGGTGTTTTGACTGAAGCCACTTATTTTTATTATCACAGTGGTGACATTTCACATTAAAGTGTAACGAAGGCTAGTCGAAATGCAAGTTCTTGTCGTCTATATGTGTGACAACAGAGAAAGTATTTTTTATTTGTTTTAGAATTACTGAAATTTGGATTACTCATAAAAATAACGAAGATCCCAGTAACTAAAGCAAAATTTTATCTCAAGATTATTTTTTCATTTCTATGATGTGATGTTTTATTTGTCATGTAGATTGTTGTAAATTAGTATGTGTACGTTACTCCGGATTGTGGAGAGTACAATAATGCAACAACTGCCAATTTGGTAAAGTAACAACATTTGGTCGTCAGTTTGAGGTCACCAGGGGCTAAGGTCTCCTCCTGGTTATTTTGATGAATTGCTACGTTTGTTTTAATACAGTTTTCTTAAAAAAATGTTCGGAACTACCCTCGCATTGCAAGGATAGTACCGTGCCATTTTTTTCTGCATGGGTAGCCGGTGGTGAAAGGGTACAGTACCGCCCAACATTGAAAATAGGTACGAAATTCTTGTCAGAACAACACATTTTTTGTGTAAAAGTAACTCAATTTCAATTAATACAGCGAAGCCGGATACCAGTGTGGGAAAGAATGACAATTTATTTATTTAATTGATCACATGTGCACTCCCTCAAAATAAATCCCTACATCCAGTTTGGTGAGATCTGTGAAAGGAATGAATGTATGGTCGTCTGCTAACCACAGATAGTGAATCGGAATATATGATCATCTTTGAGTCGATCCTTTGGCTACCTTTGGTGAGACCAAAGAGATGGAAGTTACCAGAGCTTTGAGCGTCTGAAATGTGGCTGACCAATAAGGTAGCAAGGTGCTTCTCCCACTTCGAGAGAGGTGCGAGAGAATCAGAATACGGCCATGTTTCAGCACTCTGCCGCTGAACCTTCTGCTGTAAAGACCTGTTTTTTTGTTGTGCTCCGTAATGAAAGAGTGGAGGCATGGTATGGATGTGGAATATTTAAGAGTAGTTAGAATTAATACTTTCTCTTTCACAGGACCTTTTGTGGGGAAAATTACAAAGTTAGGCAGGTAATTTTAAGGGGATTGTAGTAATCCAACGGTCACAAAGAGCCCACGTGTAGTTATAAGTTGAGATACTTCTGTGAGCTTAAGCTGAAATATTTAAGAATTAATAGCGTGTGTACAATAAGCTGAAATATTTAAGAATTAATAGCGTGTGTACAATAAGCTGAAATATTTAAGAAATAGCGTGTGTATCATAAGTTGAAGTATTTAAGAAATATCATTCCGTGTGACGCTGAATTTAAACTCTGAGAGAGAATCAAGGTGAGTCGGCCGTTTTTCCAGCAACGCCACTTGGCTTGCATTGCACAGGAAGACGTGCGTTTATCTCCAGAGTTCACAGTAGGAAAGTAGAATTACAAAGTGGGGCAGTGTCGTGTGAAACTGGGATAAATATTGATTGAAGTGGGAAAGCGGAAAGTGATGAAGTTGTAACCGTTCTTTGTGTAATATTTCATATTGTTGTGTTGTGTATGTCTTGTAATTTGGGTATGTGTGTTTTGCATGGGAGTAGCAAGGTAGTTTCGAAAGATTTGTGGGTATGCCTGTTCCTTCTGTATCGCTCGATCTGGAGGAAAGTTTCGTGAGGATTATTGTGAGAGGCGAAGTGTGAGGTATAATAAAAGATCCACCATCCGATCCAGGGAGTGCACTGTTGCGGTAAATAGATTACGAGACCATAGTATAGAGATTCACTAACGTAAAGCCATGCCCACTGGGCGGAATTTCTCATGTGATTCTGTTGTAGGTTGTAGAATTTGTGTGTTTAGGAATAAATCAAATAGTGAAAAGAAAGAGATTGGTGGCCTTTTTCATTAAATTGTATGTTATCTTAATGTCCCGAATTTATATAAAAGCCGTTAAATCAAAGACAAAAGGTAAATGTGGTATTGCCAGTGCGTAGTGTACAGTCAGAGTTCTATAAATCACTGATAGTCAGATGCGTGTTTCCGTTGCGTATTATTCATACAGGTGGATAATTTGTAACTAAATAGTAAGATACGAGAATTCATGTTGCTCGATAAATTAAGGAAGATTCCACTCGCTTGGCAAACCACTCATCTTGCAGGCCTGACTGCTTGATGCCACAGTATGAGAAAGGCAAGTGGGTGCCTCTCAACTGGAACAGTCTTCTATGATGGGCCTCGCTTCTACTTGAGCCCCAATGTCCAGAAAAGATGTGTCTGAAAACGCCTTGGAGACTTGGGGTGGTGGGGGGGGGGGGGGGGGTTCCAACCTGACTGTCGCCCGCCATGAAGCCCAACAACCGAGAGTGATGGTCTGGGGTGCCGTTCACTTTCATAGCAGGACCACCTAAGTAGTCACCCACACAGCAGAGCGATTCGTCGACGATATTCCACGTCCGGTTTTGTTGCCCTTCATGGCAAGCCATACTGACATTACAAATCAGCAAGGTAATGCCCGCCCACACACACAACGAGTGTTTCTATTGCTTGCCAAACATACCTTGACTAGGAAGGGCACCAAACCTCTCCCCAACTGACAACGTTTGGGGCCTACCGGGCAGGGCACTCGAACCATCTCGGGGTTTTCATGACTTAACCTGCCAGCTGGACATGATTTCGAACGATGTCCCTCAGGAGGACATTCAACAGCTCTGCCAATAGATGCGAAGCCGAATAACAGAGGCGGACCAAAGTGTTACTGACTTCGCTCAGTTTGTGAGACTCTGGAATAAATCATCCAGTTTTCTGAAACTGTATTCATTACAACATTACAGGAAACACACTCAGCACAGTTACAACGGAGTTCTATATGTAAAACTGGAAGGAACAGCTCATCAGCCCAGCAAGAAAAATCACTATCGTTGGTTGTGTTATGTTGATGATACTCATACTTCGTTATATAGCCTCATGGACAAAAAGAACTCAGAATTTCGAAACTTTCCGAATGATATTAGTTATAATATAAAATCCAGTATAGAAAAAGAGAAAGAAGTTGAAATATTTTAAAATGTACGGCTACTTAGAAAATCCACAGATGTTAGGCACAGAAGGTCTGCAAAAACCTCACTCACACATGTGGATACATTCACAAAAATTCCAGTCATTGTCACAAACTGAAAAGAGCAGTAATGAGAACATTGGTGGGCTTGGCTTAAATGATATGTCACCAGAGTAGTTGGAGGTACGCTCCGACCATTTAAACACTACTTTCAGAATAAATGATTAATCTGAGAAAGAGATAAATAGGGCAAAAAGTCCATAAAGATATGGAGCTTCTCATGAAGAAGAAACAAAGATTTACTCCCATTCGTAAAAGCAGTCATGGTTCACATGATCAGAGTACGAGGAATACATAGTATTGATGCAGTGTTTATACCAGTTACGAAGGAGCGTGAATGTTTCGAACACTGTAAAGAATGTACGGCCAGCACTTGCCACAGGAGGAATATATAAATTGTCTTGCACACACAGTGAAGCACACATGTGTAGTACAAACAGAAGTACTCATTTCTTGTTTAGGGAACAGAAATAGCAATAAATCGGCAGTCGCAGAACATCCACTCGGACCAGGGAAACTAAAAATTCGTCTCTGCAATACAGAACCAATATTCCTGTGTTTGAATTTACAGAGAGGGCATTCAAATTCCAAAGCACGAAAGCAACTTTAACGGAAAGAGGAATGAGAGAAATTAGACTAGTTGCTGCCCTCAGTGCTGAATACAGAAACCAGCGCCAAGTGTTCCCCAGCAGAAGCTCGACAACACACGCACTCGTGACTCTGCGCCCTTAAGCAGCCGTCTGATGACGTCACAGCCCGACTGTGGCAGGGATCCGAACAAACAGTTCAGCTTGTAGAGTTTGTAGAAGTTTCAAACTGCTGCCTGAGCCTTTATAGCCTCTGAAGATGTCTCCAGCATTTGGAGACGAAACGTTAGAGACCTTTCCATTTTTTTTTTTTGAGTCATCTGTCTTCTCATTCGTTTGATGTGGTCCACTACAAATTCCTCTCCTATGCCAACCTCTTCACCTCAGAACAGCACTTGCGACCTACGTCCTCAATTATTTGCTGGATGTATTCTCCAATTTCGTACCATGGAAGTCATTCCTTGATGTCTTAGCAGATGTCCTATCATCGCGTCCCTTCCACATATTCCTTTCCTCTTCCATTCTGCGCAGAACCTCCTCATTCCTTACTTTGTAAGTTGACCTTATTTCGAGCATTCGTCTGTAGTACATCATCTCAAATGCTTTGATTCTCTCCTTTTCCGGTTTTCCCACAATCCAAGTTTGACTACCATTCTAGGTTCTGCTCCAAACGTACATTCTCAGAACATTCTTCCTAAAATTAAGGCCTATCTTTGATACTAATAGACTTCGCTTGGTCAGGAATGCTTTTTCACCGGTGCTAATCTGCTTTCGATGTCCTCCTTGCTCCATCTGTCATTGGTTATTTTGCTGCCTAGGTAGTAGAATTCCTTAATTTAATATACTTCGTGACAATTAATCCTGATGTTATGTTTATCTCTGTTCTCATTCCTCCTACTTCCAATTCCTTTCGTCTTTTTTCGATTTATTCTCAACCCATATTTTGTACTCATTAGACTGTCCATTCCATTCAGCCCATCATGTAATTCTTCTTCACTTTCACTTTCAGGATAGTAATGTCATCAGCGAATCGTATCATTCATACCCTTTCACCTTCAATTGTAATCCCACTCCTGAACCTTTCTTGTATTTCCATCATTGCTTCATCGATGTACATACTGAAAATACAGGGGAAACACTACATCCCTGCCTACATCCTTTTTAATCCGAGCACTTCATTCTTGGTCATCCACTCTTATTGTTTCCCTCTTGGCTTTTGTACATATTGTGTATTACCTGTCTCTTTCTACAGCTTACCCCTATTTGTCTCAGAATTTCTAACACTTTGCGCCATTTTACATTGCTCAACATCTTTTCCAGGTCGACAAATCCTATAAACGTAACTTTATTGTTCTTCAGTCTTGCTTCTATCAAGGACAGCAACGTCGGAATTGCCTCTCTGTTGCATTTACCTTTCCCAAGGCCAAATTGATAGTCATCTAACTCATCCTCAGTTTTCTTTTCCATTCCCCAATATATTATTCTTGTCAGCAATTTGGATGCATGAGGTGTTAAGCAGACTGTTCGATAATTGTCGCACTTGTCAGCTCTTGCAGTCTTAGGAATTGTGTGGATGGTATTTTTCCGAAAGCTAGATGGTATGTCGGCGGACTCATACATTTTACACACCAACATGAATAGTCGCTTTGTCGCCAGTTCCCCCCAATGATTTTAGACATCCTGATGGAAAGTTATCTACCCCTTCTACCTTATTTGATCTTAAGTCCTCCAAAGCTCTTTTAAATTCTGATTCTATTACTGGATCTCCTATCTCTTCTAAATCGACTCTTCTTTCTTCTTCTATCACATCAGACAAATCTTCCCTCCTCATGGAGGCCTTCAATGTACTCTTTCCATATATCCACTTCCTCCTCCTTTTTTGACGGTGAAATTCCCACTGCACTCTTAATGTTACCACCCTTTGCTAACAATTTCACTCAAGGTTGCTTTGACTTTCTTATGCGCTGACTCAGTCCTTCCAACAATCATTTCTTTTTCGATTTTTTCACATTTTTCAGGCAGCCATTTCGTCTTAGCTTTCCTACACATCCTGTCTATTTCATCCCTCAGGACTTGCATTTCTGTATTCCTGAATTTCCCTGAACATTTTTGAACTTCCTTCTTTCATCATGGGTAATAAAAGAGATACTTCAGTTATTTTTTTATTTCCCATGGTTTCTTCGCAGTTACTTTCTTTGTACCTATGTTTTTCTTTCCAACTTTTATTATTGTCCTTTTCAGAGATATCCATTCCTCTTCAAGTGGACTGCCTACTGGGATATTCCTTGTTGCTGTATCCATAGCCTTGCAGATCTTCAAGAGTATCTCGTCATTCCTTAGTACTTCTGCAACTGACACATTTGCGTATCGATTCTTTCTGACTTATCTTTTAAACTTCAATGTACTGTTTATCATTACTACATTGTGATATGAGTCTATTTCTGCTCCTGCGTATGCCTTACAATCCACTATATCTTTTCGGAATCTCTGTCGGACCATGATGTAATCTAACTGTAGTTCCCCATATCACCCAGCCTTTTCCAATTATAGATACCCCTCTTGCGAGTAAGAGTATTCGCTATGACTAGCCGAAATTTATTACAGGAGTGAGTCTTTCTTCTCTCTCATTCCCTATCCCAACCCCATATTCTCCAGTAACCATTTCTTCCACGTTTTCCCATAGAACTGCATTCCAGTGTCCCATGAGTAATGGAGTTTCATCTCCCTTTACGTCCTGTATTACCCTTTCAATACCGTCATATACTTTTTTCTGTCTCTTCATCTTAAGCTTCCGACGTCGGCATGTAGTATCTGAACTATCGTTGTGGGTGTTGGTTTGCTGTCGATTGTGATAAGCGTAACTGTATCACTGAACTGTTCACTGTAACGCACTCTCTGCTCTACCTTCCTAAAGAATCCTACTCCCATTATACTGTTTCGTGCTACTGTTGATATTACCATAATAGAAGCCAAAATACGACAGTCACGCCCCACAGCAGAACCCATGGATAGAGACCTGCACCGGTACCTGGTCACCTACACAGCCTTGTACGACGATCCCCAGTCGATGTTCGAAACCTGTGGTCGCCGGTGAACGCAAGCCCACTCCACTGATCCAGATTCCGTTTCACGTGTCCCCTTAGCCAATTTCTTCGCACTCCAAGGTCCCAGGTAGTTTTTTATTGTTGTTCGTAGTGGTCGCCTAGTGACCACATTCATCGTGTGAAACTGGCTACTTACTGACTGTGTGGACGAGCCCCCGAGTCGACACCAAACTGAGGGAGTACTTTTACAGACAGAGACTCCAGCAAAACACAAGCGGAACTGAGCCCACAGAGTTCTACCTCCATGATACAGAGGCACACAGGCAGTCATATGTGCCCCTGGATAGGACCAAAATTTCCTGCAGCTACTTCCTTAATTACCTTGGTGCCTCCCTCTTCCTGTCACTGTCATTTATGCAGCACTGCGCGGACCTGTGAAAGTCGTTTGGTTCTATTCTAAATGAACTGCACTACATTCCTGCAAAAAAACTGGGGAGCAAATGTAGACAAACAAAACAACGCTGCAATTTGTCTTGGTTATTGAGCTGTTGCATATTGTGCTAAAGCGTTAAGGAGCCATGTTGACTATTAATGACATTGCTACAACAGCTCCCACTTAGGGGTTGCATGTTCTGTCCAATTTTGTCCCTGCTAATCTCACAATCAAGGATGCCAAGGTGCTAATTCCTAAGACAGAGTGCTATAAGAATTCAGTCCAACTGAGTAAGGTAGCGCAGTATGGTCTTTCTTGTCACGAAAGATCAAGATTCAGCCTCATCTAGACGGCACAGGAGAGACATGGCAACGTCTTGAAAACGTGGTATTATAGTGGAAGTGCTGCTCGTGACTATGGCGCCAAGGAGCAGACGGTGAGCCGTGTTGTGGGGGAGCGCCCACTCCGTGCCTTTGAAGGCCGTCTGCCGTGCTTGTCCAATCATAGTTCTGGCTGCATGTTTGTATGTGAATTCTTGTATTTCATCAGAAATGATCAGTTCGCCATAATATGTTAGCAGACTCGATACCAGTCGTAATGTACGCAACAATTCCTGTCTGACACCTCGATTCGTCTCTAATGGGCTGGCGACCTCTATCAATGGGAAACGTAAGAGCTGGAGAAGGGCAAGTTCAGTTTAGTTTTCACTATTCTAGTCTACAAAATTCAGTCAAGTTTCAGAATATCATCTGTCACATAAGCTGACTCCATTTTATTTTGAAAGGTTGAACAACATGGAATGGAACGTGACAACGCTGCAAGCGGCTGATCTCAGGCATCATATCCTGTCCCAGTCCGTGCTTGCTGTTCGGCGCATCGCAAGAGCCACGGTCGGCAGGGTGATTTGTGAGAGGCGGCGTCTTTTTCAGTTTGAGTGGAGGAATAACCCTGGTGAGTATATTATTTAGAAGTTCGTTATTGTTAAATAAAGTGTAATGTGCTCATTTAGGTATTCTATAAAAACTCTCGTCGATGCTTATGAACACACGATGATGGAGTTGCACCACATTTGAAAATTCAGTCCTAATAACAGTGCATAGAAATAAAAACATCAGAAGTAAATAATAATCACACTGGAGAAAAGAAACTGTTCTCTAATCACAACCGATTGCATCTAACAAGAGAAGATCACCAACCTGGTCTCACATACAAAACGCACACTTGCAAGGTGTGAGCCCCAGCTGTCTATGTCGCGCGGAGATTTGGACCATGATTATGACTGTACGCAGTTAAGACCTTCTGACCACATAGGTTTTTAACGCTCGTGTACCATTTGTTTCTGGCACGCTCCACTGCGTTCGCCCATTGTCGGAGCTCGAACTACTGTACGGTACGGTGAGTAAGAGGTTCGTGTTTATAGTGCCGGTGAACCGACAAGCGACAGTGTGGCACCTCCAGGAGCAGTATACAGTGACGGTCAAATTGCCACGTTTAAACGTCAAAGCTCGCGACAGTTGTGACCGGTAAGCGTCGTTATATGTGGCTATTCGACTAACTCTTACACGAGGCAAAAGAAACTCTATGAGCGTTTCTTTGTGCTACTATTTGTACCTTGCGATTTAGTTGCGGCAGTCATAGAGAAGACCCGTTAAATGGAGAGAAGAATAGTTGATTGACGTTAGACTAATCTTTATGAGAGGATGGTGGTGACAATGATGACGAAACCCTTTCACCACGATCATTTTCGTCAAACAACTTCATTGGCACAATGCGACGGAGACGTAAAATCACCAACTGACTGTTTAGGAAGCTTGCTTTAAAGAGGTAATATTGTCAGATTTTACCTTGCCTCTGTCCGTAACAGAGATCTGTGTGTGTGTGTGTGTGTGTGTGTGTGTGTGTGTGTGTGTGTGTGCGCGCGCGCGCGCGCGTGTGTTTTATAAAAAACTGCTGCAGAATATGTCCTAAAATATTGCTAAACAGTGTTGACCATATATGCGCATGGCATTGAAATATTATCTGCTCATATTGCTTACCCGTTTTTCATGTTAAATAACGTGTGTTCTACTCGAAGAACAAAGTTTCGAAACACATGGGGCAGACGTGACCGGCTCCACGCACGTCTTCCCACACTTGCGACGTGAAGCGGGTCTGAGGGCTCTGGACGTCACCCCGCTGCACAGTGCTCTGCACTCGTGCATCAGGCAGCTGCAGTGGGGCGCAGCCAGTGGCAGGCAACCTGCACCTACAGAACTGTAAAAACTCTGCACTCAAGACGTCTGAAATGAGTTATATCATAAGTATGGCCATTTATTTTAAGAGTGGGCTGGTGTTTGGTATCTAGGGTTGAGATCTTGCAAGTGTACGTTTTTCTCCTTACAAAAGAAGGTCGAGTTAGTTATGTTTACGTGAAAGGTTACAAGTAAAAAACATGAAGGTTGAGGACAGATTTCATTCGATGTCAGATAAGGAGAGATCATGCTGACACAGGAGTAGAGCACACCGCCTCTAGCCTCGACAAGGGCCTGAGTTGGCCGACAAAGAGAGTCCACGAGTCTCTCCAGTTGTGTCTTGTTCAGCTGACGTCACTCAACAGGTCCCGTAGAGCCGCCAGATCGCAGCGACGTTGAGACCGCCGCTGTCCACACGCTGGAGCCAGACATTTCCTGTGAGGCTGAGACCGGATGGCTTAGCGGCCATGTCGGGATGCGGCAGGACGGCTGAGCGTTCGGTCTTCCAGCCAGGAGCGTGTCCACGTGGCCTGTGAACACGGCTGCTGTCTTGGGAGCGTCCCCAGGGCACTCAGCATGAAGGTAGCGCACAGGTCCCGATTAAAAAATCACTATGCGATGTGATGCGATCTAGACTGCACGCTCACTAAACTTCAGCACAGATCTCTGACACGTGACGTTTTAAGACTCCCGTTCATTGTCGTTGCGATAAAAGTGACAGTGCCGGAAGGCACAGTAACTTTTACGAAATTTTTAGACCTTTAATGCCATACGCTACAGAGCGTACGGGGATCCACTACACGATGCCAACCCCAGCAGAACAGACACTAAGAGTTGCAAGAAACGACAGAGCCCGTGTCCTTAGAAATAGTGTAAAGTGCGTTATAAGAAGTAGCGGAATTTGGCACATTGTGTACATTTATTTACTTCTTTATGCGTTTATTCCACCTGATAAAATTAAGGCATTAGTGCACTCTCTTACATATAACCTGACATCTCAATGGGTCAACATTACGGCATGCGAGGTACACGAGCAGCACACGGTAGTGGTAACTATACTACTTCTGATAATAACAACAACAACAATGGAGACACATTAGAATACACGTTTCTCTTGATGGGACATGCAGAACTGTTGATACACATCCCCAGTGATAAAATCAACTGCTGATGTAAAATGTTGCAACTCTAGCAGGTATTATCACTGATGACAGAAATTAATGTATGGGGTTTCATAAATTCCACATGCCATGCTTTATATCAGAATACACATACTACAAAAATTGTAGCTCTGCATCTCTAAGTTGACTTAAATGTAAAACAGTGTAACTGTCTCAAACTGTGGATGCATTACTTTTACATGTTTATTCGCCTTTCTTTTAACAAATTACATAATGATAAAAATATCAAAACTTTACGTACTGCAATTACATAACATTATTGCTTCAATACAAACAGTCATGATTGCACACGACGTTTGGCCTTGGAGCGGAGTGGAAGAGAGGGGAGTCCCTTTCTCTCTCCCTCTGTCGCTCTTTGTTTTAACTCGTAACCGTCGGTAGCTCGCTTCCCCACGGGAGGTATGCTTCGAAAAGGATCGAGGCACAGGAAAGTTCCATCTGAAGTTACGTCCTGGTGAGGCTCTTGTTAATACTCGTACTTCTGTGTTTATGGGAAGAATTTTCCGATTATCTACGTCTAGAAATCGAAATCTATCGTTTTCTAAATCCTGCTCTTAGATTGTGTGGCTCGGCTAGGGCCAGATATAAGCTCAGATCTCAATTGAATTGCGATGAAGAGTGGATAGGAGTTTAAGAGAATTGTCTGGCAGGATAAATGCGGGAAGGAGTGGGACACTGAAGTGGAGAGCATTCATGAAATGCCTCTGAATTTCTCTTGGGCTGTAGATACTACGTTGATGAATACCACACAGGCAGTTCAGTTGAAGAGGAATGGACGTCTATGAAAAGGGCATCACAGAAGTTGGACAAACAAAGTTAATAACTGGCAACCAATGCTCTACAATCGCTATAAAGTTAAGAGATTTTCAATTGACTCTTTTATTAGAACGTGTTACGCGTTTCGGGTTTAACACCCATCTTCAGACATATGTTACAAACACGTACAAAACATAAGCGAACAGCACACTCAACGCGTCTCAACGTTACAGAAAGTGAGATGTAGTCATATGAGTTACATACCACAAACTTAAACTCCTTCCTACCCAACCAGGCGTACAGCCTTGACAACTCAAAGAAGGTGTCCAGTAACATATGACTGCGGCTCGAGCAGTCTTGAAGCAGAGCGTATACTGACGCTGAACAAGTCAACCAGCAGCGAAGTGCCCTCGGTAGGGGGTGCTGTATGGTTTACATGTAATTTAAGAATAATATACTCATCATATAAATCTAACAGGGTGTAATTACGACTAGCAGTCGGAATAGTACTTCTGTACACGATAACACTAAACGTTTTAAAAAATTTTTCTAAACTCCAAATTTTTTTACATTGCCATACTATGCCTATAGCCAGTAGTGGCACTAAACACTACTCAAAACATATGTCAATATAAAATAAATAATAGGGAGAGGGGGTCGGAGTTCCTTGGCGAATAAACCTTTCAACCTCTCAAATCTCTAAAAGAATACCACCAAATTAAATATAACCAACATTATCCATCATAAACTAAATCCCTGTGATCAGCTCGCGTACACAAACGTCTTAGGCGCCATCTGTTATAGCCAACGGCAACCACATCGGCGGAAGCCATCCGCCTATCGAGTTACAGCCAAGTGATACTCATGGGCCATGATTGCCCAAACAGAAGCCTTCAAACAGCAACTTACACCCCTCTACCACATGGAAAAAGTTTAATGGTGAGAGGAAGAGCATTTTCATAAAATCCCAAAAGATACGTGGGCTATACCTCATTCATTCCTTATATAAACTAGTGGCACGACAATTGCCCGAGTCCTACCTATGCTATCTGGATACCTACAGCTATAGATTTTTAAAAAACAAATACAAAACAATAAAAGTGTTAAAACTTTAGTCTAAAATCAATAAAATAAACCATGGTGTCACCAAAGAGCACCCAAAGGGCACGGTGGTGAACAAATCTGTAAATGCCAACCTATACGCCCATCTAACGTTCCCTGTATGACGTTAAACTAGCCAACCACTCGGCAAAAAACCTAGCTTATCGTAACGCTACGTGGACAGAACACCACCAACTCCTATAAAATACACAATCATAGTTCTAATGAGGGGATAATAGATACCAAGTTCAAAACAGTATCCGTTCAAACAAGTCAGAAAACCAGTTGTTCCCACCGGAAGCATTATTACTATAGTTATGTTCTGTAAACCTTGTGGCAAAATCCCTATCCGTCTGGCCAATGTATGTCCCGGCACATCCCCCACACTTAATTTCGTATACACCGGATTGCTTAAACTTATCTGTTTTCCCTTCGTCCGTATGTACTAATATTCCTCCCAACTACTTCCTTGTATGGAAGCCTAGCGAACGCCAGCCTTCCTAAAGGCTCTAGTTGTTTTTTTGGCAACATGGTCCAACATATTCCATTGACACAATATTACTATTTAATTTTTGGCGGCCTGACTGCCGCGTCTTGTTAAGAATTTTAGCTCCAAACTCTCGTATAAATTTTTCCGAGTACCCGTTAGCCCGTCGTAATTACACCCTGTTAGATTTATATTCTGAGTATATTATTATTGAATAACATGTGAATGCAGCGCCCCGACACTTTCTTTGCGTTATCAAGACTGTACGCCTGGTAGGGTAGGAAGAAGTTCAAGTTTGAGCTATGTAACTCATATGACCAGATCTCATTTTATGTAACGTTGAGACGTGTTGAGTGTGCTGTTCACTTATGTTTTGTACTTGCTTGTAACATATGTCTGAAGATGGGTGTAATCCCGAAACGCATAATATGTTATAATAAAAGATTCAATTGAACATCTCATGCGATTGTACAGCATCGATGGCCAATTATTAACATAAAAATGATTGCAGGCCTCAGACGGGATTTTATGTTCCATATATCAAACAAAGTTAGATATAAGGAGCTAAAGGAAAAGAAACCTTGGCAAACAGAAAAAAACACTGCAACTGATCGGTAAATGTAGAAGGTGCAAAAACGTTCAGAGGAACACAGGAATACAGCAGTATAAGTCACTTGGGAACGGAGTAGCTAGGGGTAGATGTGAAACCAAAGCGAAATGGCTGTTGGAAAAATGTGAAGAGAAATAATAACACATGGTCGTCTGAAAGATTTATTCATTGTACAGATTACTCAAAAGAACATTTGACGTAATTAAAAGTGAAGACGTCATCTTTAAGAGAGCATTGGGAATTCCACTGTCAAATGCAGAGGAGAGTGTAGGTAGGTGGAGAGAGTAAACTGAAGGCATCAACGAGGGGAAAGACCCGTCTGATGACTTGACAGGAGAAGAAATGAGAATCACAACGGAAGACACTGGAGATCCCACGTAAGAGTTGAGTTGAGTTGTTTGGGGAAGGAGACCAGACAGCGAGGTCATCGGTCTCATCGGATTAGGGAAGGATGGGGAAGGAAGTCTGACGTGCCCTTTGAAAGGAACCATCCCGGCATTTGCCTGGAGCGATTTAGGGAAATCACGGAAAACCTAAATCAGGATGGCCGGACGCGGGATTGAACCGTCGTCCTCCCGAATGAGAGTCCAGTGTCTAACCACTGGTCACCTCGCTCGGTGACCCCACATAAGAGTCAGAGCTTAACACAGCTTTGGAAGGCAGAAGCGATAGGTAACATACCTTCGGAGTTTCCGAAATCATTGGCGAAAGTGTCAACCAAGAACTACTGAAGTTGGCGTCTACAATATACGAGAATGGCGCAATACCATTAGATACAACCCTGAAGATATATGCAGATACTTGCGAGGCCTATCGCACAATCAGCTTAACACCTCATGTATGGAATTTGTCGACAGGACTAATATATACAGAGGGATGGAAAGGATAATAGAGGATACGATAGATGACGATCATTTTGACTGTCAGAAGGCTATTAGCACGTCTGACATTGTAACTGATGAGGGAAGCAAAACTTGGAAAATAAAATGGACACATTCATAGGCCCTGTAGACCTAGAAAAAGCATCCGGAAATGTAAAAGTCTGCAAAATGTTCGAAATATGGAGAAAAATAAGAGTAAGTTGCAAAGAAAGACGGGTAATACGTACAAGAACCAAGAGGGAACAATAAGGTTGCATGACCAAGAACAAAATGCAGTCCCATCGTCCTACCAAAGTATTTGGTATGTTCCATTCTTCACCGATTCTGATGAGAAACTCATCATTTCTTTTCTTATCAGTCAATCTAATTTTCGACATTCTTCTCTAGCACCACATATCAAATGCTTCAGTTCTCTTCTGTCCCGGTTTTCCCACTGTCCATGATTCACTTTCATAGAGTACTGTGCTCCAAACTTACACTATGAGTTACTCTTCCTCCAACTAAAACCGACATTTAATTGGATAGATAAAAAAAAACTACTCACCAAGCGGCAGCAGAGCACACACATAAAAGACTGTTGTGATTGGCAAGCTTTCTGGCCAGTGGCTCCTTCTTTAGGTAGGAGGGTTGAAAGGGAAGGAAGAAGGGTGAAGGAAAAGGACTGGAGAGGTCTAGGAAAAGGGGTAGATTTTGGAAAAGTCACCCAGAACCGCAGGTAAGGGGAGACTTACCGTACGAGATGAGAAGGGAAGACTAATTGTTGGGGACTGCATCGGACGAGATTTGAAAACCTAAGAGCTTAAAGGTAGAAGACGAGGTGATATGTACGACAGAGATTACTGGTAAGACATTTATCACAAGTTATAAAGAGTGAGAAGCTAAGTGCATTGTACATAACAGAGGTGGGATGGGGCGGTGAAAAACAGATGGAAAAGACAATGAAAGATGCAGGAAACTGAAACGGAGTGAAGCAAAGAGTAGTAACAGTGATAAAAAGCTAGGTGGCGAGAACGAAGGACATGTTGTAGAGGTAGTTCCCACCTATGGAGTTCTGGGAAACTGGTGTCTGGGGGAAGAATCCAGATGGTGAAACAGGCACCGAGGTCACGAATGTCATGCTGTAGAGCACGCTCTGCCACAGGATATTGTGAGTTGGCAGTGTATTCCCTCACCCTATACCCATTCATGCTAACTGATAATCTGATGGTAGTCATGCCTATGTAGAAGGCTGAACAGTGTTATAATAGCTGGTATATGACTTGTGTCGTTTCGCAACTGGCTCTCCCTTTGATAGAATATGTTTTCCTAGTTACAGGGCTATTATATGTGGTGATAGCAGGACACACTCTTATTAACTTGTGATCACTGTTTTAGCAGTAATCTCTGTCTTGCATGTTACCCTGTGTTCTTTAAGCTCTCAGGTTTCCAAATCCTGTCCGATGCAGTCCTCAACAATCAGTCTTTCATTCTCATCTTGTACGGTAAGACTACCTGACCCGCTGTTCTGGGTGACTTTCCCAAAATCTACCCCTTTTCCTAGACTTCTTCAGTCCTTTTCCTTCACCCTTCTTCTTTCCCCTTCAACCCTTCTGTCTGAAGAAGGTGCCTCTGGTTCCAAAAGTCTGCCAATCACAACAGTCTTTCATGTGTGTTCTGCCGCTGCTTCGTGAGTAGATTCTTTTATCTATCCTATTAAATAATTTCATCAATAATTGTTTGTTTTCGTTGTTACAAAACTGACATTTGATGTTAGTTGACTTCGTTTGGCCAGGAACATCCTCTTTGGATGTTCTTCTCTGCTTTTCATGTTCTCTTTAACTTGGCCATTATGAGTTACTTTATTCTCAAGGTAGCAGAATCTTTCAGTTGGTCTAGATCCTCGTCTACAGTTCTGACCTTAAGTTCAACACTGATCCCATTTCTGCTAGACTTCATTCATTTAGTCTTTCTTCGGTTTAGTCTTAATTCATAGAGTCTACCCATTAGATTGTTCATTCTACTCAACATCTCCTACTGTTACCTCTGACTTCCATTGAGAACAGCAATGACCTCAGCTATTCCTGTCACTGATAACCTTTCAACATGAATTTTAATTCCATTTCTGAACCCCATTTTTAATTCCGTCATTGCTTCTTCGATGTACAGATTGAATCGTAGGGGCGATTAGATGTATGTCTTTTACCTTTCTTAACCTAATCTGTTTGTTATTGGTCTTCCTACTTTATCCTCTTGTTTGATGTACAAATTGCACGTAACCCTTCTGTCCCTAGAGGTTACACCTACTTTCCTTAGAGTTTCGGAAATCCTGCAACATTTTAAATTATCGTACGATTTTTATCTAACTACAAATCCTACGGACATGCCTAGATTTTCCTTAAGTCTCGCTTTAATCATCAATCGCCAACTGAGAAGTCCTTCGCTGATGCCTTTATCTTTCCTAAAACCAAATTGATCGTCATCTAGCACTTCCTCAATCTACTTTTTCCTCTTATACACATATTCTTGTCAGCAACTTGAGTGTGACAGCTCTTTAGGTAATTGTGCGGATGTCCTCGCACTTGTCTGTCCTTGAACATACAGAACTATGTGAATGATATTTTCAAGAGTTACTGATTGTTTATCTGGAGAACCAGTTTGAATAATAATTTGGCTTCCAAATTTTCGACATTCCTAAGAACTGTTCCATATGCCTTCCACATGATTTGATCGCGAGTCTTCCTGACCCCTGTTTGTTTCTGTGGGCTGGGGAGGTAGGCCCCTCGACGGCCGCTGCTTCCCGTGACGTCTCACGAGGCCACCTGAGGACAGAGCAGCGTCGACCTGACCGCCACAGGAAAAAGCGACTCCCGCCGCTGAACACCACAGAACGCCCTACACTATGCTGCTTGTGGTAGCCACAGATCTCAACCCAGGTTACACCGGTCTGTCTGTGATGGCTGGTGAACTTCTCCCAACCCGTTGCTACACATTCTGCAGTCGTTGCCCTACAGCCAGATGCCAGTGTAATGTGTCGGTACGATGCTCTCAAGTCCCTCATGCCGATGATTCGTTTTTTTTACAAAGTCATTAGGATGCACGTTCTTTGGACTTTCTCTTTTGCGATTTGCGCTGAGTAATTCCAATAGCATTAGGAACAGAACAAACATCGTGTACACACATCATTCTCCATCTGTAGCGATGTCTTTTTGTACTGAAAAGAGGCTCGCATAAGAACGAAATGACAAAAATCTGGCACGGGCATAAAAATAATGCAGTATTTTTCTTAAAGACGTTGTGTCTGCCATTAACTGTAACATTATTTGTTTTCACGACTACATTTTCGATCCTGTGCCCTTTATACAGGTATACAGCAATAACCGAAAGGTGAAGTGCATATGGCATGTATAGAACGCCACTATCATCCCATACATGAGGCAGTTATATTACAAAAAATGCTAAAAACAGCACATCACTTGCATCGAGCCACTGGAGGTGTCAAAATTTACAAATCTTCTGACGTGTGTATATCTCACTGTTGTCTCTGTATGTTGAGTCTCCTAACTCCGAGTGTACATCAACTTTACATGAGCGTAAGGATCATAGCAATGGCAAAGGTAAATTTATTGTTACTGATGTTAACATCACTAACATGAATCCCCTCTAACCACTGTTCATGTTGTTCATATGACAACTGAGGCGGTTGGTGGGGAACATATTCACAAGTCGTTTCTTCTTTGCCCTTAGCAGTGATTGTACATCCCACAATAAAGGTTTTATACCAGAGTATCTTAATATCGTGTTTACATTTGTTAACAAAATTTGGCATTCTGTTTACGATACAAGCATTTCGCGTAAAGAAAAAACATCATTTCTTTATTGTGATAGTGCGTAATAGTACATATGGTATCCATCGTCAAAGGCTTACAGTAGCTTGGCTGCTCATAAAAACATGGCAGTAATAATCATATATATATATATATATATATATATATATATATATATATATATATATATATATATAATTTTACATGTGTATTATTTGTACCACAGTAACATCACAAAGGTATAAATCGCATTCACAACAACTTTCGTACATGAATTATCCGGTGGACAAAAAAAAAGAAAAAGGAGTACAAAAAAAGAGATAAAAACATGTGATGGGATACATGTCACATATTACAGAACATTATGTGTATCATCATGTAATTGTAAAATGTACTGTTAATATGTAAGCTACTGTAGCAGTACAAATGTAGTCATACATTTCCATGCTCCTTAGAAAGTTTAGGCCGAGAATGGCTTTTTCAGCTACACTTGCAAAACACCTTATTCAATTTTTTACTGAATTACTAAAATATATTACTTATGTTAAAATAAATACATCCTAAATATAAAAACGTTTATGAGTGGACATAATTCTTCCTCATATCCATACATATCATACAACTCACGGGAAACATAGTAAAGACTACTCATATTATAAAACCAGCATAGACACGATTCTGTGCAAATCGTTACGTCCTATGCTTGTCAGTAAGTCAAAGTCAAATAGCCAAACTATACATTCTCATTTATGTTACTTTCTATTATTAGCACGTAAAACTGACTGGAATTTATCTCGAGGTCTCTTATTTCTTAAATCTGTCTTATTGTTGGGCAAGCTGTGTGGGTGATTTTTGAAATAGTTGTATATTTCCACTTCTTCAGGTATTTTGATACTTTTACCAATAGGTTAATTTTTATTACTGGATCTACGTTAGGTGGTGATACTCCTCTCTCTTTGCTTGATGTGCTCTTTAAATTTGTCGCTGGAATATGAGCTTTGTAACGTCCGGTCAAGGTGTCCGTGCTATAAGTCATACGATTACTGACATTGTATATTGATCTAGTTTCAAAAGGTAAATGCTACCTGCATACGCTTTGTGGGGGCAGAAAGTGAAAGCTGTGCTTCCTACAGAAGTCTGATCCACTGGCTTGTTCACCGGTCCGTCGTCTCCCGTCTTGTGCAGGACTGCAGGCCCAGGCGGCTGTTTTCCGGGAACGCTTCTCCAGCTACTGGCGGGACGTTGCGCAGCTGCTCTCACTCAGTGCGCCGCACGCCTCACAGCTGTTGGTTCCCCTCGCATTCAAAAGTATGGTAAGTGGAGTTTTTTCCTCCTCTTATAAACTGTATTATACGTACAGGGGGTGAGAAAATGACACACACCACCTGGTCAGTTCTTGGAGAGTGTTTCCGAGTTTACCTTCTTCACACTCTAGCTATCTTTGGCTCTCCAGTTCTAATACTAACCATCTGGAAGAATTCTGAACCAACCTCTACTTCTGTGAGCCTTTTGGGGCTATAATACAGGGAGGCTAAGCTCGGAATGGTTAGAGATCGAAGATAATCGTCTGTATCTTTCTTTTCTCGTATTTGCTAGCTACTTCTTTAACAGATTCAGATAACTTTGCACCCAATCCTGCTTTACAAGCTGAAGCATGTTAGCTTCATATTTAGTGGAGAGTGGTCTAGAGTCTCAGTGTGGCATTTCAAGTCTCCATCGGCATCTTGTCTTCCTAAGAATCTCTACTCCATATGGAAGGCCTATAAAATGGAGGTTCGTCAACTTGAAATCTCGTAATGAACCTGTATACATACCACATAATTCATACCTATCGACGCAACTGTTCAACGTCTTCCCACCTTAACACTCACGTGACCATTTCCCACGACTCCATGGCCAGACGATAGCGCAGCTGACACTTGTGGCTCGACGCCATTGGCGGTCCCCTGTGCTCACCACCGCCAGCCAGCACTGTCCGTGTGACAGGGCAATGCCCCAGCCGCCGCAGCCACAGAGGACGCGCGTCAATAACGAAACCCTGCAGCTGGGGTCCACCAGTTAGCGCGTGTTGCGTCTGCGAGTGGCTTTGTTAAAGGCACTGTGCTACTACAGTCACAACCAGAACATTTTATGAATATGTCAAGGCCAATGAAAATCTCTGTCAGACTAACCTGAAACCGGATGCTGCTTTCTGAGAGCATTCATCTTAGTCGTTATTTTTTCTGCACGTGTCTCGTGGCCTAACTCGAACCATTAACGAGTCTGAATTCTCTGTCTATGATTTATGAACACTACCACCAGTGATTTTCCCACTACCGAGAATAACAGCTATGTGGTCTTAACACATACACTGGACTCGCATTCGGGAGGACGACGGTTCAATCCCGTGTCCGGTCATTCTGATTTAGGGCACGGCCGACTTCCTTCCCCATCCTTCCCTAATCCGATGAGACCGATGACCTCGCTGTCTGGTCTCCTTCCCCAAACAACCCAGCCTTAACACATAGAATGGCCACTGTGCATTATGACTGTTTGGATTCTGACAGTAGTATACATGGCAAGTAAAAGGACGCAGTATGATCTGTGTCTTTGTGTAACTTTTGGTGGCGTATGTAGCAACGTGCCAGTCCCTAAAGTATCGTGTGAGCCTCATTTTGGATCCTTTGAGAAGAGAATTAGGCGATACCTGTTTTAGTGAACTGAAGAGGTTCTGGTAGGTTAAATCTTTTTCCTATAAATATTACGGATGTTTGCTGGATGGTAATTTCAACGATTGATAGTAGCGGGTTCCGTATTTAAGAATCGTTTCTGCCGACATCGTGTCATGTCCTGTCATTGCATCTTGTTTTCGTTACCATCATCCAAGCATTTCACTGCAGCAAAGCCAATTTACCTGATACGTATCCAATATTTTGTAGAGTTAGTACCTCACAGCTTGCGAGAATGTTTAAAGGACGACTTCTTTATTACATTTGCGATGCAGCTACGCTTCGTTCATCATACACTGCACCTGCTTAGGAAAAGTGTAATTGCGAAAAGTTATTCCGTGAAACCAATGTTGTACACATAGTTTCGATTTAAAGACACACTTTGCTTTCTGAATGAAACTTGAGCTTCAGACAGCTGCAGCAGTCTCGACGTATTCGTATTCGAGATAGTTCCTCTCGTGGTTCTTCACTACAGCCCTGCAGAGTAGTACGGCAAAGCGTGCAGTGGCCCACGTAACCACGCAGCTTACGATTTTGACCCTGTGCCCCTGGTAACTGGGCTCTCACATAATACTGTGCACAAATATGTATGTATGTATGGTCAGAATAGTTCAAATGGCTCTGGGCACTATGGGACTTAACTTCTGAGGTCATCAGTCCCCTAGAACTTAGAACTACTTAAACCTAACTAACCTAAGGACATGACACACATCCATGCCAGAGGCAGGATTCGAACCTGCGACCGTAGCAGTCGCGCGGTTCCAGACTGAAGCGTTTAGAACCGCTCGGCCACACCGGCCGGCATAGATTAGGTCTAGATGGCAGAAAGCGCAGTGGCGCCATGGCAAGGACGACGGATTCAACGTTTTGGAAGGTGCCGATTCAAAAGTGTGCACCACCTTCCAATTCACTGCTCCTGCACAACGAGGGAAATTCTGCATTTTATTTTTCGTTTTCTATGCTGCTTATCGACGTATCGGTAAGAGTCGACTGCAGCCACGTGTCACCACTACAGTGAGTTTGGGTCGGTCCGTACGCCGGGCCCCCTACTGTGTGGACTCGGCCCGTGTCGCTCGCTGGCCTCCCTCGCCCTGTGTTGCTGTGACGCCCACAGCCGGGCTGTCGGACGCGTGAAGCGGCTCAGACCGCAAACGGGATGTTAGCTGCCCGCTGACCGCTAACCGCACGCTGTCACTGCGAGGACGTGACGCACGTCCCACACACACACACACACACACACACATGTAAACGCGTGCAGTATTCCTGGCGCACATCCTCAAAGCTCTACTTACGCAAATACGAATTGGAGGCGATAAATCGCGATCCCGTCTAGAACCGGTCGGCCATGTATGTATGTATGTAAATTTAAAAAATATTGTATTCGAAAAGGATTTATTTTTCTCTGGCTCCTGCCATCAATATAAAACTGATAAAGGAGGTATTTCATTCAAAAAATATGAAAAAGAAGAACAACTGTATTGTGAAAACAACTGAAAGCTTTTTAATTTCCATTTTTTCTCGTATTTGTTATATACGTAACAGTTTTGTTATTTCGTAATTGATTCATTACAATATACACATTCTTTTGTGAATAAGGTAATTTTTTAATTTCCAATGTCTATTAAACACTTATTAGTAACTCAGAGAGAGAGAGAGAGAGAGAGAGAAGTTTTCAGTGTGCACATACTTAGAACAGCAACAGCAATGGCAGCTCAAAAACAATACACACACACACACACACACACACACACACACACACACACACACACGCACCATAAAGATATAAAATACTTTCTTTACATGCATGCATATTGTACATGTTCCACACGAAATTCTCTCTCTCTCTCTCTCTCTCTCTCACACACACACACACACACACACACACACACACACACACGCACACACACATGGACGCACGCAGTGTACAATGAAACATTCATAATCTCAAACATGCAGTCAGAACTGTGAGAAACAGCTCATCAAACTATTCCACACACACCCAGTCACGTGGAACACCTTTTTACCTTTTTACTAACAAATAAACCCACCCAGACATGTCAGTAAATAGTGTGGGTGCAGCAGATTTCCACACCTATGCCCCCCGATGAACCACTTGTGATCGTGATAGGACACCCCTGCTTCCAGCTGGAATTGCAGTATATACCTCAGTATATAACCTCGGTCGAAATGTCTCCTGATAAGCATTTGTGGCGCAGCGCCAATGCCCTAGAGGAGGCACCTGTTGAAGTCCCTGAACGTGAAAGTCTTTCAGGCTGTGCAAATCAGCGTGTTTGTCATGCAGACTTGTGGGATAGTCCAGCTCTACCTCTAGGACATATCCCTCAACAGCACCAGCAGCCACATATTTGATCTCTTTCCTCAGTCCGGTGATTTCCCCTTTGGACATCCATTAGAGCTCTTGAAAAGGAAGACTTTGTTGCACGGTTTGCCTTTAGAGACAGTTTACATCCAGGTAAAGGATGAAACTGAAGTCGTCAGACAACCTGTACTCCCCCTCAATTATTTGCAAGTTATTTGCCTTGACATACCTGCGCACACATTGGCAAAGTCACTCGTTGACCGCATGTTCCAGGAAGACGTGCATCTCAACGTTGGTCAAGAATTCGCTGCTGGCTTGTGTCTTTCTTAACATGGCATCCCACGAAATCTCAGCCATATGCTACAGAACTTCTCGAAGATGTTGGCGGTCAGATGTGCATTCGTGTTCATCATTTTACATGTTCTGATAAATCAGAGATGCCGAAGTCCTGCTGTTCATTCACCAATTGCCCGTTCTTTCCATTCATTATGGAAATGCCTCTTAGTTTACTAGAGAATCCAGATATTCGTATGGAAAGACCGCTTCTCCGTCACAAGTTGAAACTCTTGAAACTCTACATCATCGAGATAAGTGGCTCCCTTTGCTAAGAATATCTCCAGGACGCGTTGGTTCAGCAAATTTCTGAAGCGACGTGAGCATGAAGCGTTGTGAATCCAGGAAGTGGTGTGATCCTCTTTGAAGCGGCATGTATCTGTCAACGGTGTCAGCAATGACACTGATCTCATCATCCTACTACCCAGACTCGTCAAAGTGCTGAACTAGAAAGTGGGCATCATGCTCACCTAAATTGTGGAAAAGATGGCTGTGTGCTGTGGCAGTTGGTACTTAAGGTTACACGGGTTGTCGGCTGCACTCTGGTACTTCCCTGTTACGTGGCCACAGTCTCTACAGGGAGCTTCCTCACCTCTGTCCAGTCACAGTCCCCAGGTATAACGATCAGCTGCCTGCTTGTACAGTGCATCATTCTCCTTCACGTTGGTCATGAGGACGTTTTCACTATAAATGTTATAAACATCCCGGACAAGACTTTCAAGCTCCGTGAGCAGCCATCTCTCACTATTCCCCTGACATAACATTTTAATTTTAGAGTTATATGTGCACAGAACTTGATGGGTAGCCACATATCGTATGCATCATTTTGTGGCAGTGATATGGGAGGCAGAGACACCACGTTCACACTGTACCACAGGAGCTAGGAGGCGCTCTAAATCGACGTAAACGACGAAGGGACAGAAGTGTTGGTGAGAGGCATTCTTAAACTTCGAGAACCGTTTATCCTTGATAAGCATTTCCACACCTATTGTTTCCTGGCTCTAGCAGTCAATCAGGTGTCTTTCAACATACATGCTCTTGGTAAACGAGACATCCACAGCAAAAATGTCTTGCACCTTTTCTGTTTTCATTTCAGAGGAACGTAGGTGGGATATGCATTTGATCCAAACGCTGTGTTGCTTATCGCCTTCAGAGATAAGCAGCAGGTCTACACTTTTTGGATGTTTCTCAGCTAATATGGACAAGAAGAAGGGACCACCTAATTTACGCTTGACTTCTTTGTCGATGTGCCACACAGTGTGTTAATGTTTGTCTTCTCCTTATGGCTTTCCAACATCCCGCCATATACGAGAAATTAGATCGTCAGTGGACATCTGGTGTATCTGTATGCCCTGTATTTTTAGGGTAATTTCTATCGCTAGCGAGAAGCAACCATGGAAATCAATTTGAATTCCTCTCATCATGATTCTGGGCATTAGGACATGCTTTTTTTAGCAATGTATACTTTTAAAGAGAGATGTAACTGGACCCCACAATAAGTTGATCAAAATCTTATGAACATAAATCAAGGCAGAGCATACAGCTGAGTGTCTTACACGACCCCCTTTCCTGCACCTCAGAAAGTGACTCAGTATGACCGCTCTGGTATCGACTCACCCCATGATGTCACGACAGCTCTCCCCCTAACTTGGACAATGCCCTTCCCCTCAACAACACGTCCAACTCCTAATAATTCTGCACACGAGAAGGAGAAAGAGACGCAGTTGATAAGTATCTAAGGAAGGAGAAATAAAAATCCGTATTCGTATAACAATAATAATAAATTCTGACTACTTACACGTAAAACTGTTGTTGTGTTCATTACTGGAATACACTTCCAGCAACTCATCATCAGTGGGCATGTTTGTCATTAAGGGCATATCCAGCATGGGTACTAGAGGAGGTTTATGACGTCGGTAGGCGAATGTGTCTAAGAGAATATGAACAAACCCAAACGAAAACACAGGTGCTAAAGAACTAGTAGCTGGTAGTTGTCACAACACCGATATTCGCATTGAGCACATCTACAAACAAGAGCATCTCAAAAATAACAACAAAAAATTTAATACTTTAGAATACTCACATATCTGCCTCTGAACAATCGAAGTCGTTCCCCAGAGATCACCATAATCGTCATCATCATTATCAGCTGCTGGGTTCAGATCCCACAGCGAGTAACGCCAGGTCGTACCTAGAAAAGAAGAAGTAGAACCAATAAGAATCGCTTACACTACTGGCCATTAAAATTGCTACACCGAGAAGAAATGCAGATGATAAACGGGTATTCATTGGACAAATATATTATTCCAGAACTGACATGTGATTACATTTTCACGCAATTTGGGTGCATAGACCCTGAGAAATGAGCACCCAGAACAACCACCTCTGGCCGTAATAACGGCCTTGATACGTCTGCGCATTGAGTCAAACAGAGCGTCGATGGCGTGTACAGGTACAGCTGCCCGTGCAGCTTCAACACGATACCACAGTTCATAGAGAGTAGTAACTGGCGTATTGTGACGAGCCAGTTGCTCGGCCACCATTGACCTGACGTTTTCAATTGGTGAGAGATCTAGAGAATGTGCTGGCCAGGGCAGCAGTCGAACATTTCTCTATCCAGAAAGGCCCGTACAGCACCTGCAACATGCGGTCGTGCATTATCCTGCTGAAATGTAGGATTTCGCAGGGACCGAATGAAGGGTAGAGCCACGGGTCGTAAGACATCTCAAATGTAACGTCCACTGTTCAAAGTGCCGTCAGTGCGAACAAGAGGTGACAGAGACGTGTAAACAATGGCACCCCGTATCATCACGCCGGGTGATACGCCAGTATGGCGATGACGAATACACGCTTCCAATGTGCGTTCACCGCGATGTCGCCAAACACGCATGCGACCATCATGATGCTGTAAACGGAACCTGGATTCATCCGAAAAAATGACGTTTTGCCATTCGTGCACCCAGGTTCGTCGTCGAGTACACCATAGCAGGCGCTCCTGTGTGTGACGCAGCGTTGAGGGTAACCGCAGCCACAGTCTCCAAGCTGATAGTCCATGCTACTGCAAGCGTCGTCGAACTGTTCGTGCAGATGGTTGTTGTATTGCAAACGTCCCCATCTGTTGACTCAGGGATCGGGACGTGGCTGCACAATGCGTTACAGCCGTGCGGATAAGATGCCTGTCATCTCGACTGCTAGTGATACGAGGCCGTTGGGATCCAGCACGGCGTTCCGTATTAACCTCCCGAACCCACCGATTCCATATTCTGCTAACAGTCATCGGATCTCTACCAAAGCGAGCAGAAATGTCGCGATACGATAAACCGCAATCGCGATACGCTACAATCCGACCTTTATCAAAGTCGGAAACGTGACGGTACGCATTTCTCCTCCTTACACGAGGCATCATATCAACGTTTCACCAGGCAACGCCGGTCAACTGCTGTTTGTGTATGAGAAATCAGTTGGAAACCTTCCTCATGTCAGCACGTTGTAGGTGTCGCCACCGGCGCCAACATTGTGTGAATGCTCTGAAAAGCTAATCATTTGCATATCACAGCATCTTCTTCCTGTCGGTTAAATTCCGCGTCTGTAGCACGTCATCTTCGTGGTGTAGCTATTTTAAAGGCCAGTACTGTATAAACAAAAACACAATAGAAAATATGTATACTTGCTTTCATCCTCAGCCAAGGTGACCACGATGAATGACATCACAGCGTCGTCGGTAAACAGTGACAGCAGTGCGGCGTCGTCATTGTTGTCCAACGTGCGTGGCCATGACTGCAGTCACCATCGTCGTCACGGATACCGCACGAGCGCTTGACTCCGATATCAGGGCTGGCTGGCAGTCAGAGAGGGAGAAAGACTCGGGTCGCCCCCCGCAGGGCTGTTTACAAACCCCTTCGGCCACGCAGCGTGCGCTGATCAGCAATTCAAGTCGCAGTCCATCACGCTTCTCCTCTCCCCACTAACATTACTTACACTTAGCGCATTGCGACACTGCCCAGCGTGTTGGTACAGATTTGAACATGCCCCTCACAACTTGCTACTACTCTCACTACTTACCAAGTGGGGACGCAAGGCAGCACAAACGGGTTTATTTCTCGTAAGAAGAACAACTTCCACATATTAAACGAGTGGGATTGTGCTGTGACAGAAACGCACGAAATGGAATATGCTGGCTGCAAGTAGCTGCTGATCGGCTACTTTTGAGCGACACATTGCAGAAACTTGGGAAATCATCTCGACAGTTCTCCAAAAAGAGTGTAGATGTCACCTGGTAAATAAACGTAGCTGACAAAAGAACTGTAAAAAATGAGCCCGGGAGTATCTAAATAAATACAAAAATTTTATTAAGAAAATAATATTTGCACATATCTGCAACACAAGTAAATCCGTTTTTCTCTCCACCACCGTGCACTTGCCTAAGGTGTCTGACTGACATACAGTTGAATGATTCCAAATTTAGGATGGCAGTGTTCTTGAAAATTTCCCACATTCTTGCCACCACCTCACGACCTTTGACGTGCATGACGCTCTCTCTGTGATCACAGTTTCGGAGTGACGTCAGCATATCCTCACAGGTCATTCCTGTATCGTGGCGGCTACTGCGATAGTGGAATCGAGTCAATCACGCTACTGTCTTCCAGGACATGTCACACTTTATTGTTCTGAGCAGCTGGGCAGAAGTGACAACTGTGTAGAAACTTGTCGAAACACATGAAGCGGCCGCACTCGTCGTGGAGGCCTCGCCCGTGAGCAACAATGTTGTACCAGGAGGCGGGCAGCTTGGACCCTGGCAAGCAGGTCTTCAGCTGCATCTACAGGTGTTTCGTACACCTACATCTAGGCATCACCTCAGAGAATGAAGTCGAGCGTTGTAAGATCCAGCGATCCCATGGCCATCAGAGAAGACCCCCCCCTATCCAGTACTACAATGAGTGTGAGTATTCTTCAGGTGCTTGGTGCTTGCAAACATTAACATCAAAGTGGAATGATCTTGGATAATGCACTAAAATACCTTGACTGAGAATCTTTGCTGTTGGCCTCCGATATGGGTGGCGTGGGTGTTGTCCTCATTCTAGATTTGCCTGTTTCGCTTTTGAAAACAACATCACGGATGAATGAGGCCTCATCCACAAACAATACAAACCGTATGAAGTTGGACAGTGCAGCGCAGTGAACTATACTGGATTGCCACAAGCAGACATAGGGCTCAAAATCCGTTCGTCGCAGTGCTTGCACATTTCATCTGTGATTACTGATTGTGCACTGTACACAGCAACACACCTCACCATGAACACGACACAAGCTATCTGATGCAATGGAAGCTGACAGCAGGGTCAGTGGTGTGCTTGCGGCACAGGTTAATGCGCCACTCCGATGCTTGAGTGCTACAAGCCTAGTTGTGCACAGTAGGTCCGTTTGGTGGTCAGGTGTCCACACTGTTTATCAGCTGCTACTGTTCGAGTGCACAACGGACACCCGAGATCTTTTCAAGGGTGTGAAGAACTGCAGGCATCATTGCAATACATGCATTCATTCAGACTGACAGTCGTTGCTTTGAAGAATTGCTGTGAGCTACATTGTTGTTAGGTGGTGTATGTCCTTAACACAATAAATATGCACTTTCGAGTATTGGTTCCCTACCTCAATATAATCTATTGTGGAACCACTGTCACCTGTTTCAGTGTGACCCAAAAGGATTGGGGACCCCACGTACAGAGAACAAGAGCAGTTCTGTCCCACTTCTCTCAGACTCTCCCGACGCCACCCATGTCTGTGGTGAGCACTCACCTTCCAGAACAACATACTGGGTGATGCTAGGGTAGATAGAAAAAAGGAAAACAGAATGGGAAAGTGCGAGAGGCACTCACGCACTAAGGGTTCTGTACAAACTCCCCGTCCTGGGAATCGAGATTCCCAATGATTTTTGCCTGTTATCGAGACTCTGTAACTTTACTGGCAAGATACTGCTCCCAGCAATACCAAGATCGGTCCAGAAATTCTTCGTTATTTCCTCACCCCAGCCCAAACAAACAAGAACAAGCAAGCAGAGGACTTTAGTTTACATATGTAGGGAGAGAAGATTTAATAACATATTTCCGTTTATGTACTAAATCATGAATATAATATACATTTTATGTTTGGATGCAGTAATGTTCGTATGTTATACTTTCAACAGGTCATGAATACAATGTATGTCCAAATCGAAAACGACATTTTTATGTGATATAATTACAAGTTAACAAGTTTCAGATTTTTTGCTTTACTTGTACCGGAAAACTTAGTTGTTGTCAAATCTCACGATTCCAAGTAAATGGAGAGCACCCTATAGGTTTCGATGACTGAGTTTTCGATTATCAAAACACGAGACATAAACGGCCGTATCTGTTGACTGGAGTCAGTTATAAGCTTACAGATTTTACGCCGCCAAGGGTCCGTATACCTTTGTATGTGACATAATTTGAACATGATACCCACAACGTATCCAGAGAAAAAGATTCCCAACAGATGGACAGACAAATAGACAGACTGATAAAAAATAATACGAAAAGTATTTTCTAGAGTTATATAGTTACCAATTATGGATTTTAAGATTTTTTTCATTTATTTGCACTGTGAAATCTGGCTTCTTTCAAAATGTCATGATTCTAAATCAACAGGGAGCACCATATTGATTTTATGAGTCATGTTTCGAGTATCAAAATATATAATTTAAAGGGCCGTATCTTTATTGCATTGACTTAGAAGCTTACGATTTTTACAACGCCAAAGTAACATAGACCTTAATATGTGACACAAATGTGAACTTCGTACCCGAAAATGGTCCAGAAAAAATCATCTTAACGCTCGGACAGTCAATACATTCCTTCAAATCTGCAATATTCGAGACGTGTTCAGATACAGACGACATCGTGTTAGATGACGAGCTACAAACGCAAATATTCGGCAAACGCGATCAGCCAGGCAACAGACAAACGCTACAAAATTTTGAGTCAAACTGACATTTCGTGTGTGCACAATTAACTCAGACAATGTTTCAGATATGGAGCGGCTGATGTCTATCGTTGCGTTTGTAGAAGGTCAAAACATGTGTTCAGGATTCTCACAGCGTAGGTAACGAGTAGGATTTTGACGTATTTGTCAACAGTGTGGCCATTCTATTTTCGAAAATCGTTCAAAAGTTTGAATAGAATCTCGTCAGAGTTCCAGCCACGCCATGTGGCTTTACACGTAGGAACTCGACGCTGCTGGCAGCTCCAGAACATTTCAGTTGGATACATCGTCACGGGAGTATACATTCATACATTCAGATGTCTGTAATGTCAACTACCAAGAAATATCTGCACCTCTCTAATCTGATGTCACAGTTTGAGAAATGTACACTCCTGGAAGTCGAAATAAGAACACCGTGAATTCATTGTCCCAGGAAGGGGAAACTTTATTGACACATTCCTGGGGTCAGATACATCACATGATCACACTGACAGAACCACAGGCACATAGACACAGGCAACAGAGCATGCACAATGTCGGCACTAGTACAGTGTATATCCACAATGCAGGCTGCTATTCTCCCATGGAGACGATCGTAGAGATGCTGGATGTAGTCCTGTGGAACGGCTTGCCATGCCATTTCCACCTGGCGCCTCAGTTGGACCAGCGTTCGTGCTGGACGTGCAGACCGCGTGAGACGACGCTTCATCCAGTCCCAAACATGCTCAATGGGGGACAGATCCGGAGATCTTGCTGGCCAGGGTAGTTGACTTACACCTTCTAGAGCACGTTGGGTGGCACGGGATACATGCGGACGTGCATTGTCCTGTTGGAACAGCAAGTTCCCTTGCCGGTCTAGGAATGGTAGAACGATGGGTTCGATGACGGTTTGGATGTACCGTGCACTATTCAGTGTCCCCTCGACGATCACCAGTCGTGTACGGCCAGTGTAGGAGATCGCTCCCCACACCATGATGCCGGGTGTTGGCCCTGTGTGCCTCGGTCGTATGCAGTCCTGATTGTGGCGCTCACCTGCACGGCGCCAAACACGCATACGACCATCATTGGCACCAAGGCAGAAGCGACTCTCATCGCTGAAGACGACACGTCTCCATTCGTCCCTCCATTCACGCCTGTCGCGACACCACTGGAGGCGGGCTGCACGATGTTGGGGCGTGAGCGGAAGACGGCCTAACGGTGTGCGGGACCGTAGCCCAGCTTCATGGTCCTCGCCGATACCCCAGGAGCAACAGTGTCCCTAATTTGCTGGGAAGTGGCGGTGCGGTCCCCTACGGCACTGCGTAGGATCCTACGGTCTTGGCGTGCATCCGTGCGTCGCTGCGGTCCGGTCCCAGGTCGACGGGCACGTGCACCTTCCGCCGACCACTGGCGACAACATCGATGTACTGTGGAGACCTCACGCCCCACGTGTTGAGCAATTCGGCGGTACGTCCACCCGGCCTCCCGCATGCCCACTATACGCCCTCGCTCAAAGTCCGTCAACTGCACATACGGTTCACGTCCACGCTGTCGCGGCATGCTACCAGTGTTAAAGACTGCGATGGAGCTCCGTATGCCACGGCAAACTGGCTGACACTGACGGCGGCGGTGCACAAATGCTGCGTAGCTAGCGCCATTCGACGGCCAACACCACGGTTCCTGGTGTGTCCGCTGTGCCGTGCGTGTGATCATTGCTTGTACAGCCCTCTCGCAGTGTCCGGAGCAAGTATGGTGGGTCTGACACACCGGTGTCAATGTGTTCTTTTTCCCATTTCCAGGAGTGTATTTATTTAATAAAACCCCACTAGGCATCTGCTGTGCATTAATGTTTTTATGCCTGTACAAACCTGAATGTACTACACTCATGCGCTGGCAGTAATTTCAGTGTCATGTAATAGTGCTACATGTAACTGTATACTAAGACAGGCTGCTGCTTGTGGATGTTATGAAAGTAATTTCAACTATTTTCTGTGTGTTTCAGGGTAACCACGCAAGTGATCAGCAACTCCACGGTTGGATTAAGGACATGGAACGTGTGAAAGACATGCTGCGCACGAAATTAACCGGATGTGTACAGGACTTGCAATTAGCCAGCAAACAGGCGGAGCACTACGAGGTGGAAGAAGACAAGGACAGGCCAGGACACTTGATAATCAGGTATAGACCAGTGTACACTCAAATGTCTGTCGTACTCACTTTTATCCATGGAAGTATTCATTAAAGTTATAGAAAACACAGGGGTCATTTATTTCAGAATCGAGTAAAGAACTAGCACTAAGAGACAGTAGTGAAGGACATGGTTAAAGATACTCGTGATTTACAAAGGTTTTCGACTTCCTTAAGCCCTCGATTTTTTGATTCGTATTGTGTCTTAAAATGTGCCACGTATTACGTAACAGACCAGCGGAGAAAACTGACACAATAAACGGTGTTACTGCATTTACTAGAGAAAGTATTGATGGTTACAGACACTTCCGAAGTTTTCATAATTTGTGCAAACAATGATATGGAACCTAACACGAAAAGTGAGCGTGTCCTCGTCTTATTCGGGACATAAAAAAAAAAAAACACTTCGGGAGAAATTACGGTAATACCGTGTAGTAGCGACTCTAGTCCAGATACTGGCATCCAGTCGGTGAGGAAAAGAGGCCACAAGTCATGTTCATCTCAATACATGGAGGAAAAATCTAAGCAGCGATGAGGG
Source organism: Schistocerca americana (assembly GCF_021461395.2). Classification (NCBI taxonomy): domain Eukaryota; kingdom Metazoa; phylum Arthropoda; class Insecta; order Orthoptera; family Acrididae; genus Schistocerca; species Schistocerca americana. Next base: position 157,374,483 of record NC_060129.1, read on the forward strand.
AAGGAAGCGGATAGCCATCGTTCTTATATTTTGTCCTGTGGTTGGTGTGTTTAAATCAGTCCATAATATAGAGCGTAAATAGTGGAGGTTATGAGCGGGAGGAAAGCGGAATAGTCTCTCGAGTGGTTGACATATGGGGCCGTGGAATGGAGTGTTGTAGGAGATATGTTGGCACTATGGAGGGTGGCCAGGTGGCTTCCTGTGTGGGAATGGGCAAGCTCCCAGCAGGCACCCCAGGTCTTGTGGCGGTGTTGTTGGACTCTTTCAGGTGGCTTATTGTGGGATAGCATGGATTACGATGGACAATTAGACTCAGTCGTGATTGCTATCAATTGGATGAAAGACTTTTGCAGTTATATCTGAAGATGTCGGTAGGGGAGCTACATTGCGATGAGTGTGTCTGGGAAATGGACTAGGTCTTTTGGCACGAAGGTGATCATCTGACATCTACAGTTACGTTCATCATGGGAATTGATGTGGGTAAACAGCTGTGGAGAGGCAGTGGTCAGTGTGAGGAACGAAATTATGTGCTATAGGATTTCTCGGACAGAGACAGGCAGTAGGACAGATCACGGCCAGGGTGGTAAAATACACACTCAGGATAAAGTATTATGCAGGATGATTGAACATGACTTGTAGCCAACTGGAGCTGTTTTTGAGGAACGGTATTGTTACTCCACAATGTTTATTGTGTGGGGATTTTTGCTTTGCTACTCCACATCTGTCATCAGAACTGTGAGTGGGTTACCGGTTCACTGTGTACGGACACATGCAGATAGTGTGACAGGATAAAACTATCGACATTGTGTCAGGCAGTGGGAATGAAGGTAACAGTGGTTGGGAAGTGAACTGAAAATCGGAGATGGGTAGATTTGAAGACAGGGGTGCGCTACACAAAGGAAGCAGCTGATCGGATAGCAGAGTACTTGTGGAGTGCACGTGGGGGGTTTCAGGCTGGCCAGTAGTTTGAGGTACTCTCATGAACACTCGCCAGTTGGTACACATTTAGGGAAATCAGATAGCTTTCAGAGTAAAGTCAGTTCGACTCTGAAACTTTTATCAGTCAACTGTCGAAGTATTTGTAACATTGTTCCCAAATTTGCTCTCCTCCATGAACGCTCTCAGTCTCAAATTATTCTTGAATTGAGAGCTGGCTAAGACCCAAAGTAAAAAAACTCTGAGATATTTAGCGAGTCTTGGAATGTTTATCGGAAAGACATATTCGACGCCGTAGGAGGGGAAGTGTTTATTGCAGTTGACAAAAAATATTCTCTTTACTGAGGTTGAATTTGAGTGCAATAGTCAAGTTACGTGGTCGCACATAACAGGACTAGGTGAAACCATATCAGTTGTTGGATGTTTTTACCACCCACCCGACTCCGCTGGGACAAATGTGAAGCCATTCAATGAAGGTAAATAGTCAGCATTGCATAAATATCCAGATCACGCGACACTAGCTGGCGGTGACCTTAACCTACCGAGTATAGGCTGGGACGTCTATGGATTCACTGCAGGTCGTGCAGACAGACAGTCTTGTGAAGGACTTTTGAACACGTTTTCCGAAAATTGTGTTGAGCAGCTAGTTCGTCAGCCAGCACAAACAGGCAGGACCTTATCGATGGCGTCAGCATAGAGATGGGGATTAGTGATCATGATGTCATCATAGCGACTATGGTTACGAAAGTCAGTAAATCAGTCAAGAACGCTAGGAGAGTTGTTATGCAGTTGTCAGCGTCTCACTTAGACAGTAAAATACAATCATTTAATTCCAGAATTATGGTCATAGAGGAATTATGGCTAAAGTTTAAAGAGATTGTAAATCGTGATCCGGAAAAGTATGCACCTACTAAGTGGATCAAGGGCGGAAAAGACTCATCGTGCTTTAATAACAAAATTCGGAAAAGGCTGAGGAACGAAAGGCTGTTACATTCTCGGTTCAAAAGAGAACGCGCAAATGAGGACAGCAAGGTTTGTAGATATTCGTGCGTCTGTGAAAAGATCAGTGCGCGAATCATGCAACAGCTACCACCGGAGAACCGGAAAAAGTTTTGGTCCTCTGCAAAATCGTTAAGCGGATCTAACGCTTCTATTCAGTCACACATTGACCAGTCTGCTTTGGCGCTAGAATGTTCCAAAAGGAAGGCCGAAGTTAAAAATTCCTCGTTTAAGGAATCGTTCACGCAGGAGAATGGTACAAACGTGCCGTCGTTTGACCATCGCACAGAGTCCCGTATGGAAATCATAGTAATGAGTACCGCTGGCGTAGAGAAACAGCTGAAACAGCTGAAAATAAATAAGTGGCAATGCCTAGGTGGAATGCCAGTTTGGTTTTACAAAGAGTTGTGTACGGCACTGGCCCCTTACTTAGCTTGCATTTACCGCGAATCTTGCGATCAGCGCTAAGAACCAAGCGAATGGAAAAAAGTGCAAGTGAAGAAAGGTAAAAGAACGGACTCACAAAATTACAGACCAATATCCCTAACACATGTTTGCTGCAGAATCCTTGAACATATTCTCAGTTCGAACATAATCAACTTTCTTCAGACTAAGAAGCTTATGTGCACAAATCAACACGGTTTTGGTAAGCATCGCTTCTGTGAAACTCACCTTTTCCTTTTCTCGCATGATGCACTGAAAGCTATGGATGAAGGGCAACAGGCAGATTCCATATTTCTAGATTTCTCGAAAGCATTTGTCACGGTGTCCCATTGCGGGGTGATAACGGAAGAACGAGCACATGGAATAAGTTGAGAGACTGCAGGTTGACACAAGATGACAAAATTTCTAGTTGGTGTGATGAATGGCAGGTGGCTCTTGCTGTAGAAGAAAGCGGATGAGTAGAAAAAACGAACCCGTAATATCCGGATACGGCATTCCAAGTGTCCTGCTTACCACAGTCACTCCGTTTAAATATCTGGGCGTAATGTTGCGAAGCGAGATGAAATGGAATAAACATGTGAGGATTCTGGTAGGAAAGGCGAACGGTCGACTTGGGTTTATTGGGAGAGTTTTGTGAAAGTGTGGTTCGTATGTAAGGGAGACGCCGTGTAGGACGCCAGAGCGACTTCTTGTTCAGCATTGCTCGAGTGTTTGGGATCTGCTCCAGGTCGGATAGAGAGAAGACATCGAAACAATTCAGGGGGAGCAGGTAGATTTCTTACCGGAGTTTCGATCAGCATGCAAGTGTTACGTATATGTTTCAGGAGCTCAGCAGGGAATTGTTGGAGGGAAGAAGACACTCATTTCGAAGAAAACAACTGAGGAAGTGCAGAGAACCGGCACTTGAACCTGGCTGCAGAACGATCCTAATAATGCCAGCATACATTTCTGGTAGGGACCACGAAGACAAGATACGAGGAATTACGGCTCCTAAGGAGGCATATAGACAGGCGTCTGTCCCTCGCTCTGTCAGCGAGCGGAACAGGAAAGGAAACGACTAGTTGTGGAACAGGGTACCCTCCGCCACGCACCGCACGGTGGCTTGCGGATTATGTATGTAGATGTAGATACAAAGGACGATAGTTGAGAGGAATTATTGGTTTCATGTCCGTAAATTTAGTGAAATCATTTTTGGCTTGGTTTCATTTGGAATCGTGAGGTTTTATCTATTCTATTTCATCTGTTTGGTCTTGTGACTGAATGCATGAGAGTTGTGGTGTAATAGGTGGCCCCAGTTGTGTGTAGGTAAGGACATTGACAGGAGTTTATGACGGCGGTGACGAAGCTACGGTGGTGGTGGATGTGGTTGGAACTTCTGGCTCCGGCAGTGGTGGGGGCGATGGGGCGGGCCGCGGTTTGGGGCTGGCGAGTGTGTTGGCGACAGAGCCAGCGGCAGAGGCTGCTGGAGAGGGAGTCGACGGTGGCGCAGGTGGCGGCGACGGTGGTGGAGCGTTTGACGGAGGCAGTGGCGATGGAGCTGCCGGACTACGGCTCTCTGTGAGTGGTGGAGCAATGAAGACGACGACGAAGGGTGGGAGATGATCGGCGAAGAACCACTGGGAGAGTCCAGGTGAGAGCTGAGGTGCTGGCGAAGTATAGTGGGGCGTGTCAGTAAAACGGAGGATATACTTCGTACTGGAAATTTTGGGAGGACATTTTGAGGTGTACATGAGTAAAGCGAGTCAGAGAATATACTCCAGCCGAGAATGTGTTCATCGCGAGTAAAAGGGTGAGGGATGTTGCTCAAAACAGAGAACGTTCTCCGATTTCGTGTTAACAAAACTAGAGGAGCTTCTCACAACCGGAAAATATTGAAGCGAGATCTGTAGCAGTCTTCGGGCTGAGGGGCCACAGCGGCAGTGGTGCAGCTTAGGTACCGCCCTCCTAGTCCAGGCAGCGCGCCATTTCGTGTCTCTTCTGTAGTTCACGTATCGCCATTTACAGTCCGTCATTTCTAAATTCCGTCAATCCACTTCGTTACTGGACTCGCATGGTACGTTCAGTAATGGCTCCAGCACTACAGGCCAAAGCCGCCTATATATAGCACACAGACCCCTGCCTCTGCACGCAAATTGTCGACGATTGACTTCCGTGGCAGCGGTCTGCCCCGCTTGTCGACACTCCAGCTCCATGTGGCGAGTATTTATTGCGACCTCTCCTGATTTTCCACTTTGTGTTGCAACGCACTTGCTCCTAAACTGAATATGGCAGTCAGTGTTGTATCATTATAGCTGTGTAGTACATTCCCAACTGTCCAGAAGTTTCGAGATTTTCTTTAGAGCTTGTTTCAGTGGATATTGTTTGTTCACTTCCTCGCTTCATTTAAATCCGTTCTTTCGTTGCCTTATGGAATGAACGGCTCCATTATGTTAAAAACAGCCCTTTCCCGAAATTCTTCCACAACCAAATCTCCGTATAATGTTTATTCAGATCATAGTTAGTGTGCACGTACATCCTCCATCTGGGGCGTAGAAATGATGATTTTCATCACGGCACGGGTTCTGAGTCCCAGCTTGTCAGTGGAGTAGGTGTGGTACTGTAACTCCAAGCAGAACAGCGTGCTGCTGTACGTGGCGTGATAATGATTTGCGAGCCTTAGCACCATGGCACCACATGTCTTATGGGAGGGGCAGCTTTCCGGTCAAACTGGGGACCCAGACATCACACGGAACTCATTATGATGCAGCTTCATGCTTTAATTGGCAACGTCGTTGTCAATTAAAAGTGATAACCAAGGACCATACTACAAGGAGTACAGGGAGTACTGATTGTTCTGCATTGTATCTGGCAGTATGGAAACTTTCCATCGTTGATGGGCTATAGGGAATGTAGTCGTAGATTAATCAGGAAAAAATTGTCTCATACCCGATTCTGAGGGCTCCATTCTCATCATAATATGTACCTGACACATATGCATCGAATCGATGTACCGAACACTGACCTTAGGACAGAGTTTTACGGCCAATATTTTCTATATGATAATTTTCACTGCCAAACGAGAGACCCGCACCAACCAATCACGAAGCGAGACGGAGCGAATGCTTCAGAGCCAAGTAAACAAACATTTTTATGCAATAGTGAAGCGTCATTTTGTCAAGTTTTACGTCAGCAGACATGTACTTCTGCACGTCAAGCATAGCAGTGTGAGATGGTGGGATGCACACTGCCGGATGTAAGCGGAAACATTGTAAAAATGCCACAGCTGATAAGGGTATAATGAGTAAAACGAAAGACCTATTGTGAAATAAAAACACATGTTTGGTATTTGCAAAGACGGATTTGAAATAGCTTAAGTCATCGTATGGCGCTGTCCTTAGCTGTTGGATTGGCTGAAAGGGACTGAGTAAGTGGACCTGCTTGACGGTACACTCACGATTGTCCATAGAGCTCTTCTTCCTGTGGGAGTTCCGCTTTCAGCTGTCATACAGTCTTTACGGAAAATTATCGCAGATGTCACATCACCTAAAGCAGGTAGGAAACTCCCTGGCCGGTTAGAGTCGTGTGTCGGATCCACGACGTTTCAAGTGACTGCACTCTCCACTGCAGAGTGAGGATTCGCCCAGGAAGCAACTCGCGAGGCCTCTGGTCACTGCAGTGCCCATCCTTCCGGGAGCGCTGGTCCCGCCAGCCGTGCAGGGGAGCTTCTGTGACGGCTGGAAGGCAGCGGCTGAGCTACTGGAGGAAGTAAGGCTGCGACGCCGGCTCTCGGTTCCTGCCTGCCCAGCTCTAAGTCTATTTTTTTAAGGACGTCCTATTCGCCATTGACTTTAGAAATTGTTTTACAATTGCAGTTTCGACCTTATGAGCAATTTTCAAGTGGTAATGTGGAAGATTTTGCTTCAGCTGATGACAGACATGTGTACATGTCAGCGTCTAAAATCATCTATAACAAATTCGAACAAGTCATTCATATCCTTAACATAAATATCACATGTTCACTCTCTTGCAATGCATACGAAATTCTTCTTTAAAGAAAAGAGGTATTCTGCAGGAAGCGCTGCAGTTCTGCTGTTTGATGTGCCTGAAACCAGTTAAAACGATATAGCAGCGCAGAACGGAGTGGATGATCTGCAAGAAATAGTTACAATCGGTGTCTCACTCAAGTGCTCCGAAATCTAAAGATGAAATCTCGATGCGCTAAAATGCTAAGAAAACCAACGGATTTGCGATTGTTTGCTGTGTTACTATGCATCCTTTAAAGAATGAAAAAGTTCCAGGTTTGTGTCCCAGTCTGGCACACAGTACTCATCTGCCAGGAAGTTTGTAATGCACTGCTGAGTCGAAATCCGTTCTGGATACTTTTAGCCGCGCGGGATTAGCCGATCGGTCTCAGGCGCTGCAGTCATGGGGTGCGCGGCTGGTCCCGGCGGAGGTTCGAGTCCTCCCTCGGCCATGGGTGTGTGTGTTTGTCCTTAGGATAATTTAGGTTAAGTAGTGTGCAAGCTTACGGACTGATGACCTTAGCAGTTAAGTCCCATAAAATTTCACACACATTTTTGGATACTTGTACGTTCTTGCATAAACTATACATGCTAGGTTTTCAACTTTTAACCTGGCAGCTTGTGTGCTACAGGCGGCCGCTGTTGAGTGAACGCCTGCTGCGCTATCAGCCGTGGAACCCCTCCTTTGACGACGACTTCAGTGCGCTGTGCAAGGAGCGGCAGCCAGAGGCGTCGCAAATGTTCAGCCTCGCTGACGGACTGTACGCCTTCCATCGTCTCTACTGGTACACTGCAGTTGACTACATCGATTCATTGTACGAAGATGTCTTCAAGATTGTAGGTAAGTTTAATACTGGGACCCGGCCACTTCATGGTTATGCGCTGACAAGTGTTCAAGTTGTTCGAGGAATGAAATTCAAATATCCTTCTGAATATGTAGTTTTAGCTCTTGCGTGATTTTGCATGCCACGCAAGGTAATCTCTGGTGCTCTTTCCAAAGTCAGTGTTCAGATTCCTCGGCAACTCTCCGTCTGGATCTATGACAAGTTTATGTGACACAAAGGTCAAAGGTGTACCCCCAGCTGCTCGTGGCCCGTGAAGGTTTCGATGCCGGCGATGTACAGAGGCTGTGTGATGTTCTGGAGACGTTACTCAAGTGCCAGCTGGCTGCTAATGATTGTGCAACACACTCGAAACAAGTGGGTGTCTCACAAATAATGTTTGCAGCCTCAGGCTAACAGGCGACCACGTCACCTGGGGTGTCCGCCAGTGTCTGGTACACTGAACAACTCGTCTCCCTCCCGTAGGAGGCACGCAACACCTCTAAAACAGGGCCCATCCCACAGCACTTTGAACTCCGTCTCTGAACGCCAGTGCAGATAAGACCTTCATACATGTGCGACACGTGCCTCATATAAAAAAGTGTTCCTTCTTATCTTCTATAAACGCTCTAAAATTCCGTACATGTAGTTTTTTTTTTCTTTTCAGACCTAGTCTAAGGCTTGTTTTGAAAATGGCGAATGGTTTCTACAACTTAACGGCTTCAGACAAGCTAATGTTTAGTCAATACTGTAACGTGTAGTGTTCTACATTTCTCGTCTATGATCCTGGCATGATACTGTTCGTATTTACTAATTTTCTTTGACGAACAATATTTCGATTTGTAACAGAACAGTTAATTGTATGAGGTACACTGTTAATATTATCCTTTGAAGTGTCAGTACTATGAACTGTAGTAGGACTGAGGAAACACTGTATTTTCAGCTATCAAACCTGTCTGGTAATCAACTCTATTTGTTCGAATCACTATATTCTTTAAATTTATTATTTTGCTCTCGTTGCTGGACTTTATCTCTTACTCGATCATCTATCTATCGTTGCACCAGACATGAAACGAGCTGTAATCGTCCATTCATTTCTTTCTTTGTAACTGTCTGATAGCTTCTTGTTCGGTAGGGGGTAACTCCACTTAAATGAGAGGAAGGGGGGACAGTGGGCTTGTGCTCCCTCAGCGGAATAATTATTTATGCCCGCCGTTGTCACTCTTGACCGCTTCAGGCAATCGAACTTGCAGGGTTCTAATTGGTAGTAAACCGACTAATTAAAAAACTAAGGTGGTCGAAAAGGGTTACAACACATAAAGAAGTAAGTTATCATAAGAATATGCGTATATTAGAACCAGGGACTGTAATACTGCGAAGAACGGTGTTTACAAAATTTCTGCTGCAGCCGATAATTTACTGCAGACACTCATAAGAATAATAGTGGCACATAAACGGAAATACGCATTGTTAGCAAGTTACTAAACAGGCAGACTTTTACCCCATCTGTTTCTAGACTCAGCTGCGCTCGGCAGCAAGTCTATAAGTATGACTGAAATTGTTATGGACACCGAGAACAAACGTGTGAGCTGTAGTTGATGTTTCTATTCCACGCGAGTAGCGACAAGATATTAAAGAATGAGCAGCGACAAGAGCTTACAGAGTTGTCGACAACTAGCCGTTTGTCTGGAAGCTAACTTTAAGCCCGACATTGAAGATATCTTCAGGGGAAAGTTGTCATGATAATCCCGAGAGATCGGAGAGGACGTGGCAGTTCGGTCGAGATAGGGATGGGGGGAGAGAGGGGGGGGGGGAGGGAGGGAAAGTAGAAACTGGTGCGAATCTCTTCTGAGCACGTGGCGATGTTGGAGATGGCTTGCGACATCCAGCAGGCTGCTACAACGGCCCTGTCTGAAAGAGTTGCCCTCGCCACTATTAAAACCGTGGTGCTTTACTGTCGGCTGTTTTACGCATCACTGTCCAGCAGAACTAGATGCTTGCCCACAACAGACCAACGTATCAGGAACTGAGCCCTGATTTGCTGTCGCTGCCATTGTATAAAATCAACTAAATCGCAAATCCAAGCCTACAGATGTCAAAAATACTTCCTGTGTGACGACTATCTGACCCAGTATCGCAGAACCACCTGGCCTACCCCAATTACAAACAAGACCAGTCCAAGTTGCAAATTTTTATTTTTTATTCATCCGATGATTTGTTTCGGACCGAGATCCATTTTCAAATCACCATAACATAGTCGAAAATGGCATTTCCGAAGATGTCAAAAACGTGCAAAGAACATTTACAGTGCATGCAGATAACTCATCGAATGAACAAAACCTCGGAACGGTTTTTCGTTCACTGATTACGAGAAGTTGCTGACCCAAACTACAGCAGCATACTGGAAGTTCGTAAAACCACCCATGTTAACTGGGCCCAAATGTACAATCCTTGCACAACTACATCATCTACACAGCCTCAACTCGAATGATCTAATAAATATAAACGCATTATTCACGACACTAAACTTACATTCCGCATCCCAACAACTACATGCATTGCATCCTCACCATCAAATATATTGAGTTCAGATCCACAGTGTTCTACACCATCAGTCGAGCTCACCGTCATCATCTCAACAGTTTTTTGTGTCGCATCCCTAACATGAAAGACATCCAGTTTTTCCACAACACTCACTCGCCTTCTACTCTCGTCCAACAGATGACGACAACACCAACAGTCACCTTCCACTTTTAACATCCAAGTCACCTGTTCCAAAAAGCAATCCAACTTTATCTTCAGCCACACCAAAACATCAGCTTAAAACCTATACCTAACCTTGTTTCGCCACATAAAACATCAAGACAAAGCAGCAGCATAGCATTCCATCCACATGTCTGTTCCCTCAGCTCCAACGAGATCTTCATCACTCACATGTTATCTCAATGCTACAACTATACTTTAATGAAAATTGTTACAGTCTCGTAACACAGTCCCAGTCACTATACACTCTACAAAGCACAGATAATTTCTACAACATAGAATCAGATGGTACTGCCAATGGGTGCTTGTGAGATATCCTGATACCAGCACCTCATTCTGCAGATCAGAAACCCTGGGATTGGTGATACACATGAACAAAAACACTGCCACATTTTCCATAAACTGAACAATCTATTGAAAAAGGATTCATTCTCCTCTCATCCATAACAACCACACGTTACCAAACAACCTCAACAAGCCAGGCTCAGTGCTTCATATCTTATAGATATACTCACTGTATCTAATGACTGCTCGACAATTCGGTACATACAACTTCACACAAATACGACCACCATATCTCTTGGTCTCTGTTTAAAATTCCTGTATATAACACAACAAAACGAATTAAATATAGCATTTACAACACAAGACTATAAAGCCACACATTTTGTGAGCGTGTGGGTTGGTGCTATTCTGTCATTCTGCGCAACAGATTAATCTGAGATGTACCCTTTACCCTTTGGCCCCTGCAAGATGCAATTTCCACCCCCACACTACTACAGAAGTCAGACGGACACTCCTAACGTTCTAAAGAGAAATGCCTGAAAAACTTTCGGCAATAAATACCTTCTGGAGTCGTCCACTGTAAGGAAATGACACACAAATTCACAAAATGTCTTACGTAACTAGTGGGATACTTGGGTACTGGAGTAATGCTAGTTAGTGTAAGATAAACATGAAAGTAACGAAAATTATTATTTATTTTGCAAAAATTCTGATAAATCACAATAGCACTTTTAGTTATGAATTGAACACGTTATTTGCGGGTTCTTTTCAGAATGTGAAGTTACCTCTTAAGGATAGGATTCGGTAATGAAATTTCTATACAAAGTTTAAGATTGTTATTGACCTGGCAGAATGGCTGAGAGCTTCACCTACTAGACTTGAATATTTATCGGTTAGAATGTTGCTAGGTACAGTGGAGGCTGTCACGTGTGATATGGAGTGAAGGGTACTGTTGTGGAGGAAATGTGGGGGTCGCAAGAGCTGTAGCTGCGATGACTGCTGTCTGCGCCGCTCGCAGCCGACAAATAAGATAACTCTCGTCCTATCTGACCTTCGCCAATCAAACTCTCCCTACGCCTTGATGAAGTCAAGGACTCCTATTCGCCCCTAGTCTATTGGTGTGCGACAGAGGTTCTCTCCCAGTGAAGTACTGAGGAGAGACTTGTACCTCGCTCTTTGAGTACACGTACGAGCGCGCACGCTCTCGTTACGTGTTCTCGCTCCAAGAGCGACAACAGAACGGCCCCTCTGCACGCCAGACGTGAAGGGGTATATCTTTCGGTCTCTTCCATCACTCCTTCAGCTCAAGGCGTCAGAAATATCGTCTGCCAACCAGCATTGCTCTTCTAAAATGGGAGAATGACGTTTCGCTTAAGGTGACCAATCCGGAAATCTGTAGTATCGGTGTTTGGCGTTTGCTGTCTCCCTATGAAAATCTCTGAAACTGCATTCTATGTGTAAAGAATGTGTAGGCTAACCGCTCCCACACAATGTAGCGGAATTTGCTTTTAAGCCGAACACAGGGTCGTCCTTTGACTCGGGCTAACGCTGTCTGCTCTACAGGCGGTCACAGGCCGACGTAGATAGCTTGTGACCGGCCTCCTGGGGTGCAGTTGCCTCTCTCCAGCTAGAAGCTCCTGTGACCGTCGAGTCTGGAATGTGTGTGTGTACGCCAGCCTCGGGTATTTCAACCACGGTGCGCACTTGCGATTTATTAGTTATCTGCGTATCGTTTACATGAATTCATACAATACTGACTTTATCTTATCGAGTTTGGGCTCGAATGAAGCGTCTTGACGTGCAGAATATGATTGTGAGGGCGGAATATGTAAGCAGTGAAGGAGACCACGACGTCTTACAATTTCAGGAAATTCTTATGAAAGGCTGCTCATGACTCCATTACTTTCGACCTCAACAAAAAAAAATAAAATAAAATAAAATAAAAAACATCTTATTTCCTACTAGCTCTAGTCAAGTTGTGTGATATCATACTGTATGCAAGTTTATATCCCACGGCTCACCTATGATTTAAGGGTAGTGTCTTTGTATACTAATCAAAACGTCATGGGACCCAGGATCAAACCTCGCTACTGCTTAAATTTAGAATAAAAATCATCAGTAATGATGGATGGGCGGATAGAGCTTCAAGGCACTTTCTTCCCCTGCTCCTAAAACCCTGAAGAGTCAGCAGTGCTCAAAGGCATGAGAATGCAGAAGGTAATCGGAATCACTGGTATCTGTCCACAGGACATGTGGCCTATAATTGCAAAGTGGTATGATGACTGCTCCATCGGCGAAATATTCCGCAATAGTCGCACATTCGGATCTCTGGGAGCAAACTGCCAAGGGCCAGGTGTCCCAATGAATAATGTTCGCTGTATAGTTCCTTGTCTGACACATCACGCTTCTTTTGTCACTGTAAATATTACTCAACAGCATATCTTCATCTGCCTCGATAACTTCACCTCTTGGTGTAACCTCTACTACCTCAAAATCAATTATGTTGAAAACCCAAGGAATTATTACAATAAATACCACCAATCATTTCTCTCTCCCTAACTTCCACCATGGCACACATAAACATGACTGTGTGGTGGTACTCTCTTCAAAGGTAAGCTGGTTCGAATCCAGGTGATGGAAGAAATTTGCATTGCTGGTATTTCCCCAGTAATGGGAGGGGGAATTGAAGCATAAAGTTTCTCATCACCAGACCTCGTGTCAGTGTTCTACATTACATTACCTCTCCTCAGTGTATCATGATACACTGATGACGCTTGTGACACTGTTGAAGGTGACACATGTGATGTCGACGATAATCGCCTGCAGCAAATCGACAATCGACCGCCGGTGAGATGCTGTACACCTAAGCAGCGTCGCCACCGCCTATGAGAAAGAAGTAGTAAGCCACTCCTCCTGTAGCTTCGAGGCGCCACACACGACAAGTATTTCCAGCTCTGCCACTGCCTGGTACGAGTTCTGCCAGAGTCCAGCCTGAGTTCTGTTCTGTCTACAACGGTATCAACAGTTCCATGACGACTGCAGAGAAGCGACGAATTTCTGCCTTCAGAGTGCAGTGTCGGCGTAACGTCACTCAGTCAAGCCTAGGCCAAGCATGCACGTACAGAGAGTCGAGGGCCAACAACAGACACATATTTGGCACAGTTGTAGTAAACGTTCAGTGCTCATCATCTGCAGACCTGCACTGTAATGCCGCTCAGTGTTTTCAGCAGCTCCTGCGTATTTGAACCCCAATTAATACCACACGTGCTCCCGCAGTCACAGCCGCGAGGAGTTAAAAATAAGTTTATCGCTTTCAAAACAACAAGGCGTTCTTTTCATTGACTGTTTCATTTATGTACTTGTAAATTTATTAAAACCATGACACAACAACATGTGTGTCGGAAGTGGATGTTAAGCTCTTAACGCATCCATTATAGTCATGTACACTCAACAGATAACTCCGAGTCACAGTTCTCTCACAATGCAAGGACAGTGCCCAATTACGTGGAGGAAGATAAGCGCTTGCAGTAAGGCGGTGGGCTTGCTGCTCCATTCCTCTCTGCTCACATGGGCAGAGGACTCTCACTTTCTCATATCTTGGAATAATCACGCGTCCCCAGCTTACAACAAACTCAAATTAAGAAGACAGGAAACTCGACAATGTGGGGATTCCATCATTCAGCCATCCTCTGTACTTGGGTAAAACCCACTGAACGAGGCGATGCTGTGGTAAGCTGTTGGCTCCAAACTTGATTTTCGACCATATTTAGTTTCTCTGCGATGTCCCTACACAGCTTAAGGTGAATGACACGACGGTTCCTATTGATGGACGCAGCTGTCCTGCTTGCCCGTTCTTCCCAATTCTGGGTTATGCTCTAATAGCTGTTTCACCAACAGGACGTTAACCCCCGATCTTGTTTCTTCCTTCGTCTTTCCAAAAGCCTTAGTGGCCCCAGTGTTACTTTCGCCAATATAGCTTGGATCTCAGCACTCTCAAAAATTTACCATTCCTTACAGTCTTAGAACACCTTGCATTCTGTATCATATTTGCCGTCTCAGACGCAACCTCTGCCAGCTGATTACATTGCTCTCTCTTCTGAAGTTCCTCAGACTTTGTCACAAATTGTAAACGTTCCATAAACGTGGGAAACAAAAGCAATTTTTCTCGCCTATCCTCTGGATACCTAGGCTCCTGGTGCTCCTATACCAACATGTCATACCCATCCTCCACTTGCCCGCCCCTTCTGTATCCTATTCCAGCGGAACTTCAGCTGGCTGGTTCTTCCTGTTCCAGAATAGTATGTAGACACTTACTCCTCCAACCAGCTATAATCCTAGCGTCTACGCCTCTTCAATATGTAGATGATCCCGCTTCCAGCCTCCTGACCACTGTCATCCCTCCCTCACACCTCTCTCTACCCACATCAACTTGTCAATCATACTTCCCAGCCCACTCCAACACCTTGAATACATACACCCTTTCTGGCCGGCACCTGCATCATACTGTATTACCCTCGTAGTAGATATTGGGAACTGACTGCCAGTGACTTGCCAGAAGCAAGAGCCTTATCTTCCCCATAGCACCATCATCAGCTTCAATGTACATGTTTTTATGTAGAGACGCTATGGCTTTTATTTTTTTGAAACCTATCATTTTATTCATTCTCCCCAAAAAGCAGCAAAGTGTCCGAACCTTGCGCACCACACGATAATGTGGTGGGAGTGGAATGAATAACAAAGAAAATGGAGTGTTTACGACAAAGTCGTGCATTCGGCTTTTCACAGACTGTGCCTGTGTATAAGAATCTTTCAGAACTTATTCGTCTTACTGGGTATACATTTGCGCTCAACACGCCAATGAGGTATACATTGGATGACGTGTAGCATATCAGTATCACTCTCCTTTGATTTGTACTCTGAACAGGAATAGTGCTCGAGGACAACGACCATCAGGACTTCTCAGAATGCAGTAGGTAAAGCCGTCATCAAGCTGAAGCCTGGTTTGGTCACCACAGTGCTTCGCGAGCCACTGTCCTACTGCAGGTTGTCGTCACTCGCCGTCTTCCTACTTCTGAACTAACTTACCCAGTTAATAATTGCGGGACACAGTTAATTATTGGGTCTCCGAACAATTCTACAGTTCCAACATTTTCGATTTCCATAAATCAATGTCAGAGGTGAGAGAAGAGATAAGTGACAGAAGGAATCTCGGGAGCAATGTCTGAATCCCAAAACTCTGGAGTTGTAATCCCACATTCATCCACTAAGCAGCTGAGGCATATATGTCCCAATTGCATTTATTGCTACATTATTATCATTACACTAGGTACGAGTGAGACGAAGTAATTACATTTTTCTGCGTGTTTTTGAATGTATGCAAACAGAGTATTAACAGTAAATCGTTCATTGTGGTAAAGGAACTCCCAAAATCGTCAGTTAATGTATTTTGTTGTGCTTTTTCTCGACAATCTCGTGCTAACGAAACAAACTGGTGACAAATATGCTCCATCACTTTTTTTTACGCTGCGTGATGGGGTCACTAAGTTCACGGAGGAAAGTGAAATATCACAAAGACGAGAATTCAGCCTGCATCCTATTTCTTTGTACAGGACGCCTATGGAGTTATGTCAAAAGAGTATATTCTATATGGACGTAGTTAGATATAAAAAAAAATACGTATCCAACGGATCAGTGTATGGACGATCACACCTTCCTCAGATATCTATGTGTCTCGCTGTCCCCCTTGCTTTATTGCGGATCGTTCTAGTAATTCTGCTTAGAAAGACTTCTTCAACACTTGTCTCAATTTTCCATTAATCTTTCAACGTTGAGCCACATGAGGCTTTATTATTCTTCATATTCAGTTATTTGCGTGGTAAGATCAAAAGTTTGTCATGACGATTTCAAAAGGTTGTTGAGGTGGTAATGTTGGGATTTCGTGGTAACCACTTTAATGTGGCTTTAAATGCTGCAGAACCAAATAATCCGAGAATAAGTTGTTCATTAAGAAACATACACATCTGAACAACAAAACGAGACTTCTACAACCACACAAGATCCGTGATTGCCTTGTCATGGAGCTGAGATACTGAAAACTTCTGTTGTACAGAGAAATGGAAGTTCCCATTCATGTAAGCTTCGAAAGAATGTGGTCCTAACAGGTATTCTGATCACACAATGGCCCACATAAGGTGCGGTAGGTTCCTTTCCAACTCTTGGTAATATCGGTACTTTCCTTAGACAAGAAAACAATTTTTTCCTGATCAAACTGTGGTATATGGCACATTTATTCGTAAACAACACTCTTGAGCGAGACATGGCAGAAGTCACCACAACAAAGTACGGTAGGTTACAAATCGTTGCTCCACACCATTGTCAGATAATTCAGTAACAAACATGGGCCTAAATCCTTTCGTATTCATATTTTTTCAGTGTGGTCGTGCATTGTTAAAGAAGATGCTTGAAGTCCAACTACTCTTTTGCAAATGATTTTCATTGGAGACTGCTCATCTGATTAAGAGTGGGTGACACACGTTTCCTGTCACTTTTTATTGCTTCCAATACGTGGCCTGTCTTTGAGACAGCCTGAAAATACAGGACATTTATCTCAATCAGGCATGGCTACTTTACGAGGGGGACTGAGGCAAATGGTCTCATCATGCGTTACATAGGTTTTCCTATCTGCGGACGTTCATGAACCCACGAATCCTCCACTAATCCCTCCTTTACAAGATGGATTCGGAACTCAAAGACTGCAGTGCTGAAACAAAAATATAATTCTGATAACGTTGTTTTTTTCCATGCAGGACTATCAATAAAACCTATTTACTTCCTTATTTTTACTATGTCAAGAGCGATGCAGGGACTTCTTGGGCACCCTGTAGATGAAATAGACGTGCATAGTAACAATGATACCTGTCTTTGTTAATACTCTTACTTTGTGTTGACATGCCGCCTTACATAGTTCTGGGTAACTGAACCAGGGTAATGCGGGTAAACGACGCCCAGGCTCGTCACCCAGAGAAGACTTTGGATTCAGCTGCCTGCAGTGTACGGCCACCACCTACTTGCTGTCGTTTTCTTGCAGACGAGGAGTGGCAGCTGGAGGACAGAAGCCACGCTACGCTCTCCGTGGACACTGACTGCGTGCAGCTGTTGGTGAACGCCCTGGACCACCCCACGTGTCCGCTGGAAGACCTGCCACTGGAAGCCGTGAAGCAGCGCGAGCAGTGCCGCGAGCAGCTGTGGGACGACGTGGTGCAGAGGTCGCCCCACATACCCGTCACCAGCTACCTGGCCTACACGCAGAGGGCAAACGTCAACCTCTGTCTGCTGGCCTGGATGGCTGTCAACTCGTACGGCATTTGTCAGGACGTCCCGTTCAGTGTGATACAGTGCGTGCACGATGCTCGCTGCTATTTCGATAGTCCTGATGATCAATCATGTCTGCAGTCGAACGCTACAGAAGCAATCTGCTCTGTTTCCAGAGCTATTCTGTTGCTAAAGTGTCGCGACTTTTCCTCCATTAAGACTTCCCATAATTGTACGTACAGTACGTTGGGATCTCTATGGGTCTATAGTACGAGTAGTATACTGGATCAAAAGCTAACAGAACAAACACTGAACTACAAAAACAGTTTAACCAACGCCACCTTGAAATACAAGGATTTTAAAATCGACAGCTTGAAGCCTTTAGAAATCTCATTTATAATGATAAATATCATTTTCCGTTTTTCGACTGCCGGAGTATACATGTACCTTCCCCAGTTACGCAACTTGCCTGGAAAGATACTCTTGTCCTTTCAGATCACGTGCATAGTCCAGATCCTGTGTTCTGAGGTCGTGTATCGTATGGCAGGCGTCCCTGACTTACCTACAGCAGTGCTGATAGACAGCGCCCTCACACTTCTCAGTTGTTTCTGGCTGAACTCATTCTGCTACCACATGTATGCTTGTGTTCGCCATCTCAGGCTTCCTAACCAGCTACTACCTGCTGAAGTAAGCCAGTTATTCCGTCGTGAGGTGCTGTGTGTGCTTATACCGTGGAGTATAGTATGTGTGGCAGCTGTTGCTTTGGAAAAGACGAGTAAATATTACCTGATCTACAGTCGCATGGTAGTCCTTGCAGGGATTTCAGTGTCTGTGGCATTCAATTTGGTTTGTCTCGGACTGCTTGGATACATGTACCTACGTAATCGGTGCTCCATGCGGCGACTCGAAATTGTTGATAACAAGAAATTTGCCTCAAAGAAGGAATGTCTTTTTATGTCAGTTAAGGCCATTATATTAAGTGGAACAGGAATTATTATTAGAATTGGGTTCCACCAGGCTCAGGGAATAGCGCAGGTAGTGTACTATATGCATCTAGTTACGATGGTGCAAGGACCAGTGCTCTTCGTCTGTTTCGTTTGCAATGGAACGACGCTCCCCATACTGAAGAACAGGATACTTCTTTGGTGGAACCCAACCAACATCCCTGCAGGTCTAGAGCTGTGTTCGGCAGCCGAGAGGAATCTGGCCAGGAGAAACAATGAACAGTCTCCCTTTTCAGAATCCTCGCTGTAGCCTCCTTCAGTATTTTTCGCAAATAACTGTCTCCACACTACACTGCATTAAACCCAGCAATAAAATGGACTCTACCTGGTATGACAATATTAAATGTCATTAAATCTGATATCGTACAGCCAGTACTTCTCTTTCCTAACGTCTCCTTCATTTATAACTGTGTGCTTATTTGTGAGTGGTAGCCTCTGTCTACCTATTCCAATGCACTGAGACTACTCACTAAAATTGTTGGGAAATGCTTTGTGCATACAACAGGCTGCGTCAATCACACGGCCTGTTATATACAAGTAAAACGCAGCACGTTGTCGGAGGAATTCCTGTTCGTCAGTGTCATCTACCGTGGCGATGGTGCATTTCTGGACACATGTTCGTATGACGTCTTTTCTCCGTTTTCCGTCGAGGATCTGTCTTTGCAGTTTGTCGATTTTATTAATGTATAATGTATGATATTAGTATATATCATATTATGTCTGAAACAAAGAAATTTTCCATATGTGTGTGAAAGATGTACTTTTACATGATTTGTAATTCAAGTACCATGACAAGAGACATTCAGATACTTATAAAATCAAAAGAGAGGGGCCAATGAATGAAGTGGTGTGTGCATGAAAGTGTAAATGGGTTTGTTGAGCTTATTAGTGGTTTGATTACATAGAGTGGCTCAAACAGGTATAGTAAGAAAGTAACACATGACTTGTTGTGCGCAATGTGGCTTGAAGTGAACGCAAAATGTCGAATGGCAGAGTTATATGAGATTAGCATTATTGGGTTTGTGAGACAAGACGGTGATTTGTTAAGCTAGAGGTTTGTAAGGGTACTATGGCAGATGTTAAAAGTTAATGTTCCACGTGCCACTCTTGGGCAAGGAAGAACATTACTTAAAGGCGTATTTACAGAAACAGTACTGTGGAAGGATAAACTTGTGCTAGTACTGTGAGTCCTGGAAAACATGTGCCATAGTAGCTTCACTAGAAGCGCACAGTACGCCGAAATTGTTGTGATTCGTAATCAATAGACGATCTCCCATTTGTTCAAATAAAACCTGAGTGAGCAAAGTAAAGGAGTGTCTGTGTGAATTTAGTATCCAGCCCAACTGAAAATCCTGTGATAAATAGTACTACCTGGAGTGATTTTCGTGAATTTCGCACTTAGCAGGCACCCGCAGTGTTAACCGCGATTTCCGTTTGGACGCAGTGGAACCAGAGGGAGGCAGGTGCCGGGTGCAGCCCGGCTGGCCGCAGGGGGGCGCCGGCAGCTCAACACATTCTGTAAAACCGTTTGACGAAGATTTGCAGGCCGTGCGCCTCGATTCTGTCAGCGCAGCGCCAAGCCAACCCTGGCCCGCTCTGCGTGACGTCACAAGAGCGCGCCGCGGTCTTCTCTTTAGGTGGTGGCGGCCAGAGCCGACACGGGGCGCACTGGGGGCGCTTAGCGGCAGACAAGCGTCCTGCACCACCGGGACACGTGTAAAGTCGGTCCGACACAGTGGTCGCCAGCCGAGCCTCGACCCGCTGGAAAGTATCGAACCTCATCGCTCGAAAGCCAGTAGGTAACGGCCCTCGTGCTACCTACTTACCCCCAGGCAACATCCCGAGTTACGACCGCAGTACTGGGAACATTCACAGCCGAGTCCAGGAAATTACTTTGGACTGGCTGTACGAAATACACAGTTCAAACTCAACAGGAACACGGTCACTCAAAAAACATTACTCCCAGATTTGGATAACAAACTGAGATTATCGCTATCCAATTATTCCAGCCAAGTCAGTCATTTGAGTCGGAGCACCACTGCCACTTCGCTAACATCACCGAGTTTTCCCTGAGCTACAATTCGCCGTAAACGCCCACACTAATTACTATTTCAACATTCGCAGATAACAACTGCCGCCACAAACACGATACTACAATTACAAAAACTTTACACTCATCCAAATACATCTCACGAAGAACAAGGTTTACAACTGGTTGGATGCAGATTGAATTAAAGCACATCTAACACAACTTATGGCACTTTAGCAAACCCTGCAATAAACTATAAACTAAGAAGGTGGCAAAGAAACCGCCAAATCGTTGTAACCTGCACTAAAACAGTTGCCTGGGCCACCAAGTCGTTCACAAAAAAATCCGAAAAAATTTACCAACATCACAACACACCCATAAGATATCGAAACCCGAGAGAACAGTTTGAGTTACTTACCGATCTGAAGCAACAGTAACAGAAATCACATCGCACGCCAAACAGTAAGCAAAAGAGAAACCACACAGACTCACGCTCGCCTTTGTGATAACCAATTTTGACCGTGATACAACAAACGAAAAAACTGAAGGGGACCTAAAGGTACCGGGAAACTAAATCAAAATTCCCCGCTGTTGCTTCCAGTCATCTATAGTTACAAAGAACCAACTAACAAGCTACTTGTTCACCAGTTCAGAATGCACTGTGTACCTCACAAGGTTGGACTATTTAAACACTACCTCCTCAATAACAGCTACGTCCATATTGCAACGCTTTCCAATAAGCTGCGATGTAAAGAGAAATGTGAAGAACGGAGTTGAGCACATCGAATTTTTAATGGCAAAATAGACCCGAAACAAGAAGCACCAAAATACAGGAGCTGCAACACTGATAACGTTAATAGTGATGAGAGTCGCAAAGAAAGACCAAAACAGCCTGTCTCAGCAAACAAAACTGAAAACATTAAGCGCATTGATGAAACTATCACGGTCTTCGTCCAAGAATGTCACGAAAACAATCAAACGGAAAACATACTCTGAGTCCTCACTACAGCCCTTCACAACCTGATATTTGTAAGAAGGGAAATAATAACAGCAGCTTCTAAAAAGCTCCTACTACGTTCTTTGGCGAACACGGATCCACGTCTATATCGCCATATTGATAGACAAGGAGGCCAATGCCCAACCTGGCATGAGACACCAGGAAACAAGAGTTAACCTTCACATTCAAGCCTAAGACAGATATTGCCACTATCTGCATTGTCAACACACTGGGTTTCTGCTCTAAAAACAAACTCCCTAAAGGTATAGTAAGAGAAAAAGAAGTTGGTATTATAGTCGCAGCACGTACCCCATGAGCAGGTAGAGAAATCAATCTAGATAACTGTATCTGTCACGCAAACCAGACCGTAGTACAGGCTGAGATAGATGCTTCAGAGTCTTTCATATAAAACACCACAACGATGTATCCTGCCGCGGTACTGCCAACTGATCTCGTTAATTATATACCCTCATTGTGCCCAGCTAAAGGAACAGGAGACTCAGTACTAGATCTGCGATATCTGCTGAAAAATTGAACAAGAAAGATATTAAACTTGTTGTACCCATTTTGAATCACGCAAGACTCAGAAATGACTCGCCGCCTTTTATCAATCACTATGGCACTTCTATCTTAGAACATATACCACGTACAACATAGCTACCTAGATTCTGAAGCTATACTGAATTTGGCGACTGCATAGCTAAGGAATTCCTCACATTTATTATGCTGTGAACCACAAAAACTAGGAAAAAACTTAAAACGATCATAAACTCACGAAATCGGATAGTCGAAAAATTCAGATTGATAAGTTTTAACACAAAAACTAACGAATCAACTATTCAAACCACTCCTTATAACGTACTGTAATTACCAAATACAAGTGGAAGCAATACAACCTGCTATACAGAAAACTACCCTAAGAATAAAATAACATAACAAAGAGGAAGACTCCTGACGTACATAAGAAACAAAATTAAACAGTAGGGAAATTCTGTAGACCATACGGCACTAACCAAATGGATATGCTACGATTGGCTTGAACGTTTTCAATGACCTAATAAGAAGAGAAACCCACCAAAGGATGCGCGAGGTAATCACAAGAATTAGGTCCCACAATAGCAGTAGTTTTTGGAAAAAAGTTCCAACAGGTCATAGCACACCATTTGCTAACAGCCATCCTTAATAGCAGATGAGAATGTCATTCATTACTGACGACCTCAAAAAAGTTCCTCAAAGTGCTACAAAAACATTCACGGTCATCCACGGTATCCAAAATTCGATGAAACCGACGAAGAAATAATACTCGAAAATCCGAACGCAACCGCTTAACATCCGCTACTTTATAAGATTGACGAATATGAAATGGAAAGAAAGCAGCTCAGAGACTGGACGCACTGGAAGATAACAAAATAAATCACTCCTTTCACAAGACACCTGCCTCAAACACATCAGACGTTTCTTCATCGCGGCCATGAAACTGAAAATAGTCTCTCTAAAATAGAAGCAAGCTAAAATCAAGATGATTTCCCAACCCGAAAGACCAAAAAACAACACCAAATCATATGTTACCGTGCTCACAGTGACAGGGAAAGCTTTCGAGACAGACTAAAATTAATCAAGGAATAGAGCAACATAATGGCACAAGAACAAGCCGGGTTCAGCGGCAACCACAGCACAGGTGACCCGGTCCCAGGACTGAGCAGCAGAGCGACGCAGGCTGAACGCAACACGGCAGGCGCGACGCCGGCACGCTTTCTCGTGGACGGCGAACGCGCCTTCCATTGGTTGTGGCATGCTGGGCTGCTCTTTGAAACGTTACTTTTGAACTTTGCATACCAAAGTGTGCAGTTTACTAAAAACGTTGCTGGAAACAGGTAAGTACAAGCGCTGCTTGGCGATCACCATTGGACAAGTATTATGCCAGCCGCAGAGTCGCCACGTGGGACAGTCACGTCTCCACTGCTACACACCAACAACACGGCTGACATCGCTAAAGGTCGAGGATCGAAACAACAGCCCTGTACACAGACGACACTGCGGACTGTTGTCAGGGCCCGACATGCGGCAGAATTAACGAGCAGGTCAGCCCCTTCACAAACAAGCAGGAATCATCGCTAAGCAAGTCGAGTAGATTAAAATACAGTGGATCCACGAAATCTATTCTTCAGCACCAACCTCTGATCTTCAAAAACCCCTACTTTTAATAAATACGTATTCCTCACGTCATCTTCAGAGGTACTCTGACAGTCAGTTATCAACAATGCAGAAATACACCAACTGGAAAATAAGATGTTATAACACAGAGAGATGTTGTTCCGCCCCTCAGTGTGAAGACTAGTTTTAAAAATAGCTCTCCATTCTAGTGTATAACTTGCAGGCCTCTTCATCTCCAAGTACATACTGCAGCCCACATCCATCCCAATCCCCTTGCTGTATTCACCACCTGGTCTTCCTCTACGATTTTTACCCTCCACACTTCACTTCAAAACTAAATTGGTTACCTGTCGACGTCTCAGAACGTGTCCTACCAACCGCCCCTCCATTTGGTCAAGTTGCGCCTCGCATGTTCCCACGTTTCTCGGTAATCCAAACTTATCTTCCCTGAGGTCAGCGTCTACCAGTTTTTTCATTCTTCTGTAAAGAATTTGTGTTAGTATTTTACAACGACGAGTTATTAAACCGATAGTTCAGTAATTTTCACACCTACCAGCAACCGCTTTCTTTGGAATTGATAACATTACATTCTTCGCCTGTCTCATACGCCTGGCACAATAGGTGGAAGAGCTCCGCCGTGGCCGAGGCTGCCTGTAATCCTGCCAGAAGACTGTTTACTCCCTGGGCCTCGTTTCGACTTAGATATTTCAGAACACTGTCAAATTTGATCTCGCACAGTTACATCTTCCACCTCATTTACATCCATGACCACTTCCCTATCTGTAATATTGCCTTCAGTAAGATATATATCTGACATAACTACATTTTACAGATACGAGTTAGGGGGAGCATTGTTTGCCGATGAAGCACACTGAGAAGTTGATGACAACAGACTACGATCCTTTTCAACTTCCTCTTCACATGAACATCTGTAGCAATAAGGCAACCATCATCGACCTGTACAAAAGTGTCGTGAAGTTGTATTGGTTATGCAGTGCGCTACGGATTGCAACAGACAATACGGTGGCAAGTATATGTGAAAGCGTTGCTAAACGATGTTGTATGTTACGTAAGTGAATGTTGCATACAAGATGATTTAGAACAATATGTAAACATATGTATGGTTGCAGCACCAAGGGCTGCTACTATAATCCTATAAACATTGAAACTGTACAGCCTGGTTTACAGACAGACGACGGAGATACGACGTTGCTCCTGTTGCATTGAACACAATGGAAGCAGAATTTATAGCATAAAAAAACCAGTTATTTAAAGAATAATACAGAGATATAAGACAGAGCGAATATTAAGAAATGAGTCAACAATTGTTTTTTTTTATTTTGTGAATGTAAAAAAGTTAATAAACGAAGTTATTTAAAATGTGTATTTGTCTTTCATTGAAAGAGCACCAGTGCAAAACAAATATTATGCAAGATATTTACAGATATGATAAACACGTCATACTATTCTGCAAACCCTCAATCATACATACAGCAAATATATTCACTCATTGAGTGAATAGGGGCAGTATGGTACAGTGTGAAAAAATTTTGACGATATAAACATACATTTAAAACAGCTTAAGAAGGGTTCAAGTTACTTGCAAATACCCACATACTTAAAACAGAGATATGAGCAATTGAAGACGGTATTGACTTTGTAAGTGGAGGTCCAATAGTACTACCTTCAGGCTTTCTGTTAGGACAATGCTTAGCATTTGATGCTAAAAAGGTTTGCAAATCCTATCTGCCTGTAGAAACACACATCAAAATGTATTACATCACATCGGTTCCGAGAGATCCAGAACCGGTACAGAAACCTGGAATAGAATCAAGGTAAACATCATTTCCGCTCTTTTTATTGGTCATGAAAACCACACATTGCATATTGTTCCACCATACAGCGAGACCTTCAGAGGTGGTGGTCTAGATTGCTGTGCACAACGGTATCTCTAATACGCAGTAGCACGTCCTCTTGCAATGATGCATACCTGTAGTCATCGTGGCATGCTATCCACAAGTTCATCAAGGCGCTGTTGGTCCAGATTGTCCCACTCCTCAACAGCGATTCGGCGTAGATCCCTCAGAGTGGTTGGTGGGTCACGTCGCACATTAACAGCCCTTTTCAATCTGTCCCAGCCATGTTCGATAGGGCTTATGTCTGGAGAACATGCTGGCCGTGAGATACAGGAGGATTCCAGTTACATTACGTTATAGTCAGGCAGAGGTTCCGAAATCAGGTATTGGATTGTAACGCATACCCAGGAGCAGTTATAGACTCAGCTCACAATTTAATAGTGGTGAAGAGTAGACTGAGTTTGAAACATTAGTCAGGAAGAAACGATACGGAAAAAAGTGGAATACGTAAGTACTAAGTAATGGAGAGGCAAGCTTAAATGTCTCCGAAGCTACTGATACTGCAATATAGCGCATTATCCAGTTCAGTAGATTAAGAAGGACACTTCTATAAAGGGCGATCAGAGAGAAACGGTCCAGTAAACGAAGTTCTAAAATGCATACCTTATGAGCTATGAGCACTTTTTCACGTTCGATACTGTGGAACGAGCACTAAATAGTTTACCTCTCACTCTTTTTGACGTGTCAGTCCTTTTGTATTTCGTTCTTTGTACCTTACGAATATGTCTATAGTAGTGGAAAAGGCCAGTCACTCGTGTGCTGATAGCAAAGTTTAATCATCCTCCACTCGACCGTCATTTCAGCATCGTTAGAGTTCTGAGGTGCAGCGATCATGGTTCATTAAGTTACTTCCTCAGTTTGCACACATACCTGCAAATCCATCGCTATCCTCCGGTGGAAATGATGAAAGTAACTGTGACTGTTCACATGTATGAGCTACGTGTGGGCATTATCGAGGCATTTCGAGCCATGGAACAGAGAATAATTTTAGGAACTGGAAAATATATTTTAGAAAATGCTGCTTGTTCCAGATATAGGCACAGAAGCTCAGGACGACTCGCGAGAAATATGCACAGACAGTCCAGTTACGCTGGATTCCCTGAAAAATTACAGCAATCTTAGATAAATAAGGGCATAAATGAGAACTGCGCAAGGGGAAGTGGCACCTCATCTTGTGCAGTCCTGCGAATGAATGAGGATACAAGCCGGCCAAAGAGCGAGCCCGAGAAACTGCAACAGGAAACTAAAGCGGAAATTTTGCCTCAGTGAGGAAATGACACATGCAGCGCGAAAGAGAAGTGAGAAACGGTGGTCTGAAACCATGAAAGAGACTATGGCAAAAAAAAATTTTTCAGCTGTTCAACATCGCCATTCTCCCATTTACCACTGTCGCCTAGTCTTACAGCTGTGTCGGCTGTGCAGGGGAGATTAAAGGCTCTCTCCAGCCTGGAAACCGAGGCGTCACTCGACGAATTCTCCTCGGGTTATCAGCCGAGTGGCGGCGTCGTCTCGTCCCAACACTCTCTTATACAATGGCTAGCAACTCGCGATCGCGTAAAAGCAGTGGAACTTGGGGTTTCTTCGCCGATTTAGGTGATGGGGAAGCAAAGTGCAGCTGTCGTTCTAAGTGTGTTTCATATAAAGGAGGAAATACGTGTAATCTAGCGCGTCATGTTCGAGTGCTGCATCCGAGTGTCATTGTCATTCAGGCGCTTAGCGCCCCCTGCTCCTGAATCTTCCGATATTTCTTGCACAAATAACGCGGACAATCCGGAACCAACACCAGCAATTGTCAGAAGCGAACAGCAGTCGGTGCCAGAAAATAACAGTATCACTTCATTATCAGACAGCAGGCATCAATAACACAGGACATTACCGACGTATTTTTCGAAACCTCTTTCGAACAGAAGAAATCAAGAGATAGATTTCACACTTCAGGAGATTGTTGCAAAGGATTATTTGCCCTTCAACATAGTGGAAAGCAAACATTTCCAAAGTTTTGTAGGCAAACTAAATGGTGCGTACAGAATGCCAGCTCGGAGGACAATTTCCAATACACTACTAAAACAACAGTACGCCATGATGAAAGAAATTGTAAGAGTCAAAATAAATTCTGCGGTAGCGGTTGTGCTGACAATGGATGGGTGGACCTCAACCACAAATGAGAGTTATTTGTTGGTGACAGCACTCTACGTTAAAGACCTGGAGCTGGCATCTACCCTCCTAGAGTGCTTTAAATACGACGAAAGGCACACGTCAGGAAAACTCTCCGAAGAACTGCGACATGTCACAAGGGAATGGGGCATTCCAGAAAAAGTCGTGTGTGTTGTTAGCGACAATGCTGCTAATATTGTGGCAGCTATAAGACTCACAGCCTGGAAACACATCCCCTGCTTTGCGCACACACTCAATTTAATTGTTCAGAATGGGCTTCTGCACATTCAACCCATTCTGAATAAAGTAAAAAAAAAAAAAAATGTTCAATTTTTTAAAAGAATTTCATAGGCCTGCACGAAACTGAAAATGATGCAGGAATTTTAAACATAAAACGTGTTATGCTATAGTTGCCCTCTTTTATGCTACCTTTTTGTATTTTAGATCTGAAGAAGTCTGGCCAATGATCTGAAACTAGTAATCAGTAGAGGAGCTTTAGCGATCTTGAAATACGACTTTTATCCACACATTTTAACATAACAGATCGCCCATCATCCCTTTTGAAAATGGGAAATAATAACGAAAAAAAACTTTAACTTTTGTGCCCAAGGGCATATTTTGCACTGGGTTGACGCCACCTGCGACCGCAATTCTAATTCGGTCTAAATTTATTTTGGCAACCCAGAATGCAAGTTTGATGGCGCATTGTTGAATGTCTAGTTGCTTAGTTTCATTTTCATGGTTGATTTATAGACTAACCATTACTATTAGCAGTTTGTCACAGTTGAGCAAACGTGTTTCTTTTGAGGAAGATTTTCTACAATGAGTCATAGAGACGTGAACGAGGCGGAAATTTTCGCTTAACATCTAATAGACGAACAAGTATCAGAGTTAAGGGATTTCGAGTCGAATTATATAGACATTGAAGAGAATAAAAATAAAGAAGATGCGGGGAGGGGTGGGGGCAATGAAGAAACAATGCACACGACAACACTCCCAATATGCTACAAGTTCTGGTAGAGTGTATCCAGAAGCAGCTCCAAGAATACGTAAAAGTGGTTGTGCGAACTTGGCCCATAAACCTCAGCGAAGAAGTCCAGCTGGGAAAGAAGTATCTGAATCAATCAAAAAAATTTTCGCTCCTGAAATGGTTAGGAAAGTAACTGACGATACAATTGTGTCATGTGAATGCAAAAAATGGATCTCTTGTTAGCGATTCTGAACTACACGCTGTACAGTAACACATACTACAATATACTGCCCTACTTAACGTACTCTGTTATATTAGTTTGCTTTTAGCATCTAAGGTGTACGTACTCACTTTGCATTTGACGATGTATTCGTTGTGACGCCTGATTTGAAACCAACAATCTGCAGAAATCGAATGTTTGAAAATAAGAGTTACCTCCCCAAATAAGCGACAAAAAAAACTAACATTGGATCTTACAGCCGATACATTTGTCCGAAAATGGAACAAAAATACGTAGTTTTATTCGGTAAGTCGCAAAAAGAGACGTCCTAAGGGACTTTATAAATACAGCGTTCATATAGGGTTTAGATGGGACCATTAGATTCCTGTATTATAGCCTAAATGCAGCATTCATGTACGGTTTAGATAGAACCATTAGATTTCGATGTTATAGCCAATAAGTCGTTAAAAGTGATGTCGCTACGAACGGTCTCGACTGAATGTATCCACAGGACGTGTGGCCTGTAATTGAAAAAGTGGCGTGCCAACGCGTCTCCTCGAGGCTTTCAGGCTTGCAGCGAAATGGCCACGACGAGAAAAAATGAGGAATTGCAGCCAATATAAGAGGCCCTGCCGACGATCGCCCCAGCCACGCGACATTCGCGAGCGGAACAGGAGTAGGCGGCTGACAGTGTGAGGAGAAATGTTGCTGAGAATAGGTTCTGGGTTCGACCCCAGTCCAACACAAAGCTTCACGTCACGGCATTTCAAATAAGTTACATGTGAAGAAGCAATATTTAACATCTCTCGTAGTTCCTTAACAAGGACAACAGATGCTGGGTAGGAATCCGCGTCCGTTAAAAATGTTTACGTTATGTAATTTATAGTTGATATTTGCTAACTGATACTGTCTAAAATCGAGGTATATCACTCTCTGTACGCCTAGTCAGGAATGACTGTAGGTTTCCGTCAGTCACGAAATCTTTGCTTAGTCTAGATGAGCTGGGTTTGAATCCATATGCAGAACGAGACAGTTCGTCGTGTCATTTGAAGTCCATAGATATTCTCAACTAGCTGCTCGTGAATAACTTAAATTTTTAATGGCATTTTGCGTTAAATAATAAGTACGGTATGTTACTTTCAAGAAAAAATCATGAATATGACGAACTTACTACGTGCATTACCTATCCGACGTAACAATGAGAGTGGTAACATTTGAGGTATGTCATTTATTGTAATAAATGTGAGCTTACAAGCGTTAAGGACAGTTTATATGTGATAGGGGGTTCCCTGATATTTGTAGTGTCGTGGTATTACTTTACATCTTGAGTTACTGCGATACAGAGCAGTGTTTCCTAGTGATGACTTGTTGGAACCATTTTAAATAGTCAAAGGACTGTACTGAGGGGCGATTAGAGGACCTGCTAAACAGCTGCGTTATGTGGGTTGCATGCGATTCAGGCAAAATGCAATTCGATTCGTTCGGATACTTTTGAGCATGACTGTACGTACATAAGTTGTGTACCAAAAAGGAGTATTGTGGGTCCGATACAAGTAGACTATTCTCACCATTTACGTACGTAATCGTTCATTGCTTACGGAAAGATTCCGGACAGTAACGTACACAGTGTAAGTACTGGCATCAGAGGCGGTACCTTCAGTGTCGGCGCTGTGTGGTCAGGAAGGGGCAAAGTGCCAGCACGTTCTGTGAAAGAAATATTAGGCGCTGCAGTCATTAATAGTAAGGGCACAGAAGTATTTTGTTTGTAAACATTTTCGGGGGTGTTGTTGGAGGCAGATTATCTGTAAAAATATTCCTACGTTACTAAAAGAATTCGTAAATACAATATTGTCAACCGATCTGACTAAAAATTGAACTAACTTTGGGCATAACATAAAACCAGCAAGCGGATCGAAAGCATGAGTTGAGTCGCTCATTGACCATACTGTTACAGAAACGGAAGATGACAGACAGAACGCGAAATACAGAGCTGCCATGAATCATTCACTCGTTTCCAGAATTCTAAATTTTCGGAAATATTGCTTGTACAAATATGATTGGAGCATGAATATAACAGCAACCTCAGCGAGTTTAAACTGTGCTGACCACCTCACATTAACAATGCAGCGCCTTGCCAAAATGCCGACAAAGCGAGATAACACTTTTCTCGTGTTGTAATATGCGGCATATTTGAACAAATGTGGCAGCTGCAACCGTGTAGGGGGGTGAACGAGATTTCTGTACGCGGTCCACAGAAGTCAACAGCAGATACCGGAGCAAAGTGTGTGGAACACCGTGCGTCGGTGCTCACACTTCGAACCGCGCCGTCTGCATTTCTCACAACTATTAAAAGCAGAAGGTTGCGGCCGGCTCCTTCAGATTCGCGCCACAATGCACGGACCGGTTGATGGACATTTTGTGCCCATGCTCATACTTAGCAACGAAGCAACTTTGCATTTATCCGAAAATGTTTATCTCCGCCATGTGAGAGTGTGGCGTACTGAGGATCGTCCTAGTTCCTTCACAGAGTAACAACGGCCCATTCAAGCTTTGTCTGTGACACTGGACAGAAAACATTAACCATCTGCGAATCTGGTTCGTGCGCCGCAATTTCATGAGGAGTTTCAGTAGCCCACACTCATATTGCGGAGATT
The DNA here is from genome assembly GCF_021461395.2 of Schistocerca americana. Classification (NCBI taxonomy): domain Eukaryota; kingdom Metazoa; phylum Arthropoda; class Insecta; order Orthoptera; family Acrididae; genus Schistocerca; species Schistocerca americana. Next base: position 157,406,141 of record NC_060129.1, read on the forward strand.
AAGTTTTTCAGATAAATTCTAGGTTGCTTCGTCGCTGAAGATCAGGATGGAGGTTCAGCATGGAGGTTCACCCTCCAGTGATCCCTCCGTTGTGGCGCGAATCTGAAGGCGCCGGCCGAAACCTTCCGGGCTGCAGACGGCACGGTTCGAAGTGTAACAGCCGACGCACAGTCTTCCACACACCTTGCTGCGGTATTCAGAGTTCGCGGCTTGTCGCCGCTGTTGACTTCTTTGTACAAAAATCTCGCTCACCCTCCTCCACGGCCGCAGCTGCCACATTTGGTCAAACATCCCGCACATTCCAACACACGAAAACTCTTCTCTCGCCTTGTCGGCATTTTCGCAAGGCGCTACATTGTTAATATGAGGTGGTCGGCACAGTCTAAACTCGCCGAGGTGAAAAATATTTCGAAAAATGTAGAATTCTGGAAACCAGTGAATGATTTATTGGTAGCCCTGTATTTCGCCTCCTGTGTCGTCTTGCGTTGCTGTGACGGTATGGTCACTGAGCGACTCAACTCATGATTTCGATCCCATTGTTATTTTCACGTGAGGCCAAAAGTTCTCTTAATTATTAGTCGGAAAGGTTGACAATGTTGTATTTACAAATTCTTTTAATAATATAGATAATATTTGCACACAAAACCTGCCTCCAAGGATTCTCCTGATAATGTTAGGAATCAAAGTACTTCTGTGCATCTCCAATTAATCACCGCAGCGCCTAATACTTCATTCACAGAATGTACTAGCACTTCTGTACTAACTAATCACATACTGCCAAAACTATGTAGTGACTTCAATGCTACTATTTATACTGCGTACATTAGTATCTGCCATCTTGCCGTAAGCAGTCAACGATGAGGTACGTAAATGGTGAGTATATGCCTACTTGTACCCGAGTTTAATTACTCCTTTCCAGTACACTATTCATTAAGTACGATCATGCAACCCAACGCAATTTCGCACCTGACTGACGAACTCATAGACCAAGACACAGGTATCGTTAATAGGTATCGTGTGTTTGAATTCCGTAATTAAGTCTAGACCTTCTTTCTGTGCAGTCTCAAGAATGAAAAATTAATACCCCAATGGCTTTATTCTTCCCGCAAAACAATGATGAGAAATTTATGTATGATAGTGTTTTCTAACAGGTATGGTGAGCTATCAGTGCTGCTATTCATTAACTTTTAATTCACGTCTTGCTGACAATTTACTTATAGAATCAGTGACGAGTGGCTGCTTTCCTTACCTGAAATAGCGATTACAAGATACGAAGTGCCACAGTACCTGACCTAACGTTCTTTAAAGGGCAGATAGACCTGTACTGTATCACTGGCTTGTACAGATAATGTACATCATTTTCGTTACCACTCACGAATGATCCTGCTTCCTGTTTATTTTTCATTTAAGGCATACTGAATTTGTAGCTGGGTTCACTGTTGCCTTTCATCTAGTAATGTAGTGTCCGAACACAAAGCTCCGACGTCATTTGCATGGGAAAATTTAGTCAATAATTTCACATCTCCAGACAAAAACCGATCGTGAAGGTTTGATATTTTGCACAGAAACGAATATTCTTTTAAATGGCGGTTAAAGGAAGTACTGATCAGCTTTTGAAAGCCACCTAACAACTTTTTTTTGAAAATCGGCAACCGGCAATGGTTTTGTGTAAATAAACTTTGCTTATCATATTCGTCGTTGACTGCTCTAATAAAGTTGTAACCTTTATAATTTTACTACAGCCTAGTTTCTCATGCTGTTTTCGAGAATGCAGCGATAGATAGCAGGCACGATATAGTGTGTCTCAAATCAACATGAATATTATTCAAAAGGCCATTAGTAAACGATACGCGTTACCACTGCATTGGAAAGCACGTTTCCTCATAACATTATCACTAAAAAGTTCAACTCGGTTATCCATTATACCATTCAGAAGACACACCATATGTTACCGATAACTCGCGCCATAAGTATGCACGATAATATTCTTCAGATCCGTTTCTTCCTTTTTAGGCCACTCGGCCAATGGGTTAACAAAAATTTGAAAGCACACGAAAGACTGGAACTTAATAGTGCGACGCAGCAAAACGGAGCAAACGAAACAAAACCGTGGACGGGACAGCAAGGCCTGTATTCGCCTGGGACGTGTTGACTGCCCGCGCCCACGAGTCAACAGGCGTACGAGGCTGGCTGCACCGATGCCTCTTTGTGCGAAGGCTGCGTCCGTCTTGTGCACACACAAATTTACACAGGTGTAAACGTACGTTTGTTTACACTAGCTACGAACTGTGCCCAATGCTGAAAAATACTGAACCTGCCGTTCCAACTGTGTTTCGATCCATGACGACATCAAAACGGACAAAAAACACTCGTCGAAATCTAACATGCATAAAATATCTGACACAGCAATAATTATCGTTACTGTAACACTCCATTTCTTTGGCTCCGCTAACTGAACCGTACTGTAACCTGTCAACCCAGCCTGGACCTCGGGCTAAGCAACACATCACTTTTCCACCACAACCTATATTAGAAAAAACACGTAATATAGCAGCCATGTAAACATCACCGCGTTCTGTTGTATCCGTAAGTATATATGACGTCACAGAGTACGTGATTACGCCACGGGGCAATGTCGACGCCCCCTATTGGTAGCTGCGACCTGCTCCAGTTTAGACAGTCGCCTGTACTGGGAAGACGGGTATTTGCAGAAGGAGTGTTGATGCTTCAAAAAGGTGAAACAAGAGGGAAGTCCGACAACTGCAGACTTTTTTTAACTGGCTAACTACTAAATGGTTTATGAACAAATGGGCCAGAAATGCGACAGCGAAATCTTCGCGAATCGCTTTTTTCTTCAGCAGAGCCATAGAAGTACCGGGTGGTCGTAAGTAAAATGTAGCCACTCACCGAGGTCCATTGTGATCTGTAATTACCGTATGGCAACGAAACTTGGCACGTATGCTAAGGGGTTAATGCGAAATCAGTTTGCGCCGGAGGAAATCAGTTCCGATTTTAGTTAGCAGGTGCGAATCTGTCGCTGTGCAACGTCTCGCCGAAGTCTTCGGTGCTCATACTGAACAAATTGTGCAGCTGGCGGTTAATAACAAGATCTACATTCTGCCTTTCTCACTTGTTTGACCCTTCCTGTCCACGTTCCGTTGCCAATCCATTACATATGGAAACATTTCTATACGTCTTTCTTCCGTTGATAGAGCCATTTGGTGGCCAAAATCGAAAATAATTCCTTTCCAGTGTAAATCGGTTCCGCAAGGGGGCTTTAGTATACCAAGTTTCGCTGCCATACAATAGTTGCAGTCCACACTGGACCCCTGTGAGTGGCTCAACTTCAGATTATGAGCACCCAGTGGACCAGTACCGTTACTGCCAGCCCAAGTATCGTGTGAGACACCACACTGTCAAAGATTCTGCTGGTGGACAGAACACGTGAAGAATTAAAAGCACCCAGAAACATTGTACACATTCGTAAGTCACCAGCGATCTTACTCCGTTATTATGGGCAATCGATGTGTGCCTCAGAGAGCGAATTCCACACATTCTCGATTAAATGGCGGCCTTCTTCTGAAACTGTTTTGGCTCCGGCCACTCTTCATCCGTCAACGTCACATTTCCCGACAATTCAGCCAACTGATCTCGCTACCCACGAGACGTTTTGGACAGGTCTTCATTACGGTGCTCCAATTGCGTTGCATATTTTGTCATAGACGAGTATAAAAACGGTAACCACCACACAGACACACACTTCAGTGTCACGAAAGTAAGAGCCATTTGGAGCTCAGATTTCGGGTTACGCATTATTCATAAAATTCGTGGAACTTTTATTTAATCATCCCGTCCCTCACGTGTGAAGACAGTCACTTTTATGTGACATCACGCGTCCTGTGCTGCGATTGGATGCGGGGAGCAAACTGGACAGTTGCCGTGCTGATCTACCTGTTTGCGAAGTTAAAGTTAGCAATTTCATAGTTTTGGTACTCAAATTTGCGTTTTATGACGATATGTAGTCTAAATGATACACGACATTTCAGAAGTCTTCAAGATTTTCAGTACTTTATCATGCTAAAATGTCGGTAAATCTGACGTCAGTGGCTACCGATAATTCCCAAACAGTGACTTACCATCAGTAAAGGGTAAGGCTTCTGTAGCAGTATTTGCCTAAACGAAATAATATTTGCTACAGGTTTCAGTCAAATATAATTAGCAAATGCCGCCACAAATGTAATTCCGACGTGATTCAGTGCTCTGACGGAAACTAATAGCAAATCTACCTCGATTCTCGCAAATATTGCACTGGAAATGGCACAAATTAAATCTAGATGCTGCCGTCGTTATAGGCCGCATATAAAAATTTACACTGCACTTTAATTGTGTCATTTGAACGTCAGATAAAGAAGTTGGCAAGTGACAGTCAATCAGCATCATTCATTCTTTGGTCACGTAAGATACGACTAATGCGCAAGCACGATTGCGACATCTTTTCTGCACAACAAGCCGCAGAGAACACGACGCGTCTCAAAGACCTCTCATGCGTTGCTTTGTCTCTTATCAGGCAAATAATAACACGTGACAGCCAGACAAAGCACTGCAGAGTTGGATTCAAATGGCTCTGAGCACTATGGGATTTAACTTCTGTGGTCTTCAGTCCCCTGGAACTTAGAACTACTCAAACCTAGCTAACCTAAGGACATCACACACATCCATGGCCGAGGGAGGATTCGAACCTGCGACCGCAGCGGTCGCGCGGTTCCAGACTGTAGCACCTAGAACCGCTCGGCCACTCCGGCCGGCGCTGCAGACTTGTACAGAGCAAAAAAATTGTGGTGTGTGATCGCTTCTCTTTGATCAGCAAATCATAAACGAAAGGTGACGTCACAGAACGATAAAAAAGAATAAGGAAGTTTTGTTTCATGAAACGCAAACATTACGATAAATTTTCAAGAATTCGCCAACAAGCAACCAAATCTTCGCCTCAGTCTAACGTAGGTTGGGGAAAGCAACAGATCGCTCGTGCATCACAACCTAAATTCCAGAAAACTGTAAAAATACTGAAATAAACACAAGTGCTGCGTTTCATCGTCAGAAACATGTCGGCATGACGCCACGAGTTCTGATTCGCGAGTGCAGTACAGGATTCGGAATGCATATGCACTAAACAACTTCGGAAGTCTGATTACTTTGCAGATGAGTTAACGCCTGTAATATCTGACGTTAAGCATGTAAGCGAGCAAAAGTTTAGGACCTGTTTGAAATTATTCTTAGAGTGTGTTCGAAGTTACCAAGTGCTCAAATGGTGGGTGAATAACGTTCGCGTATTTCAGCGCCGTGCGTTACGTTCCCTCACGACACGCCAAGTTTACAACTGTGATACTTTTGTTACTGTGTGAAAGCCGTAACGTCTGGTTATATCTCTGAATGAGTAGCTTACAACATTTTGGATGTTTAAATCCGGCCAAATTAAGCGAAATATTAAGAAATAAACTTCTGTCAGCCCTGCAAGCCGCTAGATAGGCAACCTGCAGTCCTTCTCGGCTGGCGGTTCAGAATTACAGACAGCCACGGCTGCTGGAATCAGTGGCAGAAGACGTCGTGTCGCCATAAAACTCACTCAGCCCGAAGTGCTGACTGTTTGGTGGTTTTCGCATACTTGCGTCCTCTACGAACAATGGTTATTTCGTTGCAGTGACGTAACCAGGAAGGCGTGGTTTACGTTTCCAACAACTGTGGTGCGAGAAATCTGCAGGAATCGACACTGATACATCGAAACACCGCCCGACTGCATGTGGCACTATTTTCCGTTCGTTGCACGCTATTGTCGCTCAAGGTATCAGCGGTTAAACCACTGTAACAAGGTGATAAATAACGAGTAATAAATTATTAAACACTCGACGCGCTAATTTAACAAACTATTCGCCATCCCTTTGTTCGTATCGATCCTAATTTTTAAAGTAAGACAATGTATTAAACAAGAGCAGTTCCGTCGTGAGTTACGCGACAAGCCACACAAAAGCGAGCAAAACGACAGCCGCAGCTTCCAAGTACCCCAGTGGAGGCCGGCTGCCCGCCTCACCTGTCTCTGGTGTTCTCGCCGAGAGGCGGGACTGCGCCGCACACCGCCACACGCCTGGCCCCTCCGCCACAGCTGGGCCGCACAGACAGCCGGGGCGCGCGGCTGCCCCATTCCTCCCCCCCTCCCCCCCCCCCAAACAACTCGCTGACGTCATGGGGCTGAGTTGCTAGCTCGGCCCGCGGCATGCGAGGGAACGGCTGCAGCAGAGAGAGCGAGGCGTCTACGTCCGTGTCGGCACTGCCGGACCGCCTGCGTCCACCCACGCCACAGTCCGTTCATCTCGTTCCGTGCTATGCAGCTAGTAACAAAGGCCCCGCCCCCCCTCCTACATGCGGCTCCCAAAACCGGATTTCGTAAACCGATTTCCCAGTACCACTTCTGGTGAACGCAACGATGGAACTAAGACGCTGTATTTTGGTCACGGGACCAGGAGAGGTGTGAACAGAAGATTGTATCCGTACTTACGCAGTAGCTATTCACTATCGTATGACCGATTTGTAGTAGATGCAACCGAGGTGGTGGTGTTAAGTCCCAAACTGCTGAGGTCATCAGTCCCTAGGCTTACACACAACTGAATCTAACTGAAACTAAATTACGCCAAGGACAACAGACACACCCATGCCTGAGGGAGGACTCGAAACTCAGACGGCGTGGGGGGGGGGGGGGGGGGGGGGGAGCAGCGCAGATGCAACCGACGCGATGTCTTCGGACTGGGCAGATGCCACACAGGTTTCGGCGAGCTCGCTTTAGCGCGCCCCATTGTCTGTTGGCTGCTCTGTGTAAAACTAACTCGTGCCCCTTAATACGAGGAGGAGAAAGTGTTATTCCTCCAAAACGATGAGACAAGAGTTCCCTTTCTCGAAGTAAACCACAATCATACACTGTGTCGTTCGGTGTTTTTCATTGAACATGCCGTACATGTCGAAAAAACACAACTCACAAAGAAAAACAAGCACCTGTTGACAGTTTTTGCATTAATTTCTAGCAGCGTGTATGTATCAATAAACTACTAAAAGAAAAACAGAGGAAGACTTTGGCGTATCAGGTTGAAAAGTATGTCACATTCTAGCTTCGATGGCGCGATGGCAGCGGAAACGTTTTGTGCTTGTAGCTGAAGCCAGGGAAAAGTTACGGCCACGTATGTGACACGCTTGAACAGTCGAAACGACAAGCGGTCAAGAACGTCTTTTAGATCTGACGACCAACATGTATCCATACTTTCAACGCATGCAAGGATTTTTAAACAGGTTTGTACAGTCGTTTGGGTTAAAATTGTTTCTTTTGAAACAGAGTGTTCAAGCATTCCTCATTGCTTCCTGACTGGGCAAACTATAACGACTTTTGTTCCACGTGTCAGTCTGCAATCACTTGCATATTAAGCACTGCCGATAATTCACTGCCGTCCATCCAGCCCAGGAAACGCATAATGTGGAGATGTACACATATTCTGTACTGATCGCGGCCGGCCACGTTCCATGATACACAGCTGTGACGTCACAACATGGACACACTCGTGTCGGACTCTGCAGCACCACGTATACAGCCCCTACCATCGACAGAGCTCGGCCTTACAGTCTTCTTACTCACGATGATACGCTTAGTATTGCAAAAGATTTGTCCTATTATTAAGTTTTAGCATTTGAATCGTGTAATTTTTGTCCTGCTACAGCTTTAATATACTCTCAGTACATGCAAATGGCGTACATCTTATCGATCGTTACGAAAACGATGATCACAAGTGCCAAACGCACAAATTTACATTTTCTTTTCTGCATCGACAATAGAATCGTACAACCTTTGTTGTCAGAGGGTTTTTGTTGGAGTTTGCTTCCTCCTCCGCCAAGTAGTGCTGTGATTTCTTACACATTCCAGCCACGTATCAAATCAGCATGAAAGTTGCCTGATGAGAATAGAGAAGAAATTTATCATTACTAGGTGCTCGTACGAAGTTTGCTGTCCGCTCTCCGACGTGTCCGAAAAGTCCATGGCGGGAAACTGCACTACAAAATGGCACTCATCGTACATGTACCTAATCTTTGAAAACCATCTCCCAATTACGGCAAACACAGTTGCTAAGCTAAAACCACTGTGTACTACTAGAATCTTTAATTAGTTTTTAATACACTGACTTTGCATAAGCAAGCGTGTCAGGTGCTCAGCACATTTCTGAGAATGACGCATACTGCTTTTGTTTCGTTCAACCCGATGCTTCGAAGTAAATGTCGAAACTAGCAGTTACTGTTTTGGAGTTTATCCACATATGGTTCAAGAGGCAATATTAGCAGCTTTCAGTCTAATCAAGATTTCTAACAACTGAAGCTATGTTGTCTTCTTATCTTAAGAAACTGATAGCACCTCTTAGTTCCGACAGATTATGTTTAACCGTTCCTCTACGTGGACCACAACGTCACACACGCTATGAAAGTGTTGTGCCGCAGGTATATATTGAGACCAGAAAGAAAAAAATACGATGAAATCATTATAAATAAGTTCCTCCCATTGATTACTGTGTATGTTATTCAGCTTTCTGTGTATGCAATGCTTTATTTGAGAAGTAAGGATGCGTCTCTAGTTAGTAACGGTAGCAAACTTTTACCCACAGCTGAAACTCCGGTTGCAAACCAGAGACGCCATGAAATGACGACGCCCTTACTAACGAGGCGATGAGGCGAGTTGATAAATTCTGGGTTAATTTTCTGTTTTTCAGTTTCATCGCTTGCGGGAATAGACTGAAAGAGCATAGTGTTCTCTCCCTTAACCCACAGAAAACGCGATAAGAAATTTTACGCTCTCCCGATTAAACTACAACTAAGAAAAGCCTTCACCTCATCTTCGTAATCGCATTTCTTTCCAGTTCGCCGCTCGGTAGTTCCTCAGTTCATATAAACGAACGTTTAAAACGGCACGGCGTTTATAATAAACTGCCCCGACACCTGCTGTGGCCAGAAAATTCCGTCACAGCTGGGAACGGAGTTGCTCGCTACGGCATTCTTGCGTCAGACGCCGTCCGTGTTCTTACCGAGTTAAAACTTTAGTAGCAGTTCGACAATATTTTAAAATATTTTGCCCCACGTAGGGACGTAAATGATTCGACGAACTGTTCTGGAGAAACGCCGCTGTCTCGATTCAAATTACTGTTGCGAAATGAGGCACTGAGAGCACAAGCGGACTAACCCCGGAGAAGTCAATATGGAGGAAACAGGTCTCATAATACGGGCCCACAAATAATGTATGTTTGTGATACATTGCAGCCTTGTAACATGCATATGATGTAACTGTGGTTTTATTGAACAATATTTTGACATAGATAAATTACAAAAGTACTATATAGTAGAATATTAGCAGTTTTGTTGTGGCTTAGTCCATTTTCGCTCCAAGTAGTTGAACATTCTCAATGACAGGTCCGTTAGTACGCTTATGCATGTGACAATAGTATTCATTACTAGTATACATTGTACACATTACATGTACCATTTTACATTGGTTTCTGTAATGTTACGCATTGTGTTACATTTCAAAATCATCCACAGGCAATGTTTCTACAGCATTTGATGACGTTTGTAAAGTTTTGTAGAAATCATGATGAAGTGGAGGTACATACGGAAGCAAACTTAGCAGATCCTTCTTTTTTGCCTCTGTAATTACATTTCCATTAGGATAAAGCAGTTCGAGATTGCTGATGCATGTGGATGTTCGTTTGGCCACATCAATTTCCTGAAATGGCTCTTGGTTTTGGTTCGAGTATTTATACAATATTTTGAATCTGTTGGTTGCTTCATACCGCAGCCACTGTATGTTCAACCATTGTACTTTACAATTGCCAGAAGACATTTTTCGATTCGTGATGTTTCTTTCGAGTTGTTTTGTTGAAAAGAAACATTCCGCATTCATATTAATTACCTTGAATGGATTCCTTTTTCTGGCACTCACTACCACATCATTCCAGTGTTTAGGACGGTAAATATTAGGAAAATACTTTTTTCGTTTCTGAACTAAGCCAAAATCCTGATCACAGGGCAGGTACGAGTGTCCGCTAACTAAAAATTTATGGTCTATTTCCTTCACAGAGAACTCTGAGCTGTTGACAATGTATTGGCACAGTACAGCAACCTTTATGTTTCTATTCTGGCCTCCGCACTGATCAGAGTACAGTCCTGACAAAATTGCGTATGAAGTACAGCAAACAAGAACCAATTTCTTGTGGCCCTCTCGACGCAATGGATTCATGCCACAGAAACATGTATACATCATCATTGTGCATATTGTGGATGCCAAAGCAATATGTCCACAACTGACGTTTGTAATAGCAAACTCCAGTTGAGATGATCGGTGTAGGCAAAGTTTTCATCAAATCAAATGTTATCACTGTAACGTTACCATCTGATTTGCTAAGCAATGTATCACTATGTAAACCTGCCCGTGCATACTCAGCTTTTTGCTGATGGAATTCACGTTCTGCAATTAACTCCGTCCTCTCCTTATCATTATCGGCAGCTGTTATTTTTACCTGCAAAGCATCACATGTTCGACAAGAGTCGGACAATGGTGGATGAAATGACAAATTGAAGTTTTCGTAAAAAATTTTGCGGAAAATAAAATGAGAAACGGGCATTTGCTCCTCTGCACAGTACAGTGAATACATGACTGATAAATTTAAATCTGGTCCTAAATACTTTCTACCGTTATTTTTATGATACGCATAATGGCTTTCATACGCCGGGAATTTTTCTATGAAACGTTTTACTACATCAACTTTGTGGCGAGGTGTTTTATTACCAGGTTCACCTTTACCTCTACCATCACGAGGAGGGGTGGCTTTTTCCCCTTTATTCTTGAGTACCCTATCGATTCTTCCAGCAGATACGGCTAAAGTATTCTGAAAGAATCTTTTGCACACCCTCGTTTCAGACCCATTTGAATTGAGCAAGTAATACAATCTCGTCTTCTCCCTACGTGAATGTTGCTGACCTACGTAAGACCGTGCTTTATCAACGACTTTAATCATGGTAAACAGGAAAGCCGACTGCAGATCGTGGCTGCCTAAATTATAAAACTCATTGAACACTTGTTCCTGCTGTTCTTCGTTGATGTGTTTGTGGCACTCATACCGGCACGTACACTCGCTGATTTTCCGCAATTCCTTTCGAGGTACAAGGTTACCCTTACGGTTTACATACTCTTGACCTAGAGCTCTCCGTTCTTTCCTAACGTTACGAAGCCATTTATCTTCGTTTCTAAGGCGCTTCTTTCCTCGGCTCCGTACCACGGCATCGTCGTTCGTCTCTGGCACGTCCTCTGGAACAGTTGTTGCTGCAGCCGTGCTCGCTCTCGCGTCTCCCGGCACTTCCCCATCGGACGCAAACATCTCTGTAATAACAATATCCATCCCTCAATGTAATATTAACTACACTACAGTAATGGTCAACGTGTGCATTGGTATCCACAGGCGAAGCAATTGCTCAACACAACTCGGCGGGCGGTAAAACATTGTTGTACACATAACATTACAAGTGATCGTTACTTGATTACACAAAATAGCAATACATAAAGTATTGTTTGTATGTCATTCTGTTTTCGTATGGAAAACAACCTGCATTTTCTGAACAAAGTCACCATTCGAGATACGGTACATCTAGACGTGTTTGCAAATGAACGCGTTAGTGTACAATCGACAATGTTATCCGCAAAAAAGGAATGGAACACAATACAAACTAACCTTCCAATTGCTCCTCCACGCTTTTCGCAGGGGCTGCCATGCTGATCAACTGAAATACACGTCCACGTGGTCACTGGTCCAATACGTTGTTCCACACTAAATACACAAGTCTTTCGTTCGCCGGCGTCACGCGCAATGGCAGTGGACGGAGAGCATAGAGCACAAATGGACTATGACGCATAGTCCACTCCTGCTCTCAACGGTATCTATCGGCGGTTGAGTGCAACAGCAATGTTTACGTTGCTACATTAGACAAACCTTCAGATAAACAAACAGATCAACATGCATTGCATAATACTCGTATACTGTTATCACAACATGTCAATACCTCAAATTCACAAAAAGTGTGGGTTAGTCCGCTTGTGCTCTCAGTGCCTCAAATCTGATCTATGTGGCCTTTCTGATAACAGATAACGTTAAGCAATGTTATGATTTAAAAAAGTTTGTACCTCCGGTTTTGCGTTGATAACAGTACTGCAAATATTTTGGTCTGAAACGAAAGTGCGAAACATTATACACAGATAAATGGAATTTATTTTTTCGTTAATTTTCCGTCTCTTGCAACCGAAAGAGCTTTGCCACTGCCTCAGCGACTGATTGTTGCTGTTAGCATCGCGGACTGTTGCCACTTCTAACTCTCCCGCGAGTAATGGCTGTTATATGAAGTAAACGAGAACGACAAAGAAATTTGCATGCATGAGTTTATCACTGAAATGAGAGTGAATCTATATTTGACGCAGAGACTACAGTTTTAAAATGTACCCACAGCACAACCAAGCGTGTCCCTCCAGTTGCGAGACGCGTGTCCACTCCCACATATGAGCCACACTGACAGCCGCTGGCCAGTTTCACCATCTTAACGCATCCGCACAGTTCCTGTTTCGCACTCGACACGTTCATGGATGGCCTTGTGTCTCAGCTGCCTGCAGCTGATGTTACTCTACATTCCTGGGAAGGAGGCGATTGTGTGAGAAAATCTTCCGGAAAACGTGTAAAAATCGTCAAAAAATACCTTCTAAACGTTTTTATCCAAAGCAATTAGCGCATGTGATACGTTTATTATACTCAACTGGATGACATGCGTAGTGAGGAATAGGAATAGCAGTAAGGGGTGGAACGCATTTACAGTCCATGGTTTTGAAGACGTGTAACTGCCTAGCAAAATTCCTCTAGAGTCAAGGCGAATTCAACTGCACAGCAGCAAGGAGAGCTCCATCTACCAACCCAAGGGAGCCAATGGGTCTGATGATGGTTTTATAGAAAAAACCGAAACCGGTTACTCATTAAAACAGACATAACGTGATCAAGACTGAACTTTAATTTAAATATAACAATTAATTGATCACTGTATTCCAAAAATGTTTACCAAAATTGTGTCAAGTGTGAGAACTTGTTTTACTTCGTGGCAATGTATCCAGCTGTTCACCTTCTGTTTGTGCAAATTGCATTCGTTAATCGGTAACAGATAAAAAAAGATAAAAAACGATTCGTCGAGGGTCTTTACACACTCCACATGAGAGGAGGATGGGCCACATTCGAGCCAACAATTAATTTCTCTGAAAAGGCGATGAACAGCGAAAAACTTGTTTCAGTGGCATTATTTTGTCGTGTCGCAGGGCTGCGCCGATCGATAGAACGAAGATCACCATAGGTTTATTTTACGGCCCCTGATTGAGTTATAGGCCGCTCGTTGGCGCATGTGGACTCACACCAAGTTTCATGCGTTCGGCCACAGAGGTACACATACACACGGCGGGTGCATCTATCCTTGCTGTGAGGTTCGGAACCAAATGGATTAGACAGTTATATTATCTACACCTGGAATCAATTACTGATTTCAAAACTGATCTTGTTGTGTTAGTGTCACACATGTAGTAAGTCAATTAACCTACTTTCTCCAACAGTCGCAATGTTAATGCGACAACTGTCCTTGTTACGTTTGGCCAGGTAGAGCGACAGCAAACCTTTCAAACACTGTCCTGACAATTCTTTATTTACACAAACGACAGAATTGCAGTAATTTGAGAATTCCTGTTCTTGTTGGACTGTGGCTCATTTAGCTGGCCGCTTCCACGGAAGACTAAATGTCAGTTTCACGGGAAGCACATATTTTTCTGGCCCCCTTCCTTCCTCAGGACTGCGTGTCGTTATGCTTTAAGAAGAAACATCCGTAGTGTCCTGTTTTTATAGCGAATGAAACGCTATGGCTTCTGCTTAATCCAGTACAGATGCCGACACAGTATCGAGATAACGTTACTTGAAGAGTAAATTCATAATAGTGGGTTAGAGAGAAACATTCTGTCGTGTCAAAAATTTTCGCCATTCGTAGAGTTTTCGATGTGACGACCGACATAGCCGGCATCCCTACTTTCATCCAACGCAAGGATTTTGGAAAGTGTTTGCTGCGTAGCTTGTGCTGCCATATGGCTTGAGATTCCTCCTTTTGAAAGAGAGTGTCCAGACATCTCCCAGTGTTACGTCAATCAGCAAACTGTAACGACCTTCGTTTCACGTGTGTTTGTGACGGTCTGCAAGCACATGTATGATAAGCCATAGCGGGAACTCACCGCTGTCAGCCCAGCCCTAGAAACGCATATGCAGATGTATAGACGTACTTTGGAAAGTTTACCTATGTTCTACACACATCGCGTTCCGTGGTACATAACAGTCACCTTATAACACCTGCACTCGTGTCCTGTTATTACGACCGTCTTTCAAACGCTACATACGCACCCCCTAACTTATGCTCTGTTCACTAAGATGATACATTTAGTGTTCCAAATGATTCCTCCTATTATCAAGTTTGAGCATTTAAAATGGTCACTCTTTGTTCAGTTAAGATTTTATTTACTCTTTCAAGATATAAATGGCGTATAGTTAAAAGTTGTTTGGAACATTGCGGGTTACAAGGGCCAAACGCACGAATTTCCATCGCTTTGATTTTTGCCTCGACAATCGACTCGAGCAAATTCTGTTGCCAAAGTGTTAACGTTGTAGTTGCATCTTCCTCCACAAAGTATTTCTGTGACATCTTATACATTCCGGGTACATATCAAATTATATGATAGTTGCCTAGATGGCGACACAGAAGAAATTTATTATTAATATCTGCTTCTAACAAATGTATTGTGCACTCTCCGTCGTGTTTAAATAGTCTTTACTACGAAACTGTAGTAGAAATTGGTGTCAGTCGTACATGTGTGTAATCTTGGTGATGTGTTGGCAAATGTGCCAACATCTTGTAGATAGAGGAGGCCGAAATGCACGCTATCCAACGCAGACGGGCGTGAATTCTGGAACACGATAAGTAGTGAATGGTAGCAAGAAAAGTACGTTGCTTTGGGAATACTTAACTTTTATATAGCCCTTTGGTTTACAACGTTCTTGATGAGACATTTCATACGATAACTATCAAACTATGTAAGGCTAATGGCGCCTTGCTAGGTCGTAGCCATGGACTTAGCTGAAGGCTATTCTAACTGTCTCTCGGCAAATGAGAGAAAGACGTCGTCAGTGTAGTCGCTAGCAAAGTCGTCGTACAACTGGGGCGAGTGCTATTCCGTATCTCGAGACCTGCCTTGTGGTGGCGCTCGGTCTGCGATCACACAGTGGCGACACGCGGGTCCGACATGTACTAAATGGACCGCGGCCGATTTAAGCTACCACCTAGCAAGTGTGGTGTCTGGCGGTGACATCATACTTGGAACACCGTCACCCAATTACAGGAAGCACGGTTGCTGTACTACAATCACTGTGTACTACTAGAATTTTTAATTTGTAGTTGATACACTGATTTTTACGTAACAAAGCGTCTCTAGCACTCAGATTTCCATGAATAATGCATACTATGACTCTTTTGTTTTTGTGAAATCTGATCTGTGCGGCCTCTCTGATGACAGACACATGTAAAGCCCTTTTATTATGTAAATGAATGTCTATATTCCTCGAATTTTCGTTGATAGCTGCACTCTAAATATTCTTGCGTTAAGCGGTCGGCGAAGTGTTGCACTTAGATGAGGGAAGTAGAAGACGGCGGAAAATATTTGAAATATTGCTCACTTCCCAGAATTAGCTGTTCCCTTCGCTTCAGTTGTTACATATATTCAAGTCTCGGGAGGGTGTCTATTGGTGACACACTACGGCGACGTCGCAACATCGACACGCGCGACTCATTCATTACGAACGATCCTGCACTGCCTAACATGCTACCCCTGTAGTCGAATGACCCTGGCCTCATATTCTTCTTATTAAAGTACTGAAGAAATAATTTTTTTTTTTCATTTTAATGTGTCTCATTGTTGCTCTAGTATACGTCTGATACACCTTGAAATCGCAAACACCTTGAATACATACACCCTTTCTGGCCGGCACCTGCATCATACTGTATTACCCTCGTAGTAGTTATTGGGAACTGACTGGCAGTGACTTGCCAGAAGCACGAGTGTTATCTTCACCATAGCACCATCATCAACTTCAATGTACATGTGTTTATGTAGAGACGCTATGGCTTTTATTTTTTTGAAACCTATCATTTTATTCTTTCTCCCAAAAAGCTAAACTGGCCTAACTTCGATAGGCTGAAGAGCAGCAAAGTGTCCGAAGCTTGCGCACCACACGATAATGTGGTGGGAGTGGAATGAATAACAAAGAAAGTGGAGTGTTTACGACAAAGTCGTGCATTCGGCCATTCACAGAATGTGCCTGTGTATAAGAATCTTTCACAACTTATTCTTCTTACTGGGTATACATTTGCGCTCAACACGCCAATGAACCTTACAGGGTGAGTCACCTAACGTTACCGCTGGATATATTTCGTAAACCACATCAAATACTGACGAATCGATTCCACAGACCGAACGTGAGGAGAGGGGCTAGTGTAATTGGTTAATACAAACCATAAAAAAATGCACGGAAGTATGTTTTTAACACAAACCTACGTTTTCTTAAATGGAACCCCGTTAGTTTTGTTAGCACATCTGAACATATAAACAAATACGTAATCAGTGCCGTTTGTTGCATTGTAAAATGATAATTGCATCCGGAGATATTGTAACCTAAAGTTGACGCTTGAGTACCACTCCTCCGCTGTTCGATCGTGTGTATCGGAGAGCACCGATTTACGTAGGGATCCAAAGGCAACGGTGATGGACCTTAGGTATAGAAGAGACTGGAACAGCACATTACGTCCACATGCCAACACCTTTTTATTGGTCTTTTTCACTGACGCACATGTACATTACCATGAGGGGTGAGGTACACGTACACACGTGGTTTCCATTTTCAATTACGGAGTGGAATAGAGTGTGTCCCACATGCCAGGCCAATAGATGTTCAATGTGGTGGCCATCATTTGCTGCACACAATTACAATCTCTGGTGTAACGAATGTCGTATACGCCGCAGTACATCTGGTGTAATGTCGCCGCAAGCTTCCACAATACGTTGTTTCATATCCACTGGGGTTGCAGGCACATCACGGTACACATTCTCCTTTAACGTACCCCACAGAAAGAAGTCCAGAGGTGTAAGATCAGGAGAACGGGCTAGCCAATTTATGCGTCCACCAAGTCCTATGAAACGCCCGTCGGAAATTCTGTCAAGGGTCAGCTTAGTGTTAATTGCGGAATGTGCAGGTGCACCATCATGCTGATACCACATACGTCGACGCGTTTCCAGTGGGACATTTTCGAACAACGTTGGCAGATCATTCTGTAGAAACGCGATGTATGTTGCAGCTGTTTGGGCCCCTGCAATGAAGTGAGGGCCAATAAGGTGGTCGCCAATGATTCCGCACCATACATTTACAGTCCACAGTCGCTGTCGCTCTACCTGTCTGAGCCAGCGAGGATTGTCCACGGACCAGTAATGCATGTTCCGTAGATTCACTGTCCCGTGGTTTGTGAAACCCGCTTCATCGGTAAACAGGTAGAACTGCAACGCATTCTCTGTTAATGCCCATTGACAGATTTGCACTCGATGATTAAAGTCATCACCATGTAATTGCTGATGTAGCGACACATGAAACGGGTGAAAGCGGTGACGATGCAGTATGCGCATGACACTACTTTGACTCAGTCCACCGGCTCTCGCAATGTCCCGTGTACTCATGTGTGGGTTCATGGCAACAGCAGCTAACACACCAACTTCACCCGCTTCTCCTGTGATGGGCCTGTTACGGACCCGTTTGCGTGCTACGACCATACCTGTTGCATACGGTTGGCGGTAGATGTTTTGTAATGTGTGGCACGTCGGATGCTCTCTGTCCGGGTACCGTTCTGCATACACCCTGCAGGCTTCAGCTGCATTTCGTCGACACTCGCCATAGATGAGTATCATCTCCGCCTTTTCAGAGTTCGAATACACCATGGTCACAGTTCCTACAACACTACACTATCACAGACGTCTCGTAACACGGTGTACTACAGTTGGTCTGCGTGCGGAGACGAATGCAGAATAACAATAGCAACAAGCGCTACATGCGGACACTGCGACAGCTAGACCAAACCACAACAGTGCACTACAGCCACACTCGTAAACACGGTCGTCATCGTAAACATGTCCCTGCAGATGCTGCTTGCCGACCGTGGCCCGTGTTCGTTACAACACGCAACTGAACGTCGGAGGTTTCAAGCGTCAACTTTAGGTTACTATATCTCCGGATTTAATTAACATTTTACAATGCAACCAACGGCACTGATTACGTATTTGTTTATATGTTCAGATGTGCTAACAAAACTAACGTGGTTCCATTTAAAAAAACGTAGATTTGTGTTAAGAAACATACTTCTGTGCATTTTTGTATGGTTTGTATTAAACAATTACACTAGCCCTCTCCTCACGTTCGGTCTGTGGAATCGATTCGTCAGTATTTGATGTGGTTTACGAAATATATCCAGCGGTAACGTTAGGTGACTCACCCTGTATATCTACACCTAATTGACAACCGTGTACCAGTAATCGTAGCTTTGGCCACTCAATATAGGACCTCGGAACGCGTTAACGGACGTGGATAACACTTTTGAACGTCCCTTTACGTGCAGTCTCCTCCTCCTCCTCCTCCTCCCCCTCCTGCTCATGATTTCATTTGTTAATGTCTCCTTTCGATATTAGGAAAACACCGGTAAATTCGCTGTACGAAGGACAGTCGCATTGCAGAGACGATGCGCGTTTAAATTATGGAACTGGCAACACGCACGTTTCTTCGGACTATAGTGCGCGTCATTTACGACGGTGGCCACGTTTAGGTTCGTTCTGCGCATCTGATGTCACAAAACACAGTCAGCCAATGAACAGAGAATGACGTTGCCAGAGCTCGACTGCAGTGCAGAGCACGGACGAGTGTCTTCAGGTTTAGAAATGGTCAGTCGTAGATAAAGTAATTGAACAAAAGCAATATCTTGATAGCAGACTTTCTTCTATAGAAAGTTTGGAAAAAGCATTCTTTATGCCAATTGCTTCATATTCCATTAATTAATTAAACCAAACAAGCAATAAGCCTCCTAATTCAGGTGATAGCAAGGAAAGGTGTTTGTATCATTCTCACGAACTGCTTTATCGCAATAAAGAACAGCGGTAATAGTTTATTTCCTATTGCACTTCGGTGAAACGTGATAAATTCATAGTCATACCAACAGCGTTTGTCGGTATTTTGCGTGACATTTTAGAGTCCTCCAGGAGCTCTGTTGAATGACGAGCTGCTTTAGCACAATGGTTAAGGTATTCGACTTTCAAGTGAAAGTTTCTGAGTTCAAACCTTGATGAGTGCTGAATATTGTTTTATTTAAGAACAATATCGAAGTGTCTTACTTGATGAGTTTTATTCGTTTGAATGTAATTTTTTGAAATTTATAGTGCTTTGTGTCTTCATTATAATCACAATAAGCTTTTCTAATTTTGTCCTCCAATATTCCTTTTCATAGCAATTAAAAACAATGGAAAGGCACACATACAATATTCATGTTATCTGTTTAATTTGTATATCTTCTCTTCCGTAGTCGCTGTTTTACTATTCATATTGAGATATATTCTTTTGCGACAGTATTAAAAGTATTATTTAGAGCAGAATTTTGGCTTGTACGTTGCCGAGCTGCTTGACTGTCTGACGCAATTCTTTGCTTCGCTGCTTTGGCAACATCATATTCAATGTTTTCGTCGACTGATCTATGTTTTGGCAAGTATTTGCTGTCCATTGTGACAAACACAAATTGTTTGCACACAGCGCCTCACTAACAATATATTTTAATTTCAATGTTTTATTACGTCCACAATTCAGTTTTGTGTACTTCACCAACTTTGTTTTAATCAGAACGTTTTAGAAAAAAGCGAAATTCTGGTATAAATAAAAGTTTTATTACAGTCGCTAAAGATGGAATATTTCTCAATTTAGAAACACTGTTTATGTTATAAAGGGCCGGCCGGTGTGGCCGAGCAGTTCAAGGTTTCAAGGAATAAGAACATTTTTTTCTTGGACGAAATATAGGTAAACCAAAATCACACAAGGACAGCGTGTTGGAAAATAAGTGATGGTTCCGGTGGGTGTAAAGTACCAGTTGGTAAAGGTGGACGAATAATTGAGCTTCACGCTGGTTCTGCTTTCGGATTCATTCCTGAAAGCAAATTAGTGTTCCAGGCAAAAAAGAGCAATTCGGGGGAATATCAGTCCGAAATGAACTCAGAGACATTTAAATTGTGGTTTAGGAATCAGTTTCTCCCTTACTTGCCTGCAAACTCGGTGATTGTAATGGACAATGCGAGTTATCACTCCGCTGTTGTTGACGAGACACCCACAACGAGTACAAAAAAAGCTGATATCATGTTGTGGCTTGCACGTAAAAATATACCACATACTGCCACCCAAACTCGTGCTGAAATGTTGAATCTTCTAGCGCTCCATAAGCCTCGCACAAAAGCTTATGAAATCGATTGTATTGCACAGAAACATGGACACATAGTTTTGCGTTTGCCACCGTACCATTGTCAATACAATCCGATAGAGTTACTTTGTGCACAAGTGAAAGGGTATGTCGCAAAACGAAACGTGACATTTAAAATTGCGGATACACAAAGGCTTTTGCACGAAGCACATGACAGAATTACTCCTTCAGCGTGGGCTGAATGTGTTCGGCATGCACAAAGGCTGCAGGAGGAGGACATGGACGGGGAAATTGTAATTGACAATCTGCTTGAACCGATCGCCACCACTCTAAGACCTGATGACTCGGGCTGCGACACTGACTACAACGATGCAGACGACAATCGCAGCGATTCACAACAATGAATGTAAGGCATTTACATAATAATACTCATGTTCTCTTTCTTGTTTTTGCTCCACAGTCGCAGTTTTACCAATGGTATTGAAATATATTCCTCTTCTGCAACTGTAATAAGCGTCTTATTTAGATGAGACACGTTTTTCTCTTTCGAAGAATCTTCAGTGAACAGTATTTTGTCTCCTCCATTGCCAACTCACCTTTCGTAGTTTGGTGCTGCGGTAACACAATATTCAACGTTTGTGTCGGCTGATCAGTGTTTTAGCAAATAATGCTGTTTGTGTATGCCACATACAAAAATTATATTTGACGCAGCTCAGAGCACTTCACTAATACACAGTATATTCAAGTCCTAATGTTTTAGTAAGTCCACAGTTTTGTTTAATGTATTTTGCCTACTTCCTTTTGTTTGATTGAAATGCTTAAAAATAAAGCCAAACACGTCTGGTGTAGATAAAACTTTTATTACAGTTGCGGAAGATGGAATATTTCTCAGTATTACATACGACACCTATCTGGTACTTAAATTAAATGAGATAATGTTATATAGTATATTTTGTATGAAATTTAGGTATCTTGTCCACATTTCATTCCCAACATTGTGGCAACTAAAATCGACCATACGGAAAATATACGCTATGGATTTTTATCTATGCAAACTAAAAAAATGGTTCAAATGGCTCTGAACACTATGCGTCTTAACTTCTGAGGTCATCAGTCGCCTAGAACTTAGAACTAATTAAGCGTAACTAACCTAAGGACATCACACACATCCATGCCCGAGGCAGGATTCGAACCTGCGACTATAGCGGTCGCTCGGTTCCAGACTGTAGCGCCTAGAACTGCACGGCCACTCCTATGCAAACTCTTCAAAGTTTCGTGCAATGGCTTACTACATTTAATGCTGCTCAATAACTGAGTTGAGCATCGAAACAAAATTAAGTCATTTATGGGGGGAAGGTATCAATCAAGAAAATGTGTAAAAATCCATTTTTGGGCCAAATAGTTTTTGTGAAATCGAATGATAAGTGTGTCAAAGCAGTGGGAACACCATGTGTCTGCACAGGCGAGCAGTGCAGTGATGACAAAATGCGGGCAGCACGTCTCTGTAGCAGCGAAAGGGTTAATGCGGCCGTGGTGGCTTTACTTCATAAACTGCGCGCTCCCCCCTAAACGTAAGTTTACGAACTATACTATACTGTGGCGCTGCTTCTCTTGGCGAGTGCGGCGTTTGCAACTGGCAACGCCGCAATCTCCGATGTCTGGGCGGGTGTGCGCGAGCCGCCAAGATAAAAGAACTGAACTATAGTAGCAACAGCATGATCAGCAAAGGTATTGTTGCTGTCTGAGTCATTTTGCAAATCGCATTCTTGCGAATTTATCAAGGTGCGTGATTTGTTGGCAAACGTACTACGCGGCATGATAATAGAGAAATATAAAAACAAAGCACAAAATCACAGACGTATAGACAAGTTCGAGAACAATAATATCAAAGCTGAAAGGCAAATTGCAATATTAGCAAAATACGAGTTGCGCTGAAGTACAATAATAATTAAGACGAAGGAGTACACAATTGCTGACTGTTTCTCAAAATATTCCAATGTACTGTACAAGGATGTCGCCAAGTGAAAGTTATCTAAATAAATAAAAATTGATCTGAAGTACTCTACTCCTGGTTGTAATCCTCAGCTGTGGCAGTAAATTAACAGTCGTAAACTGAGGTCAAAGCTGGACAATAATACTAGTTAATTGTCACAATGAATCGAGAAGCGTTTCATATTGTAGAAGTTAGCAACCTGCCTGCAAGAATTTTCAAAACTATAAACTGCCTGAATAATTATCTTGCACATGAGACCTAGAGACATTGGCTTTGCAAAATTTTGTCACAACAACTGAAGTTGGCCCTGATTGAATAAATAAAACAATCAAAATATTTCCTCCTTACCTCTAATCTGCGCAAATCTGGATACCGCGTTGCAGTATGGCTCTGTCTTGTGCACCGCTATGTTACAGCTGCAAATTACTATCTGCAGAGATACTCTAGAGGTGCAATGAGTTCTCTGTTAATTGCAAATCGAACATACTTGGTTGCATCATCCATGAAAAGGAATTGTAAGGGAAAGGTTGATAAGAAAATGAAATATGCGCATAAATGACAACACTCTCTTTACTTTCGTGTACTGAGAAAAAACGCTGAAAGCAGATTTTAAATGTAATGAGCGTCTCAACATCCAAACAATACACTTTCCTAACTCTCAAATCTAACAACTTCCAGTACAATAACCAAGTTCGTTCAATGGCTCAGCTATATTAAAAAAATAAAATCATCATTATTGTATTCACCTTACATTCCATCAGATTTCTTCATTCACAAATCTGTTTCATAGTCACGTTGTTTAAACAAAGACTAAGTTGCGAGTCTGCACTTTGAGTCCAGACGACTTCCCTTTGTGTGGCCTTACAAAAGACGCCATTGCCACCGGCAGGGCAGCCGATGGCCAGTCCCCAACACCAACTCCTATCTACATCTACATCTACATCTACGTTATTACTCTGCTATTCATAATAAAGTGCCTGGCAGAGGGTTCAATGAACCACCTTTATGCTGTCTCTCTACTGTTACACTCTCGAACGGCGCGCGGGAAAAACGAGCACTTAAATTTTTCCGTGCGAGCCCTGATTTCTCTTATTTTATCGTGATGATCATTTCTCCCTATGTAGATGGGTGCCTACAGAATGTTTTCGCTATCGGAGGAAAAAACTGGTGACTGACATTTCATGAGAAGATCCCGTCGCAACGAAAAACGCCTTTGTTTTAATGATTGCCACTCCAATTCACGTATCACGTCTGTGGCACTACCTCTCCTATTCCGCGATAATACAAAACGAGCTGCCCTTCTTTGTACTTTTTCGATGGCATCCGCAAGTCCCAAATGATGCGGATCCCACACCGCACAGCAGTACTCCAGAATAGGGCGGACAAGCGTAGTGTAAGCAGTCTATTTGGTAGACCTGTTGCGCCTTCTAAGTGTTCTGCCAATGAATCACAGTCTTTGGTTTGCTCTACGCACGATATTATCTATGTGATCGTTCCAAATTAGGTTACTTGTAATTGTAATACCTAAGTATTTAGTTGAATTTACAGCCCTCAGATTTGTGAGACATCTCGCGTAATCGAAATTTAGCTGATTTCTTTTAGTACTCATGTGAATAACTTCACACTTTACTTTATTCAAGATCAATTGTCACTCTTTGCACCATGCAGATATGTTATCTAAATCATTTTGCAAGTCGTTTTGGTCATCTGATGACTTTACAAGACGGTAAATGACAGCATCATCTGCAACACTTTTTTTTCACTAGCTGCTTATATTTTATGACCCACTGTCTAATTTCTTATGGTGGGTCGTATGTTGCCACTTAGCCACTGTGACTGGGTCCGGGGTCCGGAGTGACTGGAAGTGACACCACACCGGCTCCCGTCCCCACTCACACCGTTGCCCGTGTCCCGCCACGTGGAGGCGGGCTCTATTTGTTTACATCCATTTGATATCTTTTTTTTGTGTGCAGCATTAGAAAAACTTATAACTAATACAAAATCAAGTAAGATATTAATAAACAAAACGAAATTAAATATTTAGAAAGAAGGAAGGAAGAGAACTAAATAGAGAAGGGATAGGTATAATATGGCCCGTCACCTGGTTGTGGGCCGGCCGTGGTGGCCAAGCGGTTAAAGGCGCTACAGTCTGGAGCCGCGCGACCGCTACGGTCGCAGGTTCGAATCCTGCCTCGGGCATGGATGTGTGTGATGTTCTTAGGTTCGTTAGGTTTAAGTAGTTCTAAGTTCTAGGGGACTGATGACCTTAGAAGTTAAGTCCCATAGTGCTCAGAGCCATTTTTGAACCTGGTTGTGGGCGGCGGCCCGGGTCTTGGAATGACCCTCAAGACGCTGGCCGTCGCTCACCATGCCTTTAACATCTACCATCCTAAAAACTAACTTAACTAGAAGAGATTAGGGTACGTTAAAGCTAGAAACTAAGACTAAGACCTCCATGTCCAGCCAGCTAAACTGTTTACGATATACAGTAGAGAGGTAATTGATTTTGTGCTTGGCTCAAAGTTGCTAATGAAAGGGTACTTGTGGTAAAAGTAATAAGGTAATGACGCTAACGGTTTGTGTTGAACCTACAAGGCTCCTGGTGGAGTACATCAGGCGCAAGCACCTCCCGGCCCCGCCGACAACATGACCCGAACGGTGGTTTTCCCCGATCTACCATAGGTATCCGTCGGGTTGGGCTCAAAAGAGAGGGACCACAATTAAGATCCTTCCATCCAGGACGTGCGCCGCCTCTTACCAGGGGGCGTAGGTCCCTTGAAGAGGTGCCTAATTTTAAGCTTCAGATCAGAAGTTATTTATGTAGTGGAGGTTGAGGTATAGCCTGTGTAGGTTGGTTGTACAAACAGTTCACGCTGAGCCAATGAGACTTACAATGATACGTGGTGTGGCAGTTAGCACCTTCCGGCCCCGCCAGCAACACAGCCTGAACGGTGGTTTTTCCCGATCTGCCATAGGTATCCGTCGCGTTGGGCTCAAAAGAGAGGGACCACAATTAAGATCCTTCCATCCAGACTGTGCGCTGCCTCTTAACGGAAGGCGTAGGTCCCTTGAAGAGGTACCCAGCTTTAAGCTCTTATTAGACATGGAGATGCTGTTAACTATTTACATATAAGGTGCAATCTGTTTTTAGGATTGTGTGTGACTTGTGCACCTCTTGTCGGTTGTTCCGCTCTGTTCTTTGAATTTGACTTGGTTGACACTATGGATCATCCGCGCTGGACGCTGTGTTGGTGACCTGGTCTGTATCTGTTTCTTCTTCATCACTCGTGGTGCCAATCATATCTGTGTCCCCCTGGGCATCGTGACGTCTTTTTGGACCAACTTGCCTTCGGTAGGGTCTGTTGCGCAAGTATTCTATTTGTTGGATCTTCGAGATTTCGTCCGTTAGTTTGTTGAGTTCAGTCCACCTTCCCAGGTCCCGTATTATGGCATATAGTTCGTTCTGTGTGTTCAGGCGATTTATGTGTACTGTGTTATGTTCGTGCGTTGTCCGCAGAAGAAGACAGTATGTTCAGGGGAACCTTCTTCCCGCATGTGCATCTATTAGTATGCTGCAGACTCACGCGGTACAGGTGCGTGGGATAAGGGCCATGGCCTGTGATGAAATGTACCGTACCGCGGCTGGGATCAATATGTTTTAGTTTTAGTCTTTCCCGGATGTCAGGGAAGAAGTTGTATACACGGCGGCCCTTATCGCTGTTGGCCCACTCGCTCTGCCAGGTATCCACTCGCCATGCTCTGAGTTGGCGTGTTGTCTCAATCGGTACACCAGTGATCTGCCGAACCTGGTCTATTCTCCCCATCCTAAGCCAGTACATTGCTGCGCGGTACCCGATGGTGATATCTATGGGGAATATTCCCATGACGACACACAGTGCGTCATTTGATGTTGTGTTGAATGCCCCTGTTAGTCGAAGTAGAACACTACTTTGGCCTCGACGTACAATGGTTCTGCTGGTTGAGAGATTTAACTTGTGGACCAACGTACTGGCAGCAAAGCATAGTACTGACTCGAAGAGAGCGCAATAGTATGTTCGGTTCACTGACAGGGGTAGTCTGAATTGTTCCGAATTTAGCCTAGCCAGTTTGTATAGTATCTTTTCTGCTTTGTTTGTGCATATTCGCATGTGTTCGTGGAAGTTCAATCGTTCATCAATGTATACTCCTAGATAGTGTGTGACTGCTAGTCTTTTTATGTTTGTGTCCCCGATTTTGACTATTGGGTTCCTGCACAGGATACTCTTTAGCAATGTATAAGTTGTTTTGTTTCCTGCTATCTTTAATTTATTATCTGTGCACCATTGGGTTATTGTCCTAACTGTTCCATTGGTTCTAAGACAATCTAAGACGGCTACTCAGATTGTCTCCTATGTCGTTAATATAGATCAGGAACAGTAGAAGACCTATAACACTTCCTTGGGGAAAGGTGGATATTACTTCTGTTTTACTCGATGACTTTCCGTCTATTACTACTAACTGTGACCTTTCTGACAGGAAATCACGAATCCAGTCGCACAACTGAGGCGATACTCCGTAGGCACGCAGTTTGGTTAGAAGACGCTTGTGAGGAACGGTGTCGCTAGCCTTCTGGAAATCTAAAAATATGGAATCAATTTGACATTCCCTGTCGATAGAACTTACTACTTCATGAGTATAAAGAGCTAGTTGTGTTTCACAAGAATGACGTTTTCTGAATCGGTGCTGACTATATGTCAATAAATCGTTTTCTTCGAGTTACTTCATAATGTTTGAATACAGTATATGTTCTAAAACCCTACTCCAAATCGGCGTTAGTGATTAGGCCTGTAATTCTGCGGATTACTCCTACTTCTCTTTTTGGGTATTGGTGTCACTTGAGCAGTTTTCCAGTCTTTAGGTACGCATCTTTCTGTGAGCGAGTGGTTGTATATAAATGCTAAATATGGAGCTATTTTATCGGCAAACTCTGAAAGGAACCTGACTGGTTTACAATCTGGACCGGAGGCCTTGCCTTTGTTAAGTGATTTAAGCTGCTTTGTTACACTACTTCTATGTTTCTCATCTTGGCAGTTGTTCTTGATTGACGCAGTTTCGGTAAACCGTGTTTAATAACTCTGTTTTATTGGCACTGTCATCAGTGACTTCAACGTTGTTATCGCGCAGTGAATGTATTGATTGTGTCTTGCCACTGGTGTGCTTTATGTATGACCAGAGTCTCTTTGGGTTTTCTGCCAGATTTCGAGACAGAATGTCGTTGGGGAATTTATTAAAAGCATCTCGCATTGAAGTTCGCGCCACCGGCCGCGGTGGCCGAGCGGTTCTAGGCGCTTCAGTCTTGAACCGCGTGACTGCGACGGTCGCAGGTTGGAATCCTGCCTCGGATGTGTGATGTCCTTAGGTTAGTAAGGTTTAAGTAGTTCTAAGTTCTAGGGGACTGATGACCTCAGATGTTAAGTCCCATAGTGCTCAGAGCCATTTGAACGATTGTGAAGTACGTGCCATATTTCAAACTTCTGTAAAACGTTGCCAATCTTGGGGATTTTGCGTTCTTTTAAATTTGGCATGCTTTTATCGTTGCTTCTGCAACAACGATCTGACCCGTTTTGTGTACCGTGGGGGATCAGTACCATCACTTATTAATTTATCTGGACGTAAGCTGCGAACGCATCCCCATACAGGACATACAGGGTTCACGTTAATACGGGAGGTGGAGAACGTCAATCCAAATAGATTTCATTAAGGATCATATGGTCTCTGAGGTCAACTTGTAACGCTATGGAACACGTGGAAAGCGGTGCAAGTGTAAGCTGTTGTGCCATTGTCACTGACGGGGAATGTGTACTGACTTTCAAAACTGCTCTCTGTACAGAACATGTTTTGCGAGATTTGCTGGACGATGTACCCCTGAACGTTAGGTAAATGACGTACTTCCAAGAAGACACGGCGCGTGCTCGTTTCAGCATTACTGTGGCGACTCACCCGGGAGTCTGCTCGCGGAATCGATGGATCGGCCGAGGTGACGCTATGGCCTGGTCAAGCACGTTGCCTGACCTCACGTGCCTCCATTTCTTCCTCCGCGGCAGCTGGAGTGTCAAACCACTGTGCGTCGCTCCTGGTACCATTGTGGAGAGGCCAGGAATCTTCGAACGGACGTGGCAGTCAGTGGTCCAGTGATGTACTGCGTGCATACAGGCCAACGGCTGCACAATCGAGCAGTTCCTGTAAGTGTCACTACTGCAGTTAGCATGCTGAACTACCTTCTGTGTAAACATTGCCATATTTATTTTGTAAGTCCTCTGCCTTCTGTGTTAATTTGAACGACTAGCTCCGGAACTCGCAGTATGAAAATTTGACCATGCAGCGTCTCTACCATGAGAGTCAGCCTCACAGTGACATAAAGGATATTAAAGAGGGGTAGATATGTTAAATTGGAACAATTGACTGTATTACACTTCGAATATCATTTCCAGTCCACATTTTCGTTCCTTTTGCCAGATTCGCGGAAATTGGTATCGTATAAAGAGACTATGAAAGGAAGCAGCCAGAGAACTGGGTGACACCTTTCAATCTGTACAGCACTTTCTAAGAAACCATTCATCACATCAGTTATCCTGTTTGCCTGTTGTATGAGCTTTTTCACACATTCTGTCAATTTCATATCTCTTTTTAGTAGTACAGCCGAGTGTTTACACTTTGGGAGATGATCCATATATATACCACAAGACTTGCAAACACATACCCTTCAGAGGTGATAGAAGAAATTTAAATAAAGTTTGGAATGTAGGAAACGAGATACTGGCAGAAGTAAAGCTGTGAGTACCGGACGTGAGTCGTGCTTCGGTAGCTCAGATGGTAAACCACTTGCCCGCGAAAGGTAAAGGTCCCGAGTTCGAGTCTCGGTCGGGCACACAGTTGTAATCTGCCAGGAAGTTTCAATTTAAATAAAGCTGTCAGTCAGAGTAATCAAGTGGAAATAGCAGCGAAGTCCTCCCATGTAACCTCTTAAACATCCAACATCGACTCTCTCACATCGATATCAGCATCTTCTGACAATTTAGGTGATCCAGTCTTCCAAAACCTGTGTGAAAGTCGAGATAACTAGATTCCTTCCGTGTCACACAAAAATGATGGGACTTTGGTTTCCATTTAGCTTTCGCTTTCTATTATAATACGACGGTCAATCAATAATTAAAGAGACAAATACGTCTAGAGAAAAAACAGTTTACTTTTGCTAAACAATAGTTTTTCTGGACTTCAAAATAATCCTCTTGAATATTTATTCACTTGTTCCAACGAGCTACAAACTTTTTTTTTATTTTGGCTGCAAGGAACTCTTTATCTTGATGTTTGAACCAATTCCGCACAAACTTTTCCACGTCTTTATTGTCCTGGAATCTCTGCCCACGTAATGCCTCCTTCAGTATACCAAACAAATGGAGATCACTAGGTGCTAAATCAGGAGTGTAAGGGGTATGAGGCAGCCCTTCCCAGCCCATTTTTTCGATGGTCAGACGCTGTGGACGAGCGGTTCTAAGCACTTCAGCCCGGAACCGCGCTGCTGCCACGGTCGCAGGTTTGAATCCTGCTTCAGGCATGGATGTGTGTGATGTCCTTAGGTTAGTTAGGTTTAAGTAGTTCTAAGTTCTAGGGAACTGATGACCTCTGATGTAGAGTCCCATAGTACTCAGAGCCATTTGAACCATTTTTTTGTCTATGGTTTCACGGGTTGGTTGAGCAATATGAGGACATGGGTTGTCTTGCTGGAGAATCACATCTCTTCTCTGACGTCCACGACATCTCTCTCTCATGGCTGGCTTCACCTTCTTTAAAAGCAAATCGAGTAGTATTGACTGCTCATTGTACGCTGCTTTTCGAGATAATAATAAAAAACCTGAGTCTTCAGCATCCCAAAACACTGTCAAGATGACTTTTCCTGCTGATGCTTTGGTTTTGAATTTTTTCTTGGCTGGTGAGTTGGTGTGCTCCATTATTTGTCTTTTTGTTTCGGGCTGAAGTATACCTCACACAGAATACTTCCACAAGATCACGGGTAGATGGAGCTAAACTTTGTTTATTTCAACAAGTACAGTTCGAACACAAATAGTCTGCTGTTTATGATGCAGTACAACAAAACAAAGTAAACTTTCTCAAGAAATTCTTGTTCAAAAATGTTCAAATGTGTGTGAAATCTTATGGGACTTAACTGCTAAGGTCATCAGTCCCTAAGCATACACACTACTTAACCTAAATTATCCTAAGGACAAACACACACACCCGTGCCCGAGGGAGGACTCGAACCTCCGCCGGGACCAGCCGCATAGTCCATGACTGCAGCGCCTGAGACCGCTCGGCTAATTCCGCGCGGCAGAAATTCTTGTCAAAAGGGAAACTTCCTACCGCACCCCCCTCAGATTTATTGGTAAGTTAACCCAGTGGACACCCCGTCAAAAACTGAACACAGATCAAACATGAAAACGGGAAGAAGGTGTACTGAACTGTGAGAAAAGAAGCAAAATAGAGGCAGTGAACGGTCCAACCTTAATACGTTGAACTTCGAGAGAAGTAGAAGAGCCACAGCATCGTGGTTAAGTGATCACGGAGTTCGACTGCAGAGCAGATGAGCCATATTGAACACTCCCTCCTACCATTTATTTTAATTCTTTTTTACCACATTAAGAACTCTCCGTCCGATCATTCAGTTGTCTGTTCTCTGTCTGTAGTCTTGGCAGGTGTTGTACTGTGCACTGGTTGTAGAATATAAATCATGTGATAAGAATACATTACCGTCGCAAGTAAATGTGATGAATAGTGAGAGCAGGCGAGTTAGCACATAGACGTCTCACAGAAACGAAAACAACAATTAAGCGGGTGTGAACTATGTCACAACAAACGAATTCAAAAGACCAAATTTCCGAATCGGAACGCAACTTCAAAATCGTTAAGAAAGTATTTTCTCACAGAGCACAGAGAAACTGCGTGATTGTGAAGCTGTTGCGTTCGCTTGTTGAAGCTTATGTGACAAACTATTATGTTTTCATCATTTCCTTGGCAACGATCACACTCACATTCA
Organism: Schistocerca americana; assembly: GCF_021461395.2. NCBI lineage: Eukaryota > Metazoa > Arthropoda > Insecta > Orthoptera > Acrididae > Schistocerca > Schistocerca americana. The sequence continues at coordinate 157,437,877 of NC_060129.1, forward strand.
TACGAACAACTATATCGGGCAAGGAAGCATATCTTGCTCGCTTTACCAGGCGTACAAGTTAGGTGTGTCGGTAAGAGATTCCTGTCATATGACTCACGTCCTGTCACTAATGCCGTGTATGACACGCTACATGTGTTTTCCGGTGGAGAATACGGTTGACTTGTCGGTTTGTTATCAAAAGTTTTCCGTTCCCATTCGAAATCCACTTCCTTTCGACTGCTAAGAGACGTTACAGCACGACACGCACAGAAATTTGTATACAGCAAGCAGAAGAAAAAGAAATTGGCGCGTAGGAGCTCTGAACATAGCTCACCCGCTTTTCATCCCAACGCCGTGACCACTTATTTCTCTTTTTAATCTCATTGTGTTCGTCATTGTTCGTTGCACCAACGGCGTTGCCGCGGTGGAACACCGGTTCCCGTCAAATCACCGAAGTTAAGCGCTATCGGGGTCGGCTAGAACTTGCATGGGTGACCATTCGGTCTGCCAAGCGCTGCTGGCAAGCGGGGTGCACTCAGCCCTTGTGAGGCAAACTGAGGAGCTACTTGATTGAGAATTAGCGGCTACGGTCTTGTAAACTGACATACGGCCGGGAGAGCGAAGTGCTGACCACATGACCCTCCATGTCTGCATCCAGTGACGCCTGTGGGCTGGCGATGACACGGCGGCCGCTCGATCGCTACCGTTGGGCCTTCCAAAGCCTGTTCCGACGGAGTTTAGTTTACTTCATTATTCGTTGCATATGTTCGGGCCCGTCCCATGACACCCGTTCAATTTCGCCATTGATCTATTCAGTCACTTTTTTTTTTTATCACCCGAGGGCAACTATCCCTCTGAACGAACACGCTGAGCCTCCCTGCCTGCGCTAACCGCGACGCCTCGATTGTCTCAGACTGCTCTGTATTGCAGTGCTTGTGCTTGGACCGGCCAGTGTTTCCATTTTGCTTTTATTTGCACAGTTCAGTACACCACCTTGGTTCAAATGGCTCTTAGCACTATGGAACATAACATCTGAGGTCATCAGTCCCCTAGAACTTAGAAATACTTAAACCTAACTAACCTAAGGACATCACACACATCCATGCCCGAGGCAGGATTCGAACCTGCGACCGTAATTATCGCACGGTTCCAGACTGTAGGGCCTAAAACCGCTCGGCCACCCTGGCCGGCTACACCGCCTTCCTATTTTCATGCTTGATCTGTGTTTAGATTTTGACGGGCTGTCTACTGGGACCTCTAACCACTGAATGTCAGGGGGATGGGATGGGGAGTATCCCTTGATAGCAATGTGGAGCTACAGTCTGGATTCGCGCGACCGCTACGGTCGCAAGTTCGAATCCTGCTTCAGGCATGGATGTGTGTGATGTCCTTAGGTTCGTTAGGTTTCAGTAGTTCTAAGTTCTAGGGGACTCATGACCCCCAGATGTTGTCCCATAGTTCTCAGAGCCATTTGAACCATTTAATAATGTGAAGGCCGGCCGGGGTGGCCGAGTGGTTCTAGGCGCTACAGTCTGGAACCGCGCGACCGCTACCGTCGCAGGTTCGAATCCTGCCTCGGGCATGCATGTGCGTGATGTCCTTAGGATAGTTAGGTTTAAGTAGTTCTAAGTTCTAGGGGACTGATGACCTCAGAAGTTAAGTCCCATAGTGCTCAGATCCATTTGAACCAATAATGTGAAGGAAAAGTTCGTCACAAACTTTGTTCTTCAACGAAACGAAAATAGATTTTTGAGAGCCCAGATTACATTCTCTTGGTCAATGATAAAACTACTTCTTCAGAACGAAGTATGCGAACTGTCGGTGACGCAAACACTTTTGAAATCCCTGGGCAAGCAGGACAGAGAGGATGTGGTTATATTTGAGGAGAGGGGTCAAAGTAAGTTACTGTCAGTTGCACTCAACATGTAAAGTTTATTCCTTAAAGCACACAATCAGACAAACAAGAATCAAAACTCTCAAGCTTTTAACGAATGACCTCTTTTGATTTAATTTGGATCGGCTGAAGGCCACATCGAAAATCCAAGGCACAAGGCCTAAAAGCAAGAAACTGATGTACAGGATTTCTTCTGGAGGTTTCACTTCTTTACAAAGAAATTGTTTTATCTTCATTGTAAATAGGCTGAAAGCCTTAGCTTAAATTTTTTCATAGAACTCGGCTGAAGGCCTCACATTAATCAAGAACAGTGTTACGGCTTGAGGCCAAGACTAATATTTTCAATGTTTAGTCGAAATAGGCTGAAACTCGGCTGAAGGCCGCATATCCACAAAACAATGTAATGGCTTAAGGCCTAGATAGAAGAGCTTTCAATTTGGAAAGGCTGAAGGCCTTATCTTAAAATATTTCGTGTAAAGCTCGGCTAAATGCCTCATACTAAAGAATAACAATCTTATGAGTTAAGGGGAAGACAAGGATTTTTAATTTTTAATTTAAGAGAACTAAAACTCTCCTGAAGGCCGCACACCAAGCAGAAAACAAATTTATGGCTAAAGACCTAAAGGGAAGAGGTTCTAAATTTGAACTATAATAGGCTAAAGGCTTTATCCTAAAACTCGGCCACATACGAAACGCAAACAATCTCACCGCTTAAAGCCGCTACAAAGAAATATCCAATTTTTAGTTTAAACTGAAAAACTCAGCTGAAGGCCACATACAAACTAAAAATTATTTCCTATGGCTTAAGGCCTAGAACAAATTTTTCAACTTTTGCAAAGGGTGAAAACTCGGCTGAAGGGCACATACCAACCTGAAACAAATTTATGGCGTAAGGCCTACACACAAGGAATTTTCAATGTTAAATCTGAAAGGGTGAAACTCGGCTAAAGGCAACATACCCAACAAGAAATATTTTTTTACGGCTCAAGGCCTAAAAAAAGGTCTTGCAATTTTAATAAGCTAAAACTCGGCTCAAGACCACACAGGGTACTAAAGAGGAAATCACAAGCAGCGGTGCTCAGAAGGTTCCAAGGGTCGGCCTGGGAAGTAATAGTAACGCATGTTTAGGTGAGACAGGCAGCCGCACCGTCAACCTCTTAATCGGAAGGCAACCCAACCGCAAGCCAGCCGACGAACCAAGCAACAAGATCAGTTCCGATCCACCTGCCTCGGAAAACGACAACAAGATGTCAATAGCGCAACTGGTGCCCAATCCATCCAAGTCAGAATAAACGCCAAAAACTACCAAAAACACCTCAGCTGTCGAACTACACGCCATGCGGGACAGCATCAACACGACGAGGAAAATACACTGCCAAAAATTACGTCAACGTCCAAGGCAGGTAACCGGAATGTCAACGGCCACAAGACAGAAAATACCGCTGGTACACTTAATTAATGAAGGAATGAACTAAATTAAGTTAAACACCACACAGGAAAATGCCTGCAACTCTAGCCGACTTCAATGCACACACGTTGTTGCTCGTGGGAATCTCCAAGAAAGCGAGAACCAGGATCAAACGAAAAGATGTGATTGCAGTTCTACATCTACATCTACATCTACAACCATACTCCGCAAGCCACTTGACGGTGTGTGGCGGAGGGTACTCTGAGTACCTCTATCGGTTCTCTCTTCTATTCCAGTCTCGTATTGTCCGTGGAAAGGAGGATTGTCGGTATGCTTCTGTATGGGCTCTAATCTCTCTGATTTTGTCCTCATGGTCTCTTCGCGAGATATACATAGGAGGGAGCAATATACTGCTTGACTCTTCGGTGAAGGTATGTTCTCGAAACTTTAACGAAAGCCCGTACCGAGCTACTGAGCGTCTCTCCTGCAGAGTCTTCCACTGGAGTTTATCTATCATCTCCGTAACGCTTTCGCAATTACTGAATGATCCTGTAACGAAGCGCGCTGCTCTCCGTCGGATCTTCTCTGTCTCTTCTATCAACCCTATCTGGTACGGATCCCACACTGCTGAGCGCTATTCAAGCAGTGGGCGAACAAGCGTACTGTAACCTACTTCCTTTGTTTTCGAATTGAATTTCCTTAGGATTCTTCCAATGAATCTCATTCTGGCATCTGCTTTACCGACGATCAACTTTATATGATCATTCCATTTTAAATCACTCCTAATGCGTACTCCCAGATAATTTATGGAATTAACTCCTTCCAGTTGCTGACCTGCTATTTTGTAGCTAAATGATAAGGGACCTATCTTTCTATGTATTCGCAGCACATTACACTTGTCTACATTGAGATTGAATTGCCATTCCCTGCACCATGCGTCAATTCGCTGCAGATCCTCCTGCATTTCAGTACAATTTTCCATTGTTACAACCTCTCGATACACCACAGCATCATCCGCAAAAAGCCTCAGTGAACTTCCGATGTCATCCACCAGGTCATTTATGTATATTGTGAATAGCAACGGTCCTATGACACTCCCCTGCGGCACACCTGAAATCACTCTTACTTCGGAGGACTTCTCTCCATTGAGAATGACATGCTGCGTCCTGTTATCTAGGGCCGGCCGAAGTGGCCGTGCGGTTAAAGGCGCTGCAGTCTGGAACCGCAAGACCGCTACGGTCGCAGGTTCGAATCCTGCCTCGGGCATGGATGTTTGTGATGTCCTTAGGTTAGTTATGTTTAACTAGTTCTAAGTTCTAGGGGACTAATGACCTCAGCAGTTGAGTCCCATAGTGCTCAGAGCCATTTTTTTTGTTATCTAGGAACTCCTCAATCCAATCACACAATTCGTCTGATAGTCCATATGCTCTTACTTTGTTCATTAAACGACTGTGGGGAACTGTATCGAACGCCTTGCGGAAGTCAAGAAACACGACATCTACCTGTGAACCCGTGTCTATGGCCCTCTGACTCTCGTGGACGAATAGCGCGAGCTGGGTTTCACACGACCATCTTTTTCGAAACCCATGCTGATTCCTACAGAGTAGATTTCTAGTCTCCAGAAAAGTCATTATACTCGAACATAATATGTGTTCCAAAATTGTACAACTGATCGACGTTAGAGATATAGGTCTATAGTTCTGCACATCTGTTCGACGTCCCTTCTTGAAAACGGGAATGACCAGTGCCCTTTTCCAATCCTTTGGAACGCTACGCTCTTCTAGAGACCTACGGTACACCGCTGCAGTTGAGGCTTAACAGTAAATTAAGTGCGCACTCAACTTTAGTGTCCAGGTTCGGTGTGCGACGAACTTCGTAACCCTCGCAAGAAGTGGCCCACAACTCCAACCGCACATGCACGCCGCCAGCGCCATGGAGACTTCGTCACTGCTCTGCCCCAACCGACCGACTGCCCAAAACCTGGAAATGGTCAAAAGATCAAATACACGTCGGCCGATGAGATGACCGATGGAATGACCAACCAACGGTTGTTCCCACTCCAGTCTTCTTCAGTCGGACAGTCCATGTGTGCCTCCAGCGGTAGGCAAGTACTGGCTGTCCGCGCCTCACCGGCGCTCTGTCCCCGACTTCACTGCTGCTGCGTTCCGACTGAGATCCCCACTGAGCTTTCGACACACTACGACCCGGAAATACTATCGGTCGCTCCAGAGATGGCACCACAGTGAGCGATAAGCGCTGCTGCCGCCACTCACAGGCAGGTAAGGCAGGAAGTTAGCGACACCAGTGAATGGAATAAGGAAACGAGGCAGCAGTACTGTAAGAGAAGATGACAAACAATAAACGGCATGTACACGAGCTCAAGTTGAGTGCGCACGGCTCAAATTTGTCTCGGAGCACAGGTGGTGGGAGTGCAGCCGTCTGGCGGCGAAGGCGACGCCCGATCTGTGGCGGTATCCAAGCAGTGGTGGTACGACAGCAGCTGGCTGGTGAAGGCGGAAGTGTCTCTAGCCAGCTGCACGCAGGCAGGGACACTTGCCGGGCGGAAGATAACAATTTTCCTAATAGCTATCGAAATTACGGAGGATGCAGCAGGAGGTTGTGATACCCCCAGCCAGAGGCCAGCCGGACCCCATGCGGCCACTCTGCAACCACACAGGGCCTCCTTTACCAATGGACACGTCGTGAAGCGCCCGCCAGACAATGATAAGTGTGCCATAAACTGATGGACCCCTGCAGCCATTAGAATGGAACGTCAAGAACGCTCAGCGCGGCTCCTCCCGTTGGAGATTCGAGTCCTCTGTCGGGCATGGGTGCGTTGTCCTTAGCGGAAGTTAGTTAGATTAAGTACGACGATCATTCAATAAGTAAAGAGACAAATTGGTCTGGGGAAAAAACTGTTAGTAGGGCAAGTTTGGTATTTTCATGGCTTTGTCATCACTGGGGTGAGCCCTGATTAGCTGATGTATCAACATTGTTTTGTTTATAGCCTCAAAAATACATTTCAAGATGGAGAGTCCGTTTGAAACGTCCAAGTTAGTTGAACAACGTTGTGTTATTCGTTTCTTACTTGCTGAAGGCGAGAAACCAGTCAATATATACTGTAGAATGTCTAAGGTTTTTCGTGAAGGATGTATGAATCGTGAAACGTTTTACAAGTGGCTAGTGCAGTTCAAAAATAGTCGCGAATCAGTGACGGACGAACACCGTTCTGGCCGACTAGTTACAGTTTCAAGTCCCTCACTTGAAAGTCGAACTGATGACATTATTCGGGCTGACAGTCGTGTGACTGTGAAAATGGCAGGTGATAAGGTTCAAGTTACTACTGGTACGGTTCATAACATTATCTGTAATAAGGTGAAGGACCGCAAAATACGTGCAATATGGGTCCCAAAAAGTGCTGACGTGGCTATACAAGGAAACAAGGTTGAGAGTGTGCACAGAGCAAAATGAACATGAACATGACGAGAAGAAGACCACTTCCTCAACAAAATTTTAACTGGTGATGAAACTTGGGTTCACAATTATGAGCCAGAATCAAAAACACAAAGCATGGAGTGGAAGCACACGAACTTACCTGTCAAGAAAAAATTCAAAACCCAAGCATCAGCAGAAAAAGTCATGTTAACGGTGTTTTGGAATGCTGAATAGCCAGTTTCTTGTAATATCTCGAAGAGCAGCGTATAATACTACTCACATTCGCTTTTAAATAATGTGAAACCAGCCATGAGAGAGAAATGTCGTGGGACAACGCACGTCCTCATATTACTCAACCAACCATTGAAACCATCGACAAAATGGGCTAGGAAGTGCTGCGTCGTGCCCCTTACAGTCCTGATTTAGAATCTGGTGATTTGAATTTGTTTGGTGCACTGAAAGAGACGTAGCAAGAGGTTCCAAGACAACGAGGAAGTCAAAAAGTTTGAGGAAAATTGGTTCAAACATCAAGATAAACAGTTCTTTGCAGTCGAACCAATAAGGCTTGTATCCCGTTGGAACAAGGGCATAAACGTTGAAGGGGATTATGTTGGAAAGTAGAAAATATATTGATTCGTAAAAATAAACGTTTTTTTCTCTAGACCAGTTTGTCTAATTATTGAATGACCCTCGTAATGTGTAAGTCTAGGGACCGATGACCTCGAGAGTTAGGACCTATAGTAACGTATCACAAATCTCCAAAATTTCAAGAACGCACAAGCGAAAGCATGTGAATTCTTCTGGCCTGGCAGTAATAGTTTTACTTACTACCTTAGAAATCAAGAACCAGTCGACGATTCAGGCACCCCACAGACACCGGAAGGAGTGTACAAAGAAAGTGAAGAATTTGCACCAGTGGGGCATGTGATAGAAGTCAGTCTTCTTAAACAGATGTTTTCTGCACAAAAAAGGACTTACGTTGTAAATCATGGACGCCAGCACATTTGAGAAGAACCCAAAGTATGACTCTGTCTATGTCTCACGCAGAGATAGCGACTACAAATAAATGTGTGGCTCCTGTCGCAGCAGCTTCGGAATGCAGAAGAACATCGGAAAATGGTTCCACCAACTACGGCAAAATCGTGAGAAACACCCCAGTTTATGAGTCACGCACCAGCCCACTCAAGATAGGAAATTTCCAATTTGCACTGAGAGGCGATCAGTCGTTGGCTGGCACGATAAACTGGTCAGCCAGTGACAACGCCGAGGGAGCAGAAGACGTTGAGGAAACGATGAGCTGAGAAATGGATGAAGGTGTGAAGAAGGGCAAGAGGACATGGGGCTCTTCCATCCATCGCCAGCATCCACCTTCCGATGACCGTGATATCGAAGCTTCGGCAACGCAACCGACAACGGGGAGAGAACCCAGAGACCGTGCCTGGCGCTCGCCGCGAAGCCCCGGATGCTGATACGAGCAGCCGATTCGCGCCGTACAGCTCCGAGGCGACGCGCCGTACCGACGTAGCGCCTGCCGCCGACTGCAGTGGGCGACGCATGATAATGGTGAGACGATTCGTCCTTCTCCCTCCTACCCCTTAATAACTGAGTCCTATCCACACCCATCCAAATCGGCCCTGAGGTTTGTAATTTTCTCTAAATGGTACTGAAATAAATACATTCAAAAAAAATGTTTTAATCGCCTAACCGATCTGTCCCATTCGTACATCAAGCTCTTAGCCTCATAATCTTTTGTGTTTGAATCCATTAAATTACTGATATCAGTTGGGTGCATGAGCTGTGAAGGTGACCGTGCGAGAATTATTGCACAGTCAGATTAACAGCTTAGCAGCTCATGGTTACAAGAATAATACACAGAAGAATGTAAAGGAAATTGAATATGTGCTGCATGACGATCAGTTTGGCTTTAGGGAGGTAAACAAATCAGAGAGGCAATTGTGACGTTGCAGTTGATAATGGAAGCAAGGCTACAGAAAAACCAAGACACATTCATAGGATAGTCGACCTGGAAAAAGCGTTCGACAATGTAAAATGGTGCAAGATGTTCGAAACTCTGAGAAAAATAGAGGTTAGCTACAGGGAGAGACGGGTAATATACAATGTTTACAAGAACCAAGAGGGAATAAAAAGAGTGGACGACCAAGAACGAAGCTTACTCTTCAATCAGTACATCGAAGAAGCAATGATGGAAATAAAAGGAAGGTTCAGGAATAGAATTAAAATTCAAGGTGAATGGATATCAATGATACGACTCGCTGATGACGTAACTATCCTGACTGAAAGTGAAGAAGAATTACGTGACCTGCTGAATGGAATGAATAGTCTAATGAGTACAGAACACGGACTGAGCGTAAATCAAGGAAAGACGAATCTAATGGGAAGTAGCAGAAATGAACAGCGAGAAACTTAACATCAGGATTGATGGTCACGAAGTAGGGGAAGTTAAGGAATTCTGCTACCTAGGCAGCAAACCGACCAGTAATGGACGGAGCATCAAGGACATCAAAAGCTGACTAGTAATGGCAAAGAGGGCATTCCTGGCCAAGAGAAGTCTACTGGTATCAAACATAGGCCTTAATTTGAGGAAGAAATTTCTGAAAATATACGTTAGAAGCACAGCATTGTACGGTAGTGAAATATGGACTGCGGGAAAAGCGGAGTAGAAGAGAATCGAAGCATTTGAGATGTGGTGCTGCAGACGAATGTTGAAATTTAGGTGGACTGATAAGGTCAGGAATGAGGAGATTCTTTGTTGCAGAATCGGGGAGGAAATACTGAAAATCCAGACAACGACAAGGGACAGGATGATAGAATATCTGTTAAGACACCAGGGAATAACTTCCATCGTACTAGACAGAGTTTTACAGGGTAAAAGGTGTAGAGAAAGACAGAGATTGGAGTACATCCAGCAAATAATTGAGGACAGAGGTTACAAGTTCTATTCTGAGATGGATAGGTTGACACAGCAGAGGAATTCGCGGTGGGCCGCATCAAATCAGTCATACGACTGACCAATCAAAAAAAAAATCAGTTGTTGTTGGCTTTTTAATTTTTGGCTACCAACGTGGGCCGATCTCATTGGTATTTTTCAAGTTATATGATGTCACGAACAAATTCTCTAGTTCTATACAAGGAACATGTCCGGGGCTACCCCTGTTGCTGTCTTCTACACTCTCCTGCTGGTTATCGGGAGCCCCTCTAGGCTGAACTGGATACTATGGAAACCAGCCTGAACGCAGGGTTTGAGCTGCTGATAACCCGCTAACTGCAGATGCATTGCGGGATCGCGGCATCGAAGGCGAAGCCAAGAGACACGCCGCTTCCTGTTCATCGGTGTTAACAGCTTTTGTGATATATCTGTGGCAAAAATTAGCTGTGACAATGCTAAGACATCGGACTCTTATTGAGGAGGACGAAAGCTCAGATCCCAGTTAGACCGTCCAAATTATGTTTTCCTTATTTTCCTCTTTATCGGATACGGTAGACACCATCTCATAGGCTGAGAGGAAGCCTGCCCCTCTCATCAAAATATATGACAAAAAATTCTCAGTAATGTCAGGATATATTCAACACTGCCTGTTCTGTTCCCAATTTTAAGCTTGTGCTATGGGGTTGGTAACATCAATGTCGACGGAACATTTGAATAAAAATCTTCCTTTCTTCTCGGTTGTTACTTTGACAGATGCTAAGTTTGTTTTGTTTGCAGCTGATACAAACAATGTCAAGTATGGATTTAGAAGTGGCTGCTAATCAAATTTTCACTGAGATTAATAAATGACTTAAAGCCAACTCCGGTCTCGTAAACTGACATACCGCCAGGAGAGCGGTATGCTGATCACACTCCACTCCATATCTGCATTCAGTGATGCCTATTGGCTTAGTACGACATGGTGGCCAGTCGGTACCGTTTGGGCTTCATGGCCTGTTCAGGTGGGGTTTGGTTTTTTAAAGCTAATTCACTGTCACTAAACTTTGAAAAGACTCACTGTATGTAGTTCAGAAACTGTATGTAATTTCCTCTCAGGATGTGTATAACATATGAAGACATGTAGATCGAAGAGGTTGACAGTGTTAAATTTCTGGGGCAACAACTAGATAATAAATTCAGTTGGGGAGAGCGTACTACAGAATTGCTGAAACTGTTAAACAACATGTTATTAGCAGTGAGAATGATGTCACATGTAAGAGATATAAACCGAAAAAAGACTTGCACACTTTGCTCACTTTCATTCTATTATGTCATCTGGGATCATATTGTGGGGTAACTCGTAAAATCGAAGAACAGTTTTTAGCGTGCGAAAGCGCGTAGTAAAACTCATTTGTGGTGTAAATTCAAGAATATCATGTACAAACCTGTTCAAGAAACTTTGTATTCTAACCACTGCTTCTCAATATCTTTATTTCTTAATGAAATTTGTTGGAAGTAATATATTTCTATTTCCAACCAATAGCTCAATACACAGTATCAATACTAAGAATATGAATAATGTACATGAAGACCAAAAATCACTTGCCTTGGTCCAAAAAGGGTCCAATATTCAGGAACACACATTTTCAATAGATAAAATATTAAGAAGTTGGTTTCAGACAAAGCACGGTTCAAACAGAGGTGGATAGACTTTCTGGTAGGCAGCTAATTCCACTCTATAGATGACTATCTTGATAGAGACTGCTAAACAAGCTTAAGTAAACATGTCTGTTACATTTTAGTTTTGACAGCACTTGGTCACAACAGTCAAGGTTAGGTATTTTGCGTATGATAACTGTGTTAAAAGTGTGTAACTATGTTTCATTCTGACAGTGTACAAATTCTGTAAATATTAGCAGTTCCAGTTCACAGTAATGCATACACCTATTTTGACATTGACCTGAGAAATGATCAGGGTAGAGAGTACTATATTCAAATGTCATATGCTTTTTATGTTATTCTTTCTGGTTTGTCCCACGCCCACGAGAATTATCTTATTTTTGGGTACAGCGAATCAAAACTTAATCTAATCTAAACTAATCATGCCTGTCTAGTTCAGTTACATCAGCTTTTTTCCCAATATGAAATATTAATTCAAAACGTAAGATAGGATAATGACATAGGAAAGTTCTCTGGGCGTCAAGTAGGAATAAAATCGTTTTATTAATCATTTTGTGATAATTTGTTTCACATTCTCATGAACTAAGAGCTGAGAGAAACTGCTGGATGATGGATTGAAACTGGCGCATTCGCAGAACAGTGACCCAGCAGCTGCTGCGCCCAAGCAGAACGTGGGAAATGTGTCTGTACTCTGGCCGTCGTTCTTTTGTGCTATTTCTGGTCTGACCGGATTATCATTGCGCCAGGCTTTTACCATGTACCTGATCTACACCCATGTTCAGGAAAAGCAGAACACCTTGAACGTCTCGAGGTAGGACGTTCATATTCACAGGGCATGAACATTAGTATGTTCCGCAGAAACGATTAGCAGTTCAGTCACCTCGGTTCAGCATGTGTCCTGTTACCTAACAGGTACAGGGCCCGCCATGGGACCTGATAACTTGTTCTGCGTATGATGGCAACGACGCGCACAAGGCGCGAATGGCGTCCTATTGTATAGCCATCCATGCTGCATTCACCTGCTTCCAAAATTCCATCTGTGGTGATCGGCACTGTGTCACAGCACTGCACGCATCGTTCCACTGTATTCCACTCACTTTCGATTGGCGACAAGTCTGGTGATCTGGAGGACCAGGGCAAGAGGCCGACATTCTGTGACACCGAGGAGGGACGTGTTCGTGCAGCAACACGTGGTCGTGCATTGTCTTGCTGAAAACTGGCGTCTGAGGTACTGTGCAGAAAGGGTATGGCTATGGACCACAGGATGGCATGTGGTTTAATAGCTGCTTTAGAAAAGCGCTACGTAAACAAAGAGCACTACACTTCAGATTCAAGAGAAGTAAAAACATAGCTGTCAAAAGCTGAAAGAAGCGAAAAAGAGCGTAAGGAGAGCAATGGGAGAAGCGTTCAATGATTTTTAAAGTAAGACGTTGTCAACCGACCTGAGTAAAGACCCTAAGAGATTTTGGTCGAATATGAAGTCAGTAAGTGAGTCGAAATCATCTATTCATTCTGTCAGCGACCACAGAGGCACCAACAGAGAGAAGGCCGAGATACTGAATTCAGTCTTCCGAAGTTGTTTCACCGCAGAAGATCGTAACACTGTCCCTTCTTTCAATCGTCGTACGAACGTGGCAATGGCAGATGCTAAGCGTTCGCGGAGCTGAAAAGCAACTACAATAGCTCAGTAGCGGAAAGGCTTCAGGACCAGATGAGATACTGTAAGATTCTATCAAGATTATGCGAAAGAACTTGTTCCCCTTCTAGCAGTAACTTATCGTACGTCACTTGAGCAGGAAGAGGTACCTAACAACTGGAAAGAAGCGCAGATCTTTTCCGTTTTTAAGAAAGGTCGTAAGACAGATCCATACAATTTCATACCTATATCGTTGACGTCAATTTGTTGTAGAATTAGAGAACATGTTTTGTGCTCAAGAATTATGACATTCTTGGAAAATGAACATCTCCTCTATAAATATCAACATGGATTCCGCAAACAGAGATCCTGCGAGACACAGCTGGCTCTGTTCCTCCCTGAGGTCCACAGCGCAGTGGACGACGGAGCTCGGGTTGATGCCGTGTTCCTTGGTTTCAATAAGGCATCTGACATCGTCCTGCATTGCCGTTTAATGAAAAAAAAAGTACGGAGGAAATTTGCGATTGGTTTCAAGACTTTCTTGCAGATAGAACTCAACACATCGCTCTGATCGGAACTAAACCGACAGATGTAAAGGTAATACCCGGAGTACCACACGGAAGTGTGATGTGACCGCTGCTGTTTACAATATGTGTTGTTGTTGTGGTCTTCAGTCCTGAGACTGGTTTGATGCAGCTCTCCATGCTACTCTATCCTGTGCAAGCTTTTTCATCTCCCAGTACCTACTGAAACCTACATCCTTCTGAAACTGCTTAGTGTATTCATCTCTTGGTCTCCCTCTACGATTTTTACCCTCCACGCTGCCCTCCAATACTAAACTGGTGATCCCTTGATGCCTCAGAACATGTCCTACCAACCGATCCCTTCTTCTGGTCAAGTTGTGCCACAAACTTCTCTTCTCCCCAATCCTATTCAATACTTCCTCATTAGTTATGTGATCTACTCATCTAATCTTCAGCATTCTTCTGTAGCACCACATTTCGAAAGCTTCTATTCTCTTCTTGTCCAAACTATTTATTGTCCATGTTTCACTTCCATACATGGCTACAATCCATACGAATACTTTCAGAAATGACTTCCTGACACTTAAATCAATACTGGATGTTAACAAATTTCTCTTCTTCAGAAACGCTTTCCTTGCCATTGCCAGTCTACATTTTATATCCTCTCTACTTCGACCATCATCAGTTATTTTGCTCCCCAAATAGCAAAACTCCTTTACTACTTTAAGTGCCTCATTTCCTAATCTAATTCCCTCAGCATCACCCGACTTAATTAGACTACATTCCATTATCCTTGTTTTGCATTTGTTGATGTTCATCTTAAATCCTCCTTTCAAGACGCTGTCCATTCCATTCAAATGCTCTTCCAAGTCCTTTGCTGTCTCTGACAGAATTACAATGTCATCGGCGAACCGCAAAGTTTTTATTTCTTCTCCATGAATTTTAATACCTACTCCGAATTTTTCTTTTGTTTCCTTTACTGCTTGCTCAATATACAGATTGAACAACATCGGGGAGAGGCTACAACCCTGTCTTACTCCCTTCCCAACCACTGCTTACCTTTCATGTCCCTCGACTCTTATAACTGCCATCTGGTTTCTGTACAAATTGTAAATAGCCTTTCGCTCCCTGTATTTTACCCCTGCCACCTTTAGAATTTGAAAGAGAGTATTCCAGTCAACATTGTCAAAAGCTTTCTCTAAGTCTACAAATGCTAGAAACGTAGGTTTGCCTTTCCTTAATCTTTCTTCTAAGATAAGTCGTAAGGTCAGTATTGCCTCACGTGTTCCAGTGTTTCTACGGAATCCAAACTGATCTTCCCCGAGGTTGGCTTCTACTAGTTTTTCCATTCGTCTGTAAAGAATTCGTGTTAGTATTTTGCAGCTGTGACTTATTAAGCTGATAGTTCGGTAATTTTCACATCTGTCAACACCTGCTTTCTTTGGGATTGGAATTATTATATTCTTCTTGAAGTCTGAGGGTATTTCGCCTGTTTCATACATTTTGCTCACCAGATGGTAGAGTTTTGTCAGGACTGGCTCTCCCACGGCCGTCAGTAGTTCCAATGGAATATTGTCTACTCCGGGGGCCTTGTTTCGACTCAGGTCTTTCAGTGCTCTGTCAAACTCTTCACGCAGTATCATATCTCCCATTTCATCTTCATCTACATCCTCTTCCATTTCCATAATATTGTCCTCAAGTACATCGCCCTTGTATAGACCCTCTATATACTCCTTCCACCTTTCTGCTTTCCCTTCTTTGCTTAGAACTGGGTTTCCATCTGAACTCTTGATATTCATACAAGTTGTTCTCTTATCTCCAAAGGTCTCTTTAATTTTCCTGTAGGCGGTGTCTATCTTACCCCTAGTGAGATAGGCCTCTACATCCTTACATTTGTCCTCTAGCCATCCGTGCTTAGCCATTTTGCACTTCCTGTCGATCTCATTTTTGAGACGTTTGTATTCCTTGTTGCCTGTTTCACTTACTGCATTTTTATATTTTCTCCTTTCATCAATTAAATTCAATATTTCTTCTGTTACCCAAGGATTTCAAGTAGCCCTCGTCTTTTTACCTACTTGATCCTCTGCTGCCTTCACTACTTCATCCCTCAAAGCTACCCATTCTTCTTCTACTGTATTTATTTCCCCCATTCCTGCCAATTGCTCCCTTATGCTCTCCCTGAATCTCTGTACAACCTCTGGGTCTTTTAGTTTATCCAGGTCCCATCTCCTTAAATTCCCACCTTTTTGCAGTTTCTTCAGTTTTAATCTACAGGTCATAACCAATAGATTGTGGTCAGAGTCCACATCTGCCCCTGGAAATGTCTTACAATTTAAAACCTGGTTCCTAAATCTCTGTCTTACCATTATATAATCTATCTGATACCTTTTAGTATCTCCAGGGTTCTTCCATGTATACAGCCTTCTTTCATGATTCTTAAACCAAGTGTTAGTTATGATTATGTTGTGCTCTGTGCAAAATTCTACCAGGCGGCTTCCTCTTTCATTTCTGTCCCCCAATCCATATTCACCTACTATGTTTCTTTCTCTCCCTTTTCCTACACTCGAATTCCAGTCACCCATGACTATTAAATTTTCGTCTCCCTTCACAATCTGAATAATTTCTTTTATTTCATCATACATTTCTTCAATTTCTTCGTCATCTGCAGAGCTAGTTGGCATATAAACTTGTACTACTGTAGTAGCTGTGGGCTTCGTATCTATCTTGGCCACAATAATGCGTTCACTATGCTGTTTGTAGTAGCTTACCCGCATTCCTATTTTCCTATTCATTATTAAACCTACTCCTGCAGTACCCCTATTTGATTTTGTGTTTATAACCCTGTAGTCACCTGACCAGAAGTCTTGTTCCTCCTGCCACCGAACTTCACTAATTCCCATTATATCTAACTTCAACCTATCCATTTCCCTTTTTAAATTTTCTAATATATTCTAATAATTTTTTACAATATATATATATATATATATATATATATATATATATATATATATAAATGAGCTAGTAGAAAGCGTCGGATGCTCTTAAGGGCTATTCGCAGATGATGCAGTTGTTTAAACGAAAAGAACCAACGCCAGAAGAGAGTAACAATTTGCAGAACGACATACACAGAATTGATGAGTGGTGCAGACTCTGGCATTTGACCCTGAACGTAAATAAATGTAACATATTGCGCATACATAGGAAAAGAAATCCACTACTGTACAGCTACACTATTGATGACAAGCAGCTGGAGACACCGTCTGCCGTAAAATATCTATGCGTAACTATCTAGAGCGACCTTGAGTGAAATGAGCATATAAAAGAGATATTGGGAAAAGCAGATACCAAACTCAGATTCATCCGAATATTCTTAAGGAAATGTAACTCATCCACGAAAGAAGTGGCTTATAAGGCGCTTGTTCGCTCGATTCTTGAGAATTGTTCACCTATCTGGGACCCCTGTCAGCTAAGACTGACAGAGGAGATAGAGAAAATTCAACGAAGAGTGGCGCGTTTCGTCACGGAATCGTTTAGCCGGCAGGCGTTACAAGAGAGACATCGTGCATCACGGAGAGAGTTACTATTGAAATTTCGGGACAGCACTTTTCAAGGGGAGTGGGACAACATATTACCTCCCCCCACATACATCTCGCGTATTGACCACGAGGAGAAAATTGGAGAAATTAGAGCCAATACAGAGACTTACCGACAAACATTCTTCCCACGCACTATTCGCGAGTGGAACAGGGTTTCAGTTCCAGGGATCTGATAGTGATATCGGAAGGTACCCTCCACCACACACCATGGCATGGATTGCGGAGTATGATGTAGATGTAGATACGTAGGTCATACCGATCACAGTGTGCTGGACAGGCACCAACTGTGATTCGTTCAAAAATGGCTCTGAGCACTATGGAACTCAATTGCTGAGGTCATTAGTCCCCTAGAACTTAGAACTAGTTAAACCTAACTAACCTAAGGACATCACAAACATCCACGCCCGAGGCAGGATTCGAACCTGCGACCGTAGCGGTCTTGCGGTTCCAGACTGCAGCACCTTTAACCGCATGGCCACTGTGATTCGTGATTGTACCAACAGCACCCCACACCAACGGCCTCCAGTTGTCGTTTTATGTCTTACGCGAATGCAGTCACTGAGATGTCACTCCCTCTGTCTGTACAGTATAAAAATGCGGCATCATTTTCAAACAAGACAGGCCCTGGATTCGTCCGACAAAAGTGCCTCATGCCATTTCTGTCCACAGTGACATCGTTCTATATGTAAGGTGGTCATGTCATTTTGATTTTTGTACGTTACCGCTGTGCATGTCAGGGAGAGAGCAAGTTATGTTACTGTTAAACAATCTTTGGTCTTTTCCTGGTACAGTCTTTGCCTCTGCCCAGTCAGACACATTCTTAGTTGAAATGTGGTAGGTGATGAATGTATTCAGTTGTGCTGTGTTGACTTGTTATTGTATCTGTTAGATGAAGAAAGATTTGTTGTAAGGCACAGCAAGGATGAATATGATCTATATATTGGAAGGCGAAAAGAATATGAATTTTGAAGAAAGTTATTATTTTTGAAGGCAAGAAGTTTGAAGTAAGACTGAAGCACTGCGCAGCTAGCTTGTGGGAATAATTATTGTCAACCTTGTTCAGAGCTGAGAGAAAGTCCGCCACACTTCCCCACTTTGACTCGTGCATTAACATATGAAGTGATTAAGCTGTTTGGTTTTTTATAGCAATTCTGCGTTAACATTTTACCCTTTTCAATTCATTACTCACCTCGCTAAGCATAGTATTATTCAGACCAATGTAATGTGTGAAGATTACGTGAAATTTTACTCTGTAAGTGGAAATTTTGATAAGGGCCAGATAAATGTTTTACTTCTGTTGCGCATTTAATATAAAATTGGATTCAGATGAGTTACAGTTCAAATTATGTTCTGTTTAGTCAAAGGTTAGCATATGAGTATAAGTTGGGTAACAGTTTGTGGGGACATAGTTTTCGTAATAGGTACACTTTTATAGAGTGGGAGGTAAAGTTGGGCTAGTTACTATCCGAAATCTGGATTTGCCTAATAAAATCTGAAAAAGGACGCCTGATTGCTACACCCTGTAATCTATAAGTCACATAACAGTCGCTGAGTGCACCTACTTTCCCAATGGAAGGAAACGTGCAGGAGGATATTAATTGGGAAAACAAGCGTTATAGGAACATTATGAATGAAACAGCGAGCGTGTTGAAAGAAAGCTTAACCGCGAAGACGAAAAGGACGAATTTGACCGTTTACGTTCATATTCAGGAAACTTTGGCGTTTATGTGATTTTCCACGAGAGCAGTACAACATATCCAGATACGACAATGAATCGCCTACGTGGTGGAAGAGAGAACACTCTGGTGTGCACAAAAACGGTAACTTTTTGACAATAAGTAAATCCAAAGTTTTCAGGAATTACAGCGACAAAATTCACCCCCAAGCTTGGATTTATCAGCTCCTATATTTTTTACCACCAAATGGGCCACTTGAGCAAAAATTGGAATTTCTCTGTGGTTATTTGGGAAATGAAGCTGCACCAAGAATGCACTCACTAGTGAGACACTAAAAAAGCGTAATTGATTTCTACCGAGCAGTTTTGTTAGACTACTGGTCGCAAGCCACGCAAGATCGGGTGAAATGCACACATCAAAAAAAGGTTTGTATCACTTCGGTTCCGAGAGTTCCCGATCCTGTACGAAAAACTGCGATAGAGAGCAATATAAACATCATTTCCGCCATTTTTATTGCTCATGAAAAGCACACATTGCATATTGTACCACCACACAGCGAGTACTTCTGAGGTGGTGGTCAAGATTGCTGTACACAGCGGTACCTGTAATACCTAGAAGGACGTCCTCTCGCATTGATGCATGACTGTATTCGTCGTCGTATACTATCTGCAAGTTCATCAGGGAACTTTTGGTCCAGATTGCCCCCACTCCTCAACGGCTATTCAGCGTAGATGCCTCAGAGTGGTTGATGGGTGACGTCGTTCATAAACAGCCCTTTTCAATCTGTCCCAGGAATGTTTGATAGGATTCGGGTCTGGAGAACTTGCTGGTCACTCTAGTCGAGCAATGTCGTTATCCTGAATGAAGTCATTCACAAGATGTGCACCATAAGGGCGCGAATTGTCGTCCATGGAGACGAATGCCTGGTCAATATGCTACCGATATGGTTACACTATTGGTCGGAGGATGGCCATCATATATCGGACAGCCGTTACGGCGCCTTCCACAACCACCAGTGACGTACGTCGGCCCAACATAACGCCACCCCAAAAAAACAGGGAACGTTCACCTTGCTGCACTAGCTGGACAGTGTGTCTAAGGCGTTCAGCCTGACCGGGCGATGGCATGATTGAAGGCATATGCGACATTCACGGATGAAGAGAACGTGATGCCAATTCTGAGCGGTCCATTCGGTATATTGTTGGGTCCATCTGTAATGCGCTGCATGGTGTCGTGATTCAAAGATAGACCTCGCCACGGACGTCAGGAGTGAAGGCGCGCATCACGCAGCCTATTGCGCACAGTTTGAGTCGTAACACGACGTCCTGTGGCTGAACGAAAATCATTACGCAATATGGTGACGTTGCTGACAGGGTTCCTCCGAGCCATAATCCGTAGGTAGTGGTCATCCACTGTAGTAATAGCTCTTGAGCGATCCGACGGAGGCATGTCATCGACAGTTCCTGTGTCTCTGTATAACCTACATGTCCGAACAGCTTCGCTTTGGTTCAGTCCGAGACGTCTCGACACTTCCCTTGTTGAGAGCGCTTCCTGGCACAAACAATGCGGATGCGATAGAATAATGGTATTGACCGTCTAGGCACTGTTGAACTACAGAAAACACGAGCTGTGTACCTCCTTCCTGGTGGAATGACTGGAACTGATCGGCTGTCAGACCCCCTCCATCTAATAGGCACTGCTCACACATGGTTGTTTCTATCTTTGGGCGGGTTTAGTACAGTCAAAGGGTCTATGTCTGTGATACAATATCCACAGTCAACGTCTATGTTCTGTTCTGGGAATCAGGGTGATACAAAACTTTTCTTGAGGTGTGTGTAACATTAAGATGTTAGGGAGCTTTGAACACTCTGACTTCTGTATTCCAGTAAAATATTTGGAAGACATGAACCGCAGAAATCAGTACTTATAAAACTCATACAGCCCGTCAGAAGTAATTCACATTGTTAAAGTAAGTAACCTACACATTTGAGACATTTAATTTTGTCCTTTACATGTAATGACGATTTAGAAGCATTGCAAACGTTACTGCAGGAACTGGGATTGGAGAGTGACAACGGTTTAATGAAAATACACAGTAATAATCACAACAGAGAGTATGACAGGTAAGACGCGTTTGTGCCACGTCAAAACAAAATCTATGGGAACATAATTAAAAATACTTTTTTTGACTGTATGAAATAGTATTAAAAAAGACAGAGTGAAATTTCGCGTGCTCTTAGCACATAATATTGATCTGAACAATAGTATGCATAACAAAGTGAATATATGAAAAGGGTACAGTATTAGTAGAGATTTTCTATAAAATCAAATCAGTTTATATGTTAACTCATGACTCAGAGAAGTGCGGTGGTGTTTCTCTCAGCTCTGAGGAAGATAACTAGCTGACAAGAATTATCTGGACAAACTAGATGCGCAGTGCTGCAGTCTTAGCTCAAACTTCTTCTCTTAAAAAATAATAACATTATTCAAAATTCATATTCTTTTCGCCTTCCAGTATATATGTCATATTCATCCTTGCTGTCCTTTACAACAAATCTTTCTTCACCTAACTGGTAAAATTAGAAGTCAACAACGCACTACCGAGTACGTCCATCTCCTTCCACCCTTCAACTGAAAATATATCAGACTGCTCTGAGGCAAAGACAGTACCAGTACAAGATCGAAGACTCGTTAACAGTAACATAACTGGCTCTCTTCCTGACATCCACAGCGATAACACACAAAAATCAAAGTGACACTATTATCTTACACGAACAGAATTACCGCCACCATGTTTATGCACATTCGTCAATGGTAGGCGAAGAAATTGACGACGCGCACGTAACCCGTGCCGTAATAAACGGCGATGGACTGTCACCCCTGATACTGTATGATGTGTCACCCAGTTCTGTCCTGCAACACCGTTAGGATGTCTGCCTCGATGTTGTAACCTGTATGTGTCCTAAGACCCGAAGATGGCGGCTTTAGTTTCACCGAAACCGGTAATCGCGGAACAAGAAGAATTCCTGCGATCGTGGCTACCAGTTTGTTGTGTTACAGCCGTTAGGATCAGGTGTCGGTCTTCTCGGGGCTGGTCTGGGTGGTGCGGCCTGACCCACTCGTCGTGCTTCACGGCCCTCCGTGGAGCATTCCGCACACACCCGCTCCACTGCCGAAACACTTCGTGCCACACGAGCACCAATTTCCCGTGTGGGTGCATCACGTTTTCTCATGCGCTCTTTCAAACTGACTGATGTGACGGTGCGGCTGGCGCATACGTCTGCGAGGCCTCCTGCACGTCTGCCCGAGTCACACTGAGCCACTGCCTCCGGTTCAGAGCGACAACCAGAGCCGCAGGCGTACTGTACCGGCAGGTGGTGTCGCGCTGTGATTTCTTTGTCGACCTGGAACCCGCGGGCCGACACGGTTCAAATGCTAATCATTTCTGCAGAACATAGTAATTAACATGTCATGTGAATATGAGCGCCCTAGCTGTAGTCGTTCATCTGTTCTGTTTTTTTTCTTTCTTTTTCTTCTGAACGTCATTGTATTAAATGAGAGTTGGGCGTTTATTCCTAAAGGGCACTCTGCTCGTAATTTTTATTAAGTATCTGCAGACGTAAGTTTCCCGTACCACTTGATTCTGTGAGAAAAAGTGTTACCTTAATTCAACGATGAATACAGAAAAAACCTCAAGGAGGGGGCGCTAAAGTTATCTTGAGCTACCTTTACTTTTACTGTAATAAAAAATAAGCAAGTCCCGTGCAAAGTCTAAGAAACTTTTACTTAAACTGATTATACACATATACAATGCCATCTTATGACGTAAAAAGGTTACAGTTGTGGTTGTCTTCCTTAAATGATGAATTCTATGTGCCTATCCTTACTGGCAAATTGGTTAATCACGTCGTCAACAGGACAATCACTGTGAGGGTGGATGTTCAAGAGAGCTGAGCCGTCAAGTCGATCCTCCTCCATCGTCGCCCTCTGCCGTCTCTCTGTATGCCACAGTGTTGAAAAACTTCTTTCTACTGTAGCAACAGATGCAGGTAGACAAGTAAATATTTTGTACAGCGTGTGCAAAGTAGGGGAGTCAAATCTCGGACAGACACACAACGCTTACATAACAGAATCAGTATCATTTATGCTCGTTTGTTTGTATCTCTTTTTTAATCGATTAGCGTGCGGGCCTACTGGCGGGGGCGGCGCGGGTGGCAAGGTCAGTGAGGTACGGCGTTGTATACTCGCATTGTGTGCTGAAATATCTGAATAAAAAAAAAAAAGAAAAGGAAACGAACATCGTTTTCTGATTTAAATAAATTGCAGGTTGTTATTGAAAGTGTGCGTTACACTGATTGTAACAGGAGAGACTTGAGATTGAACGACGATACGTCCGTGGCGTAAAGTGTAGTCTAGCCAAGTAACTTCCGCGGGCAAGGCCTTGCGTTACCGTTGAGGGATGTCCGATCATTTGGTTAAGCAATGTACCGTACCGAAGCGCTGTCATACGGACAGCTGTGGCCAGCGTAAATGGGAGCGTGCCGCCTTGGTCAGGACATTCCCTCCTGGATGCCATAGAGTACGTGCGGTGAAAGGCGGGCGGCTCCCATATGCTTGCGCTAGCCTAGGGCGTGAACCTATTTGCGCCTTGTTAGATTCTGGCAGTAATGTTTCATTGATTGATCATGATTGGTAAGAACGTTACAAAGGCTTAGCTAAGTTGCCGAAATTAAGCACTGTTAATCATGTGTGTTATTCCACTGGTGTGTAAACCCTTGAAGTGGTCGCAAGGCACGTTACAAGCTTGGCATTCAAAGGTTCTCTTGGCCACTTGTCTGTTTGGTGGTTAAAAATTTATCTGTGAGGTTTATTTTTGGTTGTGATTTCTTGAAATTAACTCAGTGTGTGATAGACTATGCGAACAAAAGTTTTTACTTCCAGTTTAGACCAGAGCTTAGTTTTCATTTCTGTGCTCATGGGTTGGGGGCTGGTTTGTGTAGAGTCGAGGCACAGCCGGCCAAGGTTAATGTTGACCATCTTACTCAAGAACAGGCTAGGTTATTATTAGAGGCGTTGGATGAATTTCCGGAGGTGTTGACCGACCGGCAAGGGGTCACTAATAAGATCGAATATCGTGTTCAGCTTACTGATCAGATTCCGGTGCGGCAAACTCCGTATCGTTTATCTCCGCCCAAAATGCAGGAACTCCGTAAAATCATTAACCAACTACCGGAGAATGGTGTCATTCGCCCTTCCATATCACCTTATGCAGCACCTGTATTTCTTGTGCCCAAGCCCCATGGGGAAGGGTTTAGACCCGTGGTTGACTAACGTGCTTTAAATCAGAAGGTTGTCCTGGAGTCTATTCCTCTCCCGGATTTGCACAGTTGTTTTTCTTTGTTCGCGGGAGCCAAAGTTTTCACTGTCCTGGACTTGCACCAAGCGTACTATCAGGTACCGTTGGCTGAGGAATCTAAACCGATAACGGAATTTAGTACCGATTACAACCTTTTAGAGTTTAATAGAGTGCCCTTCGGACCAGCAGCAGGTGCGGCAGTCTTATCACACCTGTTAGACTCGGTGTTAGGCGACTTTAAATTCAACTTTGTGTTCAATTATTTGGACGATGTGTCATACATAGCGCGAACTTCGATGAACATCTGGAACATCTAAGTCAGGTTTTTGGACAATTGAAAGAGCCAGGTCTAACCGTTAAACCGTCCACGGTAAGTCGCCCGGAACGGAATATCCTTTTTGGGACATTTTGTCGTGCAAGGGAGTAACTATTGATCATAGCAGGACGCATGCTATTCATGCCTTTCCGATTCCTAAAGATAAAAGGGCTGTCGCGCGTTTCGCCGGCATGGTGAATTGTTTTAGGAAGTTCGTACCGAATTTCGCTCAACTGGCCACGCCTATTAACCAGTTGCGCAGGAAAGGCGAAAGGTTTGTGTTGGGCGACTCATAACAGGCAGCCTTTGTCACCTTGAAAGCTGCAATAAGCACCGCTCCAGTGTTAGGGATCCCTGATTTCAATCGTACATTCCGTGTTCAAACCGACGCGTCGAACGTAGGGGTGGCGGCTGTTTTGCTGCGGGAGAGGGACGGGGAAAGTCGTCCTCTTGCTTACGCATCACGAGCTTTGTCACCAGCCAAGTACTCAGTGTACGAATTAGAGGCTTTGGCGGTCATATTCGCCTTGGAAAAATATAAATTCTACTTGGGACATCGTCAGTTTCGTTTAGAAACAGACAATCAGGCCCTGAGTTGGGTGCTTGCTCGGCCACGCAAGACAGGAAGAATAGCGCGTTGGGCCGTTAGAATCTCGGCGTCCAGTTCGGTGTTTGTCATATTAGAGGGGGACAGAATCAAGTGGCGGACGTTCTCAGTCGCATGTCTCAAGTCGAGGAAGCGGACGATCATTTCGAGCTAGCCACCTGTAATATGGCTGTGTTAACTGAAATTCCATCTCTGTTCACTAAACTTAAGGAGGAACAATGACAGGACCCCGAATTGCGAACTGTGGTATACAGACGTAGTGCCGGGGAAACTGTTCCGGGTTACTCCTTGCAACGGGGGTTTCTCTGCTTTCGCGCTAACCGCAATAAGGTTCCTAAATTATACGTACCCCGGAGTTTAGTGCCTGGAGTTTTCAAATATTTTCACCAGACCTTGTGCGGGGGACATTTTGTTGTTGTTGTGGTCTTCAGTCCTGAGACTGGTTTGATGCAGCTCTCCATTCTACTCTATCCTGTGCAAGCTCCTTCGTCTCCCGGTACCTACTGCAACCTACATCCTTCTGAATCTGCTTAGTGTATTCATCTCTTGGTCTCCCCCTACGTTTTTTACCCTCCACGCTGCCCTCCAATACTAAACTGGTGATCCCTTGATGCCTCAGAACATGTCCTACCAACCGATCCCTTCTTCTCGTCAAGCTGTGCCACAAACTTCTCTTCTCCCCAATCCTATTCAATACTTCCTCATTAGTTATGTGATCTACCCATCTAATCTTCAGCATTCTTCTGTTGCACCACATTTCGAAAGCTTCTATTCTCTTCTTGTCCAAACTATTTACCGTCCATGTTTCACTTCCATACATAAATGACTTCAAATGGTTCAAATGGCTCTGAGCACTATGGGACTCAACTGCTGTGGTCATTAGTCCCCTAGAACTTAGAACTAGTTAAACCTAACTAACCTAAGGACATCACAAACATCCATGCCCGAGGCAGGATTCGAACCTGCGACCGTAGCGGTCTTGCGGTTCCAGACTGCAGCGCCTTTAACCGCACGGCCACTTCGGCCGGTATAAATGACTTCCTGACACTTAAATCTATACTCGATGTTAACAAATTTCTCTTCTTCAGAAACGCTTTCCTTGCCGCTGCATTTTATATCGTCTCTACATCGACCATCATCAGTTATTTTGCCCCCCAAATAGCAAAACTCCTTTACTACTTTAAGTGTCTCATTTCCTAATCCAATACCCTCAACATCACCCGACTTAATTCGACTACATTCCATTATCCTTGTCTTGCTTTTGTTGATGTTCATCTTATATCCTCCCTTCAAGACACCATCCATTCCGTTCAACTGCTCTTCCAAGTCCTTTGCTGTCTCTGACAGAATTACAATGTCATCGGCGAACCTCAAAGTTTTTATTTCTTCTCCATGGATTTTAATACCTACTCCGAATTTTTCTTTTGTTTCCTTTACTGCTTGCTCTATACAAAGACTGAATAACATCGGGGAGAGGCTACAACCCTGTCTTACTCCCTTCCCAACCGCTGCTTCCCTTTCATGTCCCTCGACTCTTATAACTGCCATCTGTTTTCTGTACAAATTGTAAATAGCCTTTCGCTCCCTGTATTTTACCCCTGCCACCTTTAGAATTTGTAAGAGAGTATTCCAGTCAACATTGTCAAAAGCTTTCTCTAAGTCTACAAATGCTATAAATGTAGGTTTGCCTTTCCTTAATCTTTCTTCTAAGATAAGTCGTAAGGTCAGTATTGCCTCACGTGTTCCAGTATTTCTATGGAATCCAAACTGATCCACCCCGACATTTAGCTTTCCATAAAACCCTGCTCAAGGTGAGCGAAAGGTTAACTTGGAAGGGATTGGTCCGCGATGTAATAAGGCTTGTTAAAGGGTGTGAGGCTTGTAAGATGGCGAAGCCGGATACTGGGCCCAAGAAAGGGTTCTTGCAATCTACTCGAGAATCTCGACCCTTAGATAAAATCTATATTGACTATTTGGGTCCCTTACCGCGTACCCAGAGAGGCAATCGCTTCGTGTTCGCCATGGTAGACACCTTCACCAGGATTGTGTGGTTAATTGCTAGCAGCGGGACTACTGCTAGTGTTAGTATTCAACATCTCGAAAGGGTTTTCGCTAGCCTTGGCCCGCCAAAGTTGCTAGTGAGCGATAACGCCCCCGCTTTTGTTTCTAAAGAGTTTAAACAATTCTTTTTTGACCGGGGTATTTCTCATATTACCATTACACCTTATTATCCCCAACCGTCCTTCGCTGAAAGAGTCCATAGGAATTTAACGTCCGCGCTCATTGCGTACCATTCTGGGTCACAACAACGGTGGGATTTCTCTCTCCACTGGTTATCTTTTGCTTTTAATACCGCTCACCACGAAGCGCACAAATTTTCTCCTGCTAAATTAATGTTTGCCTTCCCGTTGAATTCTCCCTTGTCCAACTTGTGTTCGCTTAATGATCTGCTACCAGAGCAGGTCAACCCGGAGGAAATTAAAGTCAACTGGGAGGCAGCACGCAGAAACATCTGGCTGGTACATCGCCGGGAGCAGCTGCGTTACAGTAAGGGTAGGCAACCCGCGCAAGTCTAGATGGGGCAGGATGTGTACCTTAAGGCTGCGTTCACACTGCCGGCCGGGCCGAGCCGGGCTGACGCGTACTGGCTCGGCTCGTGCCTAGCCAGCTCAGGCCGACGTGTAGTGCATTCACATTGCGCGCCGCGCCGAGCCGGGACGGCGAAATGGGGGAAAATCCACTTCTCCGATTTTCATGTTTTAAAAATTCTTAGCGGTATATAAGACTTCGCCACATCGTTTTATGAACTTATTTTTTCCTTAAAAGCGTTACTTACGTCGTGAAAAAAGAAAAAGTCTACTTTTCGTTTCGCGTGATTTCTTAGTTTCGTAACGCTTCCCAACCGATTTTGAAGAAAGTATGCGGCTAAAGAATCTGATTTTTGTACACGTGGTAGTGCAACATCTTAGCTTCGTATTGAATCATTTATCTTTCCATATTTCTTAACAATCATTGTGAAATGATGCTATTTGTCAACGTTGTGCACTTGATTTACGAATCTTGTAGTGAAAAAGTTATGTAGCGGGTAGCTTACTGTTAGATCCGTTTTAGACCATACATTGTTGGGAATGAAATGTAGCTAAAAGTACCAAAAAGATTTTGAAATGATAATGATACTGATATCTGTCTCTGGTCTCAAGTAATGAGAGCTACTCAGTGGCGTCAGTGCCGCGTCCGCAAGCCACGGAGTTCGAGCGGTTACAGCTTGGTTTAGTGTAGTCATATAATGCAGGACAGATAAAAACTAATTACTAGTGATCAGTGGTGTAAAACTAATCACAAAAACAAACTGGAGATTTGTGATACGTTTACTGCAGAAACTGAAGCGCAATTCTGTAGTCTCGTTGTCTACTTTGACAGAAAAAATAATGGAGAGTTAATGAAACTACTGTACATCGACACAGATGTGCGTTTCACTGTTCTTCATTGTTTTTTTTTCTTCCTTGGCGGGCTGCGCTGCACTGTCAAGATAATACCCACTCTTTGGCTAAATGGATGTCAGCTGCCGGAGGCCAAATAAATAAATTTTAAAAAATCCCCACCCTTCGACAGCTGACAAGCAAGTCAGTAGAAAACGCAGCTGCAGCCAACAGCTGCTCGCCTTTACCTAGTCTGTGCTGTGTAGAACAATGTCTTCACTCTTTTATTGGTATTGTTTTGACTCTGCATTTAGGAGAGTTTTTCTCTTTATATGAAGAACTTAAAAACTATCCTGAAAAATTTTATTCAAATTACAGAATGAATCATCATACATTTCAGTATGTGCTGCAGAACATTCAAGACAAAATTTCTAAACAGAACACAAATTTTCGCAGAAGTATAACAGCAGAAGAAAAATTGTGTATAACGATAAGGTAAGATTCGTTAGTACACACTTTTTGGTTTGTAGTAGAACTTTGTACAGCATTCGCTACCTCCAGTTAATTGTAGTCATGCTTTTGTATTTTAAATTTCACAAACACTAACCTCTGAGGGGAAGAGAGTTTATGGGACTCCTGAGAATCATTAGGAAGTAATTAGCTTCGTCATTTTGGGTAATGTCTTGCTGTGCCTTCAACGAAGAATCGCAGAAATACTCCTTCAGAATTTTCCAACTTTTTTCTTCTTTTTTCTTCATGATGCAGCGCTTGGCAGTGGTGATGGTTCATCATGTGGAGCCACTGATGACCTCACAGAATTCTTTTCATTACCTTGTAAGATAGACAGATTGATAGGCGAAGAGTTTTGAGATAATGCCCTTTGACTCAGTGGTTCTATCTCCACTGATAAGGAACTGCCACAGCATGACTTTACAATGCATTATCATCTGGTAGGGACACCTTTCCGTCCCTCAGTGACACTCATATCTGTCTCCGTTTACAAGTAAATGCGAACTATTCAGTGGCGGCAATGCCGCGATCGCTGGCAAGCTATTGTTGTAAATGCATGCAAATACGGTAGATTAAATAAATGAAATAAAAGTAATTTCGCATGTATCATCATAATAAACGTAATTTTTCCTCACTGATTGTGAAATGTGAGGTAACATCTTAAAATAAGACGTGTGCAGTCACACTTGTGAAGAAAGCAGAAGGGAGACGTGTGATGCGTGTACTGCAGAAGCTGTAGTGCTGCTCCACAGGCTCGCGCCTGCGGTCGGCTCGCGCCGGCAATATTAAACACTCCGAATGTCGTCGGCTCGGCTCCGGGAGGCTCACGCCGTGTCGGCGCGGCCCGGCCGCCGGTGTGAACACCGCAATTCAAAACCATGTGTTTGATATCGAAGCGGGCGGCGGCCCGGCCAGGCTCGGCTCGGCCCGGCCGGCAGTGTGAACGCAGCCTAAGAATTTTTGGGGTCAGAGTCAGGCCAGTCAAGGTGTCACTGGGAAGTTGCTGCCTAGCTTTGTGGGTCAATATAAGGTTATTAAGATACTCTCACTGGTGAACCTTCTACTGCAGGACCTTAAAACAAAAAGAAGGGTGAAGGCAGGGGTCAGCTCAAATTGAGTACGATTGATCGCCGTTCAGAATGTCAGGGGGCAAACGCAGGTTTTCCAGCCCCATTTCCGCCTTTAAGGGGGGGGGGGGGAGATTGAACCGTATCATCTTCATCTTTGCCTAGGTTTGGTGTGTCGTCTTCCGGAGCCTCGGCTTTGCTCTGCCGCGATTGGTCCGTTTGCTTTTAAATTACGGAGGGCGCTGCGTGCGAGGACAGACCTGGTGACGACGAGAGTATCGAGTGCTGCTGCCGGAGTGAGACGGGGAGTTTTGTTTCCGGTTGTGTGCCAGCGCAATGTTGCGGGAAAGGTGGTACAACTTCCTGCGAACGCACGTGACTGCTGCGAGTGTGTGTACGCGGGACGGCGGCAGTCGTTCTGGACGGGCTGTGTGATAAGGAAGCTGGGCGTGGCAACTGTTGACGCGGCGGTCCACGTTGCTATGGTGGAACTGGGGCGATTGACATAACTCCAGTTGGTGCTGGTTGCAACCTGTCGCCGAATGCTTGTCTGCCTTCCGGACTAACGGTGAGAATTTCTCGACTTGAGGCGTCTCACTCAATTTCTGCCCGTGTCGTCGGGTGTGTTTTGCTCTAAGGGCGTGTGCCATGGTGTTTCGCAATTTTAGTAGGCTCAGGCGTGTCCGGAATCCCGATTCAGTGATCTGCTGTTACATTGTCAAGTGCAACTATCACTAGAAAAGAGTGTTAACTCTCTGTGCCTTAATAACTGAACCTAAAATATTATCTGTGGTTGAAATTTTATTTTGACCCAAGTGCAATAACGATCTTGTATTTTACAATTTGTTGGGTGGTATTATTATTTAGGTCTGGCTGTCACATTTACTAAGATGAAGATTTACGAAGGCCAGTGGGCGTCATCAACAGTTCCTGCCTACATAGGAGTTATATTTTGAACCATGAATTTCAATGTTTAGTAATTTTTATTTTATGTGTTATAGAGAGTTGCTGTGATGCCCTATGTGAACGATTCGCCACGTAGGTGAAGTTTCTAGTTATTCTGCTGGTCTGCGCCATATTGCTAAAGCAGGCAGTCCTAGCACAGCTGGCCGGCTGGAGTGGCTGAGCGGTTCTAGGCGCTTCAGTCTGGAACCGCGCGACCGCTACGGCCGCAGGTTCGAATCCTGCCTCGGGCATGGATGTGTGTGACGTCCTTACGTTAGTTAGGTTAAAGTAGTTCTAAGTTCTAGGGGACTCATGACCTCAGATGTTAAGTCCCATAGTGCTCAGAGCCATTTGAATCATTTGAACCTAGCACAGCTTCAACCATCCTCAAATATTTATTACTACTGATATTCAGGCCCTTCAGGCCGAGTGGCGACGTCACTACCCTTTTTTTGGTTATTAATTTTATCTTGTTAGCTTGCTTCATTAAAAAAAACACCTTTGGGATATGAATTTGTCATTTTGTCTTTACTGCTCCTTTGGACGAAGTAAATTAACTGTTGGTTTTGCATTCATGTAGCATTATCAAAACAGCATTTGTGGTTATATTTGATTGGCCTTTCTGGCCTAATGATTAAAGTCATTCCTTTGAGTAACTTATTGTATTGGTGAATAATTAATCAATATATATATATATATATATATATATATATATATATATATATATATATGTATCTGTACCAGTGCACAAGTGTTTTTCAATGTTTAATAAAATTATATACATTACTAGCCATTAAAATTGCTACACCAAGAAGAAATGCAGATGATAAACGGGTATTCATTGGATAAATATATTATACCATAACTGACATGTGATTACATTCTCACGCAATTTGGGTGCATAGATCCTGAGAAACCAGTAACTATAACAACTACCTCTGGCCGTAATAACGGCCTTGATATGCCTGGGCATTGAGTCAAACGGAACTTGGATGGCGCGTACAGGTACAGCTGCCCATGCAGCTTCAACACGATACCACAGTTCATCAAGAGTAGTGACTGGCGTATTGTGACGAGCCAGTTGCTCGGCCACCATTGACCACATGTTTTCAATTGGTGAGAGATCTGGAGAATGTGCTGGCCACGGCAGCAGTCGAACATTTTCTGTATCCAGAAAGGCCCGTACAAGACCTGCAACAAGCGGTCGTGCATTATCCTGCTGAAATGTAGGGTTTCACAGGGATCAAATGAGGGGTAGAGGTACGGGTCGTAACACACCTGAAATGTAACGCCCACTGTTCAAAGTGCCGTCAATGGGAAGAAGAGGTGACCGAGACGTGTAACCAATGCCACGCCATACCATCACGCCGGGTGATACACCAGTATGGCGATGACGAATACACGCTTCCAATGTGCATTCACCGCGATGTCCCCAAACACGGATGCGACCATCATGATGCTCTAAACAGTACCTGGATTCATCCGAAAAAAATGACGTTTTGCCATTCGTGCATCCAGGTTCGTCGTTGAGTACACCATCGCAGGCGCTCCTGTCTGTGATGCAGCGTCAAGGGTAACCACAGCCTTGGTCTCCGAACTGATAGTCCATGCTTCTGCAAACGTCGTCGAACTGTTCGTGCAGATGGTTGTTGTCTTGTAAACGTCCCCATCTATTGACTCAGGGTTCGAGACGTGGCTGCACGATCCGTTGCAGCCATGTGCATAAGATCCCTGTCACCTTGACTGCTAGTGATACGAGGCCGTTGGGATCCAACACGGTGTTCCGTATTACCCTCCTGAACCCACCGATTCCATATTCTGCTAACAGTCATTGGATCTCGACGAACGCGAGCAGCAATGTCGGGATACGATAAACCGCAATCGCGATAGGCTACAATCCCACCTTTACCAAAGTCGGAAACGGTACGCATTTATCCTCCTTAGACGAGACATCACAACATGGTTTCACTAGGCAACGCCAGTCAATTGCTGTCTATGTATGAGAAATCGGCTGGAAACTTTCCTGATGTCAGCACGTTGTAGGTGTCGCCACCGGCGCCAACCTTGTGTGAATGCTCTGAAAAGCTAATCATTTGCATTTGACAGCATCTTCTTCCTGTCGGTTAAATTTGGCGTCTGTAGCACGTCATCTTCGTGGTGTAGCAATTTTAATGGCCAGTAGTGTAGAAGTTGCTGACAGCAGTGCTGTATTCTGTCTGTTTACATATCTCTGTGTTTCAATAGGTATGGCTATACCAGTTGCTTTTTTCGCTTCAGTGTATATGTGGTGTCCGTCCTTTCAGACATGTCCTAAAGAACGGGCACCATATGTGTATTTAATAAGTGCTTTTGTCAAACTGACATACATATTTCAAATGACGACGTGATACTAGCAAATTCAGTAAGATGAGTTGTGGTCACTAGCAGGTTTGAAGTGACTGATGAGGCTGCTTCTATTACATGCGTTTGTGCTTTGCTTGCGGACTCTGTAGTTTTCGTCAAAGCCTGGGCAGATTTTCCTGTCTTGAGCTTCCATGCGATCAGCGCCTGCCTTTCCATATCTACATCTGCCCTCCGTAAGTTGCTTACGGTGTGTGGCGGAGGGTATTTCTGCTACCACTGTGATTTCCTCCTCCCCCCCCCCCCCCTCGCTTGTTCCATTCTCGAACGGTGTGGACCGAACGGCTTTCTATAAACATTCGCATTGGCCCTGCTTTCTCTGATTTTCTGGTTGTGCTGGTTTCACGAGTCACATGTGAGAGGAAGTGATGCGTTTCCCGTCTCTTCTTTGATCGCACGCTCTCGTTTCAGCAGAAGACCTCTCCATGGTACAAAGCATCTGTCTTGTAACGACTGCCACTGCTGTCTGCTGAAAATCTCTGTAAGATTCCTGCGTCGAGTGGACGATCCCGTGGCGAAACGCGCGACTCGTCATCGAATGTTCTCCGTCTCTGCCACTCATTCATTCATATGACTCTCGTACGCTCGGGTCGGTGCTCTGCTGTCGGGCATAGGCTGCACAGCGCATCCGTATAGCCGGGGATTGCGCTCTATGCGTTTGAGTGAGCCAACACCAACATTAGTTAGTTGCCCATAAGTTTTCTTCGAGATTTCCGCTGCCAGCTGCTTATCCAACGACCATTTTCCAATTCTTGATTAAAAATCATTTATCTATACAATTTACTATTAAAGGACAGATAAAAAGTACCACACAGGAAATTCGGGCTTTTACTTTAGTAGTGGAAAGTAATTAGAGCTAAACAGCAGATTTTCAGTGGACTTGCAGACCTTGAAAAAGCGTCTGAAATCGTATAGTCGACACGTAAGGAAATATAGGTAGAGGGTGACACTTACTGGACTACATGAAACAAAATCGTCAGAACTTCTGAACGGTTTGCTTTAAGACGTTGGCCTCCGGGCAAGATGGGAATTAATATGCGCATGCCGATTTGGTTTAGCAACGAAGCCCAATTCATTTGCTTGGGTTCGTCAATAAGAAAAACTGACGCATTTGGGGGGCTGAGAATCCACATTGCCTGACACATGGTTTATGTGAGTCGAGATAACTAGGGGTTCTTCTGTAGTGTCTTCCGACACACACACACAGTGGGACATGGGTTCTGTTGAGCTGTCGCTCTCTGTTATTTTATAGTGTACGAGGTCTGTTAAAAAATTTCCTGAGCATTCGTAATTTCGGACCAATGGTGTGTTGGAACGAATTGGGTTGGTATCCCTGAAAACGCCTGTGTTTAACGTGTAACTGTCCGCCCCCATTAGCTGAGTGTTCAGCGCCACAGAATGTCAGTCCTAAGGGACCGGGTTACATTCTTGGCTGGGTCGGATATTTTCTCCGCTCAGGGAGTGGGTGTTGTGTTGTCCTAATCATCATCATTTCATCCCCAGCGACGCGCAAGTCGCCGAAATGGCGTCAAATCGAAAGACTAGCACCCGGCGAACGGTCTGCCCAAGGGGAGGCCCTAGTCACTCTACATTTACATTTTAACTTGTAACTACCGGAAGTTCCGTTAGTTATGGTTCAATGCTGTAGTGAGTAGAAAGTTGTGCGAATTTCGTGATGGCAAAGTTAGAGGAGCACGGCGTCTGCATTAAATTTTACGTGAAAGTCAAGGAAACCTTTACAGAGGCCCACCAAGTGATGCGGGAGGCCTACGCTGATGAGTAGTTAAGCCGTACTCGGCGTTACGAATGTTCCACATGGTTTAAAACCTGCCGGACAGAAGTTGAAGATGACCCTCGTTCAGGACGCCCTTCGACGTCTACCGAAGACGCTGCCAGGAACGTGAACGAAATTGTCCTGTCAATAGAAGACTGATTGTCCGAGAGATTGCAGTAGAATGTAGCATTTCAGTTGGATCATGTCACGAAATCCTGACACAGCATCTTGGAATGCTCTTAGTTGCTGCCATGTTCGTCCCACAGCTCATGAGTCAAAACAAGAAAGATCTTTACCTTGTAGCCTCTGAAGACTTTTTCGATTTCACAAATGAGAACGAGATGTTCTTTAAGAGAATCATAATTGTGATGTGACGTGGCTCTATTGTTATGATGTTGATACCAAGGGATAATGTGGAAGGAAACATCAGAACCCTAGGAATCGGAGGATGGTGAAGGAAAGTAAATGGGAGGAAATTGTTGAGAAGGCTATGACCCATGCAGCGTTGTAAAGGCACAAAACTAATTAAAATGGTTTTGCAGCCTCATCAAATGTATATCTCACTTTTGTGTAGATAAGAGTTGAAGTAATGAGAACTGGTCTGATTTTTCAACAAACTCTGTTAATAAGTTGTGTTGGTAGGTAAGTAATTATTGATTCTTCTCTCAGAAATATAACTCGTATGCATACAGGGTGTTTGGAAATATCCGTTACAAATCTAGGACTTACAGAGGTGAGTTCATAATATCTTGAATAGGAAACCACATCTGGAAACATACTGTTTCCGTTCTATTACAGTTTCAATTCAGATATTGAACTCATACACTTATACTTGATGAATTGAATGTATAGTTATCAGGTAACAATTCGAAATGAAACATAACGAAACATGGATTTATCACTTAGGCACATTTATATGTATTAGCACTTTAGCGTCATGGCCTGTGTGTTTGTACAAAGAGCTTATGTGGCTCACCATGTACTTTTATACAAGACAGATGAGAAAACAGCATATTTACTAGACATTTTTGCAACACAGTATGTTTACATTCGTATCAAGTTTTCACCCAACACAAGAACATTTGCAGTATCCCACAGCATACTACAGTATGTAATGTATTGGTAAAGTATGTTATTTTCATCTGGAGTGCGCAGAGAGCGCCAATGGCCTTGCCGCAGTGGTTACACAGTTTCCCGTCAGATCACCGCAATGCCTGACAGCTGGGCCTGCCACAGCCTGAAATTCGTTTCGATTGAAGTTCGCTGACAGTGCTGCCAACAGCCAAGTACACGACATTACCAATATTACTGTTGCTGTTGTTGAGGAGACTGAGGAAATAGGCCTTGTATTCAAGTGGCCAGTTTGAGCGTATTGTCTCTGAGAGAATCAGTTTGTTGTGCAGAACAGACCATTGTGTAACATGCACGCTACCTACTGCAGACTAAGGAAACGACTTGGAACAGTGTATCAGGACAGCAGGAAAGATGAACAGCTGTTCTTGTTCCAGACACATAAGAAAATTCTGAGTGATGTTACATTAGTTGCTGACATTTTAACATATCCCCTACAGTACATGGTAGTAGCAGCTTCGTGTTCCTAACTATCTGCACTGCAATTTCTAAGTGTCAGCACGCGATATATAAGTGTCTGTTTTCATTGAAGAACCGCAGACTTTAGTAACGGGCAGCTTTGAGAAGTATTATCGAAAAAAACCCTGGGAGATTCATACCATGATCCAACATGTTCAAATTTGTTTTAAAATCAACGCCTTCTGACTGTTTGCCACTTTACCATAGAGAAAGCTAAAAAGGCGGTTATGGATTATCTCCAAGCTAATGGCAACAATACCAACCACATAACTGTTAAACTATGACACATGGCTCATGGTTTCTTTCTTTTTCGTGTGCGGTAAGATTTACAAAGAAGGTTTGAGAAACCTCCACGTGTGTGATACCACTGTTAGAGATATTTACAAACTTTTTTTTTAATAATTTGTTTCTTATTTGTCTACACTATTGCCTCAATAGTTTACAAGCGGATGAAGTTAAAATACAGCGACAAAGAGCATCAGCAGACGAGAGATCGGCGGAGCAGCGAGTCCCAGCAGCGGTTTTATAAATGTGTGCCTATTGTTCAGTAAGAATCTGGTGACAGTAGTTGTTACTGTATTTATAGGATAGACACAGCAATTTTTCAAGGTGTTTACTTAAATTATCTAGCAAACATAGGCTGTACATGTATAATCACCTTACACCAGTCTGCCATTTACTGTGCATTGCTCTGTTGGGTTCCTCAACACATCTACAACAATACTCACACTGTACAAACCCTACAGGTAGGTGGCAGTGGACCATTACAACTGTACCATATGGTACTCTTAGCTTCTGTTTTCTTTCCATTCCCATGTGGAACACAGAAAGAATGGTAAATTTAAATACTACAGTGAAATACTGTTTGTGATGTCCTTTTCGTAAGCTTTTAAAATCTCCTGTTAGTTCTATTCTCTACAAGTCCAACATACTATATCAACGTTCAAGAATGGATACAAAGGGGTTTTGTTGGCTGTTTTCTTGTAGACTAACTGCATTTTCCCAATATCCTGCGAAAGAATCGTAGTCTATTATCTACTTTACCTATGACTGTGCTTTTGTGGTCGTATGGCCATATCCCTACAAACAGTTATCCTTAGGTATCTGTATGGGTTGACTGATTCTAGATTTTATTCACTGATATTCAAATCATAGAACACAACATTTTCGAATTTTGTACAATGCACAGTTTTATATTTCTGATCAATTAAAGCAAGCTGCCACTTTTTGTACCGCTATTAAACGTTATCAAGTTGTTACGATTTGTGCACTTCCTCCACCTAACTGCCTTTATCCATGGTCTTAAGGGTATCTTGCGAGGAAACCGTGAGCTGGAATTTTTATGACCAGTATCTTCAAAGTCGATGCAAATTGACATGGATTAGGTTAATTTTTTGTACATACTTATCAATGAATACTGCAGATAAACATCTCCAAAACATGTTTGCAATGAAATCTCCTTATTCACTGTTGAACGTGGAATGGTTGACTGATTATTGTGGAAGGTATAATTTACACAACATTTACATAGAGTAGTATGAGACATTCATAGACTGCAGCTGATTTTGCTTGGAGCCGTATTGGATACCTTAACTTTTACAAAAACTGAGAAGAAATATTTTGCTTTAGCATCCTGCAACAGTCAGAGCCACTCTATAATTGCGATCAATAAACGTATCGACCTTTCATTTGATTACTGAAACACTTACTTAATTTCAATTATGTACTTGATTTATAGGCCAAAGTAGAGAATTTTATTGCAAGTACTCTAACTGCAACCGTAATTGCACCCTTGTGGCTGATGCGTGTGTCCAGCATTGTGAACTATGTGTTGGTGTTTTGTGCTCATAGTTGACAGTCTGCCTTCTGTCTGAAGTGCAACTTCAGTTCTTTTGACGGTTGTACTTTGGTGGCACAAAATAGGCAGGACAATATTAAGATTATACTAATTTTATTTTTCGCATGCGCCGTCTTTCATTCACGGCTGTATTAGTGCATCTCGTCACCCCTTCACCTTTCTTTACTCTAAACGAAATTTATCTGTTGTTCATATTTCATTGAATATAACTTGCTTTCGGATACTCAATCTCAAAGAGTATTGTATTACATTGTCATTATATCAAAGATTGTTAGCTGTTAACTGACAGTCCCGGGCAGTCCTCTGTTTGAGAACTGACTCTGCTGACTGTAATCTTCTACTGTCTGTTTTGGCGAAAGCGAAAGATCTCTCTAGCTTTGTAGCCATTTTTTTTAAATAGCCTGAGTGGTTTCAGGTTTTACCCCTTGAGAGTGGAGTGGCATTTGCACACCGTCTGACATGTTAAATTTTCTGACACAATCGCCTACACAAATTCCTCATTCACATGTACATTTCCTGCAAGCAGTAGTTGGGCAGACTGATGCCTGAGGCAATGGAGATGCTATCGGCAGGGGCGGCTGTCTGGCCAGGGCTGCTGTGCAGCTGGTAGCAGGGCGGCCCCTGCAGACGCGTTGTAGACGTGATGCCTGACAGAGGAAAATGCACTGAGGACGGCCAAATGGAATATGTGGAAAAAGAGAATAATTTCTCTGGCTTCCTGTAATGTGATATCAATGTTACATGATACCTGGTAATACATCTCCTAAGTGGAGTATTACATCTGTGAGTTTTATTTCTGATTATATGTCGTTCTACAATTCTTTTTAATTTAAGATAACCTATTGCGCTTTTCAAATGATCAGCACATAACTGATTATTGCTGCAGTTGCCACACTGTAATTATGCAGATTAATCACTGAACCATCTGTTTTCACATACATGAGTAAATTTGTTCTGATGTAAAGTCAAACCCCATCACGCCAGTCAGGAACGGTAGAGCAAGAGGGCTGTGGAGAAGATGTCAGCCAATAGCACGCCTCTCGAGGACGACAACGCGGCAGCAGCGGCCTCTAGGCGAAGAGAACGTAAGCGCCGCGCCCATCTGGTCGCTGTCACTTCTACAGCAGCATCGAGATTAAGAACATCAAGACCAGCGACTTAGGAATTGTATATACTGAAGAGATTTCTTATTTGCATGTCGCCCTTTCCTTGCCACACTTCTGTGTTTTTGTCAAAGTTAGGTATTGTCATTGATTCATTTAGTAATAAGTCTCTTTAATACTATTTGCTTCAATTGCTGTCTAGAAACCCCCGAAGCAGGTTTCCTAGGCACCCCATTTGCGACATCGAGGGAGGATACAACATGAGCGATGAGTATTAAGAGGAACCCAGTGCATGACGGCCACTGATTCTCTTTCGTGTTTTGCTGCCGCTTTAAATCTACATTGGCTTTTCTTTGCAGAGGCGTGTTTACATGCTTCCATAGTGTATCTTATAGTGTTTCTGCTAATCAGTGTTGTCAGGAGGGCGTTGCGGAAATTTTCTTTGCTTTTGTACTTACTTTTTTGCTTGCTTTGTCTGTTTATTGCATTTCTCTCTTCCAAAATGAACAACCCACCTCTCCCAGCCCCTGCTCCAGGGCCACAGCGGCAAGTTATAGATGCAACGCAGCTGACACAGATCACAAATGTTTCAGCTGCAGACTCAGCAAATCGCAACTCTACAGTACAGCAGCTGCTCACCGCTCAAGTCACTAATGCAGCCCAAAATACGCGCCCTCTAGCTTCGAGTGCCGTACTGCCTTTTCGCCAGTTCAATTAATAACAAGAGGAAGGGCTCGAATGGTTGCAACAGTTTGAAGCCCACATACCTGGTCACGAATACCAGGTACTGTGAAACTCCATTATTTCTTATCAGCAGTAGGAAGTGCTGTGTTTCGCCTCACTCAGAGATTATTCCCCACCACAGCTCTGAGAGAACTTTCTTGAGATCAAGTTGTAGATTCGATAATTAACTATTATGACTAACAAGTCACTATTGTAGAAGCTAGGTATCACTTCTTTCACTGCAAGAAACGGTCAGAACAAACTTATCATGAGTGGTTAACAGATTTGCAGGGTATGATGAAGAAATTCAAATTAAAATGTGCTTCTGGTGCTTTATATTTAGATGTTATGTTGCGTGATGTGATCATTTACAATGTAACTGATGTCACACTTAGAGAACAAATTTTGAAACTGGCCGATCCACCATTTCAGCAAGTAGTGCAAATACTAGATCAGTGCAGTTCAGGTGCCATGTCGGCTGATAAATCTGAGCGGCCACCGGTTTGTCAGGCTGAGTGTCTTGCTCAGGAGCGGCCCATCAGGCGGCGGCTGCCAGCGCACGCCACGCCTCGTAAACAGTTCTCTACTCAGTGTAAGCAGCTCTCTATAAGGTAATGAGAGTTGAGTCATGCCCTTGGTGCTTTTCACAGCACAAACGCCAAGATTGCCACTCTAGACGAGTACAGTGGTATGCCTGGAGAAAGAAAGGTCACAAACTGTCAGTATGTTTGCAACGGAACAACCATGAGATTTCTGTTCACTCACAAAATTCTAGTCATAAGACCCATGTAATCAATGCAGTGTACTCAAAGCCTGCTGCAGGTATTAGCATAACTAGCAACCACAAACGTTTTGTTAATTTGCATATTAGTGAAAAACGTGTGAAATTTCAGTTGGACATGGGTGCCTCTGTAACGTACTTGAATCGTAACACATGTGAACTTTTTGGCTCCCCATGCCTGTCTAAAACTAGCACGCACCTGATGGCCTATAATGGACAAGACGTTCATGTTCTCGGAAAATGTACTTTGCCTGCAATGTATCACTCACATACACGAACTGTAGCGTTCACTGTGCTACAATCATGCGATTGTGAGAACATACACTACGTGATCGACAGTATCCGAAAACGTGGATGAAAATGACTTACAAAATCCTGACGCCCACCATCGATAATGCTGGAATACAGTATGGTGTTGGCCCACCCTTAGCCTTGATGACAGCTTCCACTCTCGCAGGCATACGTTCGATCAGATGATGGAAGGTTCCTTGGGGAATGGCAGCCCATACTTCACGGAGTGTTACACTGAGGTGAGGTATTGATGTCGATCAGTGAGACCTGGCACGAAGTCGGCGTTCCAAAACATGTTAAAGGTGTTCTGTAGGATTCAGGTCAGGACTCTCTGCATTACAGGGACGTTACTGTCGTGTAACCACTCCGCCAGAGGCCGTGCTTTATGAAGAGGTGCTCGATCATGTTGAAGGATGCAATCGCCATCCCTGAATTGCTCTTCATCAGTGGGAAGCAAGAAGGTGCTTAAAATATCAATGTAGGCCTGTGCTGTGATAGTGCCACGCAAAACAGTAAGGAGGGCAAGCCCCTCCAAGAAAAACACGACCAAACC
Organism: Schistocerca americana; assembly: GCF_021461395.2. NCBI lineage: Eukaryota > Metazoa > Arthropoda > Insecta > Orthoptera > Acrididae > Schistocerca > Schistocerca americana. The sequence goes on from NC_060129.1 coordinate 157,479,924, forward strand.
ATTACACCACCGCCTCAGAATTTTACTGTTGGCACCACACATGCTTACACATGACGCTCACTGGGCATTCGCCCAATACACACCCTGCCATCGAATCACCACGATGTGTACTATGATTTGTCACTCCACACAATATTTTCCTAAGAGGACAACACCTGAATTGTGCTACTTGATGTTGTCGAGTTCATTGGCACAGCTAAAGGAAACTTGCTATTAGCGTATACCACAACTAACCAACGAGTGTTTCAGAAAGACCCCACAAAGTCTATGTTTTGCCTCGAATGCTTGCCTGCTGTCTTAGGGTTGGACAACGCCCCTGATTTCATGTCAAATGAATTTAGAACATTCTGTGTACGCAATGGCATAGAGCAACTAACTAGTGCACTGTTCCATCCACAGTCAAACTGGAAGGTGGGACGTTTTGTCAGAACTTTCAACCAGCAGATGGCTGAACATCGCAAGGCACACACTAGGCATCGAGCAATGCAACTGTTTCTCGTCTCCTATCGTTCACGTCCACGAGATGGAACATCGCTGGCGGACACTGCTCCACCCTCCTCAACATCCGGCGCCCAAGTAAGGACGCAGAGGATGGGTGCGAGGTGAGATCGTTCGTCGACTTGGCGCTTGCATGTATCTGATTTCAGGCTGAGATGGATTGCAGGGCCGACATCACAATCAAATTAAAAAAAAAGTGTGTGAAATTTTATGGGACTTAACTGCTCAGGTCATCAGTCCCTAAGCTTACACACTACTTAACCTAAATTATCCTAAGGACAAACACACACACCCATGCCTGCGGGAGGACTCGAACCTCCACCGCGACCAGCTGCACAGCAATCAAATTCGCCACTGTTAGTGCACAGTGACTCTTCTGTGCCTCTTCCCCAAGATTCTTGTATCCCGAGGACAGTGCAGCCACAGCAGCCATCAGTGGGTGTCATCACATCTTGGGACGCAGTGATGGAGACGGTGCCTTCACCTCCTCTAGTCCTACCGATGGCGCTGGAACCACCCACGCCGCAGCATCTGACGCCTTCTACATCTGGTTATAGGCTTCCAGAGGTGGATGCATATCCTTCTGGTCGTTTTCTGGGGGACGTCTCCGCCAGAGTGAAGGCCGGATGGTGGGGTACCACTGGAAGCCTGACATCCCCTGCAGCCACAGCTTCAAGTCCATCGCAGCGACCACGACCCTGCCTCCCCTCCCCTCCAGACGGCAGTCCATCGATTTGGGAGGGGAGGAAAGTTCCGGCAGAAAGCCAAGCGCCGGCACGCCAGTCGGGAACGTTAGAGCAGAGAGGGCTGTGAAGAGGACGTCAGCCAATAGCACGCTGACCGACTGACAGCAGCGGCCTCTCGCCGAAGAGAACACAAGCGCCGCTGCTGACTGGTAGCGGCCACTTCTATAGCAGCATCGAGATTGGGTACATTAAGACCACCGATTTAGGAATTGTATATGCTGACGAGATTGTTATTTGAATGTCACCCTTTGCTTGCGACACTTCTGTGTTGTTGTCAGACTTAGGTACTGTCATTTACTCATTCTGTAATAAAAGTCTTTTATACGTTTTGCTTGAGTTGTTGTTTACCAGTCCGAGAAGCAGATTTCCTAGACACACCATATTCGACAAATAGGCAGGATACAACAAAATTCAGCGTGTAATCGAAACTAATGTGCTGTAAGTACTGGTGATAATACCACTTTGAAACTACACACCAAAGATGTGGGATCGTCAGCACATTAGATACAGAAGTAAATTCGGTCGAAGATCTTAAATGAACACGTGTTTTAAGTACAGAAGTTTTGTGTCAGGAATGTGGAGTTTTATACAAGTTCCAATAGCATCAAACATTTACCGAACAAGTATTTATTAATAAATATTGTGAGAAAACTGGTGTTTATTAGTAATCGAGAATTATTCAATTTCTTTTGAATTTTCAGCAAAAGGAGATTCCCTCTGATATGGCGCCTGCCGCTATCCTGTGATGTTTACAGCACACGCTATAATCGATTATAGTTCACTGTTCTGGTGCGAGTGGCACTGCAGTGGTGATTTGCTGTTACATCACTGGCGTGTAATTGCAGTGGCCGGCGGAAAGTGACAGGGTAGTCGGTTTCCGGGTACTGCACGGAACGTGAAGTTCGCTATGCCTGACCTGCTGGTGACTAGCGCTAAGGTTGTTGTGCTTCGCAATATGAGCAAGGTGGTCTGGGGCGGAGGCGACTCGCCGCTGTTCCGGCCATGCGGTGGTGATTAATCTGAGTTGGTGTACTTATTCAGCCTACCTGTCTGATGTGGAGGTCGGGTGGGGTCCTGTGATACTCTGGTCCAGAGACAACTAGCTGCTGAATTTTGGAGTCGTCTGCTAGGTTGGAATGTGAGCTCGGTTACTTAGTCAAATTTTCCGCTGGAAGCTCCAGAACCGGTTTCTGAACTTCATTCTGATGTGGGACGGCGTTGCTGGAAGTTTGTGCTGTGTGTGTGTGTGTGTGTGTGTGTGTGGCACGTAACGATATTTGTTGTTACTAATTTGTTTGCTCAACTGGAGTATGTTTTGGTTATCCCGCTGAGTGGGTCGTTGCCCACCCAGTCTGCTCAGCGTTACCTTTGGTGGTATCTGTTTGTTCCTTTTTTGAAGTAATTCACGTAGGTGGTTCCTGTTACCCACCCGGAGTTGTGTTCATGTATATTTGGCATTTGATGTTTTAGGTAAAGTCTGCCTAAGAAAGGCGTTTTTGGAAAGTATATGCATACTGATTTACTGGTGCTTGGTATATGTGGTCTTCTGCGACCTGAACAACATGATCTCGTCAATTTGGTTTGTGTAACAGAATTTAGTGGTATGTTTTGTATTTTTTTTCTCGCTGTGTTATTATTAACTCGGTGGAATAGTCGTGTTTGGTATCGTTAAGGCACTTCTAAGACTGTGGTTTTACTGTTCATGTGTGCTAGGCTTTTATTGTTTTGTTTTAAGAAGCGAGAATTGCTTATTAATATTTGTATGTGTTGGCTTCCGGCACTTGTTAAGAGCGCCCCAGTTAACGGCGCCGTGGTTATCATGTGCTGTCGGGATGTTATATTGTTATTTGATTTTTTAAATTTTATCTTGTGTTGATGTTATCTGTCGTGTGTTACAGAACATAACCAAGGTGCATAAGTAGTGGGCAGTTGTGGGAGGCATGTCGGGGAGCTCTCAGTGGTTTATTTCGGGGACTGTTTCTAGTGGGAAGGCTCTGAAGTGTTGAGAGCTCGCTCGTTTGTGATTCCATTGGGGGTTGGCCTTGCCCTTTGGTTATATCAAATTATTATTTTGTTGTTATATTTATTGGTTGTGTGTTGCGCTTCTTCGATTTTATAGTGCCATTATCTTTCTCAAGGTTTTTTTTATATAAATGATTTTAAATTGTAATGCCAAGTTAACATATTAGTGGATTTTGTCTCTTGGGTAAACTCCAAAGGCACTATTGTAAAAGGTTGTTTGATTTTATGGTGGCAAGACGCCGTTATTGTTTTTAAAGCTGTTTGTTTTAACTATTTGTTAAGCTCTGTAAGTTACATGAATATGTTGTTACTTAAAAGAGTTTAGTATTGGCAATTTAATAAATTGTGTACAAAGTCTGCTGTTTGGATATTATTGGGCGGAAATCCGTGGATAGTTGTCCTATAAGAACACACATTCCACCCTCCTTCTACCTACAGTTCTCACTCTAGTTGTAACAGTAATGGATCCGTTGTATGTACTACGTAAATATGGGTGCAAAGCAAGACTGCAGGATTAACTTTTCTGAATTGTTTATTTTAAAAGTAGCAGAGGTTACACAGAAAGCTTTATTTATTTTACTCCGTAGTCGTCTGCATTACACTCAGCTTGATCTTAGGATGTCTATGAGCGACTGGTGGTTGTTCCGCTCGGCTAGGTCCAGCGGCGTGTCCCCACCATAATTCCTGTCTTCCCTGTCGGCCCCTGCCTCTAACAGTGCAGCCGCCGCCTCTGTGCGGCCACGCCGTGCTGCATCGTGCAGTGGCGTGCTTCCACTTTGATCCCTGGCGTTGTGGTCGGCAGAGGAAGCTGCCAGCAGCCGCACCACAGCTGCATGGCCTTTCCATGCAGCCAGATGGAGAGGCGTGTTCTGCCAGCGGTCCCTGGCGTTAACGCCTGCTCCTACCTCCAACAGATGGGCCGCCACCTCCCCATGCCCCATGGCTGATGCCCAGTGCAGTGCTGTCCGCTTGTTCTCGTCCTTCGCCTCCACGTCCGCCCCCACTGCCATCAACGTTCGCACTTTGCTCACTGACCCCTCCTTAGCTGCCGCAATCAGCATCTCGCCCTTCATGTCTCCAGATACATTTCTGCAACAAAAGGACAATACTAACAAATTTCTTCAAAGACACACGTCTGAGGACGAAACACTATCGCAGAAGCAGAACTGTGATGAGTTCCAAGAACTCATCTCCCCAAGAAGGTTACCACAATACACTGGTGTCCAAAATTAAAGCAACAAACTGCGATTTCCCTGTCCTGTGTCTAATTCACGATGTGATCATGCATACTGTCTACAGATGTCAGCACCATCGTGTTCTACACGGAAGACAGCATTCCAGTCAACAGACAACCAAACTCACAATGAAGTCAGTGCACCTATAAAATGGGGTAGTGTTTTCCGGGTAGTCCCACATCCACAATCTCTGTAGGCACAGTCACAGACGGTGGAGTATGGTACAGAGAAGACGCATGCCAGGGTCTCTGCAGTGGAGGGCGATAGGAAGAATGGAAGCAGCACAATCACAAAGTGGCCTGGTGGCTCAATGTTGATCTTACTGTTGTTTCTCAGATGTGGGGACAGTTTGTAGAGACAGAAACTTTATCTCACAGACGAGGGCAGGATCCAACACGTGTGATACGAGAAAGGGGGGACCGCTATTTGGCTAAAAGGGCATCACGGTACTGCCTTACAACTACATGGCAACTGGCATCATACCTCGCAGCATGCACTGGATGTGTTGTATCAAGGCAAACGTTATACAGAAGGCCTCAGCAGAGTAGCCTATATAGTCAGAGACCTGTTGTATATGAACCCCTGACACATCTCCACAGAAAGTAATATGTAAAGTCATCAACATGCCAACTGGATGGCCGAATCATGGGTCAATGTTATTTTCACAGGTGAATCCCAGTATTGACTGGAGAGTGATTATCGACAGATTTGCATATGGAGGGAACGTGGAACAGGATTTTGGAGCCCAAACATTGAGGAACAAGCCTGTTATCCAGAAGGATCTTTAATGGTGTGGGCAGCGATTACGTTGACAACTTGAACACCTCTTCATGACACTGTATGGGTGAATTGGCAAGGGTTAACTCCTGTCAGGTATCGTAACATCTGGGGAACTGATATGCCATTGTTGCGAGGTGCTGTGGCCTCATAGGGATATGCCTCATACAGATCGGGTGATTGACGTTTTCTTGGAAATAGAAGATATTGCACACATGGGAGATCCGAATTTGAATCCCATTGAGCATGTTGCGGATACACTAGGGAGACGGGTTGCATCACATAAGCATCCACAAACAATTCCATAAATCTTTTGAGTTGCTCTGCAGGAAGAATGATGTTATTGCTTCCACATGAGAGTGATGACTTCATTCGCAGCTTGCCCTGCTGTTGTCAGGGTTGTATCAGCCACCGGCGGTCACAAACTATGCTGAGCACATTAAACCAGTAGTCGAATTGAGTGTGCAGTTCTGTTAAGTTGAAAAAAAAAACGAAGAACATTTTTGTCTACCATAGTGGTCTGTGCTAATAGACAAGCAACACTGCGTGAAATAAATGCAGAAATCGATGTAGAATGTACGACTAACGTATCTGTGAGGACAGTGCGGCTAAATTTGGGATTAATGGGCTGTGGTAACAGATGTCCAATGCTGGTACCTTTACTAACAGTATGGTATCACCTGCAGCTCCTTTCCTGGTCTCGTAACCAAAATGGTAGGATCCGAGACGGCTGGAAAAGCTTGGTCTGGTCAGATAAGTCTCGAATTCCGTTGGTGAAAACTGATGGTGGTGTTCGAGTGTGACGTAGACCCCACAAAGCTGTGGACCCTACTTGACAACAAGGCAGTGTGGTGTTGGCTCCATAACGGTGTGCGCTGTGTTTATGTGGAATGGACTGAGTCCTCTGGTCCAACTGAACCAATCGTTGACTGGAAATGGTTATGTTTGGCTACTGCGAGACCATTTTCAGCCATTTTTTACTCCATTTTTTCAAACAACTATATAATGAGCCACAACTGTCCGCAACTGATTTGAGGAACATTGTGGACAACTGTTGTAAATGATTTGGCGATCTGTATCGCGCAACATGAATCCCATAGAAGATTTATGGGACATAATCGACAGATCAGTTCCTGTACAAAATCCTCCACCAGCAACACATTCACTGTAGTGGGTGGCTCCAGGGACAGCACAGGAAAATATTTTTACAAGGGACTTCAACAACTTCTTGGGTCCCCGCCACGTCCAGTTGTACTACCCTGGCCACAAGAAGGCCTGACACGATATTAGGAGGTATCCCACGTCTCTTGCCACATCAGTGAATGTAGCTGTATAGCTGTCTTTCTCTGAACATTTCTATATTTTCTTCTTTCGTCGATCAGTTGCAGTATTTCTTCTGTTACTAAAGGTTTCTTCGAAGTTAGCTTCCCTTTATCTGTGTTGTCTGTCCACCGTCGGTGATTTTACATTCTAGAGATGTACACTCGTCTTCAACTGAACAGCCTACTGTGTTGTTCCTTACCGCCATATCCACATCATTGGTAAGCTTCAAATACATCTCATCATTTCTCAGTACTGCATAATGATACATCCTTCTACACTGATTCTTCTGGACAATTCTCTTGAACTTCACTCTACTCTTCATAATTATTAGATCTGTATTTACATCTGAGTACACCTTACAGTCCAATATCTGATTTCGAAATCTCTGACCATGATGTAATCCAGCAGGACTCTTTCAGTGTCTCTGGGTCTCTTCCAAGTATATTTTTTCGTCACACGATTCCTGAACAGAGTATTTGTAAATGCCATCTCACATTGGTTGCACAACTCAATTAGACTTTCATCTCTGTCATCCCAATGCCAATCCCATATAGCTGATGACCCTTTCTGCTTCTCCTTCCCATGCAACCGCATTTTAATTTCATACTTTCTTTTCTCCTTTTTACTTGTGTCATTGGCATGTGTACCTGAACTGTCGCTGTCTGCATTCGTTTGATGTCGAATCTGGTGAGAGAAACTCTGTCGTTGAGAAGTTCACAGTAGTCCGCTCTCTCCCCTATTTTCCTATTCATAACGAACCCTGCTCCCAACATACCATTTCCTGCTGCTGATGATATACCTCAATGTGTCTTAAGATAAATGCTTAGCCTTTTCCTAGTTCACATCAGTGACCCCCAATGTATCTAGACTGGGCTTTTGCACTTCCGTTTTTAGACTCTAGCTTTCCAATTACAATCAAACTTCTGAATTCAAAGCTCCAAGTCATAGAATCTTATCCCACAATAACTTATTCCGTCTCTATTTCATAGTCACTTCCCCCTTGGCAGTCAATTTGCAGAGATCCAAAAGGGTAACTTGTCTGGAATCTTTTCACACTGCAGATGGCATCATAACCGTTTTCCTGTTACTGTTATATTTCCTGTGGATGCAAGTTACGTGGTTTTAATTTATTAGATTCCATTGCCTTCTGAATCCTCATGGCATTGATCACTTTTGATTCTCCAGCTTTCTAGGGGCAGTTTACTACCTGAAGGGCAATAAAGTTCCTTGAAGCTCTATCCTTTCCTCCTCCCTCTTAGACCCTTCTATTATTGGTTGTCAGGAAGCTGATAACCTCGGCGATGAGCACCTGTAGCCCCAAACACACACACACACACACACACACACACACACACACACACACACACACACACACACACACACACACACATTCTTTGGCCTTTGTCAGAAAGATGGCGACTTCTTATACTGGATGACTTCTGCTGCCACTGCTCTTAATTTTTTTCAGAGGTTAAGCAGCGTCTGTGTTCGAATGTTTTCATTAGTAATCAATGGCGCACTCCTAAACCATTGGTATATAACAGAAACACTGTCGCAGCATTTATTTGACTATGTTGTAAAAATGTGAAGTAAGTTGTTGAAGAGCTTTTTGAGATTCTTGGTGACAATGTTAAAAAACGTCTTTTCCCTTTGCAGTGGTATATACATTGACGGAAACATATTGCAGCACGAAGAAGTAGTGTGACAGAAACGAAAGTTGGTACATGTGTTTCTACATCTGAATGATGATGACTCTGTGGCAGTCGTGTCGCTTAAGAGTGGCGCTAGTAGTACCATTATGAGGAAGCAAATCAAGCTTGTTGTAATTACACGCTGTAACGAGCGTGAGCGTTAGTTACCTTTGAGATTAGATGCAGGAAGCTGATGTTAGTCAAAATTTCCTTCGACACGACAAAGACGCCGTTATGAACATCTCACAGAGATTAAACGAAATCTGTAATAGGGGCTATGAGAAGCTGGATGTTCCAACCGTGATGCATAAATATTTGACAGGCATGTAGCCACTATGCAGGCCTGCTGGCTGCGGTGATTCCAAGAATATTCCGTCGCAAGAAGACTGGGTTCCAGACAGCCACGTGACACTACTGAGATGGAAGACCATCGTGTTCACCGTATGGCTCTGGCGCACTGTAATACATCTCCAGCAGCAGTTTGAGCAGCAGTTGGCACCAAGTAACATAATGAAGTATTACAAATCGGTTACTTCACGGACAGCTCCGAGCCAGATTCTCTGTAGCGTGTGTTCCACTGATCCCACATCACACCGTTTGGCACTTCAGTGGTGGCAAACTGAAGGGAATGGTCGAACTCTGTTGTATTTTCTGATGAAAGCTGGTTCAGCCTCGCTGCCGGTAATGACCATGTTTTGATTTAGAAGGAGGCCAGTTGGGGGCCTACAACCAACCTGTCTGTGTGTTAACACATTGGACCTAAACCTGCAGTCATGGTCTGGGGTGCGATTTTATATGACAGCAGGAACACTCTCGTTGTTATCCCACACACCTTGAGTGTAAATATCTGTTTCAATCTGCTGATTCGACCCATTCTGGTGCCATTAATGAACAGCATTCCTGGGGGAGTTTTCCAACAGGATAACGCTAGCTCACTTACCGCTGTTGTAGCCCAACATGCTCTATAGAGTGTTGACATGTCTCTTGGCATGCTCAATCATCAGGTCCGTTCCCAGGCGAGCAGATATGGGACATCATCATACAGTAACTCCAGCATCATTCACAAACAGCATTACGGTCCCTGTACTGATCAACCAAGTGCATCTGACATCGAACTCCATTCCACAAACTCTCGTCCGATACTTGTGCAACACAATTCATGCATGTCTGCATGTTTTAATTCGACCTTCTCACAGTGTATGACCATTTCACGTTTCCAGTGGCTCATCTCACACCTACATTGACCTGCGATCTTGCAATGATAATCAGTTAAATATGTTACCCTGGCAAATGTATCCTTGAAGTTTCACTACTCTGTATTGACAAGTTTTTGGTTTTGTGATTCTTTTCTATCAGTGTATTTATGATTGTAAACTATTTTTGTTTAAAGTAGTTGTCGCTTTTAGTCTTCGAAAGACTGTATTTTTTTATGTAGGACCTTTTATTAGTCACCACAACTGTCTGATGCCCAAGAAAAAAGGAAGCCTTCACTGTACATTGTTATTCACATCAGTACCATGTTACGCTCGATCTGTTCCCCAGCCTGGTTTTCTTAACTCTCTGTCAACAAACTTTTCACTCCATTATCAAGTATTTTGTTAATATGTTTCATTTCCTGCTCTTTATGTTTTATTTCCGCATGCTGTTGTTTCCCTCTCGATTTTTAGCCAGCTTTCTCAACTTTTTATGTCAGTCTTTTTATGCTGAAACATTCTTCCCTTCCATGTCTTGTTTCTAAGTCAACCACAATAATTTATTTTCTACTTTGTTGTCTGCTGCTTTTCTACTGAGATTGTACTAATTTCGTGTCCAGTATGTGCAACGTAATTTAAAGACTATCCCTGAAATTGCATTCAGCGTTATTAATTATGCTGCATAATGAGTTTCTGGATTATCCACAAAGTATTCTTCCCTGTGCTCTCTATCTTTAGTCTTTCCTGCTACTCTTCCTTATCGTCGGTTGTCTTCTTATGTTGAATGGCTGATGCTATTTGTGTACGAGAAATTAGGTAAATACCCGTCAGGCTATCTTATTTACATAATTTCACCATACCTTCTCTGTATCGTTCAACATTATCAGACCCATGGATGAACTTTTGTTGACTGCTTGTGCTGCGAAAGGCGTTCAGATTGGGATAAGTATTCTTATAAGTATTTGCTCAATTTGGCACAGACATTAAATCTAATGACATTGTACATCTGTGGCTGACCATAAAAGGTAATTAAAGTCCGAAATCCTTGAATAACTGGGAGAGAAATGTTTTCTTAAGTCACCTGAAACATTACTTATCCCATTTTCAACGTTAAAATACTGGGTAACCTTCCTTATTTCCCCTTGAATAGGCACAGACTCCTCTATTGTCCAATAACTTGTTGGATTCTACTCTGATTAATTGTAAAAGCATGTTGAATATTCTGAATTGCCACTTTTGGGCCTGTAGAATTCAGCTAGCCACTGAAATGCATTTTGCAACAATATCAGTTCACTATCAGACTATCATTGTTTCACGAAGCGACAGTCAAATATCTGTGACTACCACTACAGATCAATAATTTCAAAGAAGAAAAGTGACGTGATGACGAATTTACGCTGAAGCTGGTCTGCACTGAATAAAAAGAAAACTTTTGCAATGTCAGCTGTAAAACTCCCTGAGCCACAAAGGGTTTTACAGCTGGCGAGATATGGCTGCTGTGTCCATCTCCACTCAACGATCCCCACGCATTACAATTGACCTGATTTTTATTGATCCAACATGCCTGCGTTAATCAGCGACAGTTTAGTAGAGGCTGATGTTGTCACGAATGATTTCCAAAAACTGCCGCTAGAGGTTCTCACGTACATCTTTCGTAGTAGGGTAAGACATGGATCTCAACTGATTCTCCTCCCCCAGTGGAGAGGTTCCCACAGACCCTTGAGAGAATATCTCATTATAGTGTTGGGAGAGTAATCGCGGAAATGCAAGTGACGGTGGGAGTTTCAGAGATTCCTGGTTATTTGGTGAGGCAGCCCAATACTGAATAATACTGAACGTGGTTGCAAGTCAGAAGAAACAAACAAGATCCAGTCTCTGCAGAATTAATTCATAATATAGCAAATCATCGCCGAAAACACAAATTGCCTCTAACTCACCAACACAGTCGCTATCTTTGGGGAAGTATCTTACACAAGTAACTGCATTAAGTGGCTCAGTTGTATTAGGAACTGAAAATACGTCACGATGCAGACCTGTAGATCCTTGCCTCGTCAAACAGCATAATTTATAAAAGAAATAACTTAATACCAGAACTATAACATCTGCTTCGTCAAAACATAAAATAGCAACATTCGACTTCTTCACTTTAACACTGGGCTAACTGCCCAACGCGTAACGCTGTTATTGTGACAGAACTCACCGCAGGTGATAGACGGCAGCGTCGTCAGGCTGTGGAGTGGCCTGGGGAGTGGTGGGGGGCACAGCTGTGGCTGGGCTCCGGCCGTCGTCGCTGTGGCCACTGTGTGGCTGCGAGGGGGGGCCGGTCCTGCTCTCTCCAGCGCCTGGCGTGCTGCGCAGAAGGAACACTGCTTCGAGAAGGGTTTTCACATCGAAGCCAGTGGTCAGATTACCACAGACAGTACTGCTGAGGTACTGTCCCCACACAGATAATGGAACACACACTACCAAAGACAGTAGTGGGACAACTAAGGCGTTCAGCTAACCACTTCACACATTGCATCTCCTAATTTTCTCATACTTGTAGGCTAGCATACTACACAGTATTTGGTGCAAAATAAAGCACAAATGAAAGGCTCATACTAAGCTCAACAAATATGCTTATGACAACTATTAGTCAACATAGTTTCAATACATAACAATATAAATCACAAAGAAATTTGAATGACAGTATCCCTCCAATGCACTTAATGTAGTGCTGTCGTTATGGGATGGTGTTCCTAGCTCGTGTGTTATGGGGGGTAGGAAGTCAAGCCGGCCGACTTGGAACAGGAGAGACACCAGAGGACATTTTAGTTTCCACAGTCTATACTTTTACAAATAAAATCATAAAACTTCGTCAGAATGTCCAGGAAGGATTCAGTATTCACACTCATAGCAGTGGAACTGCGAAAACACAAAGAAAAAATTTTTTTTACATGTGAAATTTCATAATTTTTCCTCTTCCTATCGGCTGCAGCTGTCGCTATAGGTACACCTTTCTTCATAAGTAAGAGAGATCTTTCGATGAATCTTGCACGGCATACAAACCATGCTTACAGGTACATGAAACTCTAGAATTTATTTAATTTATGAAAAATGAATGTGCTGTAGCATTTTTAACTTCATCTTTAGAGAAAACTCAAGTTTTATAGTTATATTACCTCAATTTTTAGCACAGTTTTTAATCGACTTGCAAAATTATAGAGATTTACATTAAGGAGTTCGTGTTTAATGAGCATACCAAGTCTGAAAGTAATAGGATACTTATTATGAATGTTACATGCACCTAAGTTAAGAAATGTCTGTTTTGCGGAAAATGGCCATTAAAGTTTCTGCTTGTGTGTATCATTCCTTTAGAACTGTCCAGCACCATAAGCAAGTTCTTTTCCATTTTCTTAGTCGGTTTTCATTCTTTTCACATTCCTGATTTTATCACCTCCAAAAATAATTTATCTCCTTTCACTACACACTCTCTATCGCATACAAAGCTTTGATGCAGTTCACTCCGGTCTTTATTCCCATTTTCTCTAAAACATATTTCTTGCTTTGCACACAATCATTAAAACATGAAACCGCGTCATAAACACAAATAGCAACTGCATTTTGTCCAACAAAAATGGTTTTAGGCAATATTTCCCATACACATTGGTTAAAACTTTCATTTGGTTTTTGGGTACCACCATGAACACATTTCTTCAATAAGTTTTCATTTGCAAGGTCCCTGATATAGGTTTGGTGGCTTCCATTAAAGTCCTGAGCCATTGGTGTCACATTTGTTGCAGCACCCTTTGCTCTGTATTTGTTGCCCTGGTGACTTTGTGTAGGATTGAAGCTGTGCAAAGGGGTTTGGCTTGTAATCACTAAAATGTATATTTTTTATACATCGTACTATTCAGGAAGGTATGCGGTACAAAATACGCATATCTTTGAAAAATCAATTTTCTAAAATTTTTGACATTCGCCCCTTAGCAGTCACGAATCCGACTGTTGGGGGAAGAATCTGGAGAGACGTGTGCTAAAAATCTTTTTCGGTTGTTTCGTCCCTGTTGTGTGTAAGAATGATACGAAAATAAACCTAGAACACGAAGAAATGGGATACAAATTACAAAGGGGAAATTATACCAGTGATACGATGTTGTGCAGTGTTGTTAGTTCGAGGGATGTTGGTTCCTAAGATTATTGGTGCATTCATATCGCAAATTAATTTGTACTTCTACTTGTACTCTAAACATCACCACACACTTATTTTTTCTCCAAAATGTAAGTAATATGTACAGATTGAGTTATCCCACCATCTTTTACACATTACAAACATAGAAATTCTTCTACAGAATAGGAGTTGTCAAGGAGAGACTTTTTCAGTTTATTTTCACATTTCACCTTGCCATCTGTTAGACGTTTTATATCACTGGGTAAGCTGCCAAAAATTTTTTTGCAGCTTTGTACACCTCCTTCTGTGCTAAAGACAACCTTAATGTTGATTAATAAATGTCATTTTTCTGCTAGTATTGTAATTATGTACCTCATCGTAGCTTTTGAACTGTAGTGGATTATTTACAAAAAAATTCATAAGGGAGTAAATATACTGTGAAGCAATGGTCAGAATACCCTACTCCTCAAACAGATGTCTACAAGGTGATCACGGGTAAGCACCACATATTGTTCTCGCAGCACGTTTATGGGCAGTGACGACCTTCTTTCTTAATGATGAGTAACCTCAGATCATTATTCGATATGACATTACTGAATGTAAATAAGCCAAATATGTAAACTTACTGATTTCTATCTCTTCAAAATTTGCTATGACTAAGTTAAAACGGGGCTAAACTAAATTGTCTTAGGAGTTCCGAAATTTGTGTTTTTTCCAATTTAAATTCTCATCAATATGGGCACCACAGAATTTTTAATTTCCCACTATATGAATTATTTCATCACAACATGTTACACTTATCACTGGTGCAGTACCCCTGGAGGTATAGAACTGAATAATATGTGGCTTTGTGAAATTCAGGGTGGGACCATTCGCAGAAAACCAGTCAATGATACTTTTGAGAACTTTGTTCACCGTTTTCCCGATTTCTGCACGTATACTGGGAGTGATTACCATACTGGTGTTACCTGAAAAAAGAAGTAGTTCTGCTTGTTGTACATTAGACTGTAGATCATTTATATATGTGAGTAACGCTAGTGGACGTAAGATTGAACCTAGGGGAAACCCATACGTGATTTCTCCCCTGCCAGAATTATGTCCCTGGATTCTGTTTGTTGAATTACTAATAAGTACAAATTTTTGCATTCTTTTGGTCAGATATGACATGATCCATTGGTTGGCTATACCATCAATCCCAAAAAACTTCAATTTATCAAGGAGTATACTATGATTTGCACAATCAAATGCTTTGGATAGGTCACAGAAAATACCTACCAGTACTATTTTGTTATGTAATGCTTGTAATATCTGGTGTGTGAACATGTAAACAGCATTCTCAGTAAAGCAACCGTTCTTAAACCCAAATTTTGATTTTCTGAGGACATTATTGTTGCCAAGATGTAATACTCTTTTAGAATACATCTCATTCTCAAACATTTTGGAAAATGATATCAGCAGTGATATAGGTCGGTAGTTACTGATGTCTCTCTTATCTGTGAAATAAAAAGTGTCGACATTCCAATTCGAAACTGAACGCTATTCATTCTGTGAATCCCAAGAAGAGCGAAGACACAGATTGAAACAAGTGTGCTGTTACGAGTCACTGTTCCATAATTAATAATTCGCTGCCTGACAGATAAATTGAAGCATACAGGGAACACAGTCAGAGGTCGCTGTGGCTTTTCCGTGACGCGCCGGGAATTCTGCATCAAGAGGATCGAAGATAACAAGAAGAATTCGCTTCAGCAGAGGAGGTTCGATCCGAACCAGTTTTGTCATACAAATATTCATGCACAATAGCGGTAACAAGAAAAGGATGTATGTAAATTTACGAATGCTGAATGCTGAATACATGTATTGAATATTGAAGGTCTGTTTCTATTAGAGCCAGTTAAAGTTCACACAGGATATGTGTACCTTCCATTTTTTTCAATCATTCTTTCAAAATTTACTTTTTAATTATTTAAACAGCAAATATTTATTCAGATTTCCAATATATATCACATTTCTAGTCCCCCCGCCACTATTCAATGGCAACCGTGACACTACGGCGCCGAGAGGAATGTGAACAGACCTTTCAATTCTTGAAGAAAAAAATTTTTTTAGGTAAATGATCCATTTCAGCTGAAAAAACAAAATTCATGACAAATACAAAAAATGCACCAAAATACATAGAAACACAAATAGGTAAAATAGAGCGAGTAAATAAATTTAAATACCTTGGAGAAACTATACAACAGATTGGACTAGAATAATCTGGAATAGATGTAAGAATTAACAAAATGGAAAGAGCATATGGTTTGACCAAAAATATTTACAACAAGAAATGTATATCTAGAAAAATAAAACTAAAACACTACACCACAGTGGTACAACCAGAATGTTTATATGGATCTGAATGCCTAACGATGAACTACAAGATGGACAAACTAGAGGTACTGGAAAGAAGGATTATTAGAAAAATAATGGGTACAATGAAAACCGCAGATGGTTGGAAAATAAGAAGTAATGAGGAGATCTACAAAAATATAGAGAAAATATCTGCAGTAATGGCCAAACGAAGATTAACCTTTTTTGGACATCTCCACCGAAAGAATGGAAATAGACCAACAAAACAAATACTGCTATATTTCTGGAAGAAGAAATCGACAATAGCATGGATTACAGAAGTAAGAAAAAATCTTGAAAGAAACAACATAAAAGAATCAGAAATAGCAGAAAGAAACCATTTTAAAAACAAAATACTAAATGTGGAAGGCTTTCAAAGGAGAAGAAATAAAAAATCGTGAACAGCATGGACAGAAGAAAAGAAGAGACTTCATGGGGATGAAATGAGGGAATCCTGGAAAAATAGGATACAACAACAATGGAAGAAGAGGAACTGAAGTTGTTTACGTGATCCTAGTAAGTCAATACGATTGTAAAAAAACAAAAAAAATCGATTTTATCGTTACAAAGAACTAATGAGGCCTTTGTTGGATTTTTACACGTCCGTGAGGTTGAAACCATTAACAACTTGAAGGAGCAAATTAAAATGAAATTCTGCCTACGAACGAGATGTGCTGGGAATGCGAATTTCAGCGGTTAAAGTAGGAAGTTGCTACGCTGTATGCTTATATGGCCCCACTTGGCGCCGTCTCTCTCGCAGTAGATCCTTGTTCCTTCCAATTAATATCCTTTACGGAAAGTGGATTTCTGTAGAAAAGACGAAGATATGTGTAAAGTCAACATTTAATTGAAGGATACGATTCAAACAAAATTTCATGTTTAAAATTATTTTCCTTTCATAATTTTAATAAAAACTGTTCAGAATGGAGTCAAAGGAAATGGCCATTGTTGAAAATTCATTACAAAATGCAATATGCCAAGATGGCGGAAATTCGAGCTTGTCAACATTTGAAGGTCACGCACCAACTCGTGAACTGGCCAATGACTACCAAAACGACGAGGTTGGCGTCCCATTATTAAAAAATTGTGATACTGGTAATATAACTAGTCATGATGCCGCTCTTATGACGCTCTATGAGCCAATTTCTGAGGTCTCACCGGGAAACGTTTTCTAAAGTAGAGAATCTGACGTGCGCAATAGCGAAAATTTCTTTGATTATCTGCTCACGACGTCGCGGACGCAAGCACAGGAAACAGTTCACAAAAGCAATGCAAATACCAGTGAAACACACACTCTGACACAGCTAATGCAGCTAATAACACAACAGTTTGCACAGCAAAACCAGGCGTTTAACGATTCCAAGAATAGTATTAGTCAACAGTTGAGAGAGGTGGGCAAAAATGTACGCACTGAATTATCTGACGAATTATCCGGTAAGTTCACAGAGCACGGTAAACAACTAAAACAAGAAATAATTACCGACATGTCCCGCAATATAAATATGTTAACGGAAAAGGTAAGATCCGCAAATTGTAATCGGGAACAACTTGCAGGTGAGTTGCAAAACCTCAGTAAAGCATTTAGTCAAGTTCAGGACACGCAATCCCATGTGGATGCGTCGGTAAAAAATGTGACGAACGAAGTCAACGAGCTGCAAGACGTATGCAAAAACCTAACTACAGAAATACAAAACTTGAGTCTAAGAGTAGATCATTTTAGAGTCAGAATTTGCTAAAAACAGAGAGGTATGCTATGTGTAGATGTAAAGGAAGTAACTGAAAAAGCTGAAGCCGGGATGCTGGAGAAGGGCAGCACCCTTGCTGGAAAGGTAGTGTCAGAATGCAAAATCTATGTAGGTACTGTAAAATTTGTACATTTGTGGTAAGATCTTATGGGACCCAACTGCTTAGGTCATCGCTCCGTAAGCTTATACACTTAACTAACTTACTTACGCTACGGACAGCACACTCACCGATGCCCGAGGGAAGATTCGAACCACTGACGGGGGGAGCCGCGCGGACCGTGACAAGACGCTTTAGACCGCACGGCTACCCCGCGTGGCCCTTATGTAAATCCTGCAGGGCTCTTTAGAGCTCTAAAAGAGACGTAAAGCCAACTTCTTGCTAAAACAGACTAGGGTTATAGGAAGCAGAGGAAAGGTTGCGAGGCAGTGTTGCTAAAACTACGGACATTCCAAATCAGCATATGACAGAAAACAAAGCTATGCTCTTAGATGCCTTCACTGGTTACCAACAATTCAGGAATAGCCCTTAGAAGGGAAATAGCGAAGGTTGCACAATGCAACTTGCAACTTGCCGGCAGTTGCACCTGTCGAGCAGGCGCAGTTGCCATGGATACGCCACAAGCGACCATAAACACGACTGTCACTGACAGCGCGGCCTGTTTGTCAACATTACTTGCAGATGAATGATTACTTACGCATCGACATTCCCAATATTTGCTTATGAATGGAAAGGAACACACCCTGTGGTCTTTATCAGAGCATTTCGAAATGTTTTACCTCGTACCTGGACCGAAGCCCAGAAAATTAGATTTCTTCATGGATACACACAGGGTGACGTTCTACTGTGAGCTACGGACGCATCGGAACGTTGCCAATATTATGAACGGAATGAGACGGCATTTCTGAGTAAGTATTGGTCTGAGGCCGTACAAGAGAGGCTCAGACGTGAAGTATTCAACCCAGCTCCGTTCAATAGCAAGTATGGAAGCTTACGAGGATATTTTGAAAAATATTTGAATAAAACTAGGTCTGGACGAACCAGCTAAATTTTCAAAAAATTTTAAAGAGCCGTCTTCCTGCCCACGTTAGGGAAAAACTCATTAACATCCCGTAAATCGACACCGAATACTTTCTATCTCTACTGGACTCAATAGATTTGATAAACGAAGAGATACCAGTACAACCTAAGCCTGTTAATAACCCGATAGCGTCACAGAGATTTACGGATAATGGTAACGATAATCACAACGGCAATGGAGAAAGTCGTAAATGTAAAGGCGCATATAAGAGAAATGGGCAAAACTTTAGCAAAAACAACTACAACAAGCGCGTAGCGTAAGGCCAGCCTGTACAGTATGTACAGACACAAGCAACCGGCAACAGTCAGCCGATCGTTGGCAAACGCAAAACAATATCAGACAACCAAATAACCCACAGACAGCGGAATGCCGCCAGAAATGTAACGCAAATATGCTGAATAACGCTCAGAGGCAAAGAGAATTTCAGTCGAAAGCCTCACAGGATACTAAGCGGTGTAATCAAACACCAACACTCCACACAGTGGAAGCTACACCTAACTCAGAGGCCGATGCCATCGCGACGCCAGAAAACTTGAACCGGTCACGGTAGGCCCCCGTTCCGTGACCTTGGAGGGGAGTGGGGCACATGTTTGATCGACACTTGCTTCATAAGGTTACTTTGAATAAAGAGGTTTAGGGTAGCATGTACAGCTCAAAGAACAAATCGTGCTTGCCCTAGCTGTCAGCGGCACATGTCACTGTGTCTGTCTCTGATCTGAGCAGCCCATCATTGTGTCCGTCACTAGAACGGAACCTGCTGCGGCCACAGCTAATGTTCATCTTTCTTCAACCACTTGATAGGCTAACGTAAATAACAGCTTGCTGTACACATGCAATTTAATACAAATGACGACTGCAAATAAGACCAAAATAATTCACAAAGCTATGAACGTCTTGGCTATTGCAGGATTTTTGGAGGCTAACTTACGTGCTGACATACTCAGTTTAGTACGGTGATTTGATGAAACTCTTACGAGAATTTTACGAAAGCAACGTGAGCCATCAGAAAATGCTATTGCTAATTTCAGTGTCTGTGTTTAAGAGCCTACTATGCAATGTCCTTCAGACATGCATGCATGTCTGAAAAAACAGATGCTGCTGTGATCTACAGCTGTGTAAAGTACAGGAAACTTATTCACAATGGCGAATACGTCACTCCAACTGCACAGTTTACTGTTGACGTATGAAACTTGATACCAGACCTGGACTGGAATCAGAATTTCCCACTGTACATGAGTGGTCGCCGTAACCACTTTGTCTATGCGAGCGTGCTTCAGTGACCGACCCAAAACTCGACACATCACCGTGAGTTTCCATGTCTTGCTGTAGAACAGTCATTGTAACACTCACACAGGAAGAAACACACTTATTGTTGTTGCGCCCTTTGCCTGGGCATGTAAATACTACTCACAGTGCCTGTGTTTAAAAACCTTCTATAGCATGTTCTTCAGACAAGGATTAATGTCTGAAGCAACAGACGAAATGTGTTCAAGTTGAGAATACGATCACATTCCAGCTCTGTAATTTATTGGTGACGTATGAATATTTGTGCCAGACTGGGATCCCAACATGGATATCCCACTTCATGCGAGCAGTCGCCTTAACGACCTCTGCTATTCGAGCATACTTCCAGGTTCCGGGTTCGAGTCTCAGTCTGGAAGAAGTTTCACTATGACGCAAATATACAGGATGAATCGCCTAAAACTTCGACTGAAAAGAATGGCGGATATTGGAAGTGCTATTCATGTGCTGCTCTCATACAGTGGACTGGAACTGCGGGGCTCGTATTGTTAGCCATACAAAAGATTGTATTAGAAACTAGGATGTGTATTGTTAGTGAAAAATTACACTTTTCGAAATACACTCCTGGAAATGGAAAAAAGAACACATTGACACCGGTGTGTCAGACCCACCATACTTGCTCCGGACACTGCGAGAGGGCTGTACAAGCAATGATCACACGCACGGCACAGCGGACACACCAGGAACCGCGGTGTTGGCCGTCGAATGGCGCTAGCTGCGCAGCATTTGTGCACCGCCGCCGTCAGTGTCAGCCAGTTTGCCGTGGCATACGGAGCTCCATCGCGGTCTTTAACACTGGTAGCATGCCGCGAAAGCGTGGACGTGAACCGTATGTGCAGTTGACGGACTTTGAGCGAGGGCGTATAGTGGGCATGCGGGAGGCCGGGTGGACGTACCGCCGAATTGCTCAACACGTGGGGCGTGAGGTCTCCACAGTACATCGATGTTGTCGCCAGTGGTCGGCGGAAGGTGCACGTGCCCGTCGACCTGGGACTGGACCGCAGCGACGCACGGATGCACGCCAAGACCGTAGGATCCTACGCAGTGCCGTAGGGGACCGCACCGCCACTTCCCAGCAAATTAGGGACACTGTTGCTCCTGGGGTATCGGCGAGGACCATTCGCAACCGTCTCCATGAAGCTGGGCTACGGTCCCGCACACCGTTAGGCCGTCTTCCGCTCACGCCCCAACATCGTGCAGCCCGCCTCCAGTGGTGTCGCGACAGGCGTGAATGGAGGGACGAATGGAGACGTGTCGTCTTCAGCGATGAGAGTCGCTTCTGCCTTGGTGCCAATGATGGTCGTATGCGTGTTTGGCGCCGTGCAGGTGAGCGCCACAATCAGGACTGCATACGACCGAGGCACACAGGGCCAACACCCGGCATCATGGTGTGGGGAGCGATCTCCTACACTGGCCGTACACCACTGGTGATCGTCGAGGGGACACTGAATAGTGCACGGTACATCCAAACCGTCATCGAACCCATCGTTCTACCATTCCTAGACCAGCAAGGGAACTTGCTGTTGCAACAGGACAATGCACGTCCGCATGTATCCCGTGCCACCCAACGTGCTCTAGAAGGTGTAAGTCAACTACCCTGGCCAGCAAGATCTCCGGATCTGTCCCCCATTGAGCATGTTTGGGACTGGATGAAGCGTCGTCTCACGCGGTCTGCACGTCCAGCACGAACGCTGGTCCAACTGAGGCGCCAGGTGGAAATGGCATGGCAAGCCGTTCCACAGGACTACATCCAGCATCTCTACGATCGTCTCCATGGGAGAATAGCAGCCTGCATTGCTGCGAAAGGTGGATATACACTGTACTAGTGCCGACATTGTGCATGCTCTGTTGCCTGTGTCTCTGTGCCTGTGGTTCTGTCAGTGTGATCATGTGATGTATCTGACCCCAGGAATGTGTCAATAAAGTTTCCCCTTCCTGGGACAATGAATTCAATTTCCAGGAGTGTAGATCAACGCCTATTGACATTAACAAATTAGAAGTAGAACAAATCAGATGTCACTGGTGTTTGTTGAGGATTATGGTGCGAGTCGTTTTCGAGATACAATATTCCGAAAAGTTTCGACACTGACATTTATTTGTGATATTCAACCTGCTTCGTTGCTAGGTACAATGTTGTTAAGTTTGCTTACTGAGTGCTTGTGTGTACCTTGAGTGCATTTCGACTTGCTGTTCAGGTAGTGTCTGAGAATCCAAGCAGTAGGTCGTGAGTGAATAACGGGATTTACCAATGCAGATAATGCCGGCATCTGTATGACGTATGGAGAGTGTAGGAAGAATGCATTTCTCTCTCGTTCAGTGTATGTGGAGAGATATCCCAATAAACATCAGCCACCTCAGCAATTAGGGCCAACGGCCTTGCCGCAGTGGTAAAACTGGTTCTGGTCAGATCACCGAAGATAAATGCTATCGGGCTGGGCTAGCACTTGGATGGGTGACCATGCAGTCTGCCTAAAGCTGTTGGCAAGCGGGGTGCACTCAACCCTTGTGAGGCAAACTGAGGAGCTACTTGATTGATAAGTAGCGACTCCGGTCTCGGAAACTGACATACGGCCGGGGAGAGTGGTATGCTGACCACATACCTCTCCATATCCGCATTCAGTAACGCCTGTGGGATGAGGATGACACGGCGGCCGGTCGGTACCGTTGGGCTTTCGTGGCCTGTTCGAAAGGAATTTAATTTGCATCTTAGCAATTATTTATCAACCTCCAAGTTCATTAACTGAAAGAGGTAATGTAACACATAGACAACGTAACAGAAAGAAAAAAGTGACGACAGAAGAGGGGCAATTTCATGTGCTTCCTGATGTTCCAGATTAGCTGCCGTGTAATCGCATGAGGACGTGGCATGGGTCAGGCAATTGTCGTATGTATTGTCCCTCGACATATGTTCCATTACCATCACATCTCTCTCTCCATCAAGAACTGCATGGAAATTATTATGACAAACGTGTTACCTTCTATACATGGGCCTTAAGACAGAATACTCCAGGTGTATCTTGTATCTTGTTCAGTGATGAAGCCACAGTTAATAAACATGGCCAAGTAAATCATCGACACATACCCTGTGGTCTGTTGACAATCGCTGTCGGCTTCGTCAGATGGAGCGTCAGCATCCATGGAACGTAAACATACAGTGGGATAGTGAACTGCCAGTTCACAGGTCCGTTTTTCATATACGCCAATCTGAATGCGAACAAGTATTACAGCTGCCATCATCCATGGATGCTCTGCTCTTCCTCTGCAGACTAGGAGGAACCTGTGGTACCAACATGATGGCTGTTCAACCAATAGCGCACGAAGTACTGCAGTATATCTTCACGAATTCTTTCCAAATTGCCGGATTGGATGCTGAGGACCTGTACCTTGGCTGTCCCACTCCCAAGATTTTACGCCTGTAGACATTTTTCTGTGTGGAAAGCAGAAAGTCTCTGTCTACGGGGACATACAGACTACAGTCGATGATATGCAGCGACGTATTACTGCAGCCTTCTTGGACATCTCCGCTGAAATGCTAGCATGTATGGAAAGGTCGTTGAAACCAGACCGGAACTGTGTTTTGCCGTTGCTGGTGCTGCTTTTGAACCCAACCTGTGATGGTCAATTGCCTCGTTGCTGACCAGAATCCACATAACTTTTGTATGCACTTCTGCTTTTCTTTATTGTGTGCTACCACAGACACTCTGATCTGTAGATTGAGAAGGAAGAATGAGTAAATGAAATTAAAAAGGAGATTTTATCCTACGTTCAGAGCCAAATAAGTCACTGGGAGAACTTGAAAGCAACACAGCATGCGGTGTAGATGACGTTCCGGCGGAAATCTTAAAGAGTTTAAAAGAAACAGGCAAAAATGAGTTGACCTCTCTCTGCAACTACATCTACGACAAATGTGAATGGGCAGAAGACTTTCTCGTAAGTATAATAGTCCCAATTCCAAAGACTAATTATCCTAAAAAGTGTAAAGACCATGGGACAATCAGCCTCATACCGAAGGTAGCAAAAGTAGTTCTTCGGATTCTAAATAGGAGGCTATATGGAACACTGCAAGAAACACTTGGTGAAGAACACTATGGTTTCGTAAGGGGAAAGGTGAACACGAGATGCCATTGGGGTTCTAAGAACCATCAGCAAAAGATACATAGAAAAGAGCATAGAAGTGTATGCTGTCTTCATAAACCTTGAAAAGACATTTGATAGAGAGCAGTTCGATAAGCTGTTAGGTCTTTAGAAAAAGAAAGGAGTAAAGTGGAATGTGAGAAGACTGATGGCAAATCTGTACCTGGATAAGAAAGCTCGGGTACGAATAGATAATGAGATGTCTGGAGACAACAGGATTGGGAGAGTTGTTAGACAGGGCTGTTGTCTCTTGCCGATCTTATTTAACATCTGTCAGAAGGAAGTACTGGAAAGGCGACAAGAGGCGTCAGGATAGGTCGACAAAATATTGAATGTATAAGATTTGCAGATGACATGGCGATCCTCACAAAAAATCAAGAGAAGCTGACTCAAGTGCTAAATGACCTGAATGAAGTCAATGTAGTATATGGTATGACAATTAATAAAAAGAAAACCAAAAGCATTGCCATAAGCCTAAAGAAAAGAAAAGTAAAAATTAATTTGGAGTCAGAAATCATAGAACAGGTAAGAGCATTCAAGTATTTGAGAAATTGGATTAAAGAAGATACGGACTGACAACAAGATATCAAAGTGAGAATGACTCGGGCGGAACAGGCATTTCAAAAGCAGAGAAGACTCTTAACTAGTTGTTTAAACAGGGAATTAAGGAAGCGACTGGTTAAGTGCTTAATATGGAGCATGGCCTTATATGGAGCAGAAACGTGGGCTTTGATAAAGCAGAATGAGAAGAGAATTAAAGCTTGTGAAATGTGGATATGGCGTGGAACGAAGATCAGCTGGACTGATAAAGTTAGGAATTACTCAGATATACTGAGGAGAGTTGGAGAAGAACGGAGGATGCTTCTAGCGATGTAGGACAGGAAACTAAACTGGATAGGCCACAATCTAAGAAGAGATTGCCTTCTAGTAGAGACAACTGAACGTTTCCTTCTGGGAAAGACAAGGAAGGGCAGAAGAAGGTTTCAGATGCCGAATGATGTCTGCGGGCCACAAGGTGGGTACCAAAGAATGAAGAGAAACGCAGCAGACAGAGAAGCATGGAGGGCTAGGCAGTTAAAACCCGCTGCAAGGCAGACAACCCAAAGATGATGATGATGATGATGATGATGACCACAGCTATAAGTTTTGGCGTGGGGACTTTTCAAAATACGATATGTCGTAATTGAGTCACATAGAATCCTACACCAAACAGCATCGACATTCTAATTTACCTTACTTTTTGTTGATTAGTATCACTGGCATTGTTCCTTTTAAGGAATTGAATGTTTTCACCAAGAAAACCCATTCTATGTATTATTACAATCTATTGATATATTTTGTTGATTAGTATCACTGGCATTGTTCCTTTTAAGGAATTGAATGTTTTCACCAAGAAAACCCATTCTATGTATTATTACAATCTATTGATAAGTGAATAACACGAGTCCCTCACTATTAATCAATTTTGTGAAACTGCACATCAATTGTGCTTTCTATTTTTACATCATTTGCAAGTTTCCAGTGATTCACCCTATATTGTATACTTGGCGTGTCATTGTATTAGCAGTTGCAAATGCATTTCTTGTATTTCATACAGCTGTCGGTCATAGCAGTGTGTGTTCCCACAGATATGGAGGATATTCTATAACAAATAAAGAGACTGGAAAATTTTTACATGTCTAGGAAAGACCATGACAATAATAAGTAAGTCTCTTTCTGAGTGAGAATCAAAGCATTTGTGCAAATGCAGGATGTGGACACATGGTGAAGTTAGGAGGTCTGGAAGCGTGCTTGGACAGCCGAAGTGGTTGAGGCAAGCTGTTCCATAAAGTGGCAAGCCTAAGCTCGAGCTCCACTGCAACACAAATTCTAATATGTCGTCAGAGAACTGTACAGCTGGAGTCTCATCCTACTTGCAGCTGTAAATACATTACTTACATGATGTGATCAAAAGTATCCAGACACCCTCCAAAACCATGAGTTTTTCATATCAGGTGCACTGTGCTGCCAAATACTCTATATAAGCGACCTCAGTAGTCATTAGACATCGTGAGATAGTAGAATGGGGTGCTATGCGGAACTCACGGACTTCGAATATGGTCATACGTCTGTACCAGAGATTTCCACACTCCTAAACATAACTAGGTCCACTATTTCCGATGCGATAGTGACGTGGAAACGTGAAGGGACATATAAAGCACAAAACGTTCAGGCCAACCTCGTCTCTTGACAGACAGAGACTGCCGACAGTTGAAGAGGATGGTAATGTGTAATAGGCAGACATCTATCCAGACCATCACACAGGAATTCCAAACTGCATCAGGATCCATTGCAAGTACTATGACAGTGAAATGAAATGAAATGAGCGTTTGGCGTCATTGGCCAGGAGGCCCCTCGCGGGGCAGGTCCGGCCGCCATATCGCAGGTCTTATTACATTCGGCGCCACATTGGGCGACCTGCACGCCGGATGGGGATGAAATGATGATGAACACAACACAACACCCAGTCCCTGAGCGAAGAAAATCTCCGACCCAGCCGGGAATCGAACCCGGGCCCAGAGGACGGCAATCCGTCACGCTGACCACTCAGCTACTGGGGCGGACAACTATGACAGTTATGTGGGAGGTTTGAAAACTTGTATTTCATGGTCGAGCAGCTACTCATAAGCCACACATCACGCTGGTTAATGCCGAACCACGCCTCGCTTAGTGTAAGGAGCATAAACGTTGGACTATTGAACGGTGGAAAAAACGTTGTGTGGTGTGACGAATCACGGCACACAATGTGGCTACCCGATGGCAGGGTATGGCTGTGGTGAATGCCCAGTGAACGTCATCTGCCAGTGTGTGTTGCGCCAACAGTAGAATTCGGAGGCGGTGGTGTTATGGTGTCGTCGTGTTTTTCGTGGAGGGTTCTTGCACCCCTTGTTCTTTTGTGTGGCAATATCACACCACACTCCCATATTCATGTTTTAAGAACCTTTGCCACTGTTGAAGGGCAATTCAGGGATGGCGATTGTATCTTTCAACACGATCGAGCACCTGCTCACAATACACGAGCTGTGTCAGACTGGTTAGACGAGAATAACGTCTTTGTAATCGACTGGCTTGCACAGGGTCCTGACCTGAATGCTATAGAACACCTTTGGGATGTTTTGGAACGCCGTGAACTCCGTGAAAAATGGGCCCAAAGAAACCTTCCAGCAGCTGTTATGAAGGCTGAGGATGGGCCAACACCATATTGAATTCCTGCATTACCGATAGAGGGCGCCACGAACTTGTTTGCCATTTTCAGCCAGGTGTATAGATACTTTTCATCACATAGCGTATACAAGAAACTGGATATTGTAAGTAGGCTGTTTAGGTTTTTATATTGGTAACGCCACGTAGCGCTCTGTATGAAAATCACTGGCTGTGCTGTGTGCAGTCTGTGGCTAGTTTGCATTGTTGTCTGCCATTGTACTGTTGGGCAGTTGGCTGTTAACAGCGCGTAGCGTTGCGCAGTTGGAGGTGAGCTGCCAGCAGTGGTGGATGTGGGGAGAGAGATGGCGGAGTTTTGAAATTTGTAATACTGGATATCATGAACTGCTATATACATTATGACTTTTGAACACTAATGAGGTAAATACATTGTTTGTTCTCTATCTAAATCTTTCATTTGCTAACTATGCGTATCAGTAGTTAGTGCCTTCAGTAGTTTGAATCTTTTATTTAGCTGGCAGTAGTGGCGCTCGCTGTATTGCAGTAGTTCGAGTAACGAATATTTTTGTGAGGTAAGTGATTTGTGAAAGGTATAGGTTAATGTTAGTCAGGGCCATTCTTTTGTAGGGATTTTTGAAAGTCAGATTGCGTTGCGCTAAAAAAATATTGTGTGTCAGTTTAAGCACAGTCATGTATAATTTTTCTAAGGGGACGTTTCAATATCAATAGTAGTGTATTTTACGATGCAGGCACATCTAATTACACTTAGTCGTGGACATTTTAGGCTTATCAGTAGGCACACGTAGAGCTGTGTAACATAGATGAGCAGCTTGTCTCATGCTTACCTGGTGTCTGTCGGTGTCTCTGCAATCAGGTGAACCAACTCCATAAAAGTTTGTGGGTCGTTGACTACAGCCTCATCCCAGCCCTGCGTCGCCATCGCACTGAGCAAGTGGGCCTTTATGAAGGCGACGGCAGCCTGCTTCAACATGTTAGCGGAGTGCCTAATCGCGAGAACACCTGTGGCTGATGCAGTCTCGACAGACAGCTGCGCGGCCACCTGTTGCTCGCACTGCACCTTCAGTACTGACAAGCCGTATTGGTCAGCGGCGACCAGCAGCTGCGGCGCCATGCTGGGCAGCTGTGGGGGCTGGAGGGTGTAGAGGTGTGCCAGCACCTGCCGCAGCACAGGGCCCTCTATGTCGGAGAGTGCGAGCTGGCTGCTGCTGGCCTCTAAGGTGAGACGACGGAGCATGCCCGCAAACACAGCGCTCCTGGCGGCCAAGATAGCCCTGTGAGCCACCAGCTGCGTATTGTCCCCGGCCAGCAGAGTCACCACAGCGCCGTCCCCGGCGTCCAGCAGGGCACCCAGATCCACGGCCATGGCCTCCTCAGCTTCATGAACTCGTCCCACTGTTAGGGCTTCTGGAACACGGTGTCACTGAGCAGTCCTTTGCCCTCATTCAGTACCCTCTATACTTGTATGAGCCACAATCAAATCTGTATAAACCTCCAGTTGGGATCTGTTTCCAATCACACGCCATTTGCAACAATATGATATACTTTCTGTGTCAGACTGATGCCACAAGCTAATAGATGCAAATCATTAAAAAAACTGTTTCAGTAGGTATGTAACAGAAAATGTTTATTTAAAAAATCATTACACCCACATTTATTAATGTAGAAATCTAAAATTTACCGTGCATAAAGCAAATGAGCAGCGTTTTAACAGAAAAATATATTGAAATAAGAAGGATTAATAATTTGCAATTAATTTGAATTTTTTATTTTTATTGTTTTCTTATAAAAAGCCATAACTTATATTCTAACCATGCAATTAATCTGAAACTTTTATTGTAGTGTTCTAAGAAGGTTATAAGACCATTGAACCGCAGTTATTAATCTATGGCACAAACTGTGTCATTAAGAAAGTTTTTAATCTTGCACATCCAAAATTAACTTTTTCTACATATAATCATCTAAAATTACGAATGTATTTGGAGGATCTCGAATTTTTTAGTTCCGAGGAGACAGCAGTACGTGGCGAACACTTCACGAAAATTTCAAAGCATTAGAGCATATACTTTTTGATAAAAGGCTTCTAATAAAGTAAAAATTGTGAAACAGAGGAAATGATGTTCAACGTTTATCTTCTCATATTTAAACATGCAATAATCTTACCTCAATTTTAAAATCCTCCATACTGATATTCCTCATCCTTCAGGTTTCTCTTCTCTCCTCTTCGAATCTGCCTGGCCTGCATTTGCAGCTAAGACACTGATCTGTTAGCTTTCTCGATGGTGTAAAATGCTTTTCTTGTAAACACATCAAGATATATACCAACACTCTTCAGAACTTCAATTCTGCCATTATTTCCGTTATTGTGACATATAACTGCATAATAGACACCTATTTTGAGTACTTCAAGTCCACAGAATGTCCCTTTTGAGCATCTAATCCAAATTAAATAATTGAGGCTTTCATTTTCATTTTGTGTCTCTCCATGAAGACACTTCCTAAATAAAGAAGGTTTTACAACAAACCTGAATGTGGGTTTAAATGCATTCATAACATGTTCTGGTTATCAGTGTTTACGTAAATACGTCTCATTTCTGTTGTTTAACTTACACCAATCGCCTTTCGGACACAGATTGTGCATTGGTGCTTGGTCAGTGGATAAGCTGAGAGCTTATATTCTTCATTTCTAGCTATTTATTCTTTTTTGTTGGTGAACCGATTTCCATGAAACTTCCATCAGCTAAACACAATTTTTCCGCCACCCATTGTGCATAAATCTAGACTTCCACATAAAGGTTTGCGAATTCAACTTTCCACCTACTAATATGTGTTAGTATTGTCAAAACGTAAATAAACCACATAAAACCAAGTTTTCAGGCAAAGATATAGATGTCAACCAAAGATATCGAAAGAAAATAGCTTCAACACTGACAAAAATTCCGCTGAAGCCACCAATTCCCCAATTGTCGGGAGAGGTGGGAGTGGCCTGCAGTGCAGATTTAATCAGTTTAACAGTATAAAGGCATTTCTAAAACTGCTATCACGATAAAATTCGCACACAACATAGATTAAAGTGTGTAGATCAACAGAATGATATTTTTGAAAAATCGATTTTTTGGACCAAAATCTCCCCTTAAAACTTCCCTATTTGCTAGTACAAAAAGCCCCAGAAGGAATAGAGACCTCTTATCGTTAGTCTCTTTCTACAATTATTTGCTCAGAATATCAAAATGGAGATCTATCAGATTACTAAGAGCGTCAGAAAGTACTGAATTCGTAATTTATTCAACACAAAGTTCCGATTTCTAAAGTTATTTAAGAAAAAAATGATATTTTACGCCTGAAATCTGTATCACACTGTCCTTAACCGCCAATCCAGCATGTTTCTCTGCAGGAACTGATACCCACAGGGGATCAACTAACTGCTATCACAGTCTGGAATGACTTTCTAGAAACATTACATCAAGGTGGCGGCATTGCTGGATGGCAGCTTCTGACATAGTCCAATATCACAACACACAACGTTGTGTACAGTAGTGGCACCGTTACACCCCCTACCCCCACTCACAATGCATAAAATTAAATTTCGTGAGGGATAAAGACAAATGTGTCTATCTGTGTTTCGATAACAATACTAAATTATTTAAAAAAACGTCGCGCTTATTCTTACTGCTTCATAAAAGTATAATAGTTATTACATAGGTTACCATTAATTAACTTTTACTTTCAAATAATAGCATTAACGAATGACACAATGTGGTGAAGACAGAGCTAGTCAAATGAATGTATGAACCTCATCTTCCACACATAATCCTCCTGTTATACAGAATAGTTTGTACTTTTTACCATGCACCTGTGATAGATAAATCGAGACATATAAATCATGTATGCTTAAATATCTCATAAAGGTTCTTGCAATACACCAGAAATTTCTTCATTTCTCACTTCATCCGAAAAGCATTGGCAAGTTGAAATCGTTCGATTTCTAACAGTTCAGAAGTAAGGTTTCCCGCAATCATGTGCTTTAGAAGCAGTAAGTATAGTGCGCGGATTTTAGCTTCATCCATTTTAAGTAAGGCTGCAGCGAGAGGGTGAAGCAACTGTCATGAGAGAGAGAAGTGGTGTAGAGGAAACATGTTTTCTAACAAGTGTATACCGTCAGTGCAGACCGTTAGTTAACTTTCGTTTTTGAGGAGTAGTAAATGCAGTGAGAAAGGCTACATCAGTCTATGAAAAATGGTTGTTACAAATAAGAAGTGCAAATTGTGTCATTGACTCATTAGTCTGAGGTTTAATAAAGCGTCTACAAAAGCTGAGTATAATTTATGTTTCATCATTTGGGAAACAAAAATTACCAAAGAAAATATTCTTCGTTGTAAAGTTCAGTTAATCGGTAAAGATGATGATTTGGTGTGTGTGTATGTGTTTGCAAGTCCTAGCTAGTATCTGGTTGCACTATGGTACTATGGTTGGAAGCTATTACTGCAGGGCGATATGTCAGGGCCAGTTATGGAGAATATGCCACCTTTTCAACTAACATATTTGCCATCATTTCATAACTGATGTCATGCTACCACATTGTTCCAGGTGGTATTGATAACTAATCTTTCTTGATATAAGTTCTTTATTACACGGTATAATTAGTGCTGAAGATAGTCATAGTTCCAGTTACTACATTAGACGATCAGGTTGATCCTTTAAATGACATGTTAAATGATTATTATTTATTGCAGTTATTTTGTATCAACTAGCTCTGAGAATCCTGAGAAACAAGAAAGCACAAGGGAAAGACAACATTCCTGCTGAATTTCTCGAACCCGGAGGAATCGAAATCAGAAGTGTGTTATATACTCCTAAGTGTAACATATGTGAAGAGGGAAAACTGTCCTTAGATTCTAGAGAAACATCATAATATTAATCCTAAAAGGAGGAATGTCTTAAAATACTAAAATTGCCGAAGTCTTAGCTTAGTGGTAAGTGCCTCATAAAATAAAGGCTTCCATTGTCATCGAATCTTCGAACAGTTGACATAATATTATCAGAGTCAGTTTGGATTCAGGAAAACCCGAAGTATCGAAGGAGGAATAATATCTTTAAACTTAATTTTAAAATGTAAATAGGCAGCTTATTTAGGTATGCAGAAAATGTTTCATAACGTAAAATGGCTAAATAAACTTTGAGTTATAGAAGAATGTAGGAATATGCACAGACACTGATATGTTCTGTGGAAGCTGTATACAAAAAGAAAGGACTTTTATTGGTGTGCGCTCTACACAGGTTATACACATGTTCAGAAATGAGTCTAGCGAGGAAGTGTGCTATAAACAATTATTCTTAATCTATTCAACGAATAGGTAGAAAGTGAGAGTGGTTTTACATGTACAAGTAAGCATGACACAGCTGTTTTATCTGAAAGTGAATCCAATCGAGGCCCATGCCAGTTGAATCTGAGTGCCCCAGAGCCAGAATGCAGTCTCCAAAGTGCTTCTCGAGGACATCAAACGCTCTACTGCTTCGATATGGGTCGAGCCCATTCTTGCACAAATCACATCTCGTCGAAATCACTGGCACTTTCGATAATGGGGATGAAATAATTTTTCAACACCTCCATGTATCATTCCGTAGTCACCAAAGGAATATCCACCGATTATTCGGTGAATGGAAATTGCAAACCACACAATCTCCTGTTGAGAGTGAAGAGACTTTTCGACCGCCAAATGTAGACTCTCAGTCACCCAATTGCGCCAATTACGCTTATTGACGAATCCACCCAACTGGAAGTGAGCTTAGCCGCTAAACCAGACTGTATTCACATCAAAGCACTGTTCGTTAATTCTGTAGACAATCGTGTTGGCGAAACATAACGGCTGTCCAATGGCCCTGGGACCTAAAAATGGCTGATAGGTCTGAATTTTATATGGGAAGAAATGCACGTCTTCAACAACAATTTCTTTCAGTATGTCCCAGTTGATTCAAAGCTGTTACGCAGCTCGTTTCACCGATTTCCTGGGGCTAGTTTGAAACAATGCAAGCGTCTTCTTGGTGTTTTCAGGCGTTTTCATCCTATTTCGACGACCGACATTGCGAACTCAGTCAGCACGAACGCTACCCGTCTCTCAAACTTGCGAATCATATTCTCGATCGTTAGCACACTTGGACCGGTTGTCTTCAGCTTGAACTCGGTCGCAACACTTCCTCTGAGCCGCAGTTGGGCTGTTATTGCTAGCACAGCAGGCCTTCACAAGCGCTCCATGTTCAGGTACGCTGTACCGTGACGTTTTCTCGCGCAAATAGACGACAACAAAAAGGCGCGCGCGCATACACGTACCAATTACAATCACGCCCCGCGGCTAACCGTACAGTTTGAACGTCATAACGCAAAGCATTCAGAAGCTATGACGATTTCTTTTCAAGGTTCAAATGGCTCTGAGCACTATGGGACTTAACATCTGTGGTCATCAGTCCCCTAGAGCTTAGAACTACTTAAACCTAACTAACCTAAGGAAATCACACACATCCATGCCCGAGGCAGGATTCGAACATGCGACCGTAGCAGTTGCGCGGTTCCGGAGTGAGCGCCTAGAACCGCGAGACCACCGCGGCTGGCTTCTTTTCATGTAGATCAAAAATTGTCATCCGGTATGAATAACGTAAATTCCTGATTTCCATCATAAACATGTTGCTGCTGTTGTTGTGGTCTCCAGTCCGGAGACTGCTTTGATGCAGCTCTCCATAATACTCTATCCTGAGCAAGTTTCTTCATCTCCAACTACCTACCGCAAACTACTATATTGGTGATGCCTTGATGCCTGAGAACATGTCCTACCAACCGATCCCTTATTCTAGTCAAGTTGTGTCATAAATTTCTCTTCTCAACAATTCTATTCAGTACCTCCTCATTAGTCACGTGATCTATCTAATCTTCAGCATTCTTCTGTAGCACCACATTTCGACACCTTCTATTCTCTTCTTGTCTAAAATATTTATTACCATGTTTCACCTCCATACATTGCTACACTCCATACAAATACTTTCAGAAACGACTCCCTGACACTTAAATCTGTACTCGATGTTAACAAATTTCTCTTCTTCAGAAACGCTTTCGTCTCCACCGCCAGTGTACATTTTATATCCTCTCGACCATCATCAGTTATTTTGCTCCCCAAGTTACAAACTAATTTACTACTTTAAGTGTCTCATTCCCTAATCTAATTCCCTCAGCATCACCCGATTTATTCGACTACATTCCATTATTCTCGGTTTGATTTTCTTGAGGTTCATCTTATATCCTCCTTCAAGACACTGTGAATTCCATTCAACTGCTCTTTCAGGTCCTTTGCTGTCTCTGACAGAATTAGAATGTGATCGGCAAACCTCAAAGTTTTTATTTCTTCTCCATGGATTTTCATTCCTACTCCGAATTTTTCTTTTGTTTTCTTTACTGCTTGCTCAATATATAGATTGAATGACATCGGGGATAGGCTGCAACCCTTTCTCGCTCCCCTCGTCACCACTGTTTCCCTTTTATGCCCTGGAGTTCTATAACTGGCATCTGGTTTCTGTACAAATTGTAAATAGCCTTTCGCTCCCTGTATTTGACCCCTGCCAGGTTCAGAATTTGAAGGAGAGTATGCCAGCCAACATAGTCTAGAGCTTTCTCTAAGTCTACAAATGCTAGAAACGTAGGTTTTGCCTTTCGTTAATAAACCATATAATCATAAACATACGCCAGTGTCTTGCTCTTACATCATTCACCTTAGGGAAATACACTTTCTTCAACTTTGGAAGGCAAAACACAACTATAAATGAAAAACGAACGTAGGGTTGTGAGTGCAGGACAGGAGACCATAAGTCTGCCGGAAAAACAGGTTACCACAACTACCCAGTGGTAGCAGGAGCAGCCTTGACGCAACCATTGTCTGTCTTACTTCCATGGATAGTGTTCCTTTGTTAACTACAGAGCTATCGCATACAGATACCTTTGAAACAGGCTCACAGAATTGACAGCCAGGGTGTAGTTCGTAAGAAACACAAGGGGTGAGGGAGGCAGATCGTGTCACTACCTGTGGGTCCTTTTGGAGGGAGCCACCTGGCTTGCAATGGCGATGCCTGGAACCTAGAACAAATGGGCGATGGAAGGATGCATGGGGCTGGTCGTTAATTCTTGCTGCTGCAAGGTCCATGTCTACATCAAAATTTGCGTGATTACTATGCTACTCACAACAAACTGCCTGGCAGAGGATTCAATGAACCACCTTCAAGCTGTCTCTCTCCCGTTCCACTCTCGAAAGGCGCGGGGGAAAAACGAGCACTTAAATTTCTCTGTGCAAGCCATGATTTATCTTATTTTATCTTGATGATAATTTCTCCCTATGTAGGTGGGCACCAACAGAATGTTTTAGCAATCGGGGGAGAAAACTGATGACTGAAATTTCATGAGATCCCGTCGCAACAAAAAACGCCTTTGATTTAATGATTGCCACTCCAATTCACGTATCACGTCTGTGACACTATCTCCCCTATTTCTCGATAATACAAACCAAACTGTCCTTCTATGAACTTTTTCGATGTTATCCGTCAGTTCCACCTGATGTCCAACCCACACAACACAGCAATACTCCAGAACAGGGGGGACAATCGTGGTGTAAGCAGTCTCTTTAGTAGACCTATTGCAATTTCTAAGTGTTCTGCCAATGAATGGCAGTCTTTGGTTTGCTCTACTCACAACATTATCTATGTCATCGTTCCAATTTAGGTTATTTGTAATTTTAATCACTAAGTATTTAGTTGAATTTACTTACTTGAGTTTTGTGTGACTTATCGCGTAATCGAAATTTAGCGGATTTCTTTTAGTACTCATGTAAATAACTTCACTCTTCTTTATTCAGGGTCAATTGTCACTTTTCACACCATACAGCTATCTTATCTAAATCATTTTGCAATTCGCTTTGGTCATCTGATAACTTTACAAGACGGTAAATGACAGTATCATCTGCAAATAATCTAAAGACGGCTACTCGGACTGTCTCCTAAATCGTTAATATAGATCAGAAACAATAGAGGGCTTATAACACTTCCTTGGGGAACGCCAGGTATAACTTCTGTTTTACTCGATGACTTTCAGTCTATTACTACGAACTGTTACCTTTCTGACAGGAAATCAAGAAACCAGTAGCACAACTGAGGCGATATGCCATAGGCATGTAGTTTGGTTAGAAGACACTTACGAGGAATGCTACCGAAAGTCTTCTGGAAATCTAAAAGTATAGAATCAATTTGCCATCCCCTGTCACTTGCCCCCATTACTCATTACTTCATGAGTATAAAGAGCTAGTTGTGTTTCATAAGAACAATATTGTCAGAATCCAAGGTGACTATGTGTCAATAAATCGTTTTCTTTGAGATAATTCATAATGTTCGAACACATATATGTTCCAAAACCCTACTGGAAATCGACGTTACTGATATGGTCCTGTAATTCAACGGATTACTCCTACTTCCGTTTTGGGGTATTGGTGTGACCTGAGCAATTTTCCAGCTTTTCGGTACGGAACTCCCTGTGAAAGAGAGGCTGTATATAATTCCTAAATATGGAGGAATAGCATGAGCATAATCTGATGGGAACCTGACTGCTATACAATCTGGACCGGAAGCCTTGCATTTATTAATTAATTTAAGCTGCTTTGCTACAACCTGGATGTCTACTTCTATGTTTATCATCTTGGCAGTTGTTATTTATTGGAATTCAGGAATATTTACTTCGTCTTCTTTGGTGAAGTTTCGGAAAACCGTGTTTAATAACTCCGCTTTAGTGGCACTGTCATCAATGACTTCCCCG
Organism: Schistocerca americana; assembly: GCF_021461395.2. Lineage (NCBI taxonomy): Eukaryota > Metazoa > Arthropoda > Insecta > Orthoptera > Acrididae > Schistocerca > Schistocerca americana. The sequence goes on from NC_060129.1 coordinate 157,517,264, forward strand.
TTGTTATCGTGCAGTGAAGGTATTGATTACGTCTCGCCACTGGCGTGCTTTATGTATGACCTGTCGCTGTCCTTGATCACCGTCAACTGTCTTCAGTGCCAACGATTGGCCGCACTGCTGCTGGAGGAACACCTGTTTCTGGAGCTGATCCGTGCGCGAAGTCTACGACCATGGAAAGGGGTTGCTTGGACGAAATATGCACTCGCGTCTACCTGTCGCTAAAGGGTTAATAAAGGTGGTGTTTGGACATTTAAGCTGCTGATTCAGAACAGCTTATACCATGGACTTCCTTTTCACATATAGGCAATTTTGAAACAGGTATACAGAATCACTGCATACACACATACACATCTTTCGTGCATTGCCTGTTAGCTTTTCCTTTCACACATTTGTAACCACACGCAGAACGTTTATATTTTGTGTTCTGTCAAACATTTAGGTGGTTATGTCACTTTGTACGAATATCCACACACAACGGACAGTGCCTAGTCATTAAATGTTATTCTCTTATGTCTCCCTACGGCCGCCACACCTACAGGACAGGTGATACACTACTCCCTACTGAGAACGTCGATCTATAGTGCACCACGATCGTCGTATTGCATGTCAAAACAATTTGGTCGCCGCGGAATCAAGGTTGGAGAGTTGTTTTGCTCTCTATGCAAGTCTGTCTGGAGACTACAGATCGTGTTCCTCGATGCTCAAAATGCACTCACAATTCTTCTCTTACGTTCCTCCTTTGGGGTTTCTGCACCGGGGGGGGGGGGGGGGGGTCAGCACAGATCAGGCGATTGCATCAGTCTACGCCTTTCATTCGTCAGTGAACACTATATTGTTATATGCATTTTATTAATTCTCTAGGATTTATCTATAATATCTGGTCTCATTCCTGAATAACGACGGATGTCTCTGCTGTATACATATTACCTCTGTTTGTTGCCAGATTTTTCTGACACAATGTTAAGGATTTCTGACACAGAATTTAAAGATTAATAGGATTAACGTTACTTGTATAGGCATTTAAGTATTTAGGAACCATGTCTAGATTTTTATATATTTTACGTACTGCACCATCGTAATTGTACCTCAAAGTGGACTACCCCTGTCGCTACAAACTTTCTTTTCGCCTCTATGCATCCACACTTCAGCACCTGACCTACTGACCACAGGAAGGTACATTTTTAATGACTTGCTTGTGCCATCCGTACTTGCAAATGCTAACAGGTATAAAAACATACGCTCTGTAACAGCTATAATTATAAGTCTGCAAATGGTGTAAGTACTGATATAGTATTGTTTAGTAGACTGTTCTCACTCACCGACAGAAATATCTGTACTTATACACCTTGCACGATGTGTGTCTGTCTATATGTAGGAAGTTAAATGGCTCTGAGCACTATGCGATTTAACTTCTGAGGTCATCAGTCGCCTAGAACTTAGAACTAATTAAACCTAACTAACCTAAGGACATCACACACATCCATGCCCGAGGCAGGATTCGAACCTGCGACCGTAGCGATCGCTCGGTTCCAGACTATAGAGCCTAGAACCGCACGGCCACTCCGGCCGGCTGTAGGAAGTTATATGATTTGGACGTATAACTAACTACACACACTAAGCATTTGCATGTTATATACACTGAAGAACCAAAGGAATTTCGTATAGCGCCCCCCCCTCCCGCCCCCCTCCCGATCATGCAGGAGTGCCGCAAGACAAGACGACGTGGCACGGCCTCGACTAATGTCTGAAGTAGTGCTGGAGGGTACTGACACCATGAATCCTGCAGGGCTGTCCATAAGTCCGTAAGAGTACGAAGGGGTTGGAGACCTCTTCTGAAAAGCACAATGCAAGGTATCCCAGATATGCTCAGTAATGTTCATGTCTGGTGAGTCTGGTGACCAGTGGAAGTGATTAAATTCTGAAGACTGCTCCTGGAGCCACTCTGTAGCAATTCTGGACGTGTGGCGTGGTGCATTGTCCTGCTGGAATTGCCCAAGTCCGTCGGAATGCACAGTGGACACGAATGGATGCAGGTGATCAGGCAGCATGCTTATGTTTGCGTCATCTGTCGGAGTCGTATCTGGACGGATCAGGGGACCCATATCACTCCAACAGCATACGCCCCACACCATTACAGAGCCTTCACCAGGTTGACCCGTCTCCTGCCGACATGCAGCATCCACAGATTGATGAGGTTGTTTCCATACTCGTACTCCTCCATCCACTCGATACAATTTGAAACGACTCACCCGGCCCGGCAATATGTTTCCAGTCATCAACAGTCCAACGTCAGTGTTGACGGGCCCAGGCGAGGCGTGAAGATTTGGGTCATGCAGCCATCAAGGGTACACGAGTGGGCCTTCGGCTCCGAAAGCCGATATCGATGATGTTTCCTTGAATGGTTTGCATCCTGATTCTTGTTGATGGCCCAGCATTAAAATATATAGCAATTTGCGGAAGCGTTGCACTTCTGTCACTTTCAACGAAATGGTTGTACGGGAAAGTCCCCACTTCATCGCTACTTCGGAGATGCTGTGTCCTGTCGCTCCTGAGCCGACAGTAACACCACGTTCAGACTGATTTACCTCTTGATAACCTGCCATTGTAGCAGTAGGAACCGATTTATCAAGTGTGCCAGACACTTGTTGCCTTTGTAGGCGTTGCCGACCACATCGTCGTGTTCTGCCAGTTTATATGTCTCTGTATTAGATTACGCAGGACTATATCAATTTCTTTGGTACTCCAGTACGTTCTTTGCGTATTGCCCGTTGGCTTTTCCTTTCATACACTTGTAACAACGCGAAAAACGTTCCGGTGGTTATGTAGCTTCGTATTTATATCCAGACATAACTTACCAGGCTTAGTCATTAAATGTTCTTCTCATATGTCTTCCTGTGAACACACACGTACTCCTTTAAAAGTACTGATCACAGACAATCGTCTTCTTTTCATATTTATCGTTTGATATACACAGACCAACGCAATACTTTTATTTCAGCCACGTTAATTACTTAAGACTGAATTTTCGAGTTATACCGAGTACTGGGCATGTGATTCATGCCGCTCAAAACAGAGGAAGTATTTCTGTTTAAATTCTGTGCAGTCAAATATTTTGGTCACTGAATTTTTTCTCCTTTTCTGTCTGGTGCACACACGAATAAATCAGAACACATTCCTACGTCTCATCAGGCCACCTGCAGCATTTGAGAAGCATGGATTCGCCAAAATTTAGTACTCAGACTTGTAGCGAACATCCCTGTGCTTTGTTGGTGGTCTCTGAAAATGTGAGACGCATCGGGAACAGCAAACCTTTCAGCTTGAACGGCATATCTGCTGGGATCATTGGGATGCGTCGTAGCAGTATATCTTTTCCTGCCATGCTCCCATTTAACATAGTGGCTTCAATGATATTATCATCGTTTTTTGCAGAAAACGTGGTGCCGCAGCAAAATCGTAGTTTCTTTATGTTTCGAAGAGGAATGACAGCCAAGCAAATTTTCAGATTTAAGCCGTGCAGCGAAAGGCCTGGCAAATCAATAAATTCAGGAACTTGATTGAATTTTTAAGAACTTAATTCTGATTCATTGCAGTATCAATACATAGAAATACAGTCGCTTCGCCTGATACTTTGTTTTAAACGCGGAAGTTGACGGCACTGACATCGATGAATAGGTATGTTTAGGGATCCGTAGTTCATGAAAGAACTAGTTAAAATGAACTATTCTGAGAAAGGATCTGTTAGAAGTGTCCTTTCTCTTACTAACATGTAGTTCGTTTACTTCTGCCTTCCCCTACATATTGGAAATTAGAATCCGTGAGAACGAATTTCCCCTCCCTCGATACTGAGCGCAGCCGACTCCCAGGACCTAGGTGTCCTTAGTCCTGACATCCTAATGGTGGACTGTGCGGACGGCATCTGACTGGAAGACTGAAACCATTCCGTCAGTTTGCAATCTCACCCCTCCTTTCCCTTTCCCTTTCCATTTATTATCCACATTAAGCAAAGTTTTTTATCAGGAGTTGAGACGTGCGTAGTTTACAATAATCTTTCTAGTATGCTTAGCGTGCCATGTTGAGTTGGCTCCAGTTCTTCTTGTCTTGGGGTCTGATTCTTTAAGATGTAAATGTCAAATCAGATCCTCTCGGTTGGTTTAAACCAAATAAATTTGAATATTGTTGTTGGAAAAATTTTTGTATGTAGATGTATTTTCTCACATTTAAGTATATCATACAGTATTTTGAGTTTTCACCTTAACAAAGCCGAAATTAAATTGTTCGCACAAAAATACCTCCCATCACGTCATAGGCATGCTTACGACTCTCTTACCCTGAGGAAATAACAATATTTCAAATGTTTTACTACTTTTCTTAACAAATGAATCCCTTGTAGTTTTATTTACATTATTAATTTGTATTATTATTTCATAAATGAATCCAGAAACAAATACAGTAAAAAGTACAGGGCTATGTAATTAAGTATAGAAATTTTAAGTGTGCCAATAATTATCAATTTGAAGTGTTTGCAAAAAAATTATTTTAACTATATATCCAGAAGTAGTACGTATCGGTTATAACATCGAAACTAAAATATCGTATGAAAATAGTTACTTTTCGTAAATTTTAGCTCGAAATATAACATACTGTATATAAAATTATCTGAAAGTTTTCAGAAAACCAACTGAGATAATACTGACCTGTCCTAAATTCGGAAAATAATACTGGTATCGACAAATACTGTTGAGGAAAACGAAATGCTAGAGGAGGACACGGTTAGAAGTTCTGTTACTTAAGTTCAGGCTCCATTTCCGAACTGTGCCAACTGTGTAGGATAGAAGAGAGAAACTGTTCCCTTAGTTCACTTAGTTCACCTCAGTCTACAGTACCTGTATGTAAACATTTCTTTCCTGTGTTAAGACTTATATATTTAATAAGAGCTAGTTTTTTCTATTTCTAGGGCTTGTTAGATAAGAAAATTAGAAAGCAGATACTCACTCTTGGTGGCAAGGAGAATACTTCCATCTTCAATGCCTCCCACATCCCCGGTTCCCAAGTAAAGGCCTAGGTTAAAACTAAAAACGCTCAGCCATGTGTGTGAAAAAGATTGCATGTAAAAAAGTCGTAGAAATGTGCACTCTGGTTTGTTTCTGAAAGTCATTCAGTTTGGTACCCCGCCTCTATCGCTGAGTTCGGCTCGCGCAGCCGTGTGATGCGGACGTCTGCTCGCGCCCCGCCTGTTCTGGAGTGCACACGCGCCATTTCCTTGTTTACCTCTTGCCGCGGTTTCGAGTACTGCGTCCCTCTTATGGGCGAGCCATGGCGCACACATAACACTGGGTAGCGATCAAAATAACATTTCAAGTTGAATATGCATAATTACGACCTTTTGAATCGAGAACTTTGCTCGGGATGATGTTTGCCTGGACCCACGGGACGTGACTGGCATTCACTTTCCCATTATCGGAAACGTTGTAGGTATCATAATTGTGTACCGATATTGAGAATCAGCACGTGCAACACCTCAACCTGACGGACATGTAGAGGCCTCCATTCGATCAGTGTCTTTGACCTTCCATTTGAGGTCCCACCAGACATCGTCATGTTGGTTTCCAAGTCATATGCCAATGTACTCAATCACCAGGTCGACAAATGGAAAATCTTTGATACCTATACTTCTCTCTATAGTGTCCATTAACTGAAAACTGAATTAGTGAAACATGTGCCATTATACCTGGTTATAGGACGACGGAGGGTCATCATCACATATGATAGGCTGTAACTAGGAAGGACATTCCGCCATAACTGTCTCTGACGCCAGCTTAGAGAGACACCACTCAACGACTCTGCCCCCATTGCGACGTCCACTGTCCATCCCGCGACCTATGCCGTGGTCACCACACGATCTTCAGCACAACTTACGTGATCCATTACAAACAAAGACTGCCATCACAGTGACTGATCCGGCACTTGTAACATCACTGTTACCAGAGTTTTCAATGAGGGGAGAACTCTCCTGCCTAGTACTGATGGCAACAATACAGAAAGAGCACCTAGTGTTGTAGCGACTTCTGCCTTCCTTCCATTGGGCAATGAGTCAACAAACAATTGCTACCATTTTAAATCTGAGCTGCATGTTCGAAACAAAGGTTGCCATGGAAGCGCCAGAAGTGGAAACGTGACACTTAGATGATTACCTTCAACAAATGGCTGTATGATGGCAATAAAATGTTCGATGACGCAAATTCCTCTGTCACCTTGGCCCACAAATGCTTCATGTAATAGTAACACAGTGGCTCATCCCACATGACTTCCGTCTTGTGACACCAACTCCACTTGTGTGTACAGTAGACGACCCACCAAACGACAGAATATCTGTACTAATGAGCTTCTGGGCATATAAGGTATAGGATGACACCATACTACCACCTTGTACCACAAAAGATAATGTCCTGAAGGAGGTACTGGGCAGAGCAACGACAGAGTTACTGACCACACTGTGGATGCCACAGCTGGTACACCCGAGACAGCTACTGACAGAGTGCATTATCACATTCCAGGTAGACATGGGAACTCAGCAGTACCGACAGGCCATGCTCAACGTCAATAACATCCATGTGGAGCATAAACTGACGAGGTTACATAATACACTGAACACAGCAGATATAGACATAGCCATCCTTCAGGAGGTATATGTCAGGGATTTTATAGAGCGTTTCGAATACGACACACACATCACCCACACATCTGGCACTGGCAGTGGCATGGGGTTCTTCTATTGATGGCTTAAGTGCCAAATACATCACTATTCTCCTTGGCAGGAGCATCATTGCGTACACTCTTCATAGCACCAAATCCATAAACATCTACACACCCTCCGGATTAGGCCATCATGGAGAATGGTCTCCTTATTTCAGGATGCCTTCATGCCACTCTTGATGGGTGTCAGGATTTCATTTTCGGTGGTGATTTTAACTACATCCAGGTAGCTAAGGGCCAACTGCCACACTACACTCTATGTGTAGCCCTCTCCACCATCGGAATCACCCTACAATTCACTGATGTGTGTGAAAATGTACATGTCGATAGGGAGGGTTTCACACACCATATCAGCCACTCCTCCAGCCACATAGATCGTAACTATCTCACATGCTCCAATGTTTGGGGCAAACAAGTCACTTAAACATGGCTCATTGGCTTTTCCTATCATGCAGCCTGTATAGGTACTTTCACCTTTCAGTGCCAGATGGTATGGCATGGGCGAGGCCACTGGAACTTGAATGTGTCTCAACTACATTTTCTTGAATGTCAACAGCTAATGGGAGCCTAGTGGACATCCTGCATCCTCCTGGCTTCCTTTTAGGGTTGCTTGATTCTGTTGATAAACCAAACAGAGGATCTAGTGTCAGTGACTATTGGCTCTGTCTTCCATGAACTCTGACATGAAGATCTTCACTGGCCTTTGGCAGCCAATTTGAAAAGTGTTACCTGCTTAGTGGTACACCACAACTAGGCATCATCATGAGGTAATTACAACTTCTGGACTTCTTTAAGTCGATACTGTGACAGGACTGCATTTATGCAGACATGGTGCATGATGGTACTCTCGGCCTCATTTTACTCCAGCGAGGACTTTGATGGGGTTGATCACTCTTATCTGGCAGTGAAGATCCAGAACATGGAATTCCCAGACAGCTCTGGGATACGACATCTTGGATTATGTACCATGGTCGTCGGTCGTCTTATACCATCTATCCTGGTCCAAGGACTGGTATGGAATGGATGCCCTGTTTCCCCAGTCCTGTACGTTGGCACCATAGATCTGTTACTTTGCTGCGTCTGCCGACACTTTATTGACTCTTGGCACCGACACTTCTCGTTCCATGGCCTAGGGGGGTGGCCTGGTCGTCCACCTACGCAACAGCAACGTTGTTGAAGCAGCAATGGGGTGGGTGGGGAGGTATCATACTCCTTCAGTAGCGTCATTACATTCACCAAATCTTGTGCACTACCTATAGTACATGGGCTGCCTACTGATTGTGTCACACCCGTGCAGGTCTGTGGCATGACAACATATCTAGGTATTGATCTATGGACCTTAACAGTAGGCATGTATTATGTTAGATCCGGCCAGAGCTCTTTGACCATCAACTCTGAACTGTGGGCTTGCTGCAAAGGACGTGCTATGCAAACATTTATGTCACATTACAAATCCTGCACATGGCCCAGACTTTCCAATTCTGCCATCAATTGTGAGTCGAGGCATGTTGTTTAAGGTCAGCTATGAGTTCCTCATACTTGTGAAGGGCAAAGGAGGCCTCAATATCTGTCAGCTCCTAGATCAAAGAACAATCTTGCATGTCAAGATGCGGCTACGTATTCTGACTTGCCTCACCAGTCTATTGAGAGGACCCTTACCCCAATCTCTCTCATTGCTACAGAGCCACTGACAGATGTTGCAGCACCTTTTTCCTACTTATGCTATTTCTTTCTTGAATACAGCTACATCCAGATCCTGCTTCCCCCTCCACAGCCTAGCGTAGTGTATGCGTTGCTGCAATCGCACCTTTCACCAAATATACCTGAGAAAACATATGACCTCTTCTGGTGGAATTCAGTGTGGAGGAAAGTGCAGACCCCTATGCTCATGTCAGATGTTCAGTCCACCTGATACATGACTGTCAGTGGAAAGCAAGTATGAAAGACGCGTCTCTACCAGATACATCTGGTAGCATCGCCATTATGTACCACATGTGGAGTACAACGACGGCCATCTAAGCGAGGCGAGTGATGTTTAGCCTTTGGTCCACCAGATGTTGATATCATCTCATGCATGAATCTTGACATCATTACAGCACAAATGATTCTCATCCCTGGCACGGACTATTATTTGTGGACTAAGATCTACTCAGTAATTTGGATTCGTGGACACACTGTCCACTACCTGTCAGGTGGTGGTGAAAAATGATCTCTCAGTATCTGGAAATACCTTAACGACCAACAGTGTGAAGTTTTGAACAACCGTAAGTACCAACGATATTAATCGAAATTTCTTCAGAGCACTTCCTGCAACAACCCTTGTAGCTGGATCACCCATACTACAAGCATCTGACATACCTTTCTTTCCTCCATTGTACAGAGATTCCCACAGCAGTTATTTGTACACACTTGTGAAGAGATAAGCATCAGTGACCTATAAATACATCTCCCAGTGATGTTCAAGGTGATGTCTTTGTGAGGATGTGTTGGTGCGACAGAGATGACTAAAAAAAAGAGATGGTAGATGTTAATGGTGTCTTACTGATTGGGGCCTACACATGAAGTGGTGGATATTATTTGGTTTTGGGGGGGGGGGGATGCTTCTTATTAAGTTTAAGGTAACAGTGGCGATACCATTGGCTTCTTTTCCTTTGTAGGCCTAGGTGTAGTAAGGAATGTGAGGAATGTGGTAAAAAATGTGGTCAGTACAGCGTAGCTGATATTTTCTCCACTCAGAGATTGGTTGTTGTGTTGACTTCACCATCATTTCATCCACATTGACACGCAGTCGCCAAAGTGGCTTCAGCTGAAATACCTTGCAACAAGTCGCTGTACTCTGCCAAGTGGGTCTCCTGGCCTGGCCACATGCATCATCATTTTATTCAGTTTTGTAGGCAATGAAATTATTAAATTTTGCTTTCAAATTATTAGTTTGTAGGCATTTATTAGTGCTCTTGTTTCTTGACCCCTTTACATAAAAATTAATTATGTAACTAATTTGAAATGGTTGATCGAACTAATTCAATAGGAAGAAATATCTCTAAAGGAGTATTTGCGTACAAAATGTCTAACGATCTTTTTAAAATTCTGTGGGATATTTCGAGAAATTGGAGGATCATTTTGTATGTGATTGCTCTGACTTTGTGGACGTTTGTTGGCAATGTGATACAGTGTGATGATTTATCGGTTGTTATTCTCCCATTCCAAATATAAAACAACTGTGCAGCACAACGTTCAACAAATGCATCATGTTGCAGTCGCTCATTCATATTCATCTCCAAAGTCAGATTTGTACCTCTTGCCGTAATACTGATGGTTGAGAAGTGCTTTCACTTCATCAGTGGCTGCTGAATACGGTAACATTTAGAAATGTTTCACCAAACGTCTTGTCTCGCCCACCTCTTACAGAACTGTCATTTTGCCAATTGACTGTTGCACAATTAACATCTACTTCAGCAATGAGAGTATGACTTGGAAACTTATGTACTAGTGAACTTAGGTTTTCTCTATAACTTTTTGGTTGCATCTGGAGTAAGTCTAGAAAATGATACAAGGACCAGATTCGAAATTAATACCCGCCCTTGATACTTTCTCAGACAGAGAAGTTAAAAAATGGTCACTACTCAGTTACTGACGAACACTGTTTCAACTCCCTCACTTGAAAGTCGAATCGAAGACATTACTCGTACCGACCGCCGTGTGACTGTGGAAACTATAGTCGATGAGGTTCCAGTTACTACTGGTACAGTTCATAACATTATCGGTAACAAGCTGAAGTACCGTAAAACATGTGCAAGATGGGCCCCAGAGGAGTTGACGCGGCTACGCAAGAAAACAAGGTTGAGAGTGTGGACAGAGCTAAAGGAACGTTATGAAAGAGAAGGTGAGCACTTCCTCAACAAAGTTTTAACTTGTGATGAAACTTGGGTTCACTGTTGTGAGCCAGAATCAAAAAGACAAAGCACGGATTGGAAGAACATCAACTCACCTGTCAAGAAAAAATTAAAAACCAAAGCATCAGCAGGAAAAGTCGTGTTGACGGAGTTTTGGGATGCTGAAGGTCCAGTTTTTTGTGATTATCTCAACGATTAGCGTACAATCAACAGCTAATACTACTCGGATTTGCTTTTAAATGAGGTGAAGCCAGCCATGAGAGAGAGAGGTCGTGGATCTCAAAGGAGAGGTGTGATTCTCCAGTAAGACAACGCACGTCCTCATATTGCTCAACTAACACATGAAACCATCGACAAAATAGGCTGGGAAGTACAGCCTCACCCCCCTTACAGTTCTGATTTAGGACCTAGTGATTAGTGATTTCCATTTGTTGGGTGCACTGAATCAGGCATTACATGGGAAGATGTTCGAGGACAACGAGGACATGAAAAAGTTTTTGGGAGATTGGTTGAAACATGTAGGTAAATAGTTCTTGGGAGCCGGCATGAAAAAGCTTGTAGCCCAATGGCACATGTGCTTAGATTTTCAAGGGAATTATATTTGAAAAGTAGAAAAAGTATTGTTGCGAAAAAATAAACGTTATTTTCTCCAGACCAATTTGTCTCTATAATTATTGAATGACCCTCGTTTAATGCGTCGTCAAAAGAAACTGTTGTTTTGTCACATATGGCTGGACTGACTATATTTATTGCTAGATTGGGATTGCGATCTATAGCAGTCTAGCTACATGTGGTGATTTATGGTGAGGTTTGTGGTGGTACTGCGCACCCGATAATAATATCCGATCTATTTGCGTATTTAATTACATTCTCAAAGTGTTTTACTACACTTGCACCTTCCAAAACTGAATAAAATGCAGAGTATGATGAGCTATTCCTGCCAAATAAAGAGACTCAAGCACAGAAAATTGTTATGAAAATTGAATTTTGTAAATAAAAACTATAGCCTCTGCACTGTAACTGACACTATTGGATGATACGGAAAGTCATCCTGCTGCATGACCATTATTACTGAACGGTATTCTCCTTCTTATTCTCGTCCATTATCTAGCCTTTCCAATCGCCATGTAGGTCACTATGAAGATAGTCTTCAGTTGAATGGTGGGTTAGAGCGTAAGGACTGATTGCTTTAAACTAACGTTGACATTTGTAGCAAGTACTGTGCATTGCGTGTTACAAGCTTGGTGACAGTTTTTGTGACTTTATGCCAACACATGAAACATATGTTTTCCAAAGTGCTTACTTCAGTTACTTAGTGAATCTAAATCCGACATGTGAAACAAACCTACAGCAGATCAACACTCAATATTATACAGTTTTATGACACGAATGCTTCAGTTGATTTTTCTACATCTTTTCTTGACCGAATTAATGTTCGTCGCCCTAGACGAGAGACTGTATTTGTGGAACGCACAGGCCTAAATAAGCACAGTTACAGGAAGCTTAATACAGCCACCATGCCACAGGTTACCATCCACATGTCTAAAGTGGTCCTATTGCTTCAGTTGTTTCTTTCATATAATCAGGAAAATTTTTTATGGGGGGGGGGGGGGGTGCCATCAGTCTTCTGACTGCTTTGATGCGGCCGTCACGAATTCCTCTCCTCTGCAACCGTTTTATCTCAGAGTAGCACTTGCAACCTACGTCTGGGCGTATTCCAGTCTCTGGCTTCCTCTACAGTTTTTGCTCTTCACAGTACCATGGAAGTCATTCCTTCATGTCTTAACGGATGTCCTATAATCCCGTCCTCTCTTTTTGTCAGTGTTTTCTACCTATTCCTTTCCTCTCCGATTTTGCGCAGAACCTCCTCTTTTCTTACCCTATCAGTCTACCTAATTTTCAACATTCGTCTGTAGCACCACATCTGAAATGCTTCGATTCTCTTCTGTTCCGGTTTTCCCAAAGTCAATCTTTCAGTACCATACAGTGCTGTGCTTCAGACATACATTCTCAAAAATTTCTTCCTCAAATGAAGGCATATGCTTGATACCAGTAGACTTCACTTAGCCAGGAATGCCCCTTTTGCCAGTGCTGGTCTGCTTTTGATGTCCTCCTTGCTAGAGCCATCATTGGTTATTTTGCTGCCTAGCTAACAGATTTCCTTAACTTCATCAGCTTCATCAATCCTGATGTTAAGTTTCACGCTGTTCCCTTTTCTGCTGTTTGTCATTACTTTCGTTTTTCTTCGATTTACTCTCAGTCTATATTCTGTACTCATCAGATTGTTCATTGCATTCAGCATACCTTGTAATTCTTCTTCAATTTCACTGAGGGTAGCAGTGTCGTCAGCGATTCGTGTCGTCGATACCCTTTCACACTGAATTTTAATACCACTCCTCAACCCTTCTTTTATTTTCATCATTGCTTCTTCGATGTACAGATTGAACAGTCGTGGGGCAAGTCTACATCCCTGTCTTACATCCGTTTCGGTTAGAACGCTTCGTTCTTGTTCGTCCACTCTAATTTTTCCCTCTTGGCTCTTTTATATATTGTATATTACCCGTCTCTCCCTATACCTTACCCCAATTTTTCTCAGAATTTCCCACATCTTGCACCATTTTACATTGTCGAACGCTTTTTATAGGTCGACAAATCCTATGAATGTGTCTTGATATTCCTTTAATCTTCCTTCCAGAACCAATCGCAATGTCAGAATTACCTGTCATTTACCTTTACCTTTTACAAGGCCAAATAGATCGTCATTTAGCGCATGCTCAATTTTCTTTTCCATTCTTCTATGTACTATCCTTGTTAGCAACTTGGATGCATGAGCTGTTAGGCTGATCGTACGATAATTCTCACACTTGTCAGCTCTTGCTGTCTTCGAAATTATGTGTATGATGTTTTTCCGAAAGCCAGATGGCATGTCCCCACACTCATACATTCTGCACACCAACGTCAAGAGTCGTTTTGTTGATGGTGATTTTAGAAATTCTGATGGAATGTTATCTACCCTTTCTACCTTAGCTCTCTTAAATTCTTTTTCTGGTACTGGATCCCCTATCTCTTCTAAATCGACTCCTGATTCTTCTTCTATCACATCAGACGAATCTTTCCCCTCTGCATTTAACTGTGGAATTCTCATTGCACTGCAAACTCCACACGGGGCAATGAGAATCCCCTATCTCTTCTAAATCGACTCCTGATTCTTCTTCTATCACATCAGACGAATCTTTCCCCTCTGCATTTAACTGTGGAATTCTCATTGCACTGTTAAATGCAGAGGGGAAAGATTCGTCTAATGTGATAGAAGAAGAATCAGGAGTCGATTTAGAAGAGATAGGGGATTCTCATTGCCCCGTGTGGAGTTTGCTGGTCTCCCATCGGGCGCCTCCCCAGGTGGCGGATAGGGGAATGCTCACCAGATATGGTGGGTACCGGGGAAATAAAATACCCGGGGTGGACCAAAACTAGCAACTGCTGCCTTGTAGTATGATATTGGCTTATCAAAGGCTAAAGGAAGAAAACCTTGAGTAAAAATTACCTGGTCCTCTGGGTTGGGGGTTGTGCAGTGGGCCAGCTCCTCACTCACATAAAAACATAAAAATGCTAAAAAACCTAATAATATGCCTCGGAAAAATTGGAACTTTGGACGACGAACTGGCGATGAGAAACGGAAAATTATGTTTGGATGCTGGAATGTGCAAATGTTTCCACTAAAATAAATTTACTACTTGCAGAACTTGACATGTTCAACATGGATGTTGTCGTACTCTCTGAAACAAAGAAGAAAGGCCAAGGAGAAGAAGAACTGGATAATTATTTACATATCTGGAGTGAGGTATCAAAAGCAGTAAGAGCCAAAGCAGGAGTCTCCATTATGATAAAGAAATCATGGAAAGAAAGAATCACAAATTGGACATTCATCAATCAACGTATTATAACCGTTGAAATGGCATTATTTGCTAGGGAAGTTGTGATTATTGGCGTATATGCACCCACGAACGACACAAAAGATAAGGAGAAAGATACATTTTGGGACACCCTCAGGGAGACTATTGAAAAAATCCCAAGAAGAAAGGAACTGATTATCATGGGAGATCTGAATGGAAGGGTAGGAATTAGAGAATCTTGTAGAATAGTAGGAAAACATGGAGAGGACGAATGTAATGACAATGGGGAACGATTGATTGCAATTTGTGAACAATTTGATCTAAAAATTACCAACACATTTTTCAAACATAAGGACATTCATAAATATACTTGGCAACAGAACACCAAAGACCTTCGTTCTATAATAGATTATATTATCATTAGGCAAACAAGTAGTTTCAAAGCAGTAGACGTCAGATCTTATAGGGGAGCCCAGTGTGGATCAGACCACTATCTAGTTAAAATGAAGTCTTTCTGGCCATGGAAGAATGCAAGGAGTGACACAAGTAACATAAATAAAACAAACCACATTGAGAAAGATGAAAATTTACCTTTTAATATTGACAGCCTACAAGACGAAAGTATCAGAACACTCTTTGCGGCCAGGATGGAAAGGAAACTGGTTGAATCATTTGAAGGAAGTACAGAGGAAATATATGACTATATAAAAGCTAATGTGAAAATCATAGCAACGGAGGTGTTGGGTAAAAAAGATAGCAACCACAACCGTGCAGCATAGTGGTGGTCAGAGGAACTAGAGGTCCTAGTTAGAGAAAAACGAAATGCGTTCCTTCAGTGGTTGAATGATAAATCAGAAGAAACAAGATCAATATACAAGGAAAAGAAGAATGAAGTGATGAAAAAAATAAGGATGGCAAAAAATGAAGCATGGGAAAGAACATGTGCCAAGGTGAATAGCAAATTAGGATTTGGGAGAGCAAAAGAAGCGTGGTCAGTATTGAAAGGGCTTCGACAGGATACAAAAAGCAAAACTAATCTCCAACTGATAACACAAAAGGAATGGGAAGAGTATTTCCAAAAATTATTAAATGAGGACAGAGAAGAATATCTAGGAGAAGGAACAGGGGAAGATAAAGGACATGAAGATGATGAGATCCAGATTTTAGAAAGTGAAGTACTTCAGGCGTTGAGAACAGGAAAGAATGGTAAATCACCGGGACCAGGCAATATCAATCTGGAGTGTCTGAAATATGGTGGTGACAAAATTGTGAAACTGATAACACAGCTCTTCAACAAAATGATACATGGAGATTCAATACCCAACGAGATAAAGCTAGGTTACATTAATACAATATTTAAGAAAGGGGATCGCAAAATTTGTTCAAACTATCGAGGAATTTGTGTTACAAACACATTAATGAGAATTTTTGCGAAAGTAATTAAAAACAAACTGGAAAAAAATTTTAGAACCCAAGAAGAACAATGTGGATTCACGGCTGGGAGATCATGTGTAGACCATATTTTCACATTACGACAGATTTTGGAGAAACATAGGGAAAAATCAAAAAATATAGGATTAATTTTCATAGATCTAGAAAAAGCATATGATACTGTTCCAAGAAAATTACTTTGGAGAGCACTACATATGGCAAACATAAACCCTCCCTTGATTAAAATAATACAACAGATGTATAAAGATAACATTTGCCAAATGAAAGTTGGTAATAAACTTTCACAGAAATTTAGAACAAGCAAAGGCCTTTTACAAGGCTGTCCCATGTCACCATCATTATTTAAAATCTATATAGATATTAGCCTTAGAACATGGTCTCGTAAATGTAATAGTATGGGATTAGAAATAAGAGATGGAGTTTACCTACATCATTTATTATTTGCTGATGATCAAGTAGTCGTAGCACAAGATGGGGAGGATGCTAACTATATGTGCAATCAACTAGCAGTAGCATACAAAACTTGGGGTTTGAAGATTAATTACGAAAAAACAGAATACTTGACTAATGATTCAGATGAGCTATACATTGAAGGAAAGAAAATCAAAAAGATAAACACTTTCTGTTATTTAGGATCCATTTTAGAAATCGAGGGAAAATCAGAGTCAGAAATCAATAAAAGAATTAGTAGCGGACGGAGGGTCATTGGGATGCTTAACTCAGTCTTATGGAGCAGGAATGTAATGAGCAGAACTAAAAAACTAATATACAAATCCATATTAGAGAGTGTGGTTCTGTACGGAATGGAGACCTGGACAATTAACATGAAGCACATTAAAAAATTACAAGCTCTAGAGATGGACTTTTGGAGAAGATCGGCAAGAATCTCCAGGAAAGAAAAGATAAAGAACACCGAAGTAATAAGGAGAATGGAAATAAAAGAAAGAATATATGACGTAATGGATAGGAAGAAATTACAGTTGTACGGGCATATACGACGAATGGAGAAAACCAGAATACCAAAATTGATACTGGAGTGGGAACCGGAGGGGAGAAGAAGAAGAGGACGACCTATGACAGCCTGGCTCCAAAATCTACAAATGGGCGCAGAGGAAGAGGACGCACAAGATCGAAACACCTGGAGAAATATTTTGAGATTATAGTTTAAGAACGTTTATTGTTTGTGTTGTAATTTCCAAGTAAATTATTATGTTGGAGATAAGCCTCTGTAATGAGGAAAAGCTCAAAATAATAATAATTCTCATTGCACTCTTTATGCTATCACCCTTGCTTTTAAGGTCACCGAAAGTTGTTTTGATGTTCCTACATTCTGAGTTAGTCCTTCCAACAACCATTTCTTTTTCGATTTCTTCGCATTTTTCATGCATCCATTTCGTCTTAACTTTCCTGGACTTTCTGTTTATTTCATTCCTCAGCAACTTGTATTTCTGTATTCTTGAATTTTTCTGAACATTTTTGTACTTCCTTCTTTCATGAAGTATTTTCTCTGTTACCCATGGTTTCTTCGCACTTACCTTCTTTGAATCTACATTTTTCATTCCAACTTCTGTGCTTATCCGTTTTAGAGACGTGCATCCGTGTTCAACTGTACTGCCTACTGAGCTATTCCTTATTGCTGTATCTGTAGTCTTAAAGAACTTCAAGAGTGTTTCGTCATCCCTTAGTACTTCCGTATCCCACTTCTTGGTGTATTGGTTCTTCCTTACTAATCTCTTGAACTTCAGCTTCCTCTTAATCACTAGTATACTGTGATCTAGTCTATATCTGCGCCTGGGTACGCCTTACAATCCAGTATCTGACTTCGGAATCTCTGTCTATGATGCAATCTAGCTGAAATATTCCTGTATCACACATTCTTTTCCAAGTACACTGCCTCCTCCTGTGGTTATTGGACATAGTATTCGCTATTACTAGCTGAAATTTAATACAGATGTCAGTTTGTCTTCCCACCCCCTCATTATTTGTCCCAAGTCCCTATTCTCCTTTAACCTTTTCTTCTACTCCTTCCCCTACAACTGAATTCCAGTCCCCAATGACTATTATATTTCCATCTCCGTGTATATACTGCATTACACTTTCAGAATCTTCATATCTTACTCTATCTTCATCTTCAACTTGCGATGTCGGCATGTATACCTCAACTATCGTTGTCAATATTCGTTTGCTATCGATTCTGATAAGAACAGCCCTATCACTGATATGTTGATTGTAACACACTCTTTCCCATACCTTCCTACTCATAACAGATCCTACTCCCGTTATACCATTTGTTGCTGGTGATATTGCTCTATACCCATCTGACCAGAAATTCTTGTCTTCTTTCCATTTAACTTCACTGATACCATCTATATCTAGATTGAGACTTTATATTTCCCTTTTCTGATTTTCTAGCATTCTACCACAATAAAGCTCCTGACATTCCTTTCCAAGCCTCGTGGAACGTTATCGTTTACTTGCTTATTCAGTATTTCCCTCATAGTCACCTCCCCCTTGGCAGTCCGCCTCCCCTCCCTTACTTACTACTTACTTACTACTCGTGTTGGCGTATTAGTCCCGCCACGTTAGACGAGTAACCGCCGAGGACATTTTAGTTCGGGTCCTCTACCGCACATCTCATACTGCCTGAGTCGCCCGTTGCCCTGGATAAACGCGATACCCAGGGATGAGGTAGAAAACAAGCAGTTTTACGGGTAACTGCCGTGCGGTCTGCCAAGGGGCTCATCGTATCTCCCGTAGGAGAACTCGGATACTAGTTCACGCGTGAACCGACACCTCAGACGACTACCCCAGCAGCTACCCCATAGCTCCCCTTTAAAGGGTACTCGTTTCAACAAGATTTCTCTTGTCACATTGACGAGTTACTGTCCGAGGTCGCTTCGCGATCGCGAAACTCTACCACACCTCTCCTACATACCAGAGAGCGCCCGTTGCCCGTGGGTTCTACCTTTTGAGGCGCGGGATTGGGTAGCTTCCGGCAGTTTTGTGAGTAAACGCCGTGTGGTCTGCCAAGGGTACATCGCCGTTACCACACAGGGTTCGGATACTAGTTCACGCCACCACGTGAACCGACACCTCAGACGGCTATCCCAGCGTTTACCGCTTGTTCGCATGGTATTTTACCACCACGCTACTCGTGTTAGCAAGACTCCTCTTGCAGCGCGTGACGAGTTACCGCCGAGGTCGCCGACGCGATCCTCTACTGCACTGACGATCTGCCAGTCTCGCCCGTTACGACCTAACTCATGTGAGCTAGGGATTGGGTAGAAACATGACAGTTCTAAGGGTAGTTGCCATGCAGTTGACAGGGTAACATCGTGGCCAAAAGGCTCTCGGTTACTAGTGATTCCCACGTTAAAGAACGTGGCCCGACCCCTCTGACGATGGCCCTGGCCAACAACCCTCTTTACCATGGACTATTCCGGCACCACCTATTCAGCATATTCGGTAGCAACCCTCCACTACAGAGGGCCCCATAACAGTCACTTATTCAGTATATTCCCCACACCCCCGTCCTAGAGATCCAAATGGGGGACTATTATGAATTATTTTGCCAATGGAGAGATCATCACGACACTTTATCAATTACAGTTCACAAGTTCTATACCTTCTGCATCCTCATGCCGTTGATCATTGCTGATTGTTCCGCCTTTAGGGGCAGTTTCCCACATCAAGGACAAGAGAGTACCATGAACCTCTGTCCACTCCTGCGCCCTCTTTGACAAGGCCGTTGGCAGAATGAGGTTGACTTCTTATGCCAGAAGTCTTTGGCCGCCAATGCTGATCATTAATCAAAACTAGAGTGATGGCGTGTTTCTAACCAGGGACCGACGACAGTTTGATTACTAATCATAGATGCTATCCCAAGAGTATGGGTGCATCAGTATACATACTAATCTCTTTCCATAACTTGTCTGATATCCTCATCACATGGTCTGTTCTCTTTTTCTGTCTACAACAACACCTCATCAAACATATCATTTGTACTGAGTGGACCCTTTCTTTTATTCACATTGTCAGTGTCCATTCTTCTGCCTTGTGTGTCACAATGTTTTGTACAAATAACTGGTACAGCCACTTCCTTGGAATTTTGGATGTATTTTCACTTCCCACCTTTCAAATTTTTAGTCGTCAAAACTGTGACACTACTTTGGGCTGCAAATTAATGTCACACTATCTGTTATCAACTTCGTCATTGTATACACACCATGCGGCGTGGGTCGATTACGTTTGTTTGGAAGGTTCCTTCAAAGTGTTGTGCATATCAATAATAATTCGCATACAACAGACTATTGCAACCTAGCCCGCCGATGTGGCCAAGTGGTTCTAGGCACTGCTGCTATGGTCGCAGGTTCGAATCCTGCCTCAGGCATGGATATGTGTGACGTCCTTAGGTTAGTTAGATTCAAGTAGTTCTAAGTCTAGGGGACTGATGACCTCAGATGTTAAGTCCCATAGTGCTTAGAGCCATTTGAACTATTTGAACTGCAACTTACTCGTATTCTAGGGCAGTGAACCACTGGTTGGAGTCATTATCAGGCAGACGTGTCGGTAGGCAGGAAACGAGTTTTAGGGAAGTTCGATGGCACTATTTGTAAAAAAATCCGCAGTTCTTGGTGTTAACGTTGCTGTCCTTGGATCACGGAGTCTTGGGTTCGATTCCCAGCCAGGTCGGGGATTTTCTTTGGCCCGGTACTGGTTGTTTGTGTTGTCCTCATCATTTCATCATCATCCGGGAAATAGCGCGACCAAACAGCGAAAAGATTGGGCGCTCATAGCTATGCCGTTGAGAACCTCACTACACAAATTTTCCGTAAACCCAATTTGGATAAATATAAAAACCGGTATTGAAGGTAAATTGTGCTACACTTCATGTGGCTGCTTTCTTTATCAGTGCAGAGATCCCTGGAATACGATAGTGGGACTATTTTCTTTTTGCTGTCCTCTCATGATACCGGTAGTAAAGGCTACTGCAGTTACAGCATGATAAACTGATAGTAACCATACAATAACGCTGATACGTCTGCTAAATATGCTGTCAGATAATTGTTACTCAGAAGTGGAAGACAATTGGAAAATTGCGTCAGATAATAATTCACATCTAGTACAACCGACCGGTATTACTCCAAGAGCACTAATGGAATATAATTAAAACCAAGAGACAGTGATAGAAATACGATAATTTATGGTTGTCAAACCTCTCTGACGTATGCAAAAATAATTATAATAATGTATTCTAGTTAATATTTACCTGTAATTCTAGGAGCATTGTACCAAAACTATGTACCAGGTACTTGCAGATAATCTGACGATAGCTATTTATCATAGCAGGCCTATTGTGACGAATAAAACGATCTCCTGTAGCATCGCTTTTAGAAATATAATTACATATTGTCCTTGAATGACATACTCAATGCAGCAGGTACAAAAGGCTATAAATTGAATCAGTACTTGTATGGTGTTTTACTATACATTGTGCTTTTGGGATTATCAACATTTCTCCAGCAATATCCGCACTCTAAAAAATGTTGAACTACATGGCAGTATATGCTTCCCATTGTACGACATCGTGCGGCCGTTAATCCATTGCTGTCGGGGTATTCTGGGAGAAATGCGTGATGGAAATCCGTTCTGGTTGCCATGTATGAGGTCTTACTTCGTTGATAATCATTCAATGAGAATACACTGAGGCGACAAGTGTCATGGGATAGCGATATGCATATATTAGGTGGCGGTAGTATCGCGTACACAAAGTACACTATGTGATCAAAAGTATCCGGACACCTAGCTGAAAATGACTTAAAAGTTAGTGGATCCCTCCATCGGTAATGCTGGAATTCAATATGGTATTGCACCAACCTTAGCCTTGATGACACCTTCCACTGTTCAATCAGGTGCTGGAAGGTTACTTCGGGAATGGTAGCCTATTCTTCATGGAGTGCTGCACTGGGCAGAGGTCGGTGGGTGAGGCCTGGCACGAAGTCGGCTTTCCAAACCATCCCAATGGTGTTCTATAGGGTTCAGGTCAGGACTCTGTGCAGGCCACTCAATTACGGGGATGTTTCTTGGTGTAATCACTCCGACACAGGCCGTGCGTTAGGAACAGGTGCTCAATCGTGTTGAAAGGTGCAATCGCCATCCCCGAATTTCTCTTTAACAGTGGGAAACAAGAAGGTACTTAAAACACCAATCTGGAAAAGTGCTATGGTAGTGCCACGCAAAATAAGAAGGTGTGCAAACGCCATCCATGAAATTCACGACCACACCATATCAGCACCACCTCCAAATTTTACTGTTGGCACTACAGATGATGCAGATGTTCACTGAGGCATCCGCCATACCCACACCCTGCCATCGGACTATCACATCGGAAAAAGTGGACCTAGGGATAATTGGGAGTGTGGAACTCCCGCTTACAGACGTATGACACAAGTGACAGCCAATCACCTGACCACGTTCGAAGTCTGTGAGTTTCGCGGGGCGCCCCATTCTGCTCTCTCACGATGTCTAATGACTACTGAGGTCGCTGATATGGAGTACCTGGCAGTAGGTGGCAGCACAATGCGCCTAATATGAAAAACGATTGGTTTTGGGGGTGTCCGGACACATATGATCACACAGTGTATGACAGGACAGCGCATTGTCAGAGCTGTCTTTTATACTCAGGTGATTCATGTGGAAAGGTTCTTGTCGTGATTGGCCCCACGGCGTTAATTAACAGACTTTGAATGCGGAATAGTAGTTGCAGCTAGAGTCATGGGACATTATATTTCGGAAATCGTTAGGTGATTCAATATGGCGAAATCCAAATCGTCAAGACTGGGCCGAGAATACCAAATTTTAGGCATTATCTCTCACCACGGACAACGCAGTGGTCGCGGCCTTCACTTAACGACCGAGAACAACAGCGTTTGTCAGCAGCAGCCTAGAGTTGTCAGTATTATCAGCCAAGCTAACCTGCGTTAAACGACTGCAGAAGTCATTGTGAGACGTACGATGAACGTATCTGTTAGGACAGGGGAGCAGAATTTAGCGTGAATGGGCTGTACCAGTAGACGACCGACGCAGGTACCTCTGTAAACAACTCGATATCGCCTGCACCACCTCTGTTGGAATATTGACATTAGACTTCTGGAAATCCGCGAATTGATCACATGAGTCCAGATTTCAGTTGCTAAGAGCGAACCCTACGTAATTATGGGCCCAGGTTGACAGCAAGCCGCTGTCCAAGTCGGGGACGGCTCCACAATGTTGTGGGCTGTGTTTGCATAGAGCGTATTGGCTCCTCTCGTCCAACTGAGCCGATCGTTGCCTGGAAACTGCTATGTTGTGCTGTTTGCAGACCATTTGCAGCCATTCACGAACTTCATGTTGCCTAACAACAACGGAATTTTTATGGATGACGGTGTCCCATGTCACCGGGCCACAAAAGTTCACGACTGGTTTTAAGAATTTTCTGCACAGTTCGCGCGATTAACTGCCCTCCCAGATCGGCCGACATGAGTGGAAAAAAATATGGAACATAATCGAGACGTCACTTTGTCATAAAATCTTCCAATGGCAACATTTCTGAAGTTTGTAACGTATATTCAACTAATATATGTAACGTAGCTATAGCCAAAATTGCCTATGTTCATCTGTGAAACTGGACTCGGTAAGCAACGTGGGCTATCAGTAAGCGGAATCTAACCTTCATTACGCTGTGTGCGTGTTGTATGAGTGTCATATTCACTGTCATATCAGCCCTCAGCAGATCGTTACATAAAACCTTAAAACTAACATTTGGATAAGCTATCTGTATGCGTATTTTAATATGAAAAACTACAGGAACAAATGAACCTGAAACAGTACCCAAATTATCTGACTGCGTTTTTGAACCAGAATTTACAGGTGATACAGAATCTGACTTGTGCAACGGAACTCACTGGATTAGAGTACATGACATGTTGTGGTGAGTCAGTGTCTCTGTTTTGGCCCTAAGTTCTGCACTCACCTCTTTAGATGACTGTCTTTTTCCATGTCGTTTACAGCAATTCTCAGCAGTATGCAGCAGCAGCGGCTAAAGCTTATTGTTACTAAGAGTAAATTTAATAAAAAGTAGTTTGCTCGGGCCCTGTTGACTACTAAATAACTTGTGAGAACAGATTTTATCAATTAACTCTATTGTAAACTTCAGAATCATCATGAACAAGTATTAATAGTGACAATGACAAATGACGTATGTGTCAATAATGGCTGAGTGCCAGATTAACTAATTATTTCAGTTTCATAATTGCGTTAACATTTAGTAACCACAGCATATTATTTATATGTCGAGAATATTTATTATTATTTGGAAGATAAGGAGCCTTCTTTCACTGACAAGCGAAACATGGGATTATTGCAAACTCGAACTAACAATCACGAGTCTAACCTTGTAATTGCTTTTGCGCTAGGCTTGCGAATTTTACCTGGAATTCCATCTCCAAGCATAGTTAAGCCACCTAAATCTCTCCTGGCTGTATAAATGACATCAGGCCTCGAGTTTGGTGAGATCCGCCGTCACAGCCGTGAGGGCACCGTGACACGCCTTCTGTCTCCGAGGTCTCGACCGACACCACTGCTTCCACTCCCGCAGACACACCTCGTCCCACAACAATGCGCTCCCATCTTTCGTCCTCATATTGTTACTACCGATATCTGAGTGCTTACACAATGGGAAGAATAGCGTTGAGTTGGATATATTGTTTCTTGTAGTGGAGAGTTCTGACCCACTCCTTACAAGTTAGGGACGGCTGTAGAGGGAGCATGGTTCAGTATTTCGGCAGGGGCCTTCCAGCGACTTGTTGAGTCAATGCGACGTCGAGTTGCTACGCGCCGGCGAGCAAATGGTGGTTTGACACGGTATTAGCAGGTATCTCAAGACTTTTGTTACCTCATAGTGTTAAATCGTGTAAAAGTGTACATTCTGTCCTAGTGACCTGTACACTGTAGATACAAAATATTGGATGTAGAACGTAAACCATTAAGAGGTTAAGCCTTAGGTCTGTTCAGTCTGGGCAACTTATGCCTACAAATCAGACTGATGAGCTGTCTATGACCGTGGTCCTTGGTCCTTGTCATCGCCATACAGCCAATAATTCCACCTGCTACTGCCACAGATGTATCCTGATGGTATCACCAGTTCTTCATTCGAGCAGCTACTCCACTGGCCCCACAGGGCTGGGTGGAACCTTCTCCAGACTTCCTGGCTGCATAGAAAAGATGAGGTGGTTCCAGAATTCGAACTCTCGTCCTCCCACACTGAAGGCAATGACGATAACTATCCGGCTATGCTGGCGGCCAAAAAAAAAAAAAAAAAAAGTCTAACTCGTCTACGCTAAAACAACTCATGTGTAGGTTTTAAATGAAATCTCACTGAGGATTGAATATGCAGCAGGATTTTGGGACATGTATTGTATTCGAACATTATGAATTACCTCGAAGCAAAGAGTCTATTGACACACAGTCAACAATGATTTACAAAACATCGTTCTTGTGAAACACAACTAGCTCTTTATTGGCATGAAGAGGTGAGTGCTATTCACAAGGGATTTGAGATTGATTCCCTATTTCTGGATTTCCGGAAGGCTTTTGACACTGTACCACACAAGCGGCTCGTAGTGAAATTGCGTGCTTAGGGAATATCGTCTCAGTTATGTGACTGGATTTGTGATTTCCTGTCAAAGAGGTCACCGTTCGTAGTAACTGATGGAAAGTCATCGAGTAAAACAGAAGTGATATCTGGCGTTCCCCAAGGTAGTGTTATAGACCATTTGCTGTTCCTTATCTATATAGACATTTGAGAGATAATCTGAGCAGGCATACTAGGTTGTTTGCAGACGACGCTGTCGTTTATCGACTAATAAAGTCATCAGAAGATCAACACAAATCGCAAAACACTTTAGAAGAAATATCTGAATGCTTCGAAAATTGGCAGTTGACCCTAAATAAAGAAAAGTGGGAAGTTATCCACATGAGTGCTAAAAGAAATCCGTTAAACTTCGGTTACACGATAAATCAGTGAAATCTAAAGGCCGTAAATTCAGCTAAATATCTAGGAATTACAATTACGAAAAACTGAAATTGGAAGGAACATACAGAAAATATTGTGGGGAAGGCTAACTGAAGACTGCGTTTTATTGGCAGGACACTTAGAAAATGTAACAGACCTACTAAGGAGACGGCCTACACTACGCTTGTCCGTCCCCTTTTAGAACACTGCTGCACAGTGTTGGATCCTTACCAGATAGGATTGATGGAGTACATCGAAACAATTGAAAGAAGGACAGCACGTTTTATATTATCTCGAGATATGGGAGAGAGTGTCACTGAAATGATGCAGGATTGGGCTGGACATCATTGAAACAAGGGCATTTTTCTATGCGACGGAATATTCTAACGAAATTTCAATCACCAACTTTTCCTCCGAATGCGAAATTATTTTGTTGATACAGACCTACATAGGGAGAAACGATGATCACAACAAAATAAGGGTACTTAGAGCTCGTACAGAGAGATACAGTTGCTCGTTCGTTACACGTTATACGAGATTGGAATAATAGAGAATTGTGAAGGTGGCTCGATGAACCCTCTGCCAGGCACTTAAATGTCATTTGCAGAGAATTCATGTAGATGTATATGTTGTTGATACTCCCCAAGTGAAGGTCAATAGCTGTGCAGCTGAAGTATGAATTCCTCATTATCTATAGGTACTGATAGCTTAACTTTTAGAAACGTTTGATAGACATATTATGCTTTATCATTCACGGAGAGTCAAAGAAGCTGTTTAGCTTCCATCAATATGGATATCAGCAACTCAGCTGACCATCACTAACTTAATCACAATTATTTACTTGAATTATAGAAAAAGTAGTAAATTATTCCCTGTACTTGTGTTATTGGAATTACCACCTCAGTTGCACCATTCTCCCTAGGGTGGGTTCCATTTCATGTCTATCTTTGTGAAATTTGTTTGACTGTCTTGTGTTCATAGGTCGCAGTTTCACTTTTGTCTGCATGGGAACGTCTACCCTTTTGACAACTTTATTTGGATGATGAAATGAGTGCATGATGCAATGAAGATGCTATCAATTTCATTTTTGATGTGTAATATATTCCATTTCCCATCCATGGACCATAGACCTTGCCGTTGGCGCGGAGGTTTGCTTGCCTCAGCGATACAGATAGCAGTACCGTAGTTGCCACCACGATGGAGGGGTATCTGTTGAGAGGCCAGACAATCGTGTGGTTCCTGAAGACGGACAGCAGCTTTTTCAGTAGTTGCACGGGCAACAGTCTGGATGATTGCCTGACCTGGCCTTGTAACATTAACCACAACGGCCTTGTTGCTCTGGCACTGCGAACGGCTGGAAGCAAGGGGAAACTACAGCCGTAATTTTTCCGAGGGCACCGCTTTACTGTATGGTTAAATGATTATGGCGCCCTCTTGGGTAAAATATTCTGTAGGTAAAAAAGTCCCCCGTTCGGATCTCTAGACAGGAACTACTTAGGAGGACATATTTATCAGGAGACAGAAAACTGGCGTTCTGCAGATCGGTGAGTGGAATGTCAGATCCATTAATCGGGCTGGTAGATTAGAAAATTTAGAAAGGGAAATGGACAGGTTAAAGCTGGATATAGTGGGAATTAGCGACGTTCTTTGGCAGGAGAAACAAAACTTCTGGTAAGGTGAATACAGGGATATAGAGGTAACGCAGGAATAGGATTAATGATGATTTTAAAAAAAGGAGTGCGGGTAAGCAACTACGAAAAGCATATTGAATTCATTATTGTAGCCAAGATACACACAAAGCCCTCGCAGTGGTTGAGAAGGGAGTGAGACAGGGTTGTAGTCTATCCCAAATGTTATTCAATCTGCATATTGAACAAGCGGTACATTTTCTGCAGTTCATCACACTGCTGACTAGGGCACCCGCCCTGCCAGAGTTGCGGCACCTGCAGGCGCTCTGCCGCTGTGACGCCTGGTGCAGGGAGATGCACAGACGACGGATGGAAGGCAAAAATTGAAAATGGGAAAATATGCTGCAGCACCCTGCAATGTCACCGTGAAGGTCTATTTTACCCCACACATCGTAATGTGTTGTGGAACTACAGTTTTACAGCTCTGTTGGGACATGTGTTACTAACGGTTTTCTACAATTCATTGTAAATAAACGTAATCCTATTATATTGCGTCATATCATGCGCAAACGATATGGTGCAAATATTGGTACTAACGCCATGCTATGAACACACTAGCTTTCAAACCATCTCTACTGCTGACACATGAGTAAATTTAGTCTGGGATCAGAACTAAGTGGTGTGAATATTGCTATTAATGTCATATTATAACAGAGGTCGCCAATTAATGCATCGTCTGCACACACAGAAGTAGTCTTAGATTTGAAGTGAAAATGCATTCTAACCCTAGAGTTCATATGCCAGTAATATGGATCTGTCACACACGTGTTCTGTTTCCTTGGTACCAGTGTGTATCAGTAGCTCACGCGCACTCTTTGGTTCCAGCGAAGCTAAGAGTTCCTAGCTCCGCAGGTCAGCTGTAGGTGCCCGAGCACAGGGTATTTTGGGCACATGAAGGACAATTTTACATGGCCGATGGAGAATTTCGTGGTCAGAGTCATAGGCGCTGACAGGGACCTATTATTGCTGTGTTTGCGGTTGTTGGACTTTGCAGAGTCTTGGATTGTAGATGACCAATGGAGCTGCGTGATTAATAACTCAGGCCTTAGGCGGAAGGAAAATGGTTTGGACTGCCCGATACTGCGATTCTTGTAATTAACTGTGACACTTGATATGTCTCACCAAGTACTGGTTTCACATCGCAGTAATCCATCGCATTCTGGTTCCACCTCTATCTTTGTTCAGTTAATGTTCTCCTCTATGATTTTGCTGGCACCTTTACCTGGTCAATTTGTACGGAGTTGGGCAGTTATATATTGCGTGCAGTGGTGGAACTTCAGATACATTTCTGTGTGGTCAATTCATGGGCTGTGAGAGTAACTGATCTTCGGTGTTAACTGCAGATTTCGTTAGTTGTGATTGATTTGTGTTAGTATTCCGCGCTTCTCTTACAGACCTATGCTCTGTTTTAGTGTGACTCAACTGATGGACTCTTCTGAGAAAAATACTGATTTGGCTGCTTGTTATTTATTTTTGTTGTTGTGTACTAATTCCTACTATTCTTGCCAGTGACTTAAGATCTAGTATAAATGTCCATTATTAAATAAAAATACGAATAGTACAGGCCTAAGCCAGGTTTTGTGACCAAGGTCATTACTTGTCTTAAAGGGGAGTCTGGCTAAGTTCAAAATTGTACTAATCCGCGTAACACTGTTTATCCATCGTCACTCATTCTTCGTTCATATCGTTTATTGAGGTATTTGGATATGTTACGTTTCCTTTAATAGTAACCGTAGGCCAGTGTGTATTAATTGCAAGGTAAGCTTATTTACTCTTCCTCGTGAGCCTCCTACAGGTATCCAGCGTAGTGTTAACTTTACTCTGTTTGTAACCTGTGGAACGCTGTTGGCTGTTGGGCACTACTCTGCCCAACAAGACTTCTGCTAAGTCGTTCCAGTTAGAGCAATTTGTTACATAAGTTCATTTTCGTCTTCTTTTTATCTACTAGTTTCACACAATAGGTAGAAGTTTATGCCAAATTATATGTATGGTCACATTTGACCGACATATATGAAGTTCCTTTTCATACATTCATTTATTTACAGAGAGAAGTTAAGCAAGAGCGCCTTATCTGATGCCTCTTGACAAGCTAAAACGCACACATCAAGAAAAGTTTTGCATCAACTCGGTTCGGAGAGTTTCGCAATATGTACAGAATCTGGAATAGAGCTCAACATAAACATCATTTCCTCCCTTTTTATTGCCCATAAAAACTACACACTGCATGTTGAACCACCATAGAGCGAGACGTTCAGAGATGGTGATCCAGATTGCTGTACACACCGGTACCTCTCATCCCCAGTAGCACGTCCTCTTGCATTGATGCGTGCCTGTATTCGTCGTGGCACACTACCCACAAGTTCATCAAGGCACTGTTGCTCCAGATTGTCCCACTCCTCAATGGCGATTCGGCGTAGATGCCTCAGAGTGGTTCAAGGGTCACGTCGTCCATAAACCGCACTACCTATCCCAGGCATGAGCGATTGGGTTCATATCTGGAGAACATGCTGGCCACTCTAGTCAAGCGATGTCGTTATGCTGAAGGAAATCGTTACAAGATGTGCACGATGGGAGCGCAAATTATGGTCCATGAAGACGAATGCCTCGCTAATACGCTGCCAATATAGTTGCACTATTGTTCGGAGGATGGAATTCACGTATCGTGCTGCCATAATGGCCCCTTCCATGACCACCAGTGGCGTACGTCGGCCCCACATAATGCCACCCCAAAAGAGCAGGGAACTTCCATCTTGCTGCACTCGCTGGGCAGTGTATCTAATGCGTTCATCCTGACTGGGTCACCTCCAAACACATCTCTGACAGTTGTCTGACTGAAGGCATATACGACTGTTATCGGTGAAGAGAACTTGATGCCAGTCCTGAGGGATGCATTCACATATTGTTGGGCCCACCTGTACCACACTGCATGGTGTTGTGGTTGCAAAGATGGATCTCACCATCGACATCTGGAGTGAGGTTGTGCATCATGCAGCCTATTCCACACAGTATATGTTGTAACACGATGTCCTGTGGCTGCACAAAAAACATTATGCAACATGATGGCGTTGCTGTCAGGGTTACTCCGAGCCATAATCCGTGGGAAGCGATCATCCACTGCATTACTGGCCCTTGGGCAGCCTGAGCGAGGGATGTCATCGACAGTTCCTCTCACTCTTTATCTCCTCCATGTCTGAACAACATCACTTTGATTCACTCTGAGACGCCAGGACACTTCCCTTCTTGAGAGCCCTTCCTGACACAAACAATGCGAACGCAATCAGACCGTAGTACTGACCGTCTAGGCAGGGTTGAACTACAGACAACACTAGCCATGCACCTCCTTCTTGGTGGAATGACTGGAACTGATCAGCTGTCGGACTCCCTCCGTCTAATAGGCGCTGCTCATACATGGTTATTTACATCTTTGGGTGGGTATAGACAACTCTGAACAGTAAAATAGACTGTTTCCGTGATACAGTAGCCAAAGTCAACATCTATTTTCAGGAGTTCTGGGAACTGGGGTGATGCAAAACTGTTTTTCATGTATGTAATTGGCTTAGAATAACATGTAAACATAATCTTAAATTACTCTAGATGAGATACAGCTCTGAGCATTGTTTGATAGATTGTTACATTGACTCTTAAGGCCAGATTAATAATATTTTACCTTTTATTTCTTTAAGTTGTCGTTATCTTACGGTTTCCACTTTGTGCAGCATACTACACGGAAGAACCAGTCAGTAATTGTTTTACCAAAGATGATTTATTTTCATGTATGTGGACTCCTTCAATGAAAATTTCTGTGGGTGTATGCCTTATCATAAATTTTGGAAATTGTTGCATTGTGAACACAATTGCATCTCCGCAAGACATGGACATAATTAGTGAGTGTGTTTCTCTTGTAAATGCTTGTCCTTGGCAAGTAAGAAAATTCTTGATGTTTTTAAGAAGTGCTGTAATATCTTTATGGTATTGTAAGAGGAATGGTTTGTTTTAGTAATCATTGTTATTTTTTCCACAGCTAATGTGATACTGTATCACAGTATTCTGAGACACAAACTAAGCCTCTATGGTTTCCTTGGGGATGACTGATGTTCCTGCTCAATACAACGTGCTCTTTTTCTGTTCAGACAACTGTCTTTGGACTTTCATCATAACTGTTTACTTAAAGTCATACTTGACGGACACTCACTGGCAGTGTTTGCAAACTGTGCAGTTGGCTGAATAAATAAATTGTTGTTGATTAAATTGAAGATTTATTGTTACTGTAGTCCAGCAACTTACCGCAACAGTACAGCGCCTTACTACCACACTGGCTATGGTGTTATGTGTAATAGCATATTTTTACCAATTACTTTACAATAATGAATTTAGTTAAAAACATGTTTATTATTAATGATATACGTTTCAATTATTGTTGAGTTTTCATGGAAGGAAACTCGCTTCTTGCTACACACATTAGTGTATATGAATCTCACATTGTCGCTACTGTGGTGATTTTACTAGAGCAGTGTTCTATTTACTTCAGAGGCGTGTATTGTAGTGCCAGTCTCGTGTTATCCTGTCTATCCAGTGTTGGTGGTTGAACTGCCTGGCGCGGTCCACTGGGGTTTTCCCCTTGTGATTCCTGGCCCCGCTGTCAGCCCCTGCATCGAGTAGTGCAGTCGCCTCCTCCGTGCGGCCATGCTCAGCCGCGAAGTGCAGCGGCGTGTCCCCGTCCACGTTCCTAGCATTGGGGTCTGCAGAGAACGCCGCCAGCAGCCGCACCACGGCCGGCCGGCCGCCCCATGCAGCCCAGTGCAGCGGCGTGTTCTGGACCCAGTTCCCGGCGCCCACCTCCGCGCCAGCCCCCACCAGACAGCTCGCCGCTTCCACGTGACCCTCCCAGGCTGCCCAGTGCAGCGCAGTGTTCTTGTTCCCATCCGTCGCACCCACATCAGCCCCAGCTGCCAGCAGCATTTGCAGCTCTTGCACTGTCCCATCGTTAGCTGCCTTGATCAGCCTCCTGCCTTTCTCCGCTGCAGAGAGGGCCCTACACAAAACACAGAAACTCTCATACTTTCCTTCAGACACACACTTCTGATGAAGAAGCGTATCGGAGTGGTACAACTGTAACCAATTCTAAAACTCATCTCTCTGACAACTGATAAATCTCCCATCTGTGATACAGAACACTGAGAAAGTTGTTTTATATTAACGTACAGATGCACAGTTACGTCATTCTCTCAAATTCTTCATGCACTCTCCACAAAAAATTCCTACACTCCAACTCTCAAGATACAAAGTTATCACATTTTGTCACTTTAATTCGTGATCGTTACTTTTTTGACCTTAGAATTCAGTCATTATAGAAGTTGTTGCCTTCCACTTCGTTCAGCCATTACTACGTCTCTGTGTGCAGCAGTCCTGTCTGACACTTGCAAATGTGACAAATAATGCTAATGACGTCTCCTGCTATTTAAAGATAAGTTTCTTTTATTACAGGAGCAAAAGTAAACCCAATTATCAACAAGTTTCTTGACACAAACTCGTCAAACAGAGAAAGCTACTGTTAACCAGGAAACCATTTAGTAGTGACGTTTAGGGTACAGCAATGATACCAAACTGGAATCCTCTACCCCTACACACAATCACACCCATTGACAGATGCACATACACACAAGAACTAACACAAACAAACAAAAAAACAAACAACACACACACACACACACACACACACACACACACACACACACACACACACACACACACACACACACACGCACATAAACATACACATAGAGAAAGAGAGAGAGAGAGATAGAGAGAGAGAGAGAGAGAGAGAGAGAGAGAGAGGGAGGGAGACAAAGAGAGAGAGAGAGAGAGAGAGAGAGAGATAGAGATAGAGAGAAAGAGAAACTTTCGTCTTATATTCCTCTGGCCGTGATGCGCCTTAAGGCGACAGCGAGATCATGAGAGTAAATTAAAGTTTAATGTACTTGTCTCGATATGACAACCGTTGGAAAGTAAATCTTGTTTCGTGGAAAGTGCTGCAGTATGTAATTTACATGCGACAATCTCTCTAGGATGGGTCTAAACGAAAATACCTACATGCTGATACAACACACTGTGCGACATGTGTTCAGGAGAAGAATTTAGTAACATTTTCTGAAACTAAAGTCAATTAAGAAGTAATGGTAAATGACGTATTAAATTAATGAATCCAATATCCGCTGATCGATAAAATATATAATTCCTTTTTCTAGAAATATTTTGGGCAGACAGATTTGCAAATGTTGCTGATTCTATTGAAAATCATACAGCTGACATACTCAAAACTCATTTTATAGTTGTGATAACTGCATGAGATAATAATGGTTCATTTCTATATAGAGAGAAACAAACGTGAATCCTGAATGACTGCACAGGAACCAACAGCTCTGAAGCCCTTTTGACTCCCACAGTGTTTCACTTGGTGTGGTCCTGGTGAAGGCAGTGTATTTATGTTTGCCTCGCACACATATTTGAGTGTATGTGTGTTTTGTGCGTGTGTGTTTTGTGTGTGTGTGTGTGTGTGTGTGTGTAGTCTGGTGAAGGTGTACCCACGGTGTGACACTGAATGTTTGAAGTAGTGCTACTTAGTTTTTAAATGCACAGATCACTGACAGAGTCAAAGTCACATCTCCAGATTCAAAAAACTCCTACAGATGAGAGCCAGTCTCTGAGCTGTTTGGGCAATTTAATACGGAGCTATGGAAGCTGCTTCACAAACAGGCGTTAAACTATCATTACTGGTACTTTAATGGTAATCATTTATAACCTGACCAGAATCAGTGACAATTTAAGACACTTGATCTACTACGGTTTCTCATTACGACTGAATATTTTATGGAATCCCCACTTTAATTACAGCTCGTTGCCTCATGAGTATACCCAGTGCATGATCCCCTCTCCTCCAACCCAACAGATTTTCTGGGTGGACAAGATGCTGCAAGTCTATATTCTGTTAGATCAGTCGTATGTGGGCTTCTGGGCCACAAAGTTTATCGCTGTTAAAAAATGATCCGCTACTCTGTACTCTGAATCTGTTGCTGAAGCAGCCACACACAATTTCTACAGAGCGATGAGTCTTTGCCTTTCATATGTGTGGTATTTGGGGCTGGTATTGGTACCACCCAGCATGGGCGTGCCTCAACTGTGAACCGATGATAGCCACCTTCTGTACACGAGTGATCTCTGATGGGGTGTGGTGTAGCAGGCAATTTATTGAGTGGTGTTTCTAGCACTGATGTACAATGGATTTGGTGGAGACCTGCAAACCATGCCCAAAATTGCATGCATGAAAATGAAAACTACACGCCATAAGCTTTCCTAGCATTTTCTCCCATATTTTTGACAAATATTACATACATATAAACTTTGTTAGTAATAATGAGTCGGCCGGCCGAAGTGGCCGTGCGGTTAAAGGCGCTGCAGTCTGGAACCGCAGGACCGCTACGGTTGCAGGTTCGAATCCTGCCTCGGGCATGGATGTTTGTGATGTCCTTAGGTTAGTTAGGTTTAACTAGTTCTAGGTTCTAGGGGACTAATGACCTCAGCAGTTGAGTCCCATAGTGCTCAGAGCCATTTGAACCATTTTTTGAATAATGAGTCACTCCCAATTCTTTCAGTATTTAGCAGCAGTCCTCCCACTGCCCAATAAATTTCCTAACAGAACACAGCCAGTGGTGTGTCACTTTCTATGTAATGACAGCATCTTCAAGACTGCCTTTAGTGTCACAATGCTACAGTACATGCAGATGTAGGATCTCAAACCATGGGACTGACTGTGCTCCCATAAATTAAAAGTTCGCTCTCTGCATATGGATTACTGTACGTAAAATACTAACAGGAAATGGGGTAACTTATGATTCACTTTGAAATGTAAGAATGACTTTATAAAATATTTGTTATACTTAACGGACTTTTAGCCGAATGATTCTCAAAACAGTGTTTTTCATTTATAATTTTGGCGCACAATTTTTCCTCTCTGGTGATGAAAAATAATGTTTCACCTCATGAAAGTAGCAGGAACACAAACCTACTATAAAAATATAATTCACTTATAATAAGATGTTTTGAGAGGCCCCCGGCCAGGGTGGCCGAGTGGTTCTAGGCGCTACAGACTGGAACCGCGCGACCGCTACGTTCGCAGGTTCGAATCCTGCCATGGGCATGGATATGTGTGATGTCCTTAGGTTAGATCGGTCTAAGTAGTTCTAAGTTCTAGGGAACTGATGACCTTAGAAGTTAAGTCCCATAGTGCTCAGAGCCATTTGAACCATTTGAGAGACAGTATGTGCCATAAACAATAATTGAAGTGAAATTAATCTAATGCACTAAGAAAGAAGAAGCCAATCACACTGAAAACAATGAACATGCACTGAAGTGAAATGATACCCTGGAAAACCACTCAGAAAAGTTGAATTTGCAAAGTAATGTAATGAACATTAGTGACAGTTTAAATTTTGTTTCACATCACAACCGCAAGTTAGATTTCCTGCTTAGCCTGAACAAGGACTTTAACAGATTTTTTAATCTTTCACTTTGAGAGACAGTTAATAGGATTTCTTTTCTTTAAAATAGTGATTTAGTGCATTGGTGATCAGTATATTTCGGTTTAGGAATGCACTTGAATTCCGTGTGTTTGTAAGTTGCTCTGTTGGTGAACATGTTTTTTCCACCATGCAGCTCCATTCATCGTTTGTCTACTATTCAGAATTGCAGGCAAAGTAAACTTGGAGGGATAGGAAACTGTATAATTTATCTGTGATGGGAACATTATCACAAATTACCTCCTACCTGCTGGTTCTGAGTTTTGTGGTCAGCAAGGGATTATTTAGATTATTCCCTGAAAAAAAACTGTGTCCGACTAATACTCGGAAACAGAATCTAGCTTGTGATTTATTAGATCTACATTGATCGAAGTGTATCTGCTAGATGCTTCATATGGAATGAGAATGCATTTGGACATAGCAGTAATTTCTTGTCTTTCGTGACGTTCAGTTCCGTGGCTTGAGATCCAACATCTGCAAGTCCTGTAGCATTGTGACACTAAAGATGGTCTTGAAGGTGCTGTCATTACACATGAAGGAATACACCACTGCCTGTGTTCTGTTTGGAAATGTTGTGAACAGTGGAAATACTACTGCTAAATGCTTTTACCAATGGTATAAGTCTTCATGAAAGTTACCACTTGTATCTTATAAGTAATTTTTGTGTCACAGCCGTCTAGCCTTTGAAGCACTGACATACGGTTATGTTCCTAACTAACTCAAACCATATTGTAAATTGTGGGAAAATACATAAGATCCGCAAGCATTTATGGAGATGATATTTAGGCTAGTTTTATGAGCTGGAACTGTTTCGTAGTCAATTACTGGTCTTGCTGTTCAAACGTGTGCAGTTTTCTGCAAATTTTAGTTCCTGTTGAACTGCAAACTGATTTATGAGCATTTTCCTTACATATCTTCTTCATCTTGGAAACCTGAAGTCCTTGTCATATTACGAGATGTGATTTAAAATCAGAAGCATGTGATGTTGCTGGCAGCAGCCATCCCATACTAATCTGGGTATAGTGTTGTCATAAGATGCTGACTAACGATGACTGTGGATGCCTCGTTAATTATAACACTGTATATCATGTTAGTCACTCATCCGTTAAATCGCATTTTGCTCACAGTCATATTAAAAATTGTTTTTCACTCAGTCATATGCATTGCCAAACCCAACTATCATTCTCGCTGGATGTGATTTACAAGCTGAGGTCTGATATAAAATATATTTGTACATTCTGGCAATAGATCTGACATGTTCCTAGCGATAGTACTACGAAAACTGCATTGAGCTCGATTCTTTATGAGAAGCAGTTTTAATTGGTTGGTTGGTGTGGTGAGTAAAGGGATCAAACTACGCTGTCATCTGTCCATTACCCAACATTCAAACAGCTCTCAGGTTAAAAACATTACCAAAACGATTTCGGGAAAGTAAAAGGCGAAAGACTGACTCGAAACCACACTGAAGAAGAAAACAAAAAAGGCTAACAAAAGTGGAAAACGTAAACTAAAAGAAAAAACAGTGGATGGTATCAGAACAATGCATCAGATGGCCAGGACTGGGTGATCACGACAGGAATAAAGGATGAGCGAGCCACTCTGCAACACACTAAAACCTCCAGCCTTAAAGACAAGGCTAGACGAACTTGGACAGGGAAAATACGAACACTAAGGCTAAAAAACAGCAAAGAAAGAGTGAGGAAGAGTTAAAATAAAGATAGAAAAAGCCAGATGCTCACCATTAGATTGTGTGATAAAAATTCCCCTCACAAATAAAACGTAAAACGATGTCAACTGTTAAGACATTGACTCCCAACACCGTTAACAGTGTGATGGGTAGGTTAAAAGTCCACTGCAGAGCAACTAAACTAGGGCAGTCCAGTAAGATGAGGACGACAGTCAAGTGGGACCTACAGCAACACTGAGGTACGTCCTAGCGACGGAGGAGGTGTCTATGTGTCAGCCAGGTGCGGCTGATGTGGGGTTAGCAAAGGACAACAGACTCCCTGCGAGTGGCTTGTATGGATAATTATCACAGATTTGTATTCTCCTTGACAACACATAGTTTATTTGGTATACTGACCGTGTGTCATTAAGCATCCCAGATCCTGAAAACTTTACAGCATAAGACCAACTGGAGATCAGTCTCCAGTGCGAAGATTTCCAGAGTTGGTTTACTGGTAGCATGTTTGGTCAGCCTGCCAGCAAGTTCATTGCCCAGGATCCCAGCATGTCCTGGGGTCCTAATGTAGGTCACCGAATGTCCGCTGTCGCCGAGCGCACAAAGAGACTGCTGGATAGTTAACAGCAAAGGGTGGTGAGGGAAGTACTGATAGAGAGCTTGTACGCTACTTAAACAGTCACTAGAGATGACGAAGGACTCACCTGTGCAGGAATGGATATGCTGAAGAGTGCGCGAGATAGCTACCAACTGTGCAGTGAAAACACTGACGCAATCCAGCTAGGAGCTCTGATCAGCATCTCCAATGTGAACGTAAGTGAAGCCAACAAGAGCCATTGAGCCATCTGTGTAGACTGTTTCTGAGTCCTGAAACTCACCAACAATAGAAAAAAACTGCCAGTGGAGGCCACAGGTAGAACTGAGCCTTTTGGGCTTTGCGATAGGTCCAGACGAACCAGTGGCTGTGGTATGGACCACAAAGTGAACACATAGAAAAGTGATTTTTCTGACGTTCCGCCAGCACGAGTGGCTGGCATTGTCAAAGCTTCACCCTCCATTGCCGGTGGTGAACTGGAGCCGAGCTCGCGGCCGCAGACTATATGTACCTGGCGCGCCAACGTCCCAGGGCTTCTCCGCCGTCATTTCCAGTGCGGTTCTCCTCTTGCTACCTGCGACGGTCGTTCGCTGCAGTACGGGCAGCCAGGATCCGTTTACCTTAAGGCTTTCCTCTTTCTTGTTGAAACTATCATCGTGTTTTTGTATTTCTACAGCTTCTCTAAACAAGCGCGTGTGGTAGTGCTTCTCTACAGCCAGAACTTGCGTGTCGGAGAATTTTATTACGTGGTCGGTCTCATTCAGTGCATGCTCTGCCATGGTCGATTTCTCCACCTGCCCCAACCTGCGATGTCGCTTATGCTCTTTGATCCTGGTGTTAATTGATCGTCCAGTCATTCCGACATAAACTTT
Source organism: Schistocerca americana (assembly GCF_021461395.2). Classification (NCBI taxonomy): domain Eukaryota; kingdom Metazoa; phylum Arthropoda; class Insecta; order Orthoptera; family Acrididae; genus Schistocerca; species Schistocerca americana. Next base: position 157,556,715 of record NC_060129.1, read on the forward strand.
TCCGCATGTGCATGGTATACGGTATATTCCCGACATTGCAAGTGGGTCTCTTTTCTCCTTCGCCGATCTAAGACACTCTTTGATCTTCCTTGTCGGTTTGAAAATCGTCTTTACGCCGTGTTTGCGCAATATACGGCCGATTCTGTCCGTCACTCTGGGAATGTATGGCAGAAAGGCCGTGCCCGACATTTCTTTTTCTGGTTCCTTACTTCGCCGAGTGTTTGGCTCTGTTACACTGCTAATGTAATTTGTGGAGTACCCATTGCTCCGCAGAGCAGTTTCCAGGTGTTGCATTTCTCGTTTGAGGTGTTGAGGTTCACATATTCGTCCTGTTCTCGTTACGAGCGTACTAATCATGCCTCTTCTCTGGCTCGGGTGGTGGTTTGACAGATTGAGCAGGTATCGGTCCGTGTGTGTCGGTTTCCGATACACGCTGTGTCCCAGGTTTTCGCCGTCCCTTGTGACCAGCACATCTAGAAATGGCAGTTTCTTGTCCTTTTCTACTTCCATGGTAAATGTTATGTTGGCATGGAGGCTGTTCAAGTGTCTTAGGAATTCACCGAGTGGTTTCCACACCACGAAAGTATCATCGACGTGCCTGTACCACACCTTAGGTTTGCAAGTCGCCGAGTCCAGTGCCTGTGCTTCGAATTGTTCCATGAAGAAGTTGGCCACCACTGGATTGAGAGGACTACCCATGGCGACACCTTCCAGCTGTTCGTAGAAATCGCCATTCCACGTGAAATACCTCGTGGTGAGACATGCATGGAAGAGCTTTTTGATGTCTTGCGGGAACATGGAACCGATGTGCTCCAGAGCGTCACTGAATGGCACTTTCGTAAATAACGAAACAACATCAAAACTGACCAGGATGTCGTTTGGCGCAAGTTTCAGTTTCTTCAGCTTCTCAATGAAATGTCCTGAGTCCTTAATGTATGTGTCGGTCTTCCCCACGTGTGGCTGGAGCAGAGAGGCCAAGTGTTTCGCCAGTTTATACGTTGGTGAGCCAGGAGCGCTAACGATCGGTCTCAGTGGAACGTTGTTCTTATGGATCTTGGGTAATCCATACAGCCGAGGCGGTAGGGCTTCTGTGTTGCGCAGGTTTCTCTGTATGTCCGCCGGCAGAGAAGACGCCTTGATTAATCGATTCGTATTCCGAGTGATACGCTGCGTTGGATCTGCGCTTAGTTTTCGGTACGTCGTCGGATGTAATAGGTCTCGGATCTTTTGCTCATAATTTTCGGTCTTCATTACGACGGTCGCATTCCCCTTATCGGCAGGCAGTACCAATACACTCTTGTCGGCGATGAGATTCTTAATGGCTTGTACCTCTTCTTTCTTCATGTTGCAAGCTGGTGGTTTTGCTCGGCGCAGTATCCTGGCTGTTACAGTGCGTATTTCCTCTGCCCTTTCACAAGGAAGGGTCCGAATGGCTGCTTCGGTGTAGGCAATGATGTCCTCCATAGGTATAGTTCTCGGGATGATAGCGAAATTCCCTCCTTTTTGAAGAACAGACACTTCCTCTTCGGTCAATTGTCGTTCAGTGAGGTTGACCACTGTGTGTGACATGTCGGGAATCGCCTTGTCGGTCTGCTTCCGGCATCTTTCAAACTTTTTCTTTTGCCGCTCAGTGCAGCGCTCGAGTTCGTTCTGCATGCTCCTGTGAGTGATGCTGTCGATCTTGTCCCAGTCGTCTCGATGCATTCTGCTACTTAGTGGATAGAAAATGTTCAGAAGTTCCCGATCCGTTCTTGCCAAGTCTCTCCGTGTTGTCTGTACTCGCTCACGAAGAAAAGCTCGTTCCATTCTGTCGTAGATACGATGTGCTTGGGCGGTGGTGAATAGGCGCTTGCATCTCAAGAACTTCGGTGTAGCACATTCATCTCGGCACCGTGACAGAAAGGCGAGAGAGGACATCAGTCGCGCTTTCTTCTTCCGTCGTACTCAAGGCGTCGGTACAATCTGCAAATCTCCTCCCCGTAGAGGCATAATACAAAATTGTTAAGGCTTTGGTGGTCACTTGTTGACAAACTGCCTATTGGCTTCTGTCTCGGGTTCTTCGGCCGACGTTCATCTAATGATTTTTCTGACGTTTCGCCAGCACGAGTGGCTGGCATTGTCAAAGCTTCACCCTCCATTGCCGGTGGTGAACTGGGGCCGAGCTCTGGCCGCAGACTATATGTACCTGGCGCGCCAACGTCCGAGGGCTTCTCCGCGGTCATTTCGGTGCGGTTCTCCTCTTGCTACCTGCGACGGTCGTTCGCTGCAGTATGGGCAGCCAGGATCCGTTTACCTTAAGACTTTCCTCTTTCTTGTTGAAACTGTTCGCGTGTTTTTGTATTTCTACAGCTACTCTGAACAAGCGCGTGTGACAGTGCTTCTCTACAGCCAGAACTTGCGTGTCGGAGAATTTTATTACGTGGTCGGCCTCATTCAGTGCATGCTCTACCACGGCCGATTTCTCCACCTGCCCCAACCTGCAATGTCGCTTATGCTCTTTGATCCTGGTGTTAATTGATCGTCCAGTCATTCCGACATAAACTTTTCCGCATGTGCATGGAATACGGTATATTCCCGACATTGCAAGTGGGTCTCTTTTCTCCTTCGCCGATCTAAGACACTCTTTGATCTTCCTTGTCGGTTTGAAAATCGTCTTTACGCCGTGTTTACATATAGTCTGCGGCCGCGAGCTCGCCTCCAGTTCACCACCGGCAATGGAGGGTGAAGCTTTGACAATGCCAGCCACTCGTGCTGGCGAAACTCCAGAAAAATCATTAGATGAACGTCGGCCGAAGAACCCGAGACAGAAGCCAATAGGCAGTTTGTCAACAAGTGGCCACGAAAGCCTTAACAATTTTGTACATAGAAAAGTGATAGAAGGAAAGTGTCGAGATCAGTAAGAAGCAAACACAAATTGCAATTGGCATCCCCAATGTGCGCTGCTGTTGTCAGGGATGGTTCAAATGGCTCTGAGCACTATGGGACTCAACATCTTAGGTCATAAGTCCCCTAGAACTTAGAACTACTTAAACCTAACCAACCTAAGGACATCACACACACCCATGCCCGAGGCAGGATTCAAACCTGCGACCTAGCAGTCCCGCGGTTCCGGACTACAGCGCCAGAACCGCTAGACCACCGCAGCCGGCTTGTCAGGGATGGTTAGCCATATTAGGGAAAGGAGATCATAATTTGAATGGTAAGGCGAATAATGAATATGGGAAGTATAATTTGCAAGCAACTGCTGTCACCTAATTCGCAATGGAGGAACACCAGCCTTTACAAGGACGCTGGTTTGGGAAGCTCCTGTCGCACAGTGGTGTATAGAGTCCAGCAGCTGGAATGCTGATGGCAAAGCAGAACCACACACCAGGCATCTATAGGAAAGAAGGGACTGCAAAGTGCTTTGCACAGCTGCAGCAGTGTAGGGCGATTAGCACCCCATTCGTTGTGATGCAGGCACTGAATAACATTAACATGCTGCCAGCACATTTCCTTAAGCTGACGAAGATGGGGAAGCCAAGTTAAGCAAGTATCAAAGACCAGTCCCAAAAAGCAGAATGTCTCCACTACATTAAGTAGTTGGTCATCAAGGTAAAGTTACAGATGGAGATGGCAGTACAACAAAAACAGAAGGGCATGACAAGTCTTGGCAGCTGAACACTGAAACCTGTGAGTGAGGACCCACTGCTGCACCTTTTGTATAACTTCCAGCAGTCGACGTTCAGCCACACCAACAGAAGAGGAGCAAAGGGAAATACAAAAATCATCAGCATATAGGTAAGGAGATATTGAGGACCATTAACGATGATTAAAAAGATTGGAACGCTCAGGACAGAGCCGTGTGGGACCCCATTCCCTTGGATGTGAGGCGAACAGTGTGAGGCACCAGCTCGAGCTCTGAAATGCGTAGCGACAAAAAGTTCCGTATAAAAATCGGGAGCGGGCCCCAAAGACACCACTCATGCAGAGTAGAGAAGATGTGGTGTCGCCAAGTGATATTGTAGGCTTTCGTCAGACCAAAAAAGGTGGAAATGAGGTGCTGACGCCGGGAAAAGACCATTCAGATCGCAGTCTCCGGGTAGAGTAAGTTGTCAGTGGTAGAGCGAACTCGCCAAAAACCGCCCTGGGAGGGAGCCAGAAGACGCTGAGACTTGAGGAGCCAACACAACGGCCAGCTCACCATACATTCAAGCAGCTTGCCCAGAACGTTGGTGAGGCTGATAGGACGATAATAGTCCAAATCTAGCAAGTTCTTACCAGGCTTTAGCACTGGGATGATCATACTCTCCTGGCACTGCGATGGGGAGTCGCCATCGCTCAAGATTCAGTTGATGATGACAAGGATGTGGCACTGATAATCCACTGACAGACGTTTAAGCTTTTGGGAATTGATGTGGTCTGCCCCAGGGGTTGAGTCAGGAGAATTGGCAAGGGCACTGAGCAATTCCCACTCACTGAAGGGAGCACCATATGTCTCGGATTGGTGTGGAGCGAGAGATAGGAATTGTCGTTTCACCACTGTTTAATTCTCAGATGCTGAGGTGCGAAGATAATGATCCACGAGACATTCTCCAATTATGTGTGGATCGGCATATACAGCTCCATCTCGAAATTCCATGTATACCTGCATGAGTCTCATATCCGTAAAGGCATCTGAACTTGGTCCAGACCTGGGAAGGAGAGGTTCTTGTGCCAATGGTGGAGTTGTATCGTCCCCAATACTACCATCATGCAATGAGCTGACATACCTGGACACGATGCTGTTTGAAGGCAATGACGTGCTCTAGAAATCCATGGTGCTTATGATGTTGAAGGGCCCACCTACAGTCTCTAATGGCCACAGCGATTTTGAGTGACCACCAAGGCACTGACTTCCACTGGGGCAACCTGAGGAATTAGAGATTCAAGATTCAGCTTGGGCAACAATGGTAGTAATGGTGGTCCTATAAAAAGGAGATTCTACAGTTGTAGTGCACTTGAAAGTATCCCATTCAGCCTTGGTAAGAGCCCATATGGGCAAGTGTCCAGGCGATGCTGGGGTAGGGACAGAAAGAGTGGAAAGTGGTCACTACCACACAATTCGTCGTGAGATCTCCAGTGGATATAAAGGAGCAGACCAGGACTGCAAACCAAGGGATCAACGGCTCAGTATGTGTCATATGCCACACTAAAGTGAATGGGGGCACCTGTAATGAGGAGGCAAAAACTGAGGTGAGTTAGTAGATCATTGAAAACCTTACCACAGCAGCAATCTTGGTTCCACCCCAAACAAAGTTAGGGGCATTAAAATCACCCAGAAGTAGGAAAAGTGGGGGTGGGGGTGGGACTTGAGAAATTAGGGCAGCTAATACATGGTGCAAAACTTCATCGTCTGGAGGGACGTATATATTGCTGATGGTAATTTCCTGCATTGTCCTCACAGCTCCCAAAAGTGTTTCAAAGAGCATAGGTTCGCTACAGACATAGATAGATGCAGGCTCCACCTTGCAGTCTGTCACAGTCAGTACATTTTTTGTAGTACCCATGTCAGGCAGAAAGGGCTGGGGTCGACATCACAGGAAACCACGTTTCCTGAAAAGCAATGCAAAACGCAAATGTAATGCTCAAAAGTTGTCATAATTCAGCGAGGTGGGACAAAAAACCGCCGCAGTTCCACTGGAGCAATAGGTAGTCAGTCATTTGGGAATGCATGAAGGGATCAAGGAGAAAGTTTATGCCTCAGTGTCACCATGAGTGCTGGTATCCAGGACTGTTGCGTCTGAAGCGTCAGCAAGATCTAGGACCTTGAGGGATTCTACGATCTCCACCTCGTCCTCAGACCTGGAACTGCTAGGGACTGGTGGTGTTGGGACCACTGGTGAGCCATAGTAAAGTTAGCTTTGAAAAGCGCGCCACAGCACGTAGCGTGAAGCAGTCGCCCTCCTTTCTCTGACGGTGGTGCTGTTGTCGCAATTGAAGGCTTCGGTGTCTCCCTCTAGAGGGAAAGGGGAAAAGTGGGCTGTTCGCGAGGGTTTATGATTTGGCTGTGTGGGCTCTTGTGGAGAGTTTGCAGTTGCGGTATGAAGAAGCGACTTCTCTGCTGGTGCCAGAGGGACAGCGCGCAGACCGCGGCATCAGCGTAAGCGACGCGAACAGCGGCTCCATGGTATGCGGCATTAACTGCTCGTCGCGAAAGGAGTCTTCCTGAGCGTGGGTCTGCGAGGGGCCTAATTTGCAGTTCGGCCGTATGCTGTCGACCGGCGAGGAGGTTCTGAAAATCGGCGCGCCTTCCTGCGTCCGTTGAAATGCCTGGCAGCGGGCGGCTCGGCAGAGGTGTTGCGTTGGTTCAGCCTGGGAGTAGTAACGCACCAGAAGTTGAGTATTGATTGTTACAGATTTTCTGAAGTTTAATTGAATTCAATGTACTTATTCATGTTAATTATATCAACCGTATATTTTGGGGGTTTCCCGCCATTCATTCTCGTCTGCCCACCTGCGGGAAGGTGGTAATATTAGAAAGGGTGGTCCGTTTGTCCCCTTTTGAGGACCAAAGGGGGGCGAGTCAGAGTAAATCTGTGGTTCGGATTGCTTCTTTCCTCTCCCAGCTTACCTACGGGTTTGGTTCAAATGGCTCTGAGCACTATGAGACTTAACATCAGGTCATCAGGCCCCTAGAACATATAACTACTTAAACCTAACTAACCTAAGGACATCACACATCCATGCCCGAGGCAGGATTCAAACCTGCGACTGTAGCAGTCGCGCGGTTCTGGACTGAAGCGGCTAGAACCGCTCGGCCACCGTGGCCGGCCACCTACGGGTTTATTCGACTATTAGCCTCTGCTATGTCTGTGAAAGTCTAAGGCACCAATGGTTGTACTGTTTAAAATGCAAGGCACTAAGAGTGATCCATTCTCTCGCCTACCATAACTGGTATTACTAGACTCACATGTAAAAGGTACTCCAAGAAAGAAGAAAAAATTTCTTTTTCCTCGTAGTAAGAACTAGTCAATTGCATAAGGAATTCCTGCTCATCTGGAAGCTCTAACTTACGTAAATTTGTGTTTATGTATATATGGCTATAATCAAGCAAGGTTGTTAATGTATGCCGTAGTGGATTATTTTATATTGTTTATAGCCAGCAAGAACTGTTGTGTGTTTTTTCTATTCAGTACCTTTTAAGGCTTTTACTCAACGTGCTTACGTGTTTTATACAGTTAGTTGGTTATGAGTGTGTTTTCTTACCATGCAAAAGTTTGCCATTTCATTACGGGTAGAAATTGTTGCCTTGAAAGGAGAATGTTGTAACGGTTTGCAAGTCTCAACATGTGGTGCTGGAATTGCTGTGGGAAAACATATTCCCAAATTACCAGCAGTTCAAGCACCATATAGGGGGTAGGACGTATGGTTTTACATCACATCGATATACCATCACCTTGATTTTTTGGGAAATGAACCAACTTCAAAGGGCAAGATGTAGGCACCAGTAGCAACCATATTGTTTTTCAGTCCCGTATAGATATGCCGAATGAGGTGAACACCCCACTGTTCTAAATTGGTGTGGTGCTTGTCGTCAGATTGCAAGAGAAGGTCCTGGTGGAAAATAATCCCCTCGACCATGTTGTGGGGGACCATGTTGATGGGGGATGACAGGAAGAGGAATATGACTGAGCAGGTCACAGGCGAGCAACGCCCAGGGCTGGGCTCAGGATACTGTCTAGTTTAGGACTGCCGCATTTCTCATTTTCGATAATACAGCCACTTCGTCAAACTCGTCCTCCAGGTTCTTGATAAAGAAAATAGAGGCTTTATAGCCAGAAAGCAGTGCCCATCTATTCTGCTGCAGACTAAATAACTTGGCGAACGATGTTCTCTCTTTTCCATACTCCTTTCTTCGTCTCATGGTGTAACTACGGAGGAGAACAATTCAGGATCATATCTGTCAACATTGTAGTTTACCCTGCCCTTCTTAGAGATTGCTGGCGCCAGTCACCAACAAGAGATGACTTGGTGCACTTTATTGCAGGTCGTGCGCCCTGATGCCACGCACTCTGATCAGAGGGTCTCTCCACAGGCGCCACCCAGCCACAGCAAAGGCCACCTGGCATGATGGCTGTGACCAGGAGTCCTGATTCCCCAAGAAGATGGGCATGTACTGCTTGGCAAATGGGGGGAGTTTGCAGCTCAGACATCAGCAGTGCGATCCCTGGGTTGTTAGGGGGCTAGGACCAAGAGGGTACCTGACAGCTGCCCAAGATGGATGGCTACCATGCTGGATAGTAGATGCAGAGAAATCCTCTATGGTGAGGGGGATGAAAGAGGACAGTGGGGACATGTTGTGTAATTCCTTACTATGCCTGCTGTTGCGTTCCGTCCTCGGCCACTAACTGTTCTGTTGGCACCTACTTTGCTTTGCTTGTAGTGTGCAATGTGTAATGCCAAAGAATCAGATTCAGTGTAGCTGTCACCCTTATTTAGCCTTTCTGTTCATAATTCTGATTAAATTTATGTGTGTGTTATCTCTACATTTACACAACACAGTGCTCTCGAAAATTATGGACTACTGCTTTGTATTCGTGGAGGTGACGTCTGATAGCGAGCTAAATGTGTTCCATCAGGTTCACACGCTGCAAATTATGTGGACGAGACAAGAGGAGTTCAGTATCATTCTCCTCCAGTCACTGTACCACAATCCTGTCTTCGTGACAGGGTCATAGTCGTTGAGGAAGACATAAAGCATGAAAATGTACAGGTTATCCGCATTAGTGTACAGGTAATCCTCAGCTGTCATGGTGGCATCGGTGACAGATGTCATGTAAGCCCAGGTGATAACACCCACCACATACTCCGGCTCTCACTGTGCAGCATATATGGACCTGTGCATCTTTTGGGTAACTGTCCACCTGGACGATGGCATGTCTGGACATGGCCATCAGCATAATGTAACCAAAAGAACATGATTCATCCTACTAGAACATACGTTTCCAGTGATCCACTGTCCAGTCTCGATGAGCCTGCTGCCACTACAGTGGTAGTGACGGTTCTGGCATAACCACGAGCGCCAGAACGAAGAAAAAGAACTCAAGACCAGAGAAGGCAGTGAAACGACATGGGCCAATGGTGCACTGATTAGGGCCGCACCATACCTGCAAGAAGTGTATATAAGCGCCGCTCCTGACAGCCTCGCCTGGACATTTGTGGACAGAATTAGCATGGCATAGCAGAGAGTGCTACGAGAACTGATAGTTGTGATCCACAAACTTTGTGACAGACTTGCCTAAACACTGCATGTTACACAAGACTCTGATTTATATTGCGTGTCCCTCATCGTTTGCGACACCTTTGTACATTAAAATTATGCATTGTCAATCTGCTTTAACGAAGTGAAACTATTAAAGTTATTAACTTGAATTGTTATATAGAATTCCGAGAAGGCAGCAACCTATACGAGGCGAGTGGGCAAGACCCAGCAGTGGGCGACAAGGATGGGATGGTCCATCGACTTGGCGCTTGCATGTATCTTTTTTAAGTTCCAGATGCTTTGCAGTGCCGCCATCAAAATCAACTTCGCCACTGTCGTGTACACAACGATTTTTGAGTGTCTCTTCCCCCTGATTCACGGGTCCAGAGAGCAAAGTGGCCACAGCACATCAAGACACTGCAGGACGACCACATTGAGGTGGAGCCTTCGCCTTCTCCGTCCCCTCTCGTCCTACCTATAGAGCTGGATCCGCCCACAACACAACAGTCGCCGCCTTCTACATGTTCTACACCAGGAGGTGGACGCATACCCTTCTGGTGGTATCCAGGAGGGCCATGTTTGCCAGAGCACAGGCCGGATGGCGGGGTACGGCTGGAAGCTTGATGTCCCCTGCAGCCACAGCTTTCGGCCCATCGTTGCGCCTACACTCATTCATCCCCCACCATGGTCGCACTCAATACAAGACCCCTTTAACCAAGACGAAGAACGCAAGACCAGAGAAGGCAGTGAAACGACATGGGCCAATGGTGCACTGATTAGGACCGCACCATGACTGGATTGACACCTGCGAGAAATGAATATAGGCGCCGCTCCTGCCAGCCGCGGCCAGACATTAGTGGACAGCATTAGCATGGCATAGCAGAGAGTGCTACGAGAACTGATGGTTGTGATCCACAAACTGAGAGACAGACTTGCTTGAACATTGCATATTGCACTAGACTACTTTATATTGCATGTCGCCCATCGCTTGTGACACCTTTTTACATTAAAGTTAAGTATTGTCAATCTGCTTTATAGAAATAAAGCTACTAACGTTTTAAGCTTAAGTTATTGTGTAGAATTCTGAGAATGCAGCATCCATTAGGCACCCTATACAAGACGAGTGGGCAAGATCCAACAATGATGATTTAATCTGTCCACATGCAAACTTGTATCAGATCATGCAGTATGCATATTCACATTCAACAACGTGTGCCAGGTTTTTGCTGTGAACCACTTGTGCTGGCACCAGAATTCTACTGTGCCGCCAGACCACCACCTGCCCTGCTGTACAAAACTCTGACCTCAGTGTTCTGAGATGGGATGTGGGCGCTCAACACATCACTGTCTGCTCGTGGTTTTACTGGTCTCCAGCCACTTTCTCTAGATGCCGACGACACTGGCACGTTCGAAGCCTCTCCGTTTCTGAGGCTATCATTCGTAGGCACTTAGTCTTTCATAACTTGTGATCTTTTATGTAAGTTGTTTTACGCCTTCGCACAGCCGTCAGCGAGGAAGGTCTTAACTTTCTTCTACCTGTACATCGATGTGCTTATTGGAACCATGCATAACAAAAGTCTTTCTCGACACACGTTCTGCTCTCTTCTTGTTATCCTTACTAACACAATTCTCGACCAGTCTTTTAAATACTGTCGTAGTTTGTTTGTGTTCTGTTCTAACATTTATTTCCTTCTCCAGTAGTTCCCTCATCGCTTTTTGATATTTTATTAGGATTGCGTCCCTCAGGTTTTCGTAACTCTATAAATTGGTATAATTCCTTTTCTGTCACGTACTTTACTGAGATTCACTAATTTTGAATATACTACATACAATATATTTTAAACTTTTTCCTCAACAGTATGTACACTGTGCATAACGATGTTGTATGTTTTGCGGTGTGCATGTTTGCTTGTCACCTCAAGCAGAGAGGTACCTGGCATTTCTACAGATTCCCGCTGTGGTCTGTCTCTTTAATAATTTTTTTGTATACTTTCTTCTCGTTGGCTGTTAGCATGCACCTCTTCTTGTGTTACATCACCTGCATTACTTTTATGCACGACATTTGGCAAATGCTTGTCAGTTACCAGTTCGTGATATAACTTCAGAATAAGTGTTCTGTCTTCCACGATTATGTATCATTGTGTGTGAATTGTATTGTCCACCTATGGCGTACGAGGCTTCTAAATGTAAATTGAATCTACAGTTTATGCATGCCCATGGCTTACTGTCCTGGTTCACCAAAGCACGAAGTACTGGAATCTCTGTGGAGCAGGCGTTGTGTTTCCTTAAATTCACGTATGGACTTTGTACCAAAATATAAACTTTACAATTCTTCTTTCGCTCCCATATATCCCCTTGAATAATAAAGAAATTCGTATGTCACACAATAGCTTATTTTATTACGCCTTAATTATATTAAGAAAGCATGTTGAATACTGTCATTGTTGCTAATTGAGGGCATGTATACGCATCGTTCACATGCAAAATACATAGTATTTGACTTTAACAGTAAGTGCATTAGCAATGAAATCACTATATGGTCCTGTGCATTCACTACAAACATGTAATACAGCTCTCTTGGGAGCCTTACAATGCTTCGCAGCAGGTGCATAAACACACTGCCTGTGTCCAGTGGCCTATGGAAGCACAGTGAGGCTAGGACACAGGAGCATGCTACTCAGAATGCTGCGTGCTTTTGGCACCACATCAGTAGAAGCCGTGTGTGTGGATCTGGGGTATTGCCGCATTGACGTCATTATCTACCACAGAGCGGTGGTGTGCTGGGTCAAGAGGGGTACATACTACAAGATTCCACGAATAACAGGAGAAAACATTGTAGACACGAGTCAATTAAATAACTGCCACCTTGACACCTGAAAAATGGACTGGGAGATGACCGACAAAGGCCATCGTGTTTTCTCCTTCTTCCACAATTTACAGGTACAGCTTCATCAGAAGCATACGGATCCAAGCCGTGCCGTTGTTCACATTGCGACTGCGCTTGAACAGAGTGGGCCTTAGCTAGAGTACTACACGCACATGTGTGGCGTATGGGTCTCCTGAACATGTGACATTACATTCAACACCGTCACACATATAAGGTCTGTAACAGAGCATAACGACATCAAAGAAATGCTACGAGACCCAGACAAATAGTGTGCTCTAAGCAACGCAACTGTTAATGTTTCAAGAACACTGCACGAAATCTACAGACGAGGAAACTCATAAGGCAGATCTCAGACAAGCACATAACAACCACAACAACACGATCCTTGGGAGGACACAAACTCAGACACACCACAGACATTGACGTAAATGCGGGAAAAGAAAATGACACAAGCACAGCAACAACATCAGACAAAGACTCATAAGAGGTCCAATACCTAAAACAGACAAAAAAAGATAACTATAAGAAAGGAGGCATCGCATGTGATTTTTTCATTTACCTGATATGCATTTTCAATGCAACAGTTAAAAATGGGAAGGAAAACGACTAATTGAAGAACTGAGACACTCATTACATCTAAGGAATATGCTATATGGTGAGGCGAATCTTTAGGTACTGTGGTTCCACTCCAGCCTATGACATTGCTTAAAGATAAAAACATCATGCTCAGAGACATACAAGATAACAGCACACATACGACATGTATATGGGTAACTACATCTAGCCATGGCAACACAAATAGTGCAATAGTATGCCCTAGATAAGATCTAATTAGTGTCACTACTCCATAGACAGTATAAACAAATACACTCGCAGTCACTTGTGATGTATTTCATTTAGTAAGGTTTCTGCCAAGGCCCTCCCACATGGAATGGCAACCACACAAATCATAATTTATATGTTATATTTTGTTTTAACAGTAAAATAATATTTGGAGATCATTCCTTTCCCATGTTTCTATTTTCTGTTCTAATTAATATCATTTATTAATACTCTATTTCCTACAACTAATTTAATTTACTTTGTAATTCATTGTTATTACCCTCCTTTTATAGCTCAAAACTAATTTTACTAGTGATGTAGTGATGTATATGTAAAATTGCATAATGCACGACATGCTTTTTAAAATGTCAGGTAGCAGGTCTTTAAATATGTAACAAATGTAATGCAATGTGCACTCACAGTTTTTCGTAAAGTCATCTACCATTATCTGCTACCATCGACAATCGATTTGCATCAATATAAGTCGATATCAGGTTCCATTTACGCAGAAATTTCCCCATGCTGAGTCAAGATCTGTACCCACAACATCTGTGACACACTGTCAATTGCAGGGATTTGTTTACAGAAGATGTCGTACGCCACTACACACGACTCGACCTGACCACACGTGCAGCAGGATTGCCTGATTAACATGACCAGCCATCTTGACCATTATGTAGTGACCACCGAAAATTTGTCCCATACTGGATGTCGAATACGTATTTCTCGCTCATCACAAGCAGTCGCCTTTACTACTAGGCTGCCTCGCCACACGACTGCACGTGTGACTCCCAGTTTCGTTGAGGCTGATGTTCCAACAAATGATTTCCAACAACTACTGCTAGACAACCTCATATTCAGCTCTCGTGGCAGACTGAACCTCCGTCTCTTACAGATGCCATTCATTCAATGGTGCTATTCCGGCTCATCCCGTGAAACGTAATTAGAGTGTCTGCAAAATGAACATGGAAATAAAACTGACAGCTGAAAGTTTGAGCCAAGTGAGGTCGTTTGATAGGATGGCCTACTAGTTAAGGCTGCTTGTTGCAAATGTTAAACAAGTATTGTACACCCAGTATGGCGCAAGTTTTCAGCTGTTACTAAATACTGAAACGTCAAAAACTAATTTGAAGAAAAAGTGCAGGAAATCACATAAAAATTAAACTTCACTCTACAACATTCCATAACCTTATTCTCCTGATGGATATTATTTTTACATCTTTTCCTTCATAATGACCCATCATCATTTCCTTTTGACGACCATAACGAACTTGTACATAATTATTTATTCACATTAAAGTAATATTTTAGTTACAATGCAAAGATGTAGCTGTAACACCAATTTGATACAAATTTACTTTAGGAGATGGGAAACTACCACTGAAATGATAGCTTTCACCCGACACACCTATTCATTCACTACATTTGGAGAGTAAAAGTTGTTTATGGTACCTTTGTCAAATAACTGCATGAGTGGACCAATTGTGGTCTGAACAGGTTGTAATTCACACTCTGTTCCCACAAAAATATCTCGAGAAACACTATGATACATGCTTACACAAACATCAAAAATTAACAAATAAAATTCCGATCCTTGACAATTATAACTTCTATTTTATCGAAAAATACAATAAAGTGAAATTCTGTGTTTGGATAAGATCACTTGGCTAACGCCCTCATAAGTGGTATAGTGAATGTGGAAATCGTGCATGTATAGCGACAGTACTCACCTCAGGAAAGAGACGGAAGCATCGTCAAATGTGGGAGTGGGGCAGGTAGCTGTGTGCTTTGCATATGGAACAGGAGCCCAGCTGCAGTTTTTGTGGCCCATGTGCAGCTGACTGGTCGGGGTGACCTCGCTGTCTCCAGTGGCTGGAGTGCTGTGCAGAGACACAGGGTGTGGTCACGCAGTGCACACAGAGGACAGAGGGCAGCCTACTGCAGACAATGCTGCTGAGAATTTGTCCAGACACAACTAATAGAACACACACTTTCAACATCAGTAGTGGGTCCTCTGAGACACTTACCCCTGTGCTAATCGGTTTAGCCCCCACACTAGTAGCATCGCTTAGCAAACAACAGGCTGAATCAATTAAAGTACAAATAAAAGATACATGCTAAGGTCAACATTTAGGTAGAACTGATATGACAACTAGTCATCAGCGTAGTTTAAATACATAAAAACAACATTCCCACAGAAATAAAAATGGAAATAATCTTTACATGTTCAACTTGTACCATTATCATCAGATAGTATCGGTAGCTGTTAGCGACTTGGCTGTAGGATGCACAGTTGGTAAACTATAGAAGAGTAGATTCTGAACTGTGCACCAAAAGAAATTTAGAGAAGCAAGGGTTACAGAATGTGTGATACTGAGCAGCTATTCCCTTAATACATATAACTGTCACCAAAATAGGCAAGTAAATACATTTGTTTCACATTGGCCAACGAGCATTCTCAATAAACTAGCGAACATTGAGCATTAAGATAAAAAAAGGCAAAGTACTCTATACATACACTTATGCAAGATATGTAATCGGAAGTTGTTATTCGAATGAAAATAGAAATTCTGTTTAATTCTTATATTCTATATATACAGTTCTATGAGACTGTGATAAGGAGATTTGCTGTAGAACGAAGGAAAGAGTTGGATTTAAATTAAGGAGACATGGGTTACATAACACAGGAGACAATGTAATGTTGTGTAAAGACGCATTAAATCATTATTAGTCATTACATGTGACTAAAGTAAACTGTGGTTGCTACAAGTGAGGAGAAGATACAGATTGATAAGTGGAAACTCTATCAGTGATGGAAGCATACATAGGGTGTTTGGAAATTCTCTTTACAAACTACTAGGACTTTTAAAGGGGAGAGAGTACGTAATATTTTGTACAGGAACCCCGTCTGGAAACGTACTGTATGCATTCTACGACAGTTTGAGTTCACATGTTTAAATCATGCAATTCTGCTTCAGGAAGTGAATTAGGCATGATGTAGTACAGTTATTAGGTAACAGTCCGAAAGTAAACATAAAGAAGCATCCATTTATCAGTTCCGCACATTTGTTTTCATTAAAACTTAAACATTACCTTCTGCATGTACAGTATGCTAGGTTGATTTTTTGTTTTGGGGTAATGTGAACACACAATATTTAAGTGACAATACAAACAAGAGGCTTAGCTGATAAAGGGATCTTTCGCTGTGTTTCTTTCGAATTGTTATCTAATAACTGTACTGCATCACGCCCAACTCAGCTGCTCAAGCAGGACTGGATGAGTTAAACATCTGAACTGAGACCGTCATAGGAGGGAAACGGTATGTTTCTGGACATGGATTCCAGTTCTCACTCCCCTCTACAAATCATATAAGTCTCTAACGGAAATTTCTGAACACACACACACACACACACACACACACGCATATATATATATATATATATATATATATATATATATATATATATATATGTGTGTGTGTGTGTGTGTGTGTGTGTGTGTGTGTGTGTGTGTGTGTGTGTATATATAATTGAAAACTATTGGGCGTTAGGATTTAATGGTGCATTTGTTAAGTGATATAGCATATAAAAATGATAATGAGACAAAAGGTCTTATGAATACTCATATTGTGGGAGATGTATCTGTAACTGCAATGTATGGGCTAGGGAAGGTCCTAACACTGTGAAGTTCTTTGGGCAGCCTTTAGAAACAGCATGGAGAAGTACGAGCAAGGCCGGCAGGTTGCTAGACAACTGACAGATGTTCCACCAAGAAGCACATACAGCGTTTTGACTAATAAAACCACCTCTCCTAATGTGCTAGAGAATGGGAATGTCCAAATTACAGCATATATCCTTTGGAACAACTGAACAAAATGCGAAAGGAAATGGGAAGCGTTGTGTGGATCTGCGCATTTTGTGGATCTTTCTGAGGTGTAGAGACTGGTCTGTTGTCTCCTGAAGTGGCCGCAGGCTGTTTGAGGAGTAAGTACCTACAGCTTCCTGCAGACGTTCTTGTGTCACCTCCTGCAACGGAAGTCTTCCTCATGATTCTATTCACCCCGCACCCTTCTTCTTCGAACCTAGCACACATCTTAAGACGTGTATCTTATAACACTGTACTACTTGGGGAGAATAAACAAAGTTTGTTCTGTAACCGTAGGTATATTTCAGAAATGAACATAGAAAGTGAAGGAGAAACATAGAAATCAAACTGCAGTAGTAATGTGGAAATAGCGATCAGTCTGACCGTTTTCTGTACAGCACCTATTTTTTCCAAGGTTTAATATTTATGTCATGACAACATCAGAGATGGAAAGTTTTAAATTCTTTTCTGATCTCTTTGAACTGCGCTGCAGAGTTCCTGGTGTTAATGTCGGACTACACGCTTGTTGATCAACGTCATCTTTCCTTTATGCAGCATATGTCACTTGTAAGTATCTCATTGTGAACACCAGCAGAGACAGCAGAGAACAATATATGTAATAGTGAGTAAAGAGATTTGTAGTGAATTGCACAGCACACAGAATAAAGCCTGTAGGCTCGCTGCCCTGGCTGCTCGTACTACACATCTTGTTGTCCACGGTACATCTGCTGTGAGCAGCACATCACTGAGTCCACCACTGAAATGGCAAATTTACCACTTATTCAGATACTTTACACCAGAACCTAGAAGGCTGTTCCACATATGCAGTTCAGTACAAGTAATGACCGCAAATAATGTTAAAACCACTTATAAATCAACGAATAATTTAGTTCTAAGATGACTTTTTTAACCTAACCTATCCGTTAATAAACCCAGTTGGATCTAGTACTTCTCTAAATCAAACAGGTGTGAATATTACAGTTTAACAAGTCAAGGTTGCATAATATTAAACACGAATTCTTTACAGACGAATGGAAATGGTAGAAAGCGAGCACGGGAAGACCAGTTTGGATTCAATAGAAATGTTGCAAGACGTGAGGCAATACTGACCCTACGACTTATAAGATAGATTAACGGTAGGTAAACCTACGTTTGTAAGATTTGGGGACATAGAGAAAGCTTTTGAGAATGTTGAGAGGAATACTCTTTTTCAAATTTTGAAGGTGGCAGGGGTCAAATACAGGGAGCGAAAGGCTATTTACAATTAGCACAGAAACCAGATGGCAGCTATAACAATTGACAGGCATGACAGGGAAGCAGTGTTTGGGAAGGGACTGAGACAGAGCTGTAGCCTATCCCTGATGTTATTCAATCTACATATTGAGCAAGCAGTAAAGGGAAAAAAAGAAAAATTAGGAGTAGGAATTAAAATCCATGGAGATGAAATAAAGACTCTGAGGTTTGGCGACAACACTGCAATTCTGTCACAGACAGCAAATGACCTGGAAGAGCAGTTGAAAGAAATGGACAGTGTCTTGAAAGGAGGATATAAGATGGACATCAACAAAAGCAAAAGGCGGATAATGGAATTTAGTTGAATTAAATCAGGTGATGCTGAGGGAATTAGATTAGGAAATGACAAACTTAAAGTAGTTGATGAGTTTTGCTATTTGGGGAGCAAAGTAACTGAAGATAGTCGAAGTAGAGGGGATATAAAATGTAGACCAGCAGTGGCAAGGATAGCGTTTCTGAAGAAGAGATATTTGTTAACATCGAGTATAGGTTCAAGCGTCAGGAACCCTTTTCTGAAAGTATTTGTATGGAGTGTAGCCATGTATGGAAGTGAAAGATGGATGATAAATAGTTTAGACAAGAAAAGAATAGAAGCTTTCGAAATGTGGTGCTACAGAAAAATGCTGGAGATTAGATTGGTAGATCACATAACTAATGAGGATGTATTGAATAGAATTGGGGGGGAAGAGGAATTTGTAGTACTTGACTAAAGGAAGGGATCCGTTGGTTGGACATATTCTGAGGCATCAAGGGATCACTGATTCAGTATTGCAGGGCAGCGTGGGGGGGGGGGGGGGGGGGGGTTAAAACTGTAGAGGGAGACCCAGACATGAATATATTAAGCTGGTTCAGTGGAATGTTGGTTGCAGTAGGTACTGGGAGATGAAATAACTTGCACACGATAGAGTAGCATAGAGAGCTCCTTCGAACCAGTCTTTGGACTGAAGACCACAACAACAACATTAATCTAACATGAGAAATCAATGAAAGCATCGCGAGATATCAGGAAATATCTGTCAGTGATGGTGTATTTTGCAGCACACATACACGTAAAGATACTCAGGGGCTGGAAATACACGCACACAAACAGAACTACACAGGACTGGACAACGTAGGCATGTAGCTTGTCTTGTGCTTACCTGGTTTCTGCTGCTGGCTCAGACAGCAGCTTGAGCACTTCAATCAGATCTTCAGGCTGACAATGTAGCGCATCTGTCCAGCCCTTCGTGGCCATCACGTGTAAAATATGAGTCTTTATGAAGGCGGCGGCGGCCTTCTTAAGGGTACTACAGGAGTTCCGAATAGCGAGCACAGCTGTGGCCACCGCAGTCTCAACAGACAGCTGTGCGGCCAACTGCTGCTCGCACTGTGCCTTCAGGCCTGACAAGCCGTACTTATCAGCCACGACCAGCAGCTGGGGGGCCATTCTGGCCAGCTGCGGGGCCTGCAGGGTATACATGTAGGCCACGAGATGGCGCAGCAACTGGCCCCCCACGTCTGGGACTGTGGCCTCCAGTGTGCCGTGGCTGAAAATAGAGGCGAACACGGGACTCCTGGCGGCCAGGACGGCCCTGTGCGCTGCCAGACGGGTGTCGCCCGCCACCAGAGTCACCACGGCGCTGTCTCCAGCGTCCAGCAAGGTGCCCAGGTCCACAGTGGGAGCCTCTTTCCCCTCCTGGACCTGTCCTGCTGTGGGCGATTCTGAAACACAGCGTCACTGAGTAGACCCTTCCCCTTGCACAGCACCCTCCATGTGAGAACATGCTTGAGCCACAAGTGGATCTGCGTCAACCATCACTTCCTAACACTAAATGAACTAGACTTCGCCATACCCCTGGTAATACCATGTGGGTCATTTTTACCCGCAGTAGAAAACCACCATTTTGTTCGTATCTGGGTGGTATTATGAGTGTCTTCATGTTGACAATACGTCTCTAAAATGAATAGTACACGGTCAAATATGAATTTTCTCTAAGTAAACATTTTTTTCAATTTTAAATGTTACAGAAGAAATTCCACAATATTTCGTAAATTTGGTAAAGCAATGTTGTAATGTTTTTCTTTATAAAAAGATTGAAACTGAATCAAAACATATTGTTTATGTGAGTATTAATAGTATTTTTCCTTTTATAGAAGAATAAGATAAGCACCAAATATTAGTGAAACATTCTAAAAAGCAGTAGGTGACTAAAATGCTCTGCATTTTTTGTAGTTATTGCAATGAAGGAAAAAAAACATAAGAACAAATTACTTCAGCCTATAATTACAAAAATTTAAGTATATTTAAGAAAAAGGACGTGACAGAATTGCCTACTCTGGGATTCAGAAAGCCGACAACAGTTTTTGTTCGGCATCTTTTGCACACATACTTGTTGCACTTGACGTTTTATTTCCCTTTGTAGTTTTGTTATCTGCAGGAAACCTGAATTTGAGAAGAACTTCGAACTCCTTATTGGCCAATGCCAGTATGGAGTGCCTGTACGGGAAGACTGAGTTTTGTCTGAAGTGTGTAAGAGGCAGCGAGGTCATCTGCTACTCTGAGGATAAGGTCCCGCCGTGAAATCTTATTAGAGGTTTTTTTTTTTTGGTCATTAGTCTACTGACTGGTTTGATGCGGCCCGCCACGAATACCTTTCCTGTGCTAAACTCTTCATCTCAGAGAAGCACTTGCAACCTACGTCCTCTATTATTTGCTTGATGTATTCCAATCTCTGTCTTCCTCTACAGTTTTTGCCCTCTACAGCTCCCTCTAGTACCATGGAAGTCATTCCCTCATGTCTTAGCAGATGTCCTATCATCCTGTCCCTTCTCCTTATCTGTGTTTTCCACATATTCCTTTCCTCTCCGATTCTGCGTAGAACCTCCTCATTCCTTACCTTATCAGTCCACCTAATTTTCAACATTCGTCTATAGCACCACATCTCAAATGCTTCGATTCTATTCTGTTCCGGTTTTCCCACAGTCCATGTTTCACTACCATACAATGCTGTACTGCAGACGTACATCCTCAGACATTTCTTCCTCAAATTAAAGACGATATTTGATATTAGTAGAATTCTCTTGGCCAGAAATGCCTTTTTTGCCATAGCGAGTCTGCTTTTGATGTTCTCCTTGCTCTGTCCGTCATTGGTTATTTTACTGCCTAGGTAGCAGAATTCCTGAACTTCGTTGACTTCGTGACCATCAGTTCTGATGTTAAGTTTCTCGCTTTTCTCATTTCTACTACTTCTCATTACCTTCGTCTTTCTCCGATTTACTCTCAAACCATACTGTGTACTTATTAGACTGTTCATTCCGTTCAGCAGATCATTTAATACTTCTTCACTTTCACTCAGGACAGCAATGTCATCAGCGAATAGTATCATTGATATCCTTTCACCTTGTATTTTAATTCCACTCCTGAACCTTTCTTTTATTTCCATCATTGCTTCCTCGATGTACAGATTGAAGAATAGGGGCAAAAGGCTACAGCCTTGTCTGACACCCTTCTTAATACGAGCACTTCGTTCTTGATCGTCCACTCTTATTATTCCCTCTTGGTTGTTGTACATATTGTATGTGACCCATCTCTCCCTATAGCTTAGCCCTACTTTTTTCAGAATCTCGAACAGCTTGCACCATTTTATATTGTCGAACGCTTTTTCCAGGTCGACAAATCCTATGAAAGTGTCTTTCTTTAGCCTTGCTTCCATTATTAGCCGTAACGTCAGAGTTACCTCTCTCGTCCCTTTACTTTTTCTAAAGCCAAACTGATAGTCACCTAGCGCATTCTCCATTTTCTTTTCCATTCTTCTGTATATTATTCTTGTAATCAGCTTCGATGCATGAGCTGTTAAGCTGATTGTGCGATAATTCTCGCACTTGTCAGCTCTTGCCGTCTTCGGAATTGTGTGGATGATGCTTTTCCGAAAGTCAGATGGTATATCGCCAGACTCATATATTCTAAACACCAACGTGAATAGTCGTTTTGTTGCCACTTCCCCCAATTATTTTAGAAATTCTGATGGAATGTTATCTATCGCTTCTGCCTTATTTGACTGTAAGTCCTCCGAAGCTCTTTTAAATTCCGATTCTAATACTGGATCCCCTATCTCTTCTAAATCGACTCCTGTTTCTTCTTCTATCACATCAGACAAATCTTCACCCTCATAGAGGCTCTCTGTGTATTCTTTCCTCCTATCTGCTCTCTCCTCTGCATTTAACAGTGGAATTCCCGTTGCACTCTTAATGTTACCACCGTTGCTTTTAATGTAACCAAAGGTTGTTTTGACTTTCCTGTATGCTGAGTCTGTCCTTCCGACAATCATATCTTTTTCGATGTCTTCACATTTTTCCTGCAGCCATTTCGTCTTAGCTTCCCTGCACTTCCTATTTATTTCATTCCGCAGCTACTTGTATTTCTGTATTCCTGATTTTCCTTTCATCAATCAACTGAAGTATATCTTCTGTTACCCATGCATGAGATTTTCACTCTGCAGCGGAGTGTGCGCTGATATGAAACTTCCTGGCAGACTAAAACTGTGTGCCCGACCGAGACTCGAACTCAGGACCTTTGCCTTTCGCGGGCAAGTGCTCTACCAACTGAGCTACCGAAGCACGACTCACGCCCGGTACTCACAGCTTTACTTCTGCCAGTACCTCGTCTCCTACCTTCCAAACTTTACAGAAGCTCTCCTGCGAACCAATACTTAAATTTTTTTCGCAGGAGAGCTTCTGTAAAGTTTGGAAGGTAGGAGACGAGGTACTGGCAGAAGTAAAGCTGTGAGTACCGGGCGTGAGTCGTGCTTCGGTAGCTCAGTTGGTAGAGCACTTGCCCGCGAAAGGCAAAGGTCCCGAGTTCGAGTCTCGGTCGGGCACACAGTTTTAGTCTGCCAGGAAGTTTCTGTTACCCATGGTTTCCTCGCAGGTACCTTCTTTGTACCTATGTTTTCCTTCCCAACTTCTATGATGGCCCTTTTTAGAGACGTCCATTCCACTTCAACTGTACTGCCTACTGCGTTATTCCTTATTGCTGTATCTATATCGTTAGAGAACTTCAAACGTATCTCGTCATTCCTTAGTACTTCCGTATCCCACGTCTTTGCGTATTGATTCTTCCTGACTAAAGTCTTGAATTTCAGCCTATATCTGCTCCTGGGTACGCCTTACAATCCAGTATCTGATTTCGGAATCTCTGTCTGACCATGATGTAATCTAATCTTAGAGGTACGTAACTTAAAAATTGTGCGAGCGTTAATCACGGCGAGGTCAAAGAAAAGACACTTACAGGGCATCGTTGGGTAACAACTCTGAGACTGTAGTATCTAGCGATTTGGTCAAAAACATCTACTCCATCCTTAGTGTCATTATAAAACTTCACTGTTTCTGGAAGTTACTTCTCAGTATTCTCAGTCTTCTGACATCCAGCATGCATGTTACGCAGGATACGGATATCTTTTACCATTTCCCATCGTAATCTGTGAGGAGATGGTCGCCTGACTTGTGAGTGTGTTGCATACAGTGTGTCGTCTCCACTTCAGCGCTCATCTGCCTGTTTAATTTAGGTGAAGAAGCTGTCAGTCGTGACGTTCCATAAGGGCGACGCGACTGACATCTGCTGTAGTGTAAGAGAACTGTTAGCAGTGCTCCAGACAGTAGTGTAGGGAGGGGGGGCGGTGGGATTCTGCACTGTATAATATGTTGTCTCGAATGAAAAACAGCCCACAGTTGCTCAAAATTTTGTTTATTTTAAATCTAGACCAAGGTTTCTGGTATAATAATATAGCTGTCTTCAAAACTCATACACACAAATAAATGAATAATGTCTTAGACCAGCAGCTGTGTCAAGACCAATAAAATAGTTTCAAGACACATAAGCCTGTTTCGAACATAAATAAAATTACATATGGCAACGTATGTCCTCCGCCACTACCTCTGTTATACTGTCGTTGCCACGATGAAAGTAATGAAGTATAATATGTCATATGTTATTCTGTAGTTTTGCAATGTTACTCCGCGTAGTTCTGCATGTCGCCAGTCCATAGAAAACGGAAAGCCTCGCTGACATAATGTATCATTCGACAACCGAATACTTCGTATTTAATGTTCTTTTTGGCCCGAAGTATAATATACTCTAACAGCTCGTGAATAACGTCGAGGCGTGCCCAGATCATATTTAGTGACAGCAAACCGGTGTTACCTCATATCAAACTGTGCGTTAAATAGGTATGGGTCAAAAATGACCCACATCGTACTACTGGTATAACAGATAAATTTTTCATACTTCCAGGTGTGTGAGCTAGGGGGGATGAAATTTTGGTAAGTTGTACAACCCCATAAATGATGAAAAGTCACAGGAGCGTTTCGTCGTGCGATGATTAGAGAGGCGGGTAACGGGCTCGAAAATCCATTGTGGGTCAAAAATGACCCACATAGTACTCCTAGTAGAAATATTGTTCTTCACAAGTCTGTACAACAATACGACATTCTTCCTGTGTCAAAATAATAAGTCACGTGAATACCCACATATCCTTAACGACACCATTTGATCCAGCACATCTTAGATTCCACCTTCAATGAAGTGGACAAAGTCATGACGAAACTGTATTACTAATGGTTTGTGACAAAACGGCGACAAATCAGCGTCCATGTGCCTGTCGTGGATGGCCACGTACTCCGACACTTTGTTGCTGATTTAGGAAATTAAATCGCTGGAGGAGTAAAAAGCGAGGAAAAAGTGATAATTCGAACAAAACATAGAAAAAAGATGTTAGCCTCTAAAACTGACTGCTAACACTCCAGTAAAATGCTTCCAAAAGCGCGTTTGTTGTGTTGCATCTTGTAAATGTGTGACCTGGACTCTGTGATGTAAGGAACTGAAAAACGGAATACTTTTGAAATGTGTTGTTAAAGGCACACCGTGAAAAGTCAGAGGGACTAATAAGATAACAAACAACGAAATCAATAAAATAATGCTGGCTAGAAAGGGTTTGTTGATTATCTGTTTAGGTGAAATGGACATATATATATATATATATATATATATATATATATATATATATATATCATCAGAAAAATACCAGAGGAAGTCCACGGTTGAAGTTCGAGAATCAAACTACGAGAAATGCCAGCTGCTACAGCCACACAGAGGTGGCAAAATCATGGGATAGCGGTATGCACTTTCACATATGGCGGTAGTCCAGCCTACAAAAGGTATGAAGCGGCAGTTTATTGGCCGAGCTGTCGATTGTATTAAGGTGATTCACATGAAAAGGTTTCCAGCTTGATTATAGCCGCACGACGGAGATTAATAAACTTTGAACGCTGATTAGGAGGAGGAGGTAGACAAATGGGACATTGCATTTCGGAAATCGTTAGACAATTCAACATTTGGAGATCCACGGCGTCAAGAGTACCTCTGTCCACAAACAAGGCAGTGGTCGACGGCGTTCATTTAGAGGCCGAGAGCAGCGGCGTATGTCAGTGCTGAGAGGCGAGGAACACTACGCGAAACAACCGCAAAAATCAATGTGATACGTACGATAAACGTATCCGTTAGGACAGTGCAGCGAAATTACGTAAATGGGCTATGACAGCAGGTGGACAACGTGAGTGCATTTGCATAACGGCGGGACTTCCCCTGTAGCCCTTCTCCTGTGCTCGTGATCCCACTGGTTGGACCCTAGACGACTGGAAGACGGTGGTCTGATTGGATGAGTCCCGATTAAAGTTGGTAAGATCTGATTGTAGAGTTCGAGGATGGTGCAGACCCCGACGAAGTCATGGCGCAAGTTGTCAACAAGACACAGCGTAAGCTGGTGCTAGCTTCATACTGGTGTGGACTGTGATTACATGGAGTGGACTGGGTCCTCTGGTCCCACTGAGACGATCATTGGCTGGAAATGGTTATGTTTGGCTGCGTGGAGACAATACACGATCGGGCTGTAACTATGAGATAAGTATTTGTTCGGTAAGTATAAAAAAAATTGATTACCACATGAAGCTACAACAATTCCAAAACTTTTCTGTGCCTAATGCAATTTATATATTTTCCCTCACTTTGCAAATTTGCCAGTATCGTACATTCAACTTTATTTAGTATACTCTGCCAAAGAGGACGGTGTCTTCTGTAAGTACTGTTTGTTTTTCGCTATGGCGAGTCTGGTAAAGGTAGTAATCAAAATGTTAAAGCCCTGGAAAACTCCAGGTTTCTGGTGTGGAAGCATGATCTTCAATATTTCAACATCCAGGCGTGCAGTACTTACTATATAGCTACTCTAATCCATTGTCAAAATTTTGTTCACATGATGATGAACAAGGCAAAAGATATGAAACATCGCCAGGACTAAGGCTTGGTGGAGCAGGTGGGAAGGAAACAGAAAAGGGCTAGAACCTTTCATCGATGTGGTGATTATCTGTGGATGTCAGGAGATTGCATTAAGGCCCCCTTAATGACTTAGATCCTACTGAAGTTGATAAACAAGATGACAAGTACATGGGTAACTTCCGTGCAATTATAAAGCACGTTTCTGAGGACAGGCCTGTGACTGTGCTGCATCTATGTGGGGGAATTCCTGTGGGCCTTATGCATTCATACAACAGAACTACCATATAGCTGTTTATTCTCACTGTGGAGCTCATAATTTCGGCAAAATCCATCTGTTTTTCGTTATTGAGTATCCCAGTTGAAGCAAAAAAATTTCTTAGTTCCATTATTGTCTGTTCGAAAGGAAAATTAACTGTGACAATTTATAATTACAATCAGACTATACCTCCTCTGCGTTTCCAAACAAAATACAATTCAGTGGATTTGGCTCCACCTAGATCCCTGGAGCCGGAACTCAACATTGAAATGACCAACAATCAGTGAGAGCTCTTTTCCAAATCAGAAGCCTACTTCTCGCCGCTAAGTTGTCGTCATCGATAGCGTAGAGACAGTAGCATGAATCGGCCAACTCTCGTCGATGGGAACCGTCCACAGTGATCCCTGGGTTTCCTTAAATAGTTATTCTTCAGGAAGAACCGTGCTGTCCCACTCTAACTCGTGACCGTATACGGGCACGGTTTGCGATAAGGCCAGCGACCTCTTACTTTTGCCTTTCGAGATATCTATTGGTCTGTAGTTCTTGGTGCGCCTTCTGAAAATCTTGCGTGGCTGTTATGGACTGCATGAGTGTTACATTCTGTGGCATACATGGTACAACCATAATTCATATTGCCACTGCCCGCCATTCTCCCCCAAAAGTGCATCTAGGCCACAGCAGTCCCTGGAGGCCTCGACCGTGTTGGAGCATTCACCATTCTGGGGGGGGGGGGGGGACTGGATCCACTTCTATTCATATGGGATGAGAACGTGACGAATTGTGGCTGGCCACAGGAGGTCTTGGGTTGGGGGAAATGGTAGATGGCGCAAAGAGAGTCGCATTACAGGCATCTGGAGTGCACCCATTAGTGGTTTGTATCCATGATGGGCCCATACATCATACATATGCCAGCAGCAACAGCCTCTTTGCAGCAACTGGAATTCAAACATTGCCTGCCAAATCAAATGGAGAATAAATGGAGGGTGTCCACAGCTGCACTGGATCCTGCAAAGAAAACCTACACAATCCATTGATACAAGAAGGTATGTGGCTGTTCTGATTCTAGGGAAAATGGTGATTTGTGAGGATGACCATGTGGACTGATGAAATTAAATTGAATAGCAAGAATCAGAATTCTGTTGATGATAATTGGGGCCATTGTCAGTGACAAAGGCTTGTGTGACGCCTTTAAGGGCGAACAACCATGCAACAATCTGGATCGTCTTCGCTGAGGTTGTGAATGGCATGAAAAACACAAAGCAGAACCCACTGCTCACAATCAAAATCAGACGCCACACAGATCCAAGCAATGTGCCAGCAAAGTCCAAATGAAGACAGGACCAATGAGTCACCATAGGAGGCCATGGAAAATACTGACAGGAGGGCACAGCTTGCTTGTTTTGACATGTGAGGCACCCTTTCACCATTCTCGCATTAAATGTCTCCATACCCTTCCAGTGGATGTATTGCTAGGAGAGTCAAAATGACTTCCCAATGCCATAGGGTTCTGGGAATGAGGACCTGAGCATGGCCCATCGCGACCTTTATCAGCGCAATGTGATGCAAGGATAAAGACTTTTGCTGCGTGCCGGCCGCGGTGGCCGTGCGGTTCTAGGCGCTGCAGTCCGGAACTGTGGGACTGCTACGGTCGCAGGTTCGACTCCTGCCTCGGGCATGGATGTGTGTGATGTCTTTAGGTTAGTTAGGTTTAAGTAGCTCTAAGTTCTAGGGGACTGATGACCTAAGATGTTAAGTCCCATAGTGCTCAGAGCCATTTGAACCATTTTTTTGCTGCATGCTACAGAAGGCTTGGAGGTCTGGGTACATGAGACATTACTTTGTCTGCAGGCTGTCTTTCTGTTGTATAATGCAAATCCTCCTGGAGGACATGGCCTGTCACTGTGTGATATCCCACAAAGCGTGCATCACTTGGAAGATGGGTCTTTGATGATGGCAGTCTCACTGTCCTCATGAAAACAGACTTCTGGATCCTCATGAAATTCTGGGTTGTGACTAACATGAAATCGCGATAGGATATCGGCATTGGCATGGGCGGCATTAGGGTGATATTGGATACAATAGGCATATCCTGAGAGAAACGGGGCCCACAGTAGCAAGTTGCCGAATACTTAAGAGACGCATTGGAGGCTTATGATATGTCATGAGTGTGAAACGGTGGCTATAGATGCAGGCAGGGAAGCGTTTGCTGCCAAAGATGATGACCAAAGCCTCCTTTTCTATGTAGTTCCGCTATCCTGCTGTAAGTATCTTGGATACAATTGCAGTGGGTCGCTCCACGCCATTCTCAATATGGGACAAAAGTCTGCTAGTCAGCATCGGCCACTAATACCAATGGTTTCGTTGGATTGTATGCCATGAGACAGGTAGGTCGAAGAGGGCCTTCTTCAGGTTTTGGAACACCTTATTATATTAGGATGGCCACTTCCAGGGAACTCTGTTACAGAGCGAGTGGTGCCAGCATCGCTGAAGCATGGGGCACGAATGGTCTATAACAGTTTGGCTGACTTCGGCTGGAATGCATCTATCGAGGCTAGTAATTTTTGGATGGTAGGCACACAATGTAGTGTGAGCCATACGCCTGATGTCCTGAAGATGTGTCCTAAATATTCGATCTGGTGGATGAAAAAATAACATATGCCAAAATGAGATTTTCACTCTGCAGCGGAGTGTGCGCTGATATGAAACTTCCTGGCAGATCAAAACTGTGTGCCCGACCGAGACTCGAACTCGGGACCTTTGCCTTTCACGGGCAAGTGCTCTACCAACTGAGCTACCGAAGCACGACTCACGCCCGGTACTCACAGCTGTGAGTCGTGCTTCGGTAGCTCAGTTGGTAGAGCACTTGCCTGCGAAAGGCAAAGATCCTGAGTTCGAGTCTCGGTCGGGCACACAGTTTTGATCTGCCAGGAAGTTTCATATCAGCGCACACTCCGCTGCAGAGTGAAAATCTCATTCTGGAAATATCCCCCAGGCTGTGGCTAAGCCATGTCTCCGCAATATCCTTTCTTTCAGGAGTGCTAGTTCTGCAAGGTTCGCAGGAGAGCTTCTGTAAAGTTTGGAAGGTAGGAGACGAGGTACTGGCAGAAGTAAAGCTGTGAGTACCGGGCGTGAGTCGTGCTTCGGTAGCTCAGTTGGTAGAGCACTTGCCCGCGAAAGGCAAAGGTCCCGAGTTCGAGTCTCGGTCGGGCACACAGTTTTGATCTGCCAGGAAGTTTCAACATATGCCAAGTTTACAACAAAGGTAAGCTTCTGTGAATGGGGAGAAGAACAACATCAGCTGTATAGTTTCCTACAACCAGAAAATTGTCAAGGTAGCTCATGGTCCCTGAGACGTCCTTTTAGTGTAGCTCATCGCCCCCCCCCCCCCCCCCCCGTGAACCATGGACCTTGCTGTTGGTGTGGAGGCTTGCGTGACTCAGCAATACAGATGGCCATATCGTAGGTGCAAACACAATGGATGGGTATCTGTTGAGAGGCCAGACAAATGTGTGGTTCCTGAAGAGGGGCAGCTGCCTTTTCAGTACTTGCAGAGGCCACAATCTGGATGACTGACTGATCTGGCCTTGTAACACTAACCAAAACGGCCTTGCTGTGCTGTTACCGTGAACAGCTGAAAGCAAGGGAAACTACAGCCGTAATTTTGCCCGAGGGCATGCAGCTTTACTGTATGGTTAACGATGATGGCGTCCTCTTGGGTAAAATATTCCAGTGGTAAAATAGTCCCCCATTCGGATCTCCGATCAGGGATTACTCAACAGGATGTCGGTATCAGAAGAAAGAAAACTGGCGTTCTACAGATCGGAGTGCGGAATGTCAGATCCCTTAAATGGGCAGGTAGATTAGAGAATTTAAACAGGGAAATGGATAGGTTAAAGTTAGATATAGTGGGAATTAGTGAAGTTCGGTGGCAGGAGGATCAAGACTTTTGGTCAAGTAAATACAGGGTTATAAATACAAAATCAAAGAGGGGTAATGCATGAGTAGGTTTAATAATGAATAAAGAAATAGGAGTGCACGTAAGCTACAACAAACAGCGTAGTGAAAGCCTTATTGTGGCCAAGATAGACATGCAACCCATGACTACCACAGTAATACAAGTTTATATGCCCACTAGCTCTGCAGATGATGGAGAAATTGATGAACTGTATGATGGGATAAAAGAAATTATTCAGATAGTGGAGGGAGACGAATATTTAATAGTCATGGGTGACTGGAATTCGAGAATAGGAAAAGGGAGAGAAGGAAACATAGTAGGTGAATATGGATTGGGGATTAGAAAAGAAAGAGGAAGCTGTCTGGTAGAATTTTGCACAGATCATAACTTAATCATAGCTAACACTTGGTTCAAGAATCATAAAAGAAGGTTATATACATGGAATCATCCAGGAGATACTAGGAGGTATAAGATAGGTTATAAAATGGCAAGACAGAGATTTAGGAACCAGGTTTTAAATTGTAAGACATTTCCAGGAGCGGATAAGGACTCTGACCGCAATCCATAGGTTATAAACTGTAGATTGAAACTGAAGAAACTGCAAAAAGGTGGGAATTTAAGGAGATGGGACCTGGATAAACCGACTAAACCAGAGGTTTTCCAGAGCTTCAGGGACGGCATAAGGGAAGGATTGACGGGAATGGGGGAAAGAAATACAGTAGAAGAAGAATGGGTAGCTCTGAGGGACGAAGTATGAAGCCAGCAGAGAATCAAGTAGGTAAAAAGACGAGGGCTAGTAGAAATCCTTGGGTAACAGAAGACATATTGAATTTAATTGATGAAAGGAGAAAATATAAAAATGCAGTAAATGAAGCAGGCAAAAAGGAATACAAAGGTCTCAAAAATGAGATCGACAGGAAGTGCAAAATTGCTAAGCAGGGATGGCTATAGGACAAATGTAAGGATGTAGCGGCTTATCTCACTAGGGGTAAGATAGATACTGCCTACGGGAAAATTAAAGAGACCTTTGGAGAAAAGAGAGCCACTTGTATGAATATCAAGAGCTCAGATGGAAATCCAGTTCTAGGCAAAGAAGGGAAAGCAGAAAGGTGGCAGGACTATATAGAGGGTCTATACAAGGGCGATGTACTTGAGGACAATATTATGGAAATGGAAGAGGATGTAGATGAAGATGAAATGAGAGGTACGATACTGTGTGAAGAGTTTGACAAAGCACTGAAAGATCTGAGTCGAAACAAGGCCCCAGGAGTAGCCAACATTCCATTAGAACTACCGACGGCCTTGGGAGAGCCAGTCCTTACAAAACTCTGCCATCTGGTGAGCAAGATGTATGAGACAGGCGAAATGCCCTCATACTTAAAGAAGAACATAGTAATTCCAATCCCAAAGAATGCACTTGTTGACAGATGTGAAAATTACCGAACTATCAGTTTAATAAGTCACAGCTGCAAAATACTAACACGAATTCTTTACAGGCGAATGGAAATACTGGTAGAAGCCGACCTCAGGGAAGATGAGTTTGGATTCTATAGAAATGTTGGAAGACATGAGGCAATACTGACCTCATGACTTATCTTAGAAGAAAAGCAAACCTACTTTTCTAGAATTTGTGGACTCAGAGAAACCTTTTGACAATGTTAACTGGAATACTCTCTATCAAATACTAAAGGTGGCAGGGGTAAAATACAGGGAGTGAAAGGCTATTTACAATTTGTACAGAAACCGGAAGGCAGTTATAAGAGTTGAGGGGCACGAAAGGGAATCAGTTGGTGGGAAGGGAGTGAGACAGGGTTGTAGCCTCTCCCCGATGTTATTCAATCTGTATATTGAGCAAGCAGTAAAGGAAACAAAAGAAAAATTCGAAGTAGGTATTAAAATACATGGAGAAGAAATAGAAACTTTGAGGTTCACCGATGACATTCTAATTCTGTCAGAGACAGCAAAGGATTTGGAAGAGCAGTTGAACAGAATGGATAGTGTCTTGAAAGGAGGATATAAGATGAAAAACAACAAAAGCAAAACGAGTATAGTGGAATGTAGTCGAATTAAGTCGGGTGATGCTGAGGAAATTAGATTAGGCAATGATACACTTAAAGTAGTAAAGAATTTTGCTATTTGGTGAGCAAAATAACTGATGATGGTCTCAGTAGAGAGGATATAAAATGTAGACTGGCAATGGCTAGGAAAGCGTTTGTGAAGAAGAGAAATTTGTTGACATTGAGTATTGATATAAGCGTCAGGAAGTCGTTTCTGAAAGAATTTGTATGGAGTGTAGCCATGTATGGAATTGAAACATGAACGATAAATAGTTTGGACAAGAAGAGAACAGAAGTTTTCGAAATGTAATGCTACAGAAGAATGCTGAAGATTGGTAGATCACATAACTAATGAGGAAGTATAGAATAGAATTGGGGAGAAGAGAAGTTTGTGGCACAACTTGACAAGAAGAAGGGACCGGTTGATAGGACTAGTTCTGTGACATCAGGGGATCATAAATTTAGCATTGGAGGGCAGTGTGTAGGGTAAAAATCGTAGAGGGAGACCAACAGATGAATACACTAAGCAGATTCAGAAGGATGGAGGTTGCAGTAAGTACTGGGAGATGAAGAAGCTTGCACAGGGTAGAGTGGCATGGAGAGCTGCATCAAACCAGTCTCAGGACTGAAGACCACACCAACAACATAGTACCTCCAAGAAATTGATGTAACTTTGTCGATGCCAAACGGAAGCTATGTATATTGGAGCAATCCAAAAGGAGTGGCTATGATGTTTATGATTTCAGTCTCCTGGGAGCCGTTACGCAGTGTGAGGTGTAGATACGCATCATGAAGATCATTTTGGGCAAATAAGCATAATGAAGATCATTTTTGGCAAATACCATAGACCCAGCGAGATGTAAACAGTGTCCTGAAGCATGGGAGTGGTATATCTGACGACTACAGATTGGGCATTCACAGTGTCCTGGAAGTCACCACCAATGCAGCCAGCGCCTGATGGTTTCTCCACAGTCAAATAGGAAGGGCCCTTTGGCTGTGTGTTACTGGGATGAAGACGCCCTCATCCTGAAGATGTTGCAAGTCCTGTTGAGGCTTATCCTGGTATGCAAACTCGACGCTACGGACCTTAAATAATTTTGGAGTTTGGAGCTGCAGTAGGTGTAAGGGATATATGCGACTGGATCCCCAGGATGCTCACTGGCAGAACACTGGTCCTAATTTAACCAAGATGTAGGTGGTGTAGGGAGAGGCCCAGTGCTTGGACTGCATGAGAATTGGCGCAGAACTCAAGCCCCAAGGCATGGAATAAGTCTATGCTGGACAGGTTAGAGACCTGAGGGGCCACAACCATCAGAATCCAAGCTGGAGTTACTGTAACGCCACAGTAGCGTTTGCTATGGAAAAGTCCTCTAACAGGTATGTCCTGTAACAGAAATGGTGTTTTTACTAAAACTACATAACTCTGTTGTGCAGGGGTGCCTGGAGGAGACTTAATGGCTTGTGTAGCCCAGTCGATTACTGTAGCTGATGACCCAGTGTTAATCTGGAAGGTGACTGGCTTGCTTTACAACTTGACTTGTATAGACAGCAACTGAGTGGACTGCAAGAGTATAGATAGGTACCAGCGCCGCTTCTGTAAAATATGGTTGGGAAGAATATTCCTTGGTGTCGCCCAGTCACCAGTCCACAGACATAGAAGTGGAGGTGTTGCAAATTTCAGCTTTGTGGGCACACTAACACCTAGTAACACAATTCACCTTGTGGAAATGGCATTGAGGACTGTCCCTGACTTGTGCTACAACCAATGTTCTTCCAATTTGGGTTATGTGGCAAATACCAGAATTGGGTCTTCGATAAAAGCTGCTGCTGTGGCAGCCTGCTCAGAAGCTCGAATGATAGGAAGTCATGAGATGAGCAATGGATCTTTGAGGTTCAGAAGATTCTATTGGAGGTTTTCATCAGGAAAGTGAGCTAAAATCTAGTCACAGATGAGAGCTGATGCACAAGGGATGCATTGTGGCACATGGGGACCAGCTTTCCTGGGAGAGACCCCGGACCCTAGCTATTGATTTAGGAATGTAGATTCTGACAGCTAAAGAACTTGCATTGAGCCGCAGCAATGTGTATCTGAGCATTGAAGTTTTATACGGCTTTCATGCATTCATGGCTGGACTATGGGTGCATGGTTTATGCATTGACGAGGCCTTTTGATTTGAATTGACACTGTCCACCTTGAGGGTCTGCAGTTGGCCACAGATCGCTATAGGACAAGTCCCATACCCAGCCTATGTGCAGAGGCTGGGGGGGGGGGGGGGGTCACCAGCAGCTCCACCTACTGCATCAGGCATGCAAGTTCCTCACAGCTCCAACTTCACCCACACTCTATAACGTTGCTCATCCCACTTATTTCCTACCGTTGAAGAGCCACAATGCCATTTGCGATCCACGTGCACCATGTGCTGGAGTCCCTCAGTGAGGAGCCAGTACTGCCCCAAATCCAGGGTTTTAACTGCCTGCTGCCATGGTTACTGGAGAGACCCAGAGTGATTTTAGATTTGGGGCGCTACAAGAGAGATTACACTCCTGCTTCCGCTTTTAATGACATATTTTCTGACATTTTACCTGGGCACCACAACAATATAGCTGTTTTTATGCACTTATCGCTACAGGGGGATCCTGTTGGTTGCTATGTTTTTTTGACAGATCTTGTCCTCAAGATCAGACTGCCTTAAGCGTTTACTGTCTTTTATGCAGAATTTTATGCGATCTTCCGGTCATTGGAGTGGGTGAGACGTTCTTCCAGTGATAAATTTCTTGTCTCATCCGATTTTCTACGTTCCCTTCACCCTGTGAGACGTTTGTACTCAGCAGGGAAGCTAGTCTCTGCTCCATCTACAACGACTGGGGATTTAGGTGTCTTTTTGCTGGGTACAAAAACACATCGGAATTGTGAGGAATGAAAGGACAGATCTGGCCGCCAAGAGGATTGTCTCGATTCTCAAGTATTACAGTGTGCCATCCTCCTGTATGCTATCACCTCGATGTTGAGCTTAAGAGTCTTGCATCCGTGGGAGGGTGAGTGGCTGGAGGAGACTTTGGTCCACAAAGAAAGCTCTGTTCTGGAGAACAGATGTAGCGTAAGTGCATAGGAAACACGACAGAACCCAAAACACATGTGCTGCATTGCACTTCGTAATGTATTCAAGAGTTAATAAGAATCTAGATACTTGTATAGAATTCTTCTACCTAGGAAAAGCGTTCTACAGCGTGAAATGACTAGAAATACCGGGAAATTTGGGTATACAATGATATATATAGGAACACAAAAGAAGCTATAAGAACGGAAGACTATGAGAAAAGAGATGTGCTTAATGAGGGTGTAACTTAATGGAACGGTGTTTCTCCGCCACTGTCTAATCTGTACATTTAGGAAACCGTAATTAAATAAAAGACAAACGTAGGAGATGGATTAACAGTCATGGTTATAAGTGCCATGGGGAAGATTCGCTGAAAACATTACTGTCAGTGAAGATCAGGAAGAATTATTAGGTCTGTTGTGTGGAATGGGGAGTCAAATGAATGCAAATATATACTTAGTGTGAACAAATGAACGATTAACGTAATGAGGAATACCAGAAACGAGATTAGCGTTAAATTTAACGTCAAAGTCTGGGATCACAAAATAGATGAAGGAATTTTGCTTCCTTGAAAGCAAAATTACAGATGAAGGACAAAGTAAGGCGGATTTCAGAGGCAGACATGCAGAGGGAAAGATGGCTTTCCTCCGTCGAAGGTGTCTACTACAACCAAACATAAGGAAAATATTTCTAAGATTTTACGTCCTGGTACGAATTTTCAACATGGAACGTGAGATAACCAGTTCTACTCTGAAGGTAAGAGGTTGGCACAGGGTGGAAGTTGCGACAGTGCATCAGACTAGGCAGAAGGTAAATGACACAAACTGAACAGGTACATGAGATGCTCAGATGTCACTGACATTAGACTTGCAGTGTATATCCTACAACAACTAACTCCCAATATTTTACATGAAAGTTATGAGTCACCTGTCTGTAACCACTGGGTAACTCAACCAAACCATCCTGCCTTCCAGAAATATACATCACATGATGTGGCAGTACATCATGTAAACAGCTGAAAACCTAGTCTGGGGAACTAGATGGAATACATAGATATCATTCATGTTTTAATGCAACACTTCACCACAGTATTTGTCTTATCAAAACGAAATACACCATCATATGAACTCTTTAGAAAAAGGTGCCCAACACAAAATTCCAGGGAACTCTAATTGGATGTTACAAATGTGGAGAACCTCAAATTATTAAAATAATTAATTCATACAATCAAATGTATTGAATTCTTTGCAATTAGGAATAAAAATAATTTGGCTTTCAGAGGAATATTCCTATCTTTGTATTTCTGTATACCTTAGAGCGTTGACACAGAAATTGTTCTTCTGTAAATAGCTTGCGTGATTTGACTAAAGCCTTTGTGCTGTTCAGCCTGCTATTAGCAATTATAAAATCAGTAACTCATCAGTTAACCGGCTAAAAACTTGTCTCATCACAGGAAGTTTCTGTGACATCAGAACAAGGAGTTACATTTTTGTATAGCCTAGCGTCCCCTTACGCTTCAAGTTTCTGGTAACAATCTGCACACAGCAGGCGTTAATTATGTGTGAAATTAAATTAATGCTTACAGACGACACCAACGTGGTTACTTAAAATTTATGATCTACAGACATCAATTACGTCCCATTCTAGAATGACATTTTGTTTACCATGTGGTTCCTTGAAACAGTGTACGTATCAACTACACACTGCCGGCCGCGGTGGTCTCGCGGTTCTAGGCGCTCAGTCCGGAACCGCACCACTGCTATGGTCGCAGGTTCGAATCCTGCCTCGGGCATGGATGGGTGTGATGTCCTTAGGCTAGTCAGGTTTAAGTAGTTCTAAGTTCTAGGGGACTGATGACCACAGATGTTAAGTCCCTTAGTGCTCAGAGCCATTTGAACCATTTTTGAACTACATACTGCTTCGAAAATGTAGACCAACTTGTGGTTACTTTCTGTAACGTATTGTTACAGAAAGCAAATAGCAATAATTTGATGGACATTCACTCAGATAGCAATCATAATAGGGAACATGACATATCTCACACTGTGAAGAGGAACATGGTTTATTATTGATTTACTAATGTTACTAACAAGAGAATCATAATGCTACTGGTATAGTTGCAGTATGTGCCATGTAACTGGCTCTTAAGGTCATACCTGTCTTCCTAAAATAACCATTATTTCCAAGAAAAGAGAAACTAGTATGTTGTTCAAAATAAACTGAAGGAGTAAGTGCTACAAGTTATCTATATAGATGGGAATACTTAACACTCCTTCAAAATTTACTGTTTGTGTCCATGTGAAGGTTCTATGGAACTATGTTTTACATGAAAGCAAATCTTCAGCTGAACCACAATAATGACATCCACTATTAATTTAAAAACTCTGCCACTTATGAAAGGACACGTTGTAAGCAAACGTACCATAATTTTGAACCCATATCTCAATGAATTTAAACAGATAAAAAACAGGGATATAACGTAGTCAGCACAAGCATTACAATTTCTGATGGATACCTCCTGAGATGATTACCATTATCAGATTCCTGTTTCTGATTGGTTATATAAATATTGTGAACGTGAGAAGGTTTTTCTGTAGTCAATATAAATTTATGGAAGGCGGTGTACAATGTACTACTGTAATCCTGGAAGACATGTCAAATACCTGTATATCACGACTACTTATGTGAAATAGATTCTGTTTAGCTTCGTCTATTCATGTGTTATATTGATCTAGACGGGAGCACTAAACCTTTATGAAAATAATTTAGAAAAAGGCCATGATTACCACTCTCAAGGTCTACCAACACGTATGTAACACATATGTAAACTGTATTCCAACTCATACCGACTATAAAAACAAAAGTAATAATATAGAAACTCAGTGAACTTAGAGATTTTATGCATAATAATCAAATGACCCAAATCAGTTATTAAATCATCAAATACGCCTACCAATGAGATAAGTTTGCACTGCATGATTTTCTTGAACCATGAAAAGTTTCTGGAAATAATGGAAAATTATGACACTTACTCATATTGTCAGTTCCAAAGTGGTAGACTGTGACTTCGGGATCTAATCCTGAAAAACAAATATATAAAATACTTAATGAAAATATTGAATATGTTTTTCATTACCTACTAAAACTGGTTATTCATTATCATATACAGACTTACGTCAATTTATACAAGTAAAATCTTTACCTGTACTGGAATGAGAGTCGCTATAGTCGGCAGCAGTGAGAACTGCGACAAAAATGCAGATGAACCAACTAACGCTTCTGCAGAACATGATGTAAGGACAATGCTGTCAGGCCAAATAAACAACTGCTGGAGAATCTGTAAATTTATGAGTAAATATATCTCCACAATTCATTTACTTTCAACAAACTGGATAGAAAATCTAAATTAATATAATAACCTAATTTGGATTACGATGGTTAATGCGGAAACCACACTAGGAGGTTCGAGAAATCGTTAAGCTAACTATCCAAGAGTACTCTGTCAAAATTTCAAAGCGAAATTCGCATTCGTACAGAAGGAAATTCTTCCCATATAAGATTTATCAGGGGATGAATTACTGGAGAAATGTGTAGGTGGCCACACACAAAATGCTAATGAAACTTTTAATTCCACTATTTGGTGATTAGCTCCCAAACACTTGCACTCCGGACTAAAAGTGGTTGATTTGGCGCCGTATTTAGCAGCTGGCTTATTCAATGAAGGAAATTCATCCCTTCTGATGGCCATGAACGAGGCAGGAATTTTAGGAGACACGTAAAGCTTCAGTTATGCCGAACAAATGGGTAACCAGCGCGTATGCCGGCAGAATCGACCTAGTTCATTGAATCGAAGGAAAGTCGGAAAGCTAGGAAAGCACTGCTGCAGGCGCAAAATGAAGCCTGTGAGGAAGAAGAATGGTTACTATATGGTGCTGGAATCGCAGATCAATTGGTAAGCGTTTTACATTATTGTTGACTTCCTTGAATTTCCAGTTTCCAAGAATTGATTTCTCAAACGCGTTCATCTCCAAATGACTATTTTGACATTTGCGTCCAGTCTAACTCAAAAAGTATTGAATCGATCATTATTATATGTGATAATATGATTGTGTATAAAATTACTAATTATATGAACCAACTTATGAGGAGATGTCACGATTGCACAGGTATTTTTCTTCGCCTAAATGGAGAAAAAAACGTGAAAATCGCAGTAAATTGTTCCAACGCCTGCACAGTTTTTAATTTTCATTATTTTCACCTGCATTGAGGCTCATATTCTTAGAAAATAAGTTAGTAATGTAAATTCAAATCCTTTCTGATTTCAGATGAAAATCGGAATGGCTACACTGCACGTAATTGGAGAACTATACTCACAATCTTCAGCGGATATCACAGAGCAACTCTGTTATTTTTGGCTGAAATTGATCAAAAAATTCACAAAAACTCACGGACTTTGAACATCGTCTGGCGATTAGACGTCACTTTTATAATACGTGTGTATGCGAGATTTCCACACTCCTACACATCCCTAGGTCCACTATTTGACATGTAATGGTGAGATGGAAACGTGAAGCACCAAATACAGCACAAAAGCGTACAGGCCGACCTCGTCTGTTGACTGACAGAGACTGCCGACAGTTGGAGAAGGTCGTAATGTGTAACAAGCAGACATCTATCCAGACGAACACACAGGAATTCCGAACTGCATCAGGATCCACTGTAACTACTATGACAGTTAGGCGGGAGGTGAGAAAACTTGGATTTCACAGTCGATCGGCTGCTCGTAAGCCACACATCACGCAGGTAAATGCCAAACAAAGCCGCGCTTGCTGTAAGGAGCGTAAACATTGGACGACTGAACAGTGGAAAAACGTTGCGTGGAGTGACGAATCACGGTACACAATGTGGCCAGCCGGTGGCAGGTGTGGTTATCGAGAATGTCCAGTGAACGTTATCTGCCAGCGCGTGTACTGCAAACAGTAAAATTCGGAGGCGGTGGTGTTATTGTGTGGTCGTGTTTTTCATGGAGGGAGCTTGCATCCCTTGTTTTTTTGCGTGGTACTATCACAGCACAGGCCTACACTGATATTTTAAGCATCTTATTGCTTCTCACTGTTGTAGAGCAATTCGGGGATGGCTATTGTATCTTTTAAAACGATCGAGCACCTGTTCATAATGCAGAGTCTAAGGCGTCTGTAGAAGACAATAACATCCCTGTAACGGACTATACTGCACAGAGTCCTGATATGAGTCCTATGAAACACCTTTGGGATGCTTTGGAACACCGACATCATGCCAGGTATCACCGAAAAACATCGATATATCTCTTCAGTGCAACACTCCATGAAGAATGTGCTGCCATTCCCCAGGAAACCTTCCACCACCTGATTGAACGTATGCCTGCGAGTATGGAAGCTGTCATCAAGGCAGAGGGTGAGCCAACACCATATTATATTCCAGCATTAGTGATGGAGAGGCCACGAACTTGTAAGTTATTTTCAGCCAGGTGTCTGGATACTTTTGATCGCATTGTGTATTTTCAAGGTCAAAATCTTACATGAGTCATCTCGCATATATTAAGAGAAAATCAGGCACTCCCTCATACATTACTCACTCACTGTCTTTATGTACAACAAAGCATTTACACATCATTACACAGAATGTTACCAGTTTCCTGTATAGTGGTAAAGTCAAAACCAGTTCACAATAATTGTACAAATCGCACCACTTGTGGAAGTGCACTGTGTCAAGAATGCGAGAGAAGAGCACTGGCAGAGAAACCAACATTCTGGTACATTTTGAAAACTACGGAGTACACGAGGTCTTGTCCAGGCTGGACTTGAGGGTCGTTCATCAGTCTGTTAGTGAGGTACTGGTGCAGGAAAGAGAGAAGAAGGTAGCGCACGTTTAGAGAAAGCTGGTTTCTGGTACCAGAGAGCAGAGAAGGGAACAGTCCGCAAAGTGCGGTCAGCTACGACAGAATGCTGAAAATACAGGAGCGTCTGCTCTGCATGGCGACTGCGTCACAAGAGGGCGACACTTCAGTGTCCTCTGCTCCACAGGACGCGCCCAGTGGCAACATGTGACCCCTTTCTCAAGCTTCCCAAATGGCTGTGGGGTACATTCAGCAGAGGAATGAAATCGTACCCTGTCAACGGATTTTTCTAGATAGAGCCCCATATGCTATGCAGGGTTCTACATCTACATCTACATCTACGTGATTACTCAGCTACTCACAATAAAGTGCCTGGCAGAGGGTTCAATGAATCACCTTCAAGATGTCTCTCTACCGTTCCACTCTCGAATGGTGCGCAGGAAAAACCAGTACTTAAATTTTTCTGTGTGAGCCCTAATTTCTCTTGTTTTATAGTGATGATCATTTCTCCCTATGTAGGTGGGAGCCAACTGAATGTTTTCGTAATCGGAGGAAAAAGATGATGATTGAAATTTCGTAAGAAGATCCCATTGCGACGAAAAACACTTTTGTTCACATATCATTTCTGTGGCACTATCTCCCCTATTTCGCGATAATATAAAACGAGCAGCCCTTGTTTGAAATTATCAGGTGTCATCTGTCAGTACCACCTGATGGGGATCCCACACCGCGCAGCAATACTCCAGAATAGGGCGGACAAGCGTGGTGTAAGCAGTCTCTTTAGAAGACCTGTTGCGCCTTCTAAGTGTTCTGCCAACGAATCGCAGACTATGGTTTGCTCTACCCACAACCTTATCTATGTGCTCGTTCCAATTTAGGTTATTTGTAACTGTAATCCCTAAGTATTTACTTGAATTTGCAGCCTTCAGATTTGTGTGAGTCATCGCGTAATCGAAACTTAGCGGATTTCTTTTAGTACTCATGAGAATAACTTCACAGTTTTTTTTATTCAGTGTCGATTCCCATTTTCAGCACCACACAGATATCTTATCTAAATCATTTTACAATTCGGTTTGGTCATCTGATGACATTACAAGACGATAAATGACAGCATCATCTGCAAAGATCCTAAGACGGCTACTCAGTTTTTTTCCTATGTCGTTAATATAGATCAGGAACATTAGAGAGCCTATAAAACTTCCTTGTTGGACGCCGGATATTACTTCTGTTACTCGATGTCTTTCCGTCTGTTACTACGAACTGTGACCCTTCTGACAGGAAATCACGAATCCAGTTGCACAACTCAGGCGATATTCCATAGGCACGCAGTTTGGTTGGAAGAAGCTTGTGAGGAACGGTGTCGAAAGCCTTCTGGATATCTAAAAATAGGAATCCCCTGTCGATAGCACTTATTACTTCGTGAGTAAAAAGAGTTAGTTGTGTTTTAAAATAATGATATTTTCAGAGTCCGTGCTGATTATGTGTCAATAAATCGTTTTCTTCTCGGTGCTTCATAATGTTCGGATATACCGATTGGTCACATAGGCGCTGCAAAAACTCATGCTAGTTTCCAGGACAGCAGCTTGGCT
The DNA here is from genome assembly GCF_021461395.2 of Schistocerca americana. Lineage (NCBI taxonomy): Eukaryota > Metazoa > Arthropoda > Insecta > Orthoptera > Acrididae > Schistocerca > Schistocerca americana. The sequence goes on from NC_060129.1 coordinate 157,599,939, forward strand.
GCAGATATGTGTGTAAAAGAAAATTTAAAGTATACATACAGGGCGACTAAAATAAAATTAGCACCGAAAATATTGCGGAGATGGAAAGTGCTGTTGATGCGCAGTTATCACAGAACGTGCAGATAGTCAGGGGCTGTTTATTGTTGGCCAATAAACAGTTTGTAATAATATTTATAAAGTGTATTTTTTGTGCAAAAGTACAATTTTTGAATGGAACAATTCTTATTGACATTAAGAAACTAAAAATAGCGTAAATTATGTTAGTTGATTTGTTGCAGGATTCTAGTGCAAGCTGCTTACAATATAAATACTTTGGAAAGTTGCCACACTGTCACTTGTACAATACCTGTAGCAGTACACACCAAAGAACAACACAAATGCATGCACTAGTTATGTGCATTCTGGGCCGTAACGAGGTAACTGTCCATCACAGGTTGTGTTCAAAATGACCACCAGCAGTGGCAGAACACGTTTCCTATCTGGTATGGAGCGACTGCTGCACACATGCTAGCGTTTCGTCGAACATCTCCGAGCAGGCTGCAGTTATGCGTCGTTATGTATCATTGGGTGTAGTTGGTATGTCCTTGCAGACAGTGTCTTTCAGCTTTCCCCACAGAAAAGGTCAACAGGCATCAAATCTGGAAAATGGGGCACCTAACGTACTGGTCCTCTGCATCCAATCTAACGTTTTGGAAACGATTTGTGAGGACATGCTGTAATACTCCACGCACTATGTACTGGACAGCGGTCATATTGGTAACACAGGTTCCTCTCTGTGTGCAGACGAAAGCCTTCTAGTATCTGTGGGAGATGGTTTGTTAGGAGGCTGTGATAGTTGTACGCATTCAGTGTTCTATCTATGAAACTCATGCCTATGATCTGACGGTTTACTATCCCACAGCAATGTTTACACTCCATGGGCGCTGATGTTCCACCTGAGGAAGCCAATGGGGATTGTCAACACACCAATAGCGCACGTTTTGGTGGTTTACCTCGCTTCACCACTAAACAAGGTACGTAATACATATGGAGTACTAGTCGCAATTCCCATGTACAGAAGTTAACACGATTCTTATAATTGATTCCATGGAGCTCTTCATTGAGGTAGATGTAATGGGGATGGAATTTAGGCTGATGGGGAATGTGCAGGACACTTGCCTGACCCATGTCACTTACACATGCGATTGCACAGGAGGTAAAGTGTTGATCAACTGCAACAACAGGAAGAACGTTAATTTCCCGCTCTTCTGTCATCACTTGCTTCATTCTGTTACGTTCCCTAGTTGTTACACTATCACTTTCACACAACTGATTGAGAAGATGGTCGAGATTGGGATCCTGCCGCAAGCACTGTAGAAGAACAAACTGCATTCTTCCTACACTCTCCATGCACCATGAGCATGTCAGCTTTTCCTGCACTGATAAATCCCGTTGTATACACATGAGCTACTGCTTAGACTGTCACATAGAAAACTGATAGCACTGCTCTCTGGGAACACACAAGCTCACTGTAAACGAACATAACAACATCGATCTAACAACTACGCAGGTCGAATGGCACAAAGAACTGTCAGTGTGGAAACTTCTCACAATGTGGTATTTCATAACTGGCTTGCACTAGACTTCTGCAGCAAACAGCACCGAAATTCTAGTTTACCCTATTTTTAGTTTGTTACTGGCAATAAGATTTTTTCATTAGGAAACTCGCAGGTACAGAAAATACACTTTCTAAGTATTATTACAATCTGTTTATTGGATAGCAGTACGAGACCCTGGCTTCGAATTCATTCTGTGAAAACTGCACGTCAATAGCACTTTCCATTTCCATAATATTTGCAGTCCAAGCTTTAGATGGTTCACCCTGCAGACGCCATACAGAGCACAACCACATATATGTCAAGAGAATTAATTGGTTTCAAGCCACCCAGTATTATAGGTGTGTTGTGGGAGTATTATCGGCTTGTTTTGTCGTCACGTTTAATAGGGGCTACATGTCTGGGTGAGCATGGCTGGGGGAGGTTGAAATACATGGAAAAGGGGATGCTAGAGACAAGGGCAGATGGTGATGGATTGGGATAAAGAGGAATGGAAAGAGAGATGGAGCATCAAGAGATGAATAATGAGAGCTTTATAGCGTGAAATCACGAATTCAGTCGCAGATAGGATTGTAATTTTATTAGAAGCTGGTTGTAAGCAACTGTTTCAATAGTTATCGGTAGGCCTAGAATTATGGAATCAACTGCAGGTCCTCTGTCGATAGCAGTAATTACTTTGTGTGAACAAAAATCCACTAGCGTTCCATAAGAAACATATTTTCCGAGTCAGTGCTGTCCATGTGCCAATAATTCAAGGTACTTTATAAAGTTGGAACAGCCCGTATGCTCCTAAATCGTACTGACTATAATGTCTGTGATATATGTGTACAGTTTAGATGACCAGTTGTATGTCACTGTCCCCACAGTTTCACTTGCGAACCTGTATGGCTCATATATTGTATACATCTCTGCCTACTCGCTGTCTTCACCCATCTCCACTTCACCCCTCTGTCTGTCCATCTAATCCTATGCTCTCATCATTTTCCATCTTACCACTACTCATCTACACTATTCATTTGGCTCCTGCATCCCCCCATCTCATTCTCCCTCTATCTCTGATTATCTCCTCCATTTTCTCTCTCTACATCTCCTCCTCCCCTCTCTCACACTGTCCATATTCTCCACCCCTTCTCTCCATTTTCTCCTTCCCCTTTTCTCACTGTACATATCCTCCACCCCACTTTGTCAACAGCCTCTCCTCACCCTCCCTCTCCATCTCTTCCTGCCCCCAGTCTGTTATTCCATTTAAATCTGCCCCCACTCTATATCCATTTCCTCTTGCACCCTCTCCCTTCGCATCTTCCATCCTTCCCTGTCCATATCCTCCTGGCCTCTTTCTCTTATCCATCTCCTTCTGCCACCATTTCTCTTTCCATCATCACCTACACCTCTCTACCTTTCTGTCCTCATCTCCCTCTTCTCCAAACCCATCTCTTCTTCGCTGACCATTGTGGCCGAGCAGTTCTAGGCACTCCATTCTGGAACTACAGGGCTGCTTCGGTCGCAGGTTCGTATTCTGCCTTGGTCATGGATGTGTATGATGTCCTTAGGTTAGTTTGGTTTAAGTAGTTCTATGTCTAAGGGACTGATGACCTCAGATGTTAAGTCCCATACTGCTTAGAGCCATTTATAACCATCTCTTCTTCCCCATCTTTGTTCCTCTCCTCCTGCCCATCTCTCCCACCTATCTACTGTAGTCCCCTCTCCTCATTCATCTTCTACTCCCAGCCTATCAGTGTTCATTTCCTCCCACACCCATCTCCCTTTATGTTTTCTATTGCCCCTCCTCTCTCGGTCCATCACCTCCTATCATCTCCCCCTGCCTCCACTTACCCTGTCCATCATTTCCTGGTCCCTACCTCAGTCTGTCACCTCCTCTATCTATTTCAACATTCCTCAGCCATGCCCACTCACAAATGTAGCCCCCACTAAACATGTCGATAAAGCAGGCTGATAATATTCCCACCACATACGTATTGTGAAGTGCAGCTTACACATCAGGGGCTTGAAACCAATCACTGCTCCTGTCAAATAAGTTGTCATGCAAAGAAGATCGATAAAGCAGGTCGGTTCTACTTGAACCCAACACACTATCGTTCAGTACAGCCTACCCACTGTCAAACCATTTCGTACTCTCGGTTAGTAGGCTTCACAGTAAAGCAGGTTCCTAAGGCCATCCACTACTACTTAAACACAACTTGCCTATTATACGGCTCAGCCAATATGGCATGGGCTGACAAAATACGATATTGTCTCTATTCCCACTCCTGTCGAGCTGGAAGGCTACAAGACAAGCAGTGATGATGCTCGTACAGTCATGTAGTTTGTTTGTTTGCCATGTTTCGGTGAAATGGGTCCAGTGATTTAATGGGAGATCATAGACATACACTACGTGAACAAAGGTATCGGGACACCCCCATAAACATATGTTTTTCATATTATGTAAATTGTTCTGCTACCTACTGCCAGGAACTCCATATGACCGACCTCTGTAGTCATTAGTCACCGTGAGATAGCAGAATGGGCGCTCTGCGAAACTCATAGGCTTCGAATGTGGCCCGGTCATTGGGTGTCACATGTGTCATATGCCTGCACGCAAGATGTCCACAATCCTAAATATCGCTAGGTCCACTGTTTCCAATGTGATACAGCACAAAAGCGTACAGGCCGATTTCTTCTGTTGACTGACAGAGAGCGCGTAGAGTTGAAGAGGGTCGTAATGTATAATAAACAGAAATCTTCCCAGATCTTGATACAGGAATTTCAAACTGCAGTACGATCCACTGCAAGTGCTATGACTTAGGTGGGCGGTGAGAAAACTTGGGTTTCGTGGTCGAGCGGCTGCTCATAAGCCACACATCACACCGGTAAATGTCTAACGACGCCTCGCTTGGTGTAAGGTGTGTAAACGTTGGAAGATTGAACAGTGGAAAAACGTTGTGTGGAGTGACGACTCAAAGTAGATAATGTGGAGATCAGATGTCAGGGTCTGGGTGTGGCAAATTCCTAGTGAACGTCATCTGCCGGCGTGTGTAGTGCCGACAGTAAAATTCTGAGGCGGTGGTGTTATGGTGTGGTCTTGTTTTTCATAGAGGGGGCTGCACCCCTTGTTGTTTTGCGTGGCACTACCACAGCACAGGCCCATATTTATATTTTAAGCATCTCATTGCTTCTCGCTGTTGAAGAGCAATTCGGTAATGGCGACTGCATCTTTCAGCAAGATCGAGCCCCTGTTCATAATGCACTGCCAGTGGCGGAGAGATTAAACGACAATAACATCCCTGTAACGAACTGGCCTACACAGATTCCTGACCTGAATCCTATAGAACACCTTAGCTATGTTTTGGAACGCCGTGGCAGGCCTCACCTACCGACATCGATACCTCTCCTCAGTGCATCACTCCATGAAGAATTGTCTGCCATTCCCAAGAAACCTTCCAGCACCTGATTCAACGTATGTCTGCGGGAGGGTTAGCTGTCATCAAGGCTAAGGGTGGGCCAGCACCATATTGAATTCCAGCATTACAGATGGAGAGGCCACGAACTTGTATGTTATTTTCAGCCAAGTGTCCAGACACTTTTAATCACATTTTACGTTTTGTACAGCAGAATGTCTTCAATATTGCGAGTGTCACATTCACTGCAGTGCATAACGTCTTTGCAGAGAAGTCTGGTGCGCTCTCCCGAGTCCATTAGGCATCTACGGGGGGCAAAACCTTCGTCAGATGCAGCAGGTAACCTGGCGAGAAGAGGTCCAACGTCAGAAACTGGTGGCACATACCCGGGGACTTTGATATGAAGCCTCCTCCCGCACCGTTGTCAAGCTTTAATGACGTCCGACGTTCGAAAACAAAACTCAAGAATTTGCATGTTGGGTCAGTTATCAATACTGAGTGTCTCAAGCTGGGCCACATCACAAATACATCTTCCATACAGGGTGATTCACGAAGATATGTAAATATTTTAATATGTCGTTCTATATGTAACAATATAGAAAAAAAGGTCTTATAAACATAGGTCCGCAATTGTTCAGTTACGGAGTTACGGGTAATAAAAGGTTTTACCAGAAATTTAGCAACTTCGATATTATGAAGATATCGCACAACTTTAAGAGGTTAAAGTAAAACACGATTTCGACTTATTTTGTTATTACTGGTGTGCTGAATATAATAAAACATGTGGGGTGGCTCTGAGCACTATGGGACTCAACATCTTAGGTCATAAGTCCCCTAGAACGTAGAACTACTTAAACCTAACTAACCTAAGGACATCACACACAACCATGCCCGAGGCAGGATTCGAACCTGCGACCGTAGCAGTCCCGCGGCTTCAGACTGCAGCGCCAGAACCGCTAGACCACCGCGGCCGGCAATAAAACATGTCCCAGACGTGTACCTGCAGTGTATCGTCCAGAGAAGGAAAGGTTGTAATACAAGTAAATTTGTTTATTTTTCATTAAGAATGTAGAAACGTGTGTGTCATTGTTGGCTACCTTTAGTGAGTTGTTGCAGACGTTCCCTAACCTTGAAACGACTTAGTTTTCTGTACTGTTCAGTGAAAGAACACAATGAGAACAGTGTATTTAAGTAAAACCACATAGTAACTGTTGTAGTTTGTAGATTATTTATGAAATAGGAATGCCTTTCAAATTTACGACGTAGGAATACGCCACTATGGTGTTTATTTATGGAAAATGTTATGGCAATGATACAGCTGAAATTAACGAATATGGCGCACGTTATTCAACTCGATGGCTTCCAAATGGACGAATCATTAGTGGATTTCGATGTTACGGGAGACATGTTCTCTACCTAGCTTTCATAATCAGTACGAGAGCTCGATACGTCAAGACGATTATGAGGATATTATGGATGCTGTTCAACTTAGCCTGTGTACAGTACACGGCGTATCTCTCAACTATTAGGCATTTCACAATGTAAGATATGGTGTACAATGAAGTAAAATAATGTGTGTCTCTGCCATAAACAAAAAGTGCATCAGTTATCTGGGAGATCCAGCCCTCCGCTTGGAGTTGTGCAACTGGTTAAAAACTAATTGACAGTTACACAAATACGTTTTATTTTCTGATGAGGCACAGTTTACTCGAGATGGTATAAACACTTTATTGGACCATTCATTTTCCCAGGACGTCTAACTGGCGGGTCGTACTTACAATTCCTTCAAGAAGAAATGCCCCACTTACTCGAAGATACTCTGCTTGCTACGCAAATTCAAATGTATTTTCAACATGACGGCATGCCTCCACATTTCGCCAACGGAGTTACTGCACAATTAAATGAACATTTTTGCCAGAGATGGATTGGTGGTGGTGCTACACGTCTGTGGCCACCCAGATTTCCCGATATAACACCAACGGATTTTGTGTATGGGGATGGGTGAAATATAATGACTATAATGGCAAAATCAATACACGTGAGGCACGACTCGGTCGCATTATGAATGCAATAGAAGAAATTAAGAACAACCCTGTGAAACTGAAACGAGCAACAAAATCTGTACACGTGCAGCTAAATGCACTGAACTAGGTGGAGACGTTTTTGAACATTTACTGTGATTGTGATTGTATTGCGAAATTGTATGTACTTTGTACAAGTTTCTTAACAGTGAGCTTTGTTTTTTTTTCGGTTTAACACGAATTCACGTGTGCTGTGGTATACATAAAACCAGATTATGTGACACATTCATACGGTTTCAGATAACGCTTTTACCATAAATTTTCCAAAATTAAATTCTCTACACTTCCGTTGAAAACTTTGTGCAGTTGTCTGGAATTTAAAGAACAAATTAGACCAGGTAGTTAATAAATTCAAAATTTTACGAAATTATGGCTTTGCTTCTCTGGATGTTCTGGAAAACTACTGTAGATACGCATATGGGACATGTTTTGCTAGATTCGCCAGACCAATAACAACAAAATAAATTTAAATCATGCTTTACTTTAACCATCTATAGATTTGCGATGGCTTCATATTAGCGAAGTTGCTAAATTTCAGGCAAAATCTTTTACTACCCGTAGCTCCGTAACTAAACATTAGCGGACCTATGAACTTTTTTCTTTAGTTTTAAACGTAGCGTAACATATTAAAGTATTTTCATATCTTCGTGAATCACCCTGTAAATTAGGCCTGTACAGCCGTATTCCAGCAGATCTCTACTACTTCCATTGTCCGATCTGACAAGTTTGTATCGAAAGTACAATGCTTTCATGAATCTGTTTCGACGGCATACAACATATACCAATAATTAGTGCGGCTAGTGACGCCATTACGTAGACTACGCCGTAAGAATCAGTAGCTGCTGAAATGCGTAGATGACGTGAACCTATGACGGAATGCATATCAAGAGCTATTGCGCTATAGGTCGTAGGTACCGTTTTTGAGGGGGGGGGTACCATTGAGAGCAGGAGACCGTCAAGTTGAGGAAAGTGATACGCTGAGCACTCCGCCGCAGTGCTGGAAGAAACACGTAGAGACTTACCAGATGTGTGAGTTCTGCTCTGTGCCACTGCAGCCAGTGTAGTGGGCTTTCGCGAAGACAGCCTTTTATCCTTATCTTGGCCACTGCTGGACTCGGCTGACACCTCCCACCTACTGTATCCGCAGTCTGCCCTCTGCTCCACAACCCCTCCCCCTCTCACCCCCCCCTCCCCCTCAAGCGTCGTCAAACTTTCCTGGCATCCGACATTGGAAGCGTTGTTGCGCAACGCCTCGCAGCACTGACCTCAAGGGCACGTGATAACTATGGCAACCGCTCTGCTGCTCATTCTGACCTCGCGGCATCTTCCAAAACGACTCCGTGTTAGCCAGGTACCTGCTCACATCAGAGCCCATTCCAGCCCATTCCCTGAGAGGCACGCCCTGAGGATGCAAATACCGTCAACATTGCGTGTGCCCTTGACAGTGGCCTCCATTCGGCGACTAATGAATTTCACGGATTTCGTATGATATACACCAAATGATGACTACATCTCTAGAGCTAGTTGTCGGTGATGGGCTGCGATCACACGCTGTCCCAGGAACTCACAGACTCGCATTTTTATGGGACTAAGATCCATTTATTTAGTGGGGCTATTAAGATGTGATCGCGTTCCTGAGCGTTTGTCAAGAGGGGGACGTGTCCATTCAGTCCTGTGAATGTGGCTGTTCGCATCTATCCAAACGGGAGTGTCTACAGCACGGTCAGCAGGAAGTGCAGAAGTAAGTGGTAAGGTGGTACAACACTACGCAGGGCACATGGGCTTCTGGAGTGGAATGCTGATCTCATTTGTGGACACAAGAATTTATTTTCAAAACGATAATTAAAACAGAGCACTGTTAACAACACAGTGTTTAATTAGGATTTGCAAATTGGGATGATCTACAGCGTTTATTCAAGTGTATAAAACAATGAGAATAATTCAGAACATAATTTTAAAGAGAAACAACCACATGGCCATAACTTTAAATTCATAAAAAATTACTTTACACAAATATAACCGTATCATAACTACAGATCTGAGTTCACTAGTGACCTGTGAATATGAAAAATTACAATTTGTAAAAGGTATTTGGTCTCAAGAACAATACTCAAACAGCAAGGTCTCATAAATACGTGATTTAACTATTATGGGAAACGTTCTGGAATATGATGTTATGATAGCCTGAAAGATTTATACATCAATCAGCACATTCTCGATGGCCGCGCGTGTGAATTCCGTGCTCGAGAGCTCAAGTGAGAACGACACGCAGGAGGACCTGCGCACGCCAAAAACGGCTTCTAGAACACACAGGCCCAGTATTAATACACTGTTCACAAAAATACTAAAACTAACAGCCGAGCACTGGATAGCTCCAAACGCAGGAGGAGATGTTAAACGTTGTAGTGTGTCAATTGCAGTTACTGTTAAAGCAATAGTTGATTACACAATCTCGACTGACGTCAAATTTCACTTGATAAATTTACAAACCACAACCAGTTCAAGATGATAATGATCCGACAATCCGCACACAACCTTAAATACCAAAGCGTCGTTTGACGGTGCAAAGTTGTAACTGTTATAGTTGAAAGCGACAAGGAAGTTGGCGATTCCGACTTAAATTGGTGGCTGAAGTTTTATACTGACAATAAACTTTGATTCATAAACCTGACCACTTAACGAATTAGCAACCGTAATAAAACAAGGAATCGTCAATTATCGGCCACACTCGTAAGGCAACGGAACCAGGGCAGTTAGATGGACTAATATCCCGAACCCACGTCCAAGTGATTTAGGGAATGACTAGTGAAAATCAAAGAGGCTACACGGAGCAACGACATTCTAAAGTTCTACAACAAATGGCTCACCATTTAAAGTTAGTCCAGGAGATCGCCGTTAAGTTGCACGCCAGGGTAAATTCCCGCGCTCTGCTCAGGATTCCAGACAGACCCAGCTCTCAAACAGAGCCTGTGTTGGCCGGTGACTGCTTCTGCATTCCAGTTGCGCTCGCCGCCAGACCCAGGCGCCGGAGTGTCAGCACGGTGCGTCCCCGCAGTACACGGAGCGCCGGCCGGCTGCTCGCGGTGCCTCGCGCGCTGCCTCCTTCCCCCTGTGGCTGCCGCCTCTTCTCCAGAGCCGCGGCCGTCCTAATTAGAGGGCGCTGGCCAACCTGGACGCCGCAAAGTGCGTTACTTCGACAGGGAAACTATCCTGCCAAGACCATCGCAGGCGGGAAATCACGGCTCAGTAACGGCAACACCTGGACACCGAGATTGTACGAAAGTACACACGGTGGTCCACGTTCACGGTAACCTGAATGAACGGGCCTGAGTGACGGTACGCGAAACACCGCAAGAGCTGACTGAGCCGCTTCCAGCGTGAACTGCAGCCTCCACACGTACCGGGCAGAACGCCTCGTTGCTTCTTCGGTGCACTCAGGGCCTCGCGTCATCTGACGAGGGAGCAGACCTGTGATACGTCGGGCCAAACGGCACACCTCCAGCCGGCTACTGACCTGTTCCTGTGCTGTCTGGCACAGCTGAAGACCTGCAGTCTCGTGTGCTGCTGGCTACTAGCGCTAAATGGCCATTGTATACGGTTCTATTCGCAAAGTTCACTCGCAAACTTGTCGAAATGGCCAGACACACAGTGACAGCAGCAATTAATAATAGGTTTGATGCCTGCTGTCATTAACGAGGTGTGACACTCGTCTTGTTTCTTACGATCACTGTCCCCACGTCGCATTACATGGAGGTGAACGTTAAGACACGTTGGGCAGTCCGCTTTGGTATACACTCAAATCAGCCACCTTTATTCAAGTTGTAGTCCTACCTCATACTTCCCTTGATTGTTTCTGATGAGGTCGTCAGTCTTTTAATTTCTGTATAACTACAGCACTCTATATCCATTTCAACGTACTTACCTTATTGAAGCCTCTGTCTCCTTCCACAACTCTTACCACCATTGACCACGTATCTTTCCACAATGAAATCGACAATTCATTATTGTATCAACACGTCTCCTATCAACTAGCTTCTTCCTTTACTCAAGTTGCGTCATAAATTTCCTTTCCCTCAATTCCGTTAAGTACTTCGTCACCTAATCAAATGAAAGTATATGGTTCCAGAGATCTCTTCAAGTCTGAAACATCTGTGTAATATATATATATATATATATATATATATATATATATATATATGTGTGTGTGTGTGTGTGTGTGTGTAGACTGGAGCGAGAAATGAAAATTCATACCAAGGCCGGGATCTGAAGCTGCCTGGCCTGCACACTAGGCAGATGTGCTGGTTAGTACGGCACCCTGCTACAGTGGGTTTGCAGAACAGTGTGCACTACCCTTGCATGCCTCAATGTTCAATTAAAGTTCCCATTCCTACCAAACGGCCTCAGGTGTGAATATGGATTTGGTTTGGGGAGGGAGGTGCTCTAGGATAGTCTGTGGAGTTGTGCAAAGCCATTGTGCCAGCGTGGCGCAGTGGTTACTGCTTCTCCGATGTGCGCAGGATCCTCATTTCAAATCCCAGCCTTGGTACAAATTTTTGTCTGTCTCTTCTATCTTCTTCATATGTTATTCAGTCCATCGTACCTTCAACATTTTTTAAAATAGAACCATGCTGTAAAACCTTATATTCACTTCTTGTCTGATCTGCTAATCATCCACGATTTACTGCCAAACAAATATCTACATGTCATACTCCCTAACACTTAAACTGATATTACACCTAAACCAACACTTCTTCTTCAGTATAGCTATCCTTGCTATTGTCACTCTACACTGAATATCCTCTGCACTACAGTCTTCATCAGTTATTTTGCTGTCCAAACAGTATAAGACATCTACTACTTTTAGTGTCTCATTTCCTAATCGAATTACCATGGCACTGCCTCATGTAATTCTGCCACACTTTATTGTCGTTGATTACTAATCTCGATGTTCATCTTATAATATATCATCAAGTCGCTATCCATTTATTCCAAGTGCTCTTCCAAGTCCTTCGCAAGCCTTATAACATTAGGATGTCGTAACCATACTTAAATGTTTTTAATTTTTTACCCTGAACTCTAATTACCTTCCAAAATATCTCCTGATTTTACTTCAAAGCTTGCTCCACGTACACACTCAATAGAAGCGGCGATTCTTTTCAATCCTGTCTCTCTCCATTCTCGACACTTATAACCACCTTCTTGTTTCTGTACTTAATGTGAATAACCTTTCACTACGTACAGTATCTGATCAAAACTATCCAGACACCCCGTTCATAATGACTTACAAGTTCGCGGCGCCCTCCATCGGTAATGCTGGAATTCCTTTTGGTGTTGGCCCCCCCTTAGCCTTGATGACAGCTTACACTTTCGCGGGCATACCTTCAGTTAGGTGCTAGAAGGTTTCTTGGGGAACAGCAGTTCATCCTTCACAGAGTGCTGCACCGAGGAGAGGGGTCGATGTCGATCGCTGAGGCCTCGTACGAAGTCGGCGTTCCAAAACATCTCGACGGTGTTCTACAGGATTCAGGACAGGGCTATGTGCAAGCCAGTTCATCCCGGTTCTTGTCGTGTAACCAATCCGCCACAGGCCGTCAATTATGAACGGCTACTCGATCTTGTTCAAGGATGCAATCAACATCCCGAATTGGTCTTCAACAGTGGGAAGCAAGACGGTGCTTAAAACATCAATTTAGTCCTGTGCTGTGATAGTGCCACGCAAAACAACTAGGGGTGCAAGCCCCCTCCAAGAAAAACACCATCACTCCGCAACACCACCACACTACACATGCTGGCAGATGTCGTTCACTGGGCATTCGCCATTCCCACACCCTGCCATCGGATCTTCACATTGTGTACGGTGATTCGTCACTCCACACAGCGTTTTCCCACTATTCAATGTTTACGCTCCTTAAACCAAGCTAGGCGTCGTTAGTCATTTACTGGCGTGATGTGTGTCTTACGAGCAGCCGCTCGACCCTGAAATCCAAGTTTTCTCACCTCCCGGCTAACTGTCATAGTACTTGAAGTGGATCCTGATGCAGTTTGGAATCCCTGTGTGATGGTCTGGATAGATGTCTGCCTATTACACATTACGACCCTCTTAAACTGTCATCAGTCTTTGTAACTCAACAGACGAGGTCGGCTTGTACGCTTTTGTGCTCTACGAGTCCCTTCACGTTTCCACTACAGTATCACATGGGAAACAGTGGACCTAGGGATGTTTAGGTGCGTGGAAATCTCGAGTACAGACGTGTGACACAAGTGACACGCAATCACCTGACCACATTCGAAGTTCGTAAGTTCCACGGAGCTCCCCAGTCTGCTCTCTCACGATGTCTAATGACTATTGAGGTCGAAGGTATGGAGTACCTGGCAGTAGGTGACAGCACAATGCACTTAATATGAAAAACGCACGTTTTTGGGGACGTCCGGATATGTTGGATCACAGAGTGTGTATTTCATCTCAGTGTCTTTGAGAACTCGAAGAGGTATTTCAATCAACATTGTCAAAAAATTTCCCTAAATCTACAAACGCTATAAAAAATGTTTGCCTTTCTGTTCTAGAGAAAGTTGCAGGGTAAGTGCAGCCTTGGTGTATACCTGCATTTCCTTGGAGCATATGCTTATCTCCCCCGACATGGGTTTTTTGTCACTTTTTCCATTCTTCCGTAAATAGTTCGTCTGAACATATGGCGACTGTACCTCACTAAATTAGTGAGTCTGTAGAAATTTCACTTGTGAGCATCTGCATTATGTGAAATAGGAACTCTCACATTCTTCCAGTGGTCTGAGGATATTTCGCCTGGGCCTGTCAACACTGATATTGACTGTTGATGACTGGAAACATGTTGACTGGTCGGAAGAGTCACGTTTGAAATTGTATCTAGCGTCTAGACGCCGCCTCATGAATCCATGCGGCCTGCATGTCAGCGGAGGTCTGTTCACTGTTCTATAATGGTGTGGGGCGTGTGCTGTTGGAGTGATATGGGACTCCTGATATGTATAGATACGACTCTGACAAGTGACACGTATGTAAGCATCTTGTATGATCACCTGCATTCATTTCTGTCCATTGTGCATTCTGACGCACTTGGGCATTTCTAGCAGGACAATGCGACACCACCACACGTCCAGAATTGCTACAGAGTGGCTGCAGGAACACTCTTCTGAGTTTAAACACTTCCGCTGGCCACAAAACTACCAAGACATGAACATTACTGAGCATATGTGGGATGCCTTGCAGTGTGCTGTTCAGAAAAACTTTCCACCCGTTCGTACCCTTACGGATTTATGGACAGCTCTGCCGGATTCATGGGGTCAGTTCCCTCTAGCACTACTTCAGACAATAGTGGAGTCCATGACACGTCGAGTTGTGGCACTTCTGCGTGTTCACTGGGGCCCTCTATGAAAATATGCAGGAGTACCAGTATCTTCAGCTCCTAGAGGATATATGATGCAATTAAGACTTTTTGTAATTTTGCAATAAATGCTGTAGATATGGTAATGTTAATAGCTGATCTTCCCAAAACCCATATATATTTTCAATTAATATGAGAAAAATAAATATAATAGATCATATTTGAGTAAAATAAATTATCTGAAATGAATGGACTTAATAGAATGAGAGAGATGAAATGTAACAACGTGAAATCATACCAGTGCAATGAACACATCATCAGACATTAAGATACAATTATTTTTGAAGGTTTTGTGGAACTCCTTTCGTCGTAGAATGACAGTCGAATTATTTAGTTGTGGTTTCGCAGCTTGCTTGAAACCACTGGCCAGCTGCACTGATGAGTGACTGTCCACCAGGAAAACACTCAGGCGCTCCCTGGACTCGTCGCGGGTCAACAGCGTAGGGGTCGCCAGCGATAGCGCTGGCCTCGCCTTCACCAGAGCGTGCCGTTTTGCGACCAGATAACACGAAGTAAAGGAGAGTTTATTTCTTGTTGCCGTTCTAATGAAAATTCGAATGGAAAAAACCAAAAGAACAGCTTTAAAACAAGAACAAGTGGAGCAACGAAGTAAATGAAAAAAGCACAAGTCATGACATTTTCCAAGAATTAAATTAGAAGCAATCGTTGCTGACGTCAAACTGCTGTTGAGTTATGGAACAAGTTTTATGCTCACGTATCACATACTCTCCTTGAGTGTCTCAGCGCTGTAGACATCGGCGGCCAGCTTGATTCCTCCTAGTTTACTGACTTCAGGAAGTCACTTGGGACAGTGCCGGCTCTCCGTTTGCTGAGGAAACAAGACGTCGCCGGTCAGGGGACCAGGCTCAAGCCTTCCCAGCGGCCAGAATTCAGCACGCTGATCTTAAAGGAACTACATCGTCAAGTGGAAAGGTGATTTCATTCGCATCAGAAGGACGTGTCGAAGGACCGATACTGTTAACATTACATACCGGGTGTTTCCGTAAGGCCGAACAAAAATTCAACAGGACATAGAGATTGCTCCACTGAACAATTTGAGGTATGGAAGCTGGGGTCTGAGAAACCAGCTTAACAAGATATGGGAGTATACTCGTCCACCGTTCTGTCTAGTGTTACTGTTTTCCAGCTTATTTACAACTAACACGTGTAGAAGTTTACTGTTGGCCCTCTGAATTTTACTGTTGGCACGACACACGCTGGAAAAAGACGTTCACTTCGCATTCGATATACCACACCCTTCCATCGGATTGCCAAACTGTGTACTGTGATTCGTCACTCCACACAGCGTTTTTCCATTGTTCAATCGTCGAGTGTTTACGCTCCTTACAGGAAGCGAATCGTCGTTTGGTATTTACCGGCGTGATGTGTGGCTAATGAGCAGCCGCTCGACCACAAAATCCAAGTTTCAGTCACCTCTCATATACCTGTTGTAGTACTTTCAGTCGATCTTGATGCAGTTTGGAATTCCTGTGTGATGGTCTGGATGAATGTCTGGCTATTACACATTTTGACCCTCTTCAACTGTTGGCGCTCTCTGTCAGTCAAAAGGTCGGCCTGTACGCTCTTCTGCTGTACGTCTCCCTCCTCGTTTCCACTTCACTATCAAATCCATAACAGTGGACCTAGGGATGTTTAGGTATGGGGAAATCTAGCGTACAGACGTATGACACAAGTGACACCCCAATCACCTGACCACATTCGTAGTCTGTGAGTTCGGCAGAGCGCCCCATTCTGCTCTCTCACGATGGTTAATGACTACTGTGGTTGCTGGTATGGAGGACCTGGTAGTACGTTGCAGCACAATGCACCTAATACCAAAAACGTATGTTTTTGCTGGTGTCCGGGTACTTTTGATCACATTGCGAATTTTTTTTTCCCTTCCTTTTCCTACACTCGAATACCAGTCCTCTACCAATATTAAATTTTGCTCTCCGTTAACTTATGAATAATTTCTATTGTTTCATATTAAATTGTTTCATTTTATGTATCATTTGCGAAGTTGGTTGACGTATAAAACTTGTACTGCTCTGGTTGGTTTTAGCTTCCTGTTTATCTTCGCCATGATAATGCATTCTCTGCGCTGTTTACAGTGCGTTAGCCACGTTTCCGTTTTCTTCTTCATTCTTAGACCTGCATCTACGAGGTGTGGCTAGAAAAAAACCGGACTAGTACTGGTGAAACAATAAAACGAATGCAATAAGGCTGAAAGTCGCTTGGCCTGTCACGTTACTCTCGCTCCGCCTACTGCTCGAGTTTCATCTGCCTCCTGCACTCAGTCTGCCCGTGGCGTCTGTTTTAAGTAGTTGACGTTTTGTCTGTGCGTCGGAAAATGTTGAGTATACAGAAAGAACAGCGTGTTAACATCAAATTTTGTTTCAAACTAGGAAAATCTGCAAGTGAAACGTTTGTAATGTTACAACAAGTGTACGGCGATGATTGTTTATCGCGAACACAAGTGTTTGAGTGGTTTAAACGATTTAAAGATGGCCGCGAAGACACCAGTGATGACACTCGCACTGGCAGACCATTGTCAGCAAAAACTGATGCAAACATTGAAAAAATCGGTAAACTTGTTCGACAAGTTTCCTTGTCAACTCCTGTTAACTCAGACACTGCTCTGATTGTTAAACGGCGATCTTGTCGAACAATTTTACCGATTTTTTCAATGTTTGCATGAGTTTTTGCTGACAATGGTCTGCCAGTGCGAGTGTCATCACTGGTGTCTTCGCGGCCATCTTTAAATCGTTTAAACCACTCAAACACTTGTGTTCGCGATAAACAATCATCGCCGTACACTTGTTGTAACATTACAAACGTTTCACTTGCAGATTTTCCTAGTTTGAAACAAAATTTGATGTTAACACGCTGTTCTTTCTGTACACTCAACATTTTCCGACGCACAGACAAAACGTCAACTACTTAAAACAGACGCCACGGGCAGACTGAGTGCAGGAGGCAGATGAAACTCGAGCAGTAGGCGGAGCGAGAGTCACGTGACAGGCCACGCGACTTTCAGCCTTATTGCATTCGTTTTATTGTTTCACCAGTACTAGTCCGGTTTTTTTCTAGCCACACCTCGTACATTACCCCATTTGACTTTGTATTGGTAAACCTATATTGACTTCCCCAGAAGTCCTATCCTTCGTCCTACCACACTTCACTACTCCCACTGCATATAAACTGAACCTGTTCATTTTCTTTTTATATTCTCTAACCAACTTAAACGGCTAACATATTCCCCTCTGTGACCTCTAGAACGCCAGTTTCGTTTTTTTTTCTGTTGATGACATCCTCCCGAGTTTCCCCCGCCCAGAGATCCTCATTGAGGACTACCATACCTCCATAACATTTTACCTGACAGTGTGCCCTCATTATTTAACTATACAGCAAAGCTGCAGGGGCCGCGCGGGATTAGCCGAGCGGTCTAAGGCGCTGCAGTCATGGACTGTGCGGCTGGTACCAGTTGAGGTTCGAGTCCTCCCTCGAGCATGGAAGTGTGTGTGTGTGTGTGTGTGTGTGTGTGTGTGTGTATGTGTGTGTGTCTTTGTCCTTAGGATAATATAGGTTACATAGTGTGCAAGCTTAGGGACTGATGACTTTAGCAGTTAAGTCCCATAAGATTTCACACACATTTCAACAAAGCTGCAGGCGCTCAGAAAAGTGAAGACAACTAGTAATATTTTGTTAATAGCTTTTCTTCCTGATCCTGCAGCGTCAAAAGACGACAAAATATTTAATGAAGTATGTATGTATTCTCCACACATCTATGTTCCCTCGACACACAATAGGGATTCTTATAAACTAAAACTGTACTCCGTCCGAACAGGCCATGAAGGTCCAACTGTAACGACCGGCCGCCGTGTCACCGTCAGCCTACATGCGTCACTGAATACGGACATGGAGGGTCATGTGGTCAGCACACAGCTCTCCCGACCGTATGTCAGTTTACGAGACTGGAGCTGCTACTTCTCAGTCAAGTAGCTCCTCAGTTTGCCTCACAAGGCCTGAGTGGAGCCCCCTTGGCAACACCAATCAGCCGATCGAATGGTCACCTATCCAAGTGCTAGTCCAGCCCGGCAGTGCTCAACTTCAGTGATCTGACGGGAACCGGTGTTACCACTGTGGCGAGGCCGTTGGCACTAGGGTTTATTGCAGGTCGTTGTTAAGTTCAGCTCTACAGCCTGCCCACTGAATTAGATACGGCCCTCTCTCCCTGATGCAAGAGACATTAAACCCCAGTTTTGGCAATGCTTATTATGGCTAACTTGCTTTAGGTGAAAAGTATACTCGATGCACAGTAACCATGTTCTCGCTTGCCCAGATGGCAAGGCAACTTCCGCTTCGGTATATTGACTGCCTTCCTCTAAAATCGCTACACCAGGAAGAACAGCAATTAACAAAATAGTTGTTGACGGTATGCAATATGACAAGGAACACACATAATTAACTCTGTAAGTGACATAAGGTATGGACCTTGGAGAGGCTGCTACACCGCGCGGTCTCAGGCGTCTAGTCACGGTCCGCGCGGCTCCCCCCCCCCCCCCCCCCCCCCCCCCCGTCGGAGGTTCGAGTCCTCCCTCGGGCATGGGTGGGTGTGTTGTCCATAGCGTAAGTTAGTGTAAGTTAGGTTAAGTAGTGTGTAAAATTAGGGAACGATGACATCAACAGTTTGATCCCAAAGGAACTTACCACCACCCCATCACCTTAAAACTCTGAACAAAGGTGAAGCCAAAACGAAAATTAGAATTTAATATCACTCCTTAGATAGTTTAACAAATTCGGTATTGTTGTTATTGTTGTGATCTTCAGTCCAGTGACTGGGTTGATGTGGGTCTCCGTGCTACTCTCTCCTGTACAAGCTTCTGCATCTCCTAGTACCTACAGCAACCCACAGCCTTCTGAATCAGCTTAGTGTATTTATCTCATGGTCTCCCTCTACGACTTTTACCCTCCACTCTGCCATCAAATACTAAATTCATGATCCCTTCATGGCTCAGAACATGGCCTACCAACAGATCACTTCTGCTAGTCAACTTACGGAACAAATTACTCTTCTCTCCTATTCTATTCAGTATCTCCTCATTAGTTACGTGATCTATCCATCTAATCTTCAGCATTCTTCTGTAGCACCATATTTTGAAAGCTTCTATTCTCTGCTAGTCCAAACTATTTTTCGTCCATGTTTCACTTCCATACATAGCTACACTCCATACAACTACTTTCAGAAAAGGCTTCACGAGACTAATTCTATACTCGATGTTAACAAATTTCTCCTCTTCAGAAACGCTTTCCTTGCTATTGAAAGTCTAGATATTATATCCTCTTTGCTTGGGCCATCATCAGTTATTTTGCCTCCATAATAGAAAAACTCATGGACTACTTTAAACGGTTCAAATGGCTCTGAGCACTATAGGACTTATCTTCTGTGATCATCAGTCCACTAGAACGTAGAACTACTTAAACCTAACTAACATAAGGACATCACACACATCCATGCCCGATGGAGGATTCGAACCTGCGACCGTAGCGGTCATTCCAGACTGAAGCGCCTAGAACCGCACGGCCACAACGACCGGCGGACTACTTTAAGTGTCTCATTTCCTAATATAATTCCCTCAGCATCACCTGATTTAATTCGACTACATTCCATTACCTTCGTTTTGCTATTGTTGATGCTCAGTTTATATCCTCCTTTCAAGACACTGTCCATTCCGTTCAGCTGCTCTTCCTGTTACTATGCTGTCTCTGACAGAACTACAATGTCATCGGCGAACCTCAATGTCTTTATTTCTTCTCCATGGATTTTAATTCCTACTCCGAATTTTTCTTTCGTTTGCTTTACTGCTTGCTCGCTATACATACTGAATAACATAATATTCCTTATAAATGTCGTGTGGCTAGGGCCTCCCGTCGGGTAGACCGTTCGCTGGATGCTGGTCTTTCGAGCTGACACCACTTCGGCGACCTGCGAGTTCATGGGGATGAAATAGGGATGATTAGGACAACACAAAACCCAGTCCCCGAGCGGAGAAAAATCTCCGACTCCACCGGGAATCGAACCCGGGCCTTTCGTATTGCCCTTTTTCCGCGCTGATCATTGAGCTACAGGAGGCAGACATAATATTCGGTAAAATCACATTCGATGTTATACAATAGATTTCAATAAATGCTGTTTTCTTTATGATTCTTAGAAAAAATAGTAACTAAGCACCGATTCACAGGAGGACAGGCAAGCGGTGGTGGTGGTAGGTTCCTATGGGACCAAACTGCTGGGGTCAATGGTCCCTAGGCTTACGCACTACTTAACCTAACTTAAAGAAAGTTACGCTACGAAAAACACACACACGCGCTGAGAGGGCTCGAACCTCCGACGGGGGTAACCGACCGAACCGTAGAAACGCGCCCCCGTTGACCGCGCAGCTACCCCGCGCAGCCACAACTAGGCGGTGAAACCTTGGAACCTCAAGCAGGGCTGCACTAGTATGTGCGTGGGACTCTGCGGCACAGTTTTTGTGCCCGCAGTTCGCAACAGGAGAAGAACATAACACTAACCTACAACTGAATCATACATCGCAAGAGACTTTCAAGATGTTCCACTATAAAGAAGCTGGTTTAACGCTGGACTGCGGAATTTCTTTTCTGTGAATACAACAAATAAACAGAATGTGCGGTTCGCAGGAGATCTTCTGTAAAGTTTGGAATGTAGGAGACGAGGTACTGGCAGAAGTAAAGCTGTGAGTACCGGGCGCGAGTCGTGCTTCGGTAGCTCAGTTGGTAGAGCACTTGCCCGCGAAAGGCAAAGGTCCCGAGTTCGAGTCTCGGTCGGGCACACAGTTTTAATCTGCCAGGAAGTTTCAACAAATAAACAGCTTAAGCAAAATTTGGAAGCTTTTTGGTGTGCTTGCACGAGTGTAAAATCTAACACAGAATGAACTGAATACTTCTGTTGCAGAGACGCTCACGCATAGAATACAGAAAGCGATATGTGAATCGAATTTTGCCTCAGTTTTTCTTGTATGTCTTCCCAATACTTCGCTAGGTCACAGCTGTTGCTGAAGTCGAACAAAGATTTTTTTTAAAGGTAATGAACATTCTCAGAGCTACGACGGAGCTGCAGTTATTGTCGGTCATTTGTGTGGACACGTCTTCTAATGCAACGTTGGGTCACCGTTTCGCTCATCATTTGAATTCAGTGGTGTTGCTAGTCTTGTCAGAGGTAAGTGCAGTAATAGTTTCCTCACTTTAAATGGTCTAGTTCCTTCCATTCCACCTGAACCTAATTCACTTGAGCTCTATAGGAGAAATTAAACAAACGAATGCCTTGAGCATGAGCCGTGTGGTGCAGTACAGCATATCGTTTGGTGAAATCCTCATATAGCAGACAGTTAGCTTCACTTTTCAACGACAATATAGCTCTAGATAAGTAGAACGATGAAGCCTGTAATTCTGCTCATGGATTTGAAAACACGATTCAAGATGTTAGTTTCCCTCATTCGACATACTTTCGCAGATGTTTTTCCTCTCGCTAAAACCGTACTGATATATTGTAACGCCGAGTTTATCACACTGGAAAAAGTGTAACACCAATTTGTGCGTTCCAAGCTGTGTTGAAAACGGCCAACGTACGGACGAAACAGCAACTATACATCCTAGGCCTGATACTGCCGTAAATCTAGAAGCAAACATAATTTTGATCAATGTAAGCAGTAATAATTGAAGCTTGTACAAAATCGCTTTAAGATTTCTTTGGACGATTTTTCTGCACTTGGTTTTATTTTTCCTTTTTTTCGTTCGCTGCTGTTTAGGATCACAACGGTGGTTGCGCATATTTCCGGAGAAATGCTGGTTATTTGTTGGATTTCACTGTCAAATGGACTCCAGGCAACTTTGCTGTACTGTGCAGTGCCTCTGGTCGCGCCTCGTCGCACTTTCCAGCTCTGAGCACAAAATGGGCTGCTGCTGGCGGCGTAAGCAACGGAGACACGCTCCAGCTGAGAAGTGTGTGCCGCAGTTCGATTTCTTTATGCTGAGGGATTCCGCCTGATCTCATGCGGCCCATGTAACACAACCCTCACGTGTGATAGCAAGGAGTGGCAGTCATGCAAGATCTTTGAAGCAGAATGTCCATGATTCAGGCTGTCAGGGAAGGAAGCGAATGACAGCCGATTTCCTTGTTCACTGGTTGGATAAGGCGATTCGAGAAAATCGACCTTAAGGGGCAGTCCAGAAGAAGCGGAGAGGAACCCTGCCATTGGGCAGTGACCCTCTTCATGAAAATGCTCAGCAGCTCACTTCAGATGCTATAAAGACGCTCGTGCAGTCTGAGATAGGAAGTGTTTGGTCTCCCACAATAACAGCGTCGATTTTGCTTTATCACTAACGGCAGTGTGAAGCTGTGTCGGATGCTTCCCTGAAGTCAAGGAAAACGTCACAAACAAGGCCACCGGTGTATACACCGTAGTGCGCCACGTGGAAGAACACAGCGAGCTGAGTGTCCCAAGATCTCTATACATGGAATCCATGTTGATTTTTATACAGTAGGCTTCCGTGAGCGTAGTTCATATTCCGTAATTCTTGGTTGATGTCAACGATACAGGCGTATTATTATTTACCTCGGTCTTATGAACCTCCTTCGAAATGAAAATGACCTGCGCTTCTTTTCAGTCGCTAGCTACGCTTGGTTGCTCCATGCGACCTACGATAAACAGCTCGTCCTTGTTCAGGTTTCAGCGCTGTTCTTCATCTTCCTGCCATTGGAACTTTCAACAGCACGCCACTGATAGTCAGAATACTCGTTTTCTCCGTGTTATCTTCAAAAGATAACGTGAGGTGACATAACCTTCAGATTGCCAGCTCTGATCCATCGAACAAAAGGAAGGACAAGAATAGAACAAAAACCAGAACATGATTCACACACCCTACCAATGACATCGCCGTCTGAAAAAAATCAAGGCTAATAGCCTCATAAAACTCGTTAATTCACATGACTATGAACGACCTAACGTGAAAGCCGGTCGGGGTGGCCGAGCGGTTCTATGCGCTACAGTCTGGAGCCGCGCGACCGCTACGGTCGCAGGTTCGAATCCTGCCTCGGGCATGGATGTGTGTGATGTCCTTAGGTTGGTTAGGTTTAAGTAGTTCTAAGTTCTAGGGGACTGATGACCTCAGATGTTAAGTCCCACAGTGCTCACAGCCATTTGAACCATTTGAACCTAACGTGAAAAATATCAACATACACTGCACGCACCTGAGGACGGCTCGACGAGAATAGTTCAGGCCCGGATTTGGGGGGGGGGGGGGGGGGGTGCAGACAGGAGTGCCTGCCCAGAGCGGCAATTTCACAGGGCGCCAAGTACATATTCTTGAAAAAAGAAACCTTGTTTCACATGTCGCCTGAGCATCCAGTACATGTTGTCTATCAATAATTCATATGATTTTGAAATGCATCTAAGTTGTTTTCTGGATATTTTTGAACACATTCTACGTTGGTATCTGAAAGAATCATAAGTTGTTTTCGCATGTATACATAGTCTAAGTGATATCTCTACCAGGGAATTCCCTCGCGTCTAGAAATAAAAACAGAGGACGGTGCTATACGAGCTGAGCCGAATAAACCCGAACGGGTGAATGCTATTTGCAGTTTGTTTATGTGGTTGATTGGCAGTGCGAATTATCAGCGTTATTTTATTAGTTAAATTCATAAATTCAGACTATCAGAGTGGAAATAACTGGTAAGACGGATTACATATTATATTTCTGCGCTTATCCAATAAAAGGAAATTTTGACAGAAAATTTTTGCCAGATCGCTACATTACCAGTTGTACACTCCCCGGTTAGCAGTCGCATTAAGGTCTGTTCTCGTTAGAGAGCGGAAAACGAGTCGTACGAATACGTAATGACGACTGAACGGGGAATAAACGCGTGATAATTGAACCTGTGGTGCTGGCAGGGTTACTGAAATTAAGCAGGGAATAAGCTTTCACAATGGAAGGAATACTTACAGAATATTTGATGAAAATATTCTTGTTAGAACGAGGAAGGAGAGGAAACGGCGACGCCACACAAATTATGTGGAAGAATATGACGACTGCAAATTTATATAAAAGATTTGGTACTACTATTTTTCGATCTCATGAACGAAACGTGATACTATTTCTTAATATAAAACTTTCTGCTTATAGTACGCCTAATAGGCATTTGATATTGATACTTCGTGAGTTATGCTGTCATGTTATTTACGTAAGCGACGTAAATAAAAATGATCATTTGTGCGAAAACGGACTCACTTATTTGGTGTGTGTCACAATTGCAGCAATATTAGGAAGGCCAGTTCATTTTATCTAGCAGACAGTGGAAAAATAGACATAATCAAGTCGAAAAACCACACAAGTCTTGAGTACTACGCGTATTAACAGCTTTTACAGTATTAGAAGACGACATCTTGATTTTGCATATAGCAGACCGTTTGACGGACTTTGATGAGGTAGTAGATTCTTTCACAGTAAGGAAGGCACACCATGGAAATCTGTAGCAAGATTAGAGACAAAAAAATTCTGGGACCTAAGGATTAAAGAGATGTGTATTGTTTTGATGGTCTCTTGTTTTTAATGTTTTTTTTTTTCTTCCTTAGGAGGAGGCAGGATGTGAAACCGAATGACTAGGAGCAGGAAAGACACTTCAGGACAATTTAAATTCCACTACCCTGAATATACGTTTGATGCCTTCCACTGCAAAATATACACGATCGAATTCCACAGAGCAAAATACAGTGACGTGTGATAGACGAATGCTGTGTGAAGAAGCGTGGCACTCCAGTTTGGCATACTTAAGACCGAATAACTTGTCTTACAAATCCTTGAACATATATATTTTATACATCAAACCCTCGAGAAAGATGCGCAGTTCAAAATGAACATATGTTTGAATAATTTAATCTTTTTAAATTTATTACGTCATATCACAAACACTAGAGGTGGTGGGGGAGGATGGGTTCCACTACGTTCCTGCCTCGCTCGCCATGTTGCAACTCTGCGAACTGAAACAGCCTCTCGAGTGCACCGCGCTTTGTCGGTGTGGCGTAGGGAGCCGCCGACTTAGCGAAGGCGAGGCGCCGCATATCGCTTGTGAACCACTGCCCTCGACCGCCAGCAGTCGCTATCAAGGTTTATTTTTTCTTTTCTGAGAAGTAATTACTCACCAGTGCAGCTGAGCAACAGACAAACTGCGAAGAAGGGCGCTGCACATGAGGAAAAAGACGTAAAGGCACTCTCTGTCTGCACATTTTATGATATGTTTAATACACAGGTTCGCGTCAGATTATATCGCCGTTTTCATTATACAGGGTGTATGAAAAAGAATCATCCGATTTGGCACGTCTACATTTTTGAAACTAACAAAGATATAGGAGGTTGGTTCATTAAGTAATGCCCCACATTTTTTCCTCAGAACATATATTTTGTTAAGACTCAGAATTTTGTGACAATATACATCAACATGTCTTGTTCATGTCCTATTTTTCTACGTAGTCTCCATCACGCTCTTTGGCTGTACCCCAATGTTGTGGAAGAGCATGTACTCTCCGCTGGTAAAAGCTCCTGTCCTGCGGGCGTAGCCATGTTTTCACTGCATAACTTGACCTTTCGTCATCATCAGTGTTCCCCGTAGAGAATCTTCAAGCGGCGCAAAGAGATGGAAGTGGGGGGGGGGGGGGGGGGGGAGGTGCATGCATTATCGTCTAGGAGCAAGATCTGGATTCTTGTCCGATCGCACATGTCGGAAACGGTTCTTTATTCAGAGTCTTCAGGTATGTCAATGAATTGATGGTTGACTCCCTTGGCATCACATCTACCAGAATGACGCCATCACAATCCCAAAATACTGTCATCATGACTTTTTTCAGAGTCTTCAGGTATGTCAATGAACTGATGGTGGACTCCCTTGGCATCACATTTACCAGAATGACGCCATGACAACCCCAGAATACTGCTATCAGGACTTTTCCGACAGAGGGGGTTGTCTTGAATTTCTTCTTTTGTAGTGAATGAGGATGATGCCACTCCATCGACAGCCTTTTTGTTTCCGGCGCCAAGTGGCGCACCCTGCTTTCGTCACCGGTAACGATCCGTGACAGAAAAGTCCCTCCGTCGGTCTCAAAACTTCAGATGAAATGGCTTTTCTTTTAATCTTGTGGTCCGCTGAGAGCATTCGTGCAACCAGTCGTGAGCACCTCTTTGCATATCCGAGAGTCTCGATCATTGCAGACGCACTTCCAGTGCTGACCGACAACCGTAGAGCCAATTGTCGAGTTGCGTCGCGCCGGTCGGCACGAATAATGGGTTCCCCACCACTCAGAATGTCTGTGACAGGACGTACCGAGCATGGCTGATCATGGAGTTCTGTTTCTGAATTTCCTGAGGCTGTAACTTTCTTTACCCATCGACCAACTGTACTCCTATCAACTGCATCATCGCCAGAGACTGTACGCAAAATTTTACGGATGTTGACCCCAGTTCGTTTTCCTGTACACAAGAATTCTATAACAGCATGCTGCTTGTAACGTGAGTCGTATGTAGACGCAATGTTGACGCTGTGCTACGGCTCTGCCATCTGCCAGAACGGTTCGAAACTTCACCGGGCACAGAACAAACATAAAATGTGATGCATCAACAAGGACATTTGTCTTTGTACATTAACGCATTTTCAAAAAAAAAATGTGGAACATTACTTACTCAGTGACCCTCGTACAATGAATATTCTTTTTTCATTAACGGGAAACTGAAAAAGTTTCTTTTTCATACCTTTTCGTAGGTGTTCAATATGCTTCCCTTGACATGAATGGCAAATGTCAATCCGGTATTCAAACTGTTCCGCACTGCAGCTAGCATGTCTTCAGTTACAGCCTCCACAGCTGCTGTTATGCGATGTCTCAGTTCACTCATTGTTGTTGGTAATGGAGGCAAATAAACACAGTCTTTTATAAACCCCCATAAGGAATAATCACATACAGCCAGGACCGTAGACCTGGAAGCCAGTAATGTAAGGCTGAATCATTTGGTCCATTGCGATCGATCCATCGTTCAATAATCCTTTGATTTAAAAATTCCCGCACTTCCAGACGCCAGTGTGGTGGTGCCCAATCCTGTTGGTAAATGAAGTCGTTCGAATCCAGTCTCCAACTGTGGGATAGGATCGCTCGCAAACATATCGAGGCTTATGCTTCCTGTAACAGTGTTCTCGGCAAAGCAAAATGGACCGTACATCTTTTACCCTCTAACTGCACAAAACCCATTAAAATTTGGAGAATCCCTCTCATGTTGTACAACTTCATGTCGTTGTTCCGTACCCCATACTCTCGCAGCATTACGGTCCACCTTTCCTTTAAATGGAATGTTGCGTCGTCACTTAACACTAAGGGTGGAAGAAAACTGTCACCCTCCGTCTTGCTGACAGCGAAATTACAGAACACACGTTGTTGTTTGTCACCTTCACGAAGAGCTTGCAGTGGCTGAATTTTGTACGGTTTCACGTGTAAACGTCTGCGCAACACACGCCAGACGGACATCGGAGGCATGTTGAGCTGTCGGCCTGCACGGCGAACGGATTTCTGCGGCCTCCTTGTGGAACTATGGCGGATGCGTTCGACGTTTGTGTCAGACACTCGCAGATGTCCCGGCGATTTGCCTTTACGGAAACAACCTGTTTCTCGCAATTGTTCGCGCCATCGTCTAATGTGCTGTAGCAGGATCCACACCATACCCAGTACGAAAGTCACGCTGAAAAGTTATTACCGTCCCGCACTGCACAAAACGTAGAACACAAAACGCTCTCTCTTGTCTTTACTAGAACTGAAGTGGCTGCACACTACTGCTGCTTGGCGAGAACCATGTAAAACTTGAGAGTTTCCTCTTTCCATCAGTACATTATTCACGCACATATCTCAAGTAACGTAATAGTTGCATTTTTACCGGGTCATCGAATTTTACACTTACTTGATTGGAATCGAAAGAAGGTCAGAAAACTCGGAAAGAACAGCTGCAAGCGCTGAACGAAGCATATGAGGAAGAGGAAGGGTTACTATTTGCTGCTGGAGTCGCAGATTGATCGGAAAGCATTTTACATTATTGTTAACTTCCTTGAATTTCTAGTTTCCGAGAATTTATTTTTCAAAAGCGTTCATCTCGAAATGACTTTTTTGACATTTGCGTGCAATCTAACTCAAAAGGTAGAGAACCGATCATTATGAAATTTGATAGTATGATTATTTATAAAATTACGAAATATTTGAACCACCGTGTGAGATGATATCATGGTTTTAAGCGTATTTTTCTTTGCTTAATTAGAGAAAAACAATCCTGAAAATCGAAGTAAATTGTTCCAACGCCTACAGACATTTTAATATTCATTATTTTCATCTGCACTGAGCTTCATATTCTTAGAAAATAAGCTATTAATGTAAAATCAAAAACTTTTTGATTTCAGATGAAAATCGGAATGGCTGCACTGCACGCAATTGGAGAACTATACTCACACTCTTCAGCGGACATCACAGCCTAACTTTGTTAATTTTGGCTGAAATTATTGAAAAAAATTCACAAAAAGTGTTCGAAATATGAATTAAGTGGTATAAAAATTGCTTCAAATTCTAATTAAATCTTCCTACCCCAAAAGAATCTCGAAAATTCGGTGTCAAACAGCTTCCTCGTGTGGTTTCCCCCTCAATCACAAAATTATCGACAGTTTTGTACACTTTCAGGTGCGAACCCCTTCTCGTCCAACAGGAAGGATATAGAAAAGGCCAAGGACCGTTAGGCAGAGCGAGTGAAAATAAGCAGTCAAGATCTTCTCAATTTTGTAACTCTACAAATCTAGTCATCAATTGTAGGGCGCATCGCTGGAACGAGACCACTGTCATGGCTGGACGCAGTGCTGACGGCAAGTGAGAGGCGCCTCCAGAGGGCGAGTAATGGTCTGTCCGGGGTGCGTATCTCGGACAAGGAGAGGGAAAGGCGACTGAAATGAACACCTCGTGGTGGGCAAGTGCGTCGCTGCCGGGAAATGGAGTGGACAGAGGCTGGGAACGAACAGCATCTGAGGTGGCACACGTGGCTTTCTCCTAGTCAGAGGTTCCAGCCACTCTGTTCCGCGATCGCTTATCTCAGTCTCTGCAGTTTGGGGCTTCGTGCGATGGTCGAAAGAAGGGACCGTATTTCACGGTGAAACAGTTTAGAAATACCGAATGCATCACTTTGCATTACGGTGCCAGAATGGCCACTGGGCGACAGAATACGCGTTATGAATTGACTTACAGCCTTTGCGTAAGAGCAAGAATTCTTAGTGTTTCGGCTAAGATCACATGGCAGAAATATTTCGAACGTCAGACCTATACAAGGGTTATCGTTGTCGGTGCGGAGGGGGGAGGGGGAAGGAGTGGGGGAGGGAGGGGGTCTCGAGGAAAACTGCGGACAGAGTGGGTGGGAGGCGGCAGCCCAGTCCAGGACAAGAAGCGAGTCCCGCTGGCGACCACCACTGCACTGGCTGCCGCGGCGCCCGACGTGTCTGGTGAGTCTCCACGTACTCCTGCCATCAACGTACGGTAGGTATATACTGTGCGTGTAACTTCCCTCAATTTGACATTCTTGTGTTCTCAGTGTTATCCACACTTAAAAGCGGCGAGTATGAAAGCGGGGGAAAACTAAAGGGAGACTGAGATGTTTTTCACTTTTCCCAACTATTTTCCTCGACCTGTAGCGCGACAGCTCTTATTATGAACTGCTGTATTGTCTCACGTCAGCTATGATCTTTAGTAAATACACCTTCTTACAGCACAATGTAAATAATGGTGCTGCCAGCATTAGTTATTATTGTACGGAGTTGGATGGTTTTGATACAGGTTTTAGAACGAATGTTGCTTTTGATGTATGCTTGTCGGACCTAAAAGACAACTGAAGCAGGCGAGGCTTCCGCAATGAAATTTTCACTGCGCAAAAGAGTGTGACTAATATGAAACTACCTGTCAGGCCACTTTCCCGCGAAAGGCAAATGTCCCGAATTCGAGTCTCGGTCCGGCACACGGTTCTGATCTGCCAGGACGTCTCAGGCGACAGTTGCTGGAACACTTTTACAGAGTGGTAATGTATGTAACATCTATCTGCCAGCTGGAAGAAATTCAGATGCTCTGGGTTCATAAATGTTTTTACTAAACTAAGAAAGTTGGATGTTGAATTTATGTAGAGGCTGATTCCAAAAGTTTACTCAGCAACGTTGTGCACAACAGCAGGTGTTCGAAACGACGACTAATTGGAACGCCTGCAGCCTTATCTGTGCAAGTACGTGACATACACGATGCTACATATCCCAGTCACTGGATAGAATGGGGAAACCAATTTGCATGTCTCCTGTGCTCCCCTCATCGGACGCCTCTTAATGTTTTTTATCTCTTGTCATATCAGCAACATTGTCTACATGACACGGTGTCTGTAAAAGTTCAGTTTCGTTAACACATGTTGCAGTAAAATTTATAGTCCATCACTCACGTTGGATGGTGTCACTTTATTTGAACTCACATTTTTGAGAACGTGTGTTTTGGTCCTGTCATTAAATAATTTGTGCAATACTTAATCAGTTTATTACTTCCCATTCGCTCAAGCTCCAAGTCGGTACACACTCACGTTTTATATCAAAGTCTGCACCATTGCTGTAGTTCAAAATCTCACTCTATTTCTGAGACCATATAACTGTTTTATTTCGTACACATCCTCTCTTTGTGTAACGTATACTCGTGTTCTGTAACAACTATTGGTACCTTCTCGTACTTCCCTTGTCTTCATCCGTCTTCTTGGTAATCTTATATCGTTTCCGTCGATACACAGCTGAAATTAAAGTTCTTGGACCTTTTCTCTTTCCTCCTCCTTGTCTTCGGACTTTTCTTCGAAACTAATAGTGTGATCTCCTTTTACATTTTAGTACTGTAATGCGATAGTGCTGCTGTGTTAATATGCTGGGTGCTCAAACTACTTCAACTTCCTGCGTGCTATAGTTCTTTTCCCTCCGACTATTACTTTTCCTACTCATAAAACAAGACTTCCCTTCTGCCCACCTTTACACAGCCACACACCTGGTTCAGCTAACTCGCTTTCGTTTTCACAAAATTTGCACAGGTTAAAATTTTCATATCGGACTAAAGTATTCTCGTTTACGCACAGAGCAATAGGAATCTTATACACACTGCGTTTAATTTAGTTTAAGATCAGTAATACCTACTTGTGTTGGCAACAGGTAATTATTGCATGTCTGAAACCACACTTCAAAGTGGCTAGAAGACGATATAGTATTATGAGGATTAACAACAAGAGTGTGCCCTTTAAGGGACCTCGCGCGACATTTTCTCCCATTCCAAGGCAGTTTCATCCCTGGGACACCCTATGATTTCCGTTATGAAGGTCCGACTCCACCAGTATAGAAATGATGCCGTTAATGCCACAGCTAATTGTCTGCTCTGTAGAGCTTTGTGGCTCACAGAGTGGAAGAATTTGACAACTTCGCAAAATATACAGCGGGATATTTAATTTTGCTTACCTCTGCAATCGTTCAGTTTCTGAGGTTCGGTAGTGTTTTCTCCATACAGAACTCGTTGCGAAAGGCAAACAGTGCGGCTGGTAAGAAGTTTTGGTCAGTCACACAAATCAGTATTCTATCCGAACCACATTCTCATAGACTTTTGAAAGGAATTGAAGGACTCTAATAGGTCTGTAACTAATTTCGCTTATCTGCATTTTTACAGATCTCTGTTTCCAAACGTCATTGAAGTCTGTCAGCAAGTACGGCCCCAGTCATTGAATGATTACAAACAGACTTAATTATATTCCTATCAACTCTGGACCAGATTAAAATAGAAATACATCTAATGCGCCTGTACTGGGCTTGTAGCCACTTTGAAGAAGTAACCAGAGTCGCTATGGCAGAGATTGACACGGTAGCGGGTCTGATCCACACGGTAATCAGGTTATGAGGGAGCTATTTATTTTGGTAGGTACCTACTACGACGATGTGGCACTGATAAACTGTTTTTCATAATTCCTTAGTTTCTCGTCGTAATAAATTATGCTTAGTTTTCTCCACACATTCCCCATCCACAAAATTAGTAGGAATCACCTCTTAGCTCAGATACTAAGTACGCACTTGGTTACAGCAGTTATAGCTGTATGGCGCTCTACTTAGCGACTACGATAGGTCGACCATTATAGAAGGCCAGAAAGGGCTGAAAACTGTACTTCTGATTGTAGATAAACTGAGGAATGAATGAGGTAACAAGTCCGCATGAGCGCTTTACATTATGTCCAGAAAACATGTGATCACACTCCCATGCATGTATTGACCTGGTATGTAAGCGTACTTTAGCATTTGTGTGTAGTTGTTGTAGTAATGGTGGTAGTAGTAGTAGTAGTAGTAGTAGTTGTTTATTAGTAGATCACTATGTACAGGCATATCGGACACGTCCTGGTATTACAATCTAGGATCGATAAAATAAGATAATTCACATATAGAGACATTTGTAGGCTTATAGGTCTAGAATGGCAAGAGTGTGACAAATAGTTAGCCGTGGCCTTATAGTAGGAATAAACCTAGCATTTATCGGAGATGGGTGGGGACAATGAAGAGCGAACCATCCACCCTCCCGAATACAAGGCCAGTCAGTTTAAGACAGTGCTACCTCATTCGGTTTATCCCTTGCGTACAGTACTTCAGGCGGCAGGGAACTCGGTTGGAGGGGTAAGCTACTACCTGAAACAGTTTACAACACAATACGAATTCATCAAACACACTCGATGTCTTGAAAAATTACAGAATTATCTGTGTTACATAATAACAAAATTTAAATGTACTTATTACTCTGAGGTCATCTAGCAACATTACTCATGCTTCACAGCAGAGGTTGCTTCGAACTTTACACCGAGACAGGCATTTAGTTAAATTCAAACAGAATGAAATAATTTGTCAAAAAATAAAGGAATCATTAAGTGAAATTAAATGTATATGAAAGGAAGGGGAAACTACAGCCGTAATTCTTCCCGAGGGCATGCAGATTACTGTATGCTTAAATGATGAAGGCGTCCTCTTGGGTGAAATATGCCATAGGTAAAATAGTCCCCCATTCAGATCTCTGGGCGGGGACTACTCAGAAGGACAGCGTTATCAGGAGAAAGAAAACTGCCGTTCTACGGACCGGAGCGTGGAATGTCAGATCCCTTAATCGGGCAGGTAGTTTAGGAAATTTAAAAAGGGAAATGGTTAGGTTAAAGTTAGATATAGTGGGAATTAGTGAGGTTCCGTGGCACGAGGAACAAGAACTCTGGTCAGGTAACTACAGTGTTATCAACGCTAAATAAAATAGTGGTAATGCAGGAGTGGGTTTAATAACGAATAAAAAAAATTGCAGCTCTGGTAAACTACTACAAACAGCATAGTGAACGCATTATTGTGGCAAAGATAGACACGAAGCCCACGCCTAGCTCAGTAGTATAAGTTTGTATGATAACTAGCTCCGCAGATGATGAAGAGATTGATGAAATGTATGATGAGATAAAAGAAATTATTTAGACAGTGAAGGCAGACGAAAATTTTATAGTCATGGGTGACTGGAATTCGATAGTAGGAAAAGGAAGAGAAGGAAACGTAGTAGGTGAATATAGAATAGGGGTAAGGAATAAAAGAGGAAGCCATCTGGTAGAATTTTGCACAGAGCATAACTTAATCATAGCTAACACTTGGTTCAAGAATCATGAAAGAAGGGTGTATACATGGAAGAGGCCTGCAGGTACTGGGAGGTTTCAGATAGGTTATATAACGGTAAGACAGAGATTTAGGAACCAGGTTTTAAATTGTAAGACATTTCCATCGAGCAAATGTGGACGCTGATTACAATCTATTGGTTATGAACTGTAGATTAAAACTGAAGAGACTGCAAAAAGGTGGGAATTTAAGGAGATGGCACCCGCATAATCAGACAGAACCAGAGGTTGCAGAGAGTTTCAGGGAGAGCATTAGGGAACGATTGACAAGAATGGAGGAAAGAAATACAGTAGATGAAGAATGGGTAACTTTGAGAGATGAAATAGTAAAGGCAGCAGAGGATCGAGTAGACCAAAAGACGAGCGCTAGTATAAACCCTTGGGTAACAGAACAAATATTGAATTTAATTGATGAAAGGAGAAAATATAAAAATGCAGTAAATGAAGCAGGCAAAAAGGAATATAATGTCTCAAAAATGAGATCGACATGAAGTGCAAAATGGCTAAGCAGGGATAGCTGAAGGACAAATGTAAGGATGTAGAGACATATATCACTAGGGGTGAGATAGGTACTGCCTATAGGATAATTAAAGACCTTTGGGGGAAAGAGAACCACTTGTATGAATATCAAGAGCTCAGATGGAAACGCAGTTCGAAGCAAAGAAGAGAAAGCAGAAAGTTGGACGGAGTATGTAGAGGGTCTATACAAGGGCGAAATACTTGAGGACAATATTCAGGGAATGGAAGAGCATGTAGACGAAGATGAAATGGGAGATATGATACTACGTGAAGAGTTTGACAGAGCACTGAAAGATCTACGTCGAAACAAGGCCCAGGGCGTAGACAAAATTAAATTAGAAGTACTGATAGCCTTGGGAGAACCAGCCCTGACAAAACTCTACCATCTGGTGAGCACGATGTATGACACAGGCGAAATACCCTCAGACTTCAAGAGAATATAATAATTCCAATCCCAAAGAAAACAGGCGTTAAAAGATGTGAAAATTACCGAACTATCAGTTTAATAAGTCACGGCTGCAAAGTACTAACAAGAATTCTTTACAGACGGCTGTAAAAACTAGTACAAGTCGACCTCGGAGAAGGTCAGTTTAGATTCCGTAGAAATGTTGCAACATGTGAAGCAATACTGACCCTACACTTATCCTGGAAGATAGATTAAGGAAAGGCAAATCTACGTTTCTAGCATTTGTAGACTTAGAGAATGCTTTTGACAATGTTGATTGCAATATTCTCTTTCAAATACTGAAGGGGGCAGTTGTAGAATAGCGAAAGGCTATTTACAATTGGTACAGAAACCAAATGGCAGTTGTAAGAGTTGAGGGCCATGAAAGGGAAGCAGTGGTTGGGAAGGGAGTGAGACAGGGTTGTAGCCTATCCCCGATGTTATTCAATCTGTATATTGAGCAAGCAATTTTGCGTAATCTCCTTCGGAAACTTAGTGTTCAGTTCTATTCCTTTACTTAAAATTATGCTTATTTTTTCTTGCTAAAGTAAGTTCTGTCTTCATCTTGTTCCAGCTCTTCGGACAGTAAAAGCGAATGTCATCTATCATGTGTACAACTTGTTTGTAAATGTACACACACGGTGCACTTAAGACCTCAGTGTTTTGAACAGATCTTTGCAATCACGTCCAGTTCTACGCTTGGTTACTTATGATATGACACTTTTCTGCAGTTTTGAAAATTGTGTTCGTATTTTGTACATTTGATTCCCAGAAGAGAATATTATAATCAAGATTTGAGCGTACATATGAACAGTATGTAACTACAAGATGCTGGCTGTTATACACTGAAGAGTCGAAGAAACTGGTAGCGTGCAGGGCTCCCTCGAGTGCGCAGAAGTGCCGCAACACGACGTGCCACAGACTCGACTAATGTCTGAAGTAATGCTGAAGGGGATAGGCACCATGAATCCTGTAGGGGTGTCCATAACTCCGTAGGAGTACGAGAGTGTGGTGATCTCTTCTAAACAGCACGTTGCAAGGCATCCCAGATATGCTCAATAATGTTCATATCTAGAATTGTCCTGCTGGAATAGGCCAACCCCGTAGGAATGCACAACGGACGTGAATCGGTGGAGGTGAGCAGACAGGATTCTTACGCACACGTCACCTGTTAATGTCGGATGTAGATATATGTGGGGTTCCATATCACTCCAACTGAACATGACCCACACTATTACAGAGCCTGAACGAGCTATAACAGTCCCCTGCTGAAATGCCGGGTCCATGGATTCATGAGCTTGTCTCCATAATCGTACTCGTCCGTCCGCTCGATATAATCTGAAACGAGACCCACCCGACCAGGCTACAAGTTTCCAGTCGTCAGTAACACAATTTCGGTATTGAGAGGTCCAGGCGAGACGAAAATCTTTGTGTTGTGCAGTCATCAAGGTTACACAAGCGAGCCTTCGGCTCAGAAAGGCCGTATCAATCACGTTTCGTTGAATGGTTCGCTCACTGACACTTGCATTGAAATCTGCAGAAATTTGGGGAATGGTTGCACTTCTGTCAAGATGAACGATTCTATTCAGTCATCATTGGTCCCATTCTTCCAGGATCTTGTTCCGGCCGCAGTGATGTAGCATACTTGATGTTTTACTGGTCTCCCGGTATTCACGGTAGGCTCGTGAGGTCGTCGTACTGGAAAACCCCCACTTCATCGCTGCCTCGGAGATGCTGTGTCCATCCCTCGTGCGCCGACTGTAACTTCACGTTCAAACTCACTTGAATCTTGATGAAGTGCCATTGTAGCATTAGTAACCGATGTAAAAACTCCGTCAGACACTTGTTGTCTTATGTAGGCGTTGACAATCACAGCTCTGTATTCTGCCTTTTTGAAGTATCTCTGTATTTGATTACATATGCCTATACCAGTTTCTTTGGTGCTTCAGTGTATAATGACGGCGGGTCCCTAAGGGAATAGGATGCTGAATACATCACGTAGCAAGTACCTTTCGCTGTTCAACTGAGATGCAGTATTCATCCCTAGAAGCTTTTCATTTGCTACATTGTCTATAGAGGTGCCACTACATTTAAATGAATAGGATCACTTTCCCTCTTCAAACTGAAATTCATGACGTTTGTTCTCTTTATGTTAAATGTCACATTATTGCTTATTTTCCGATTGTAAAACTCTTTAAGGGCTTTGTTTGCTCCCTCTACAAGGAGCTCCCTAGTTTTCTCAGAGATCAGCAAAGATATTATTTCTCCATGACTGTCACTAGTGGGAAGAGTATTGTTCCTAAAATGCTACCCTCAGGCACTCTTGCATTAATATGTTTTGACTCTGATAAATGCTTTACTAAGACCTTAGGCTTATTTGAGGTATGTGTTATCTGTATGATTTTTACCCTGTGTGATACGTATGGACAGAACCAGTCACTAGCTACTGCTCTTATCACTAATGTTTCTACCTTATTTAGTAGAATATCATGGTCAACAGTATCACAAGCAATCGAATCATCTAAAAACTACGTGTGACACACTTATCTTTGTCAAGAGAATTAAGTTATGATTACACTATGGCTCATTCTATACTCCTACTACTTCGAGAGTCAAACAATTATTCACTTAAAATGTATTTATTCAAGTAACTCAGTAATCTTTCATAAATGTTCATATTTTCCAGAATGGTCACAACAGCGCAATGGGCCACTAATTTTCTATACTGTCTGCTTACCTCTCTTTAGCAGGGGTGCAAATCTTGCCTGTTTTAAACATGCTGGAAATTTCCCTGATATTATGAACTCGTCTGTCGTGTGTATTAAGGGAGCATGTACACTCTCTACGCAGCGTTTCAGTACACACATTGTTACTTCATCTAATCCTTTTGACCTTTCATATTTTAGTTTTGCATAGTTTTACTAGCTTCTTGCTCTGTTGCTCTAGCAACAAAAGTGTACTTATGACTTTTTGCCGCAGTTAGCAACGTTTTTAAATCTTTCGCCGCGTGCGATAAAGATTTAATAATTCTGGCGCATTATGACTGTTTTTAATGTAACTGAGGTGCAGAAGCATTTGGAAAGATTTCTTAACAACTGCTGTTATCCATTTATTTTTGTGAAACATTTTTAGTGATTTGGGTGCTTTTCAAAAGGTCTTTTGAAAATTCAATTTAAATGATGTTGAGAATATAGACGATTTTACATTTACATTCGTTTCTCATTACAATTCATCCCAGGTTTGGTTTGCTGGTTCTTTTGGAAAA
Organism: Schistocerca americana; assembly: GCF_021461395.2. NCBI lineage: Eukaryota > Metazoa > Arthropoda > Insecta > Orthoptera > Acrididae > Schistocerca > Schistocerca americana. The sequence continues at coordinate 157,638,466 of NC_060129.1, forward strand.
CCTTGTACTTTGATTTCTGATAAATATGTTTCATAAGTTTGGAGTTTAGGGAATTTTCCATACCCGATTTTACTGTTATTTGACAGAAACGCTCTGATAATCTAAGATCTTGTACAGCTATTTCACACTTTTCTCTGTCTATACTTTTGGCCACATGGTCAATCACTGATCCCTTTGTTGTAGTAGCCATTGTTGTACTATTGACCAACTGGGACATCCCTAAACTCTGAAGGATGTTTGTGGGGATGCTACTAGTTTCTCTTGTGATACTCGTCTTCATGTTTATGTCTTCACACAACAATATGTAGACTATTCTACTTGAGATTTTAGCTGGTACTTCTGTTAATTTATTGAGGAAAATGTCCACAGTATCACCAGGAGATCGAGATAAACACATACATATTGATTAATTTCTTGGCCATTAAATAGCCGATGTAGCAGAGTTTTTCTGTACTTATCGTGCTAAGGTCATATCTTGCTTCGAATTCTGATCCTTTTCTGAAATAAATACATGACAGTCCGCCATATGAAGTAGTCATACAATAAGTCTATCCTTTCATCCAACGAAAATACTGCATGTTCTAATCTGAGACTCTACACAAATTCTAAGTGACGCCCCCAGTAGCTGAGTGGTCAGCACGACAGACTGTCAATCCAAAGGGCCCGGGTTCGATTCCCAGCTGGGTCGGAGATTTTCTCCGCTCAGGGACTGAATGGTGTGTTTTCTTAATCATCATCATTTCATCCCCATCGATGCGCAACTCGCCGAAGTGGCGTCAAATCGAAAGACTTGCACCAGGCGAACGGTCTACCCGACGGGAGGCGCTCGTCACACGACATTTCATTTCAGTGACAGAAAGTATTGTACAGTTGAAAGATTACATTCAAGATAAAATATCTGTATTTTATTTTGTATCTATTACATGTTTATTTCTTATTCAATCTACCCATCTAATCTTCTGCGTCCTCCTGTTGCACCACATTTCAAAATGTACCATTATCTCCTTGTCTGAACTATTCATCCTCCACGTCTCACTTCCAATTACGGCTGCACTCGTAACAGATACCACTAACTGGCACTTAAATTGATATCAGATCTTAATAGATTCCTTCTTCTCAGTAATTCTTTTCGTGATGTTCCAGTCAGCATTTTATATCCCATCTACATTGGCAATCAACAATTATTTTCCTCTCCGTATAACAAAGCAACTGCTTTTACTTACTCATTTCCTAGCCTAATTCTCTAGTCATCACTTCATATAATTCGACGACATTTCAGAACTATTGTTACACTTTTATTGATGCTCATTTTACACCCTATTTTCAAGACTGTATCCATTATGTTCAACTGATCTTTCAAATCATTTGCTATTTATGACATAATTACAGTTTCGTCAGATAACCTTAAATTTTACAATTCCTCTCCCTTAGTTTTTTATTTCCTTGCTCAATTTGTCCTTGGTTTCTTCACAAGACACTCAATGTGCAGTTCAATTACGTACGCTAAAGGCTTCAAAGCTATCGTTTCATGTCCTTATAACTGCAGTTCAATTTCTGTACAAGGTGTAGATAACGTTCCATTTCCTTTTTTTTTACTTCTAATACAATACAATTAGAAGTAATTCTAATACAATTAGACCCCCCCCCCCCCATGAACCATGGACCTTGCCGTTGGTGGGGAGGCTTGCGTGCCTCAGTGATACAGACAGCCGTACCATAGGTGCAACCACAATGGAGGGGTATCTGTTGAGAGGCAAGACACCGTGTGGTTCCTGAAGAGGAGCAGCAGCCTTTTCAGTAGTTGCAGGGGCAACAGTCTGGATGATTGACTGATCTGGCAATTTTGGAATTGCAAACGGTTGAAAACAAGGGAAAACTACAGCCGTAATTTTTCCTGAGGGAAAGCAGCTTTAATGTATGGTTAATGATGATGGCGTCCTCTTGGGTAAAATATTCCAGATGTAAAATAGTCCCCCATTCAGATCTCCGGGCGGCGACTACTCAAGAGGACATCATTATCAGGAGAAAGAAAACTGGCGTTCTACAGATCGGGCAGGTAGGTTAGAAAATTTAAAAAGGGAAATGGATAGGTTAAAGTTAGATATAGTGGGAATTAGTGAAGTTCGGTGGCAGGAGGAACAAGGCTTTTGGTCAGGCGAATACAGGGTTATAAATACTAAGTCAAGTAGGGGTAATGCAGGAGTAGATTTAATAATGAATAAAAATAGGAATGTGGGTAAGCTACTACAAACAGCATAATGAACGCATTATTTTGACCAAGATAGACTCGAAGCCCACGCCTACTACAGTAGTACATGTTTATATGCCAACTAGCTCTTCAGATGACGAAGAACTTGAAGAAATGTATGACGAAATAAAAGAAATTATTCAGATAGTGAAGGGAGACGAAAATTTAATAGTCATGGGTAACTGGAATTCGGTAGTAGGAAAAGGGAGAGAAGGAAACGTAGTAGGTGAATGTGGATTGTGCCTAATAAATAAAAGAGGAAGCCACCTGGTAGAATTTGGCACAGAGCACAGCTTAATCATAGCTAACACTTGGTTCAAGAATCATATAAGAAGATTTATACATGGAGGAAGCCTGGAGATACTGGCAGATTTCAGATACATAATATTAAGGTAAAACTGAGATTTAGGAACCAGGTTTAAATTGTAAGACATTTACAGGGGCAGATGTAGACTCTGACCACAATCTATTGGTTATGAACTATAGATTAAAACTGAAGAAACATCAAAAACGTGGGAATTTAAGGAGATGGGAGACAGAACCAGGGGTTGCAGAGAGTTTCAGGGAGAGCATTAGGGAACGATTGACAAGAATGGAGGAAAGAAATACAGTAGATGAAGAATGGGTAACTTTTAGAGATGAAATAGTAAAGGCAGCAGAGGATCGAGTAGACAAAAAGACGAGCGCTAGTAGAAACCCTTGGGTAACAGAACAAATATTGAATTTAATTGATGAAAGGAGAAAATATAAAAATGCAGTAAATGAAGCAGGCAAAAAGGAATATAATGTCTCAAAAATGAGATCGATATTAAGTGCAAAATGGCTAAGCAGGGATAGCTATAGGACAAATGCAAGGATGTAGAGACATATATCACTAGGGGTAAGATAGGTACTGCCTATAGGATAATTAAAGAGACCTTTGGAGGAAAGAGAACCACTTGTTTGAATATCAAGAGCTCAGATGGAAACCCAGTTGTAAGCAAAGAACGGAAAGCAGAAAGGTGGAAGGAGTGTACAGAGGGTCTATAAAAAAGCGATGTACTTGAGGACAATATTATGGAAATGGAAGAGGATGTAGATGAAGATGAAATGGTAGATATGATAATGCGTGAAGAGTTTGACAGAGCACTGAAAGACCTGAGTCGAAACAAGGTCCCAGGAGTAGACAACATTCCATTAGAACTACTGACGGCCTTGGGAGAGCCAGTCCTGACAAAACTCTACCATCTGGTGAGCAAGATGTACGAGGCAGGCGAAATTCCCTCAGACTTCAAGAAGAATATAATAATTCCAACCCCAAAGAAAGCAGGTGTTGACAGATGTGAAAATTACCGAACTGTCAGTTTAATAAGTCACAGCTGCAAAATACTAACGCGAATTCTTTACAGATGAATGGGAAAACTAGTAGAAGCTGACCTCGGGGAAGATCAGTTTGGATTCCGTAGAAATATTGGAAGACGTGTGGCAATACTCACCCTACGACTTATCTTAGAAGCTAGATTAAGGAAAGGCAAACCTACGTTTCTAGCATTTGTAGACTTAGATAAAGCTTTTGACAATGTTGACTGGAATACTCTCTTTCAAATTCTGAAGGTGGCAAGGGTAGAATATAGGGAGCGAAAGGCTATTTACAATTTGTATAGAAACCAAATGGCAGTTATAAGAGTTGAGGGGCATGAAAGGGAAGCAGTGGTTGGGAGGGAGTGAGACAGGGTTGTAGCCTCTCCCCGATGTTATTCAATGTGTATATTGAGCAAGCAGTGAAGGAAACAGAAGAAAAATTCGGAGTAGGTATTAAAATCCATAGAGAAGAAATAAAAACTTTGAGGTTCGCCGATGACATTATAATTCTGTCAGAGACAGCAAAGGACTTGGAAGAGCAGTTGAACGGAATGGGCAGTGTCTTGAAAGGAGGATATAAGATGTCCATCAACAAAAGCAAAAAGCAAAACGAGGATAATGGAATGTAGTCGAATGAAGTCGGGTGATGCTGAGGGAATTAGTTTAGAAAGTGAGACACTGAAAGTAGTAAAGGAGTTTTGCTATTTGGGGAGCAAAATAACTGATTATGGTCGAAGTAGAGAGGATATAAAATGTAGACTGGCAATGGGAAGGGAAGCGTTTCTGAAGAAGAGAAATTTGTTAACATCGAGTATAGATTTAAGTGTCAGGAAATCGTTTCTGAAAGTATTTGTATGGAGTGTAGCCATGTATGGAAGTGAAACATGGACGATAAATAGTTTGGACAAGAAGAGAATAGAAGCTTTCGAAATGTGTTGCTACAGAAGAACGCTGAAAATTAGGTTGGTAGATCACATAAGTAATGAGGAGGTGTTGGATAGGATTGGGGAGAAGAGAAGTTTGTGGCACAACTTGACTAGAAGAAGGGATCGGTTGGTAGGACATGTTCTGAGGCATCAAGGGATCACCAATTTAGTATTGGAGGGCAGCGTGGAGGGTAAAAATCGTAGTGGGAGACCAAGAGATGAATACAGTAAGCAGATTCAGAAGGATGTAGGCTGCAGTAGGTACTGGGAGATGAAGAAGCTTGCACAGGATAGAGTTGCATGGAGAGCTGCATCAAACCAGTCTCAGGACTGAAGACCACAACAATAACAGCAATACAATCAGGAACTGAGAAGAGACAATTCCAAATCTAGGAACGCTTCGCTCCTGAAATGACATACGGTACATTGCTTCTAGAAGAGGAGAAAACTCTTTCGCATACTCTAAATAGAAACAGATTGACATTCTGTCAGATCCAGTAGCTATTCCTCTGTAGAGTGATTTCAGTAGTTTTTGTGCCCAATGGACGTTTATTTCGGAATATGTCATTCAGGCGTTCGCTTGACGAATTAAATAAGGAACCACTGTAAGATCCTCCTCAGAGAAACAATTTTGGAAAAAAGTGTAGTATGTCGGTTATCTCTGTCATCCGCCATTTCGATGCCGTAATGTGGGGACTTATCACTTCAATATTTTCACTGACCTAACAGAAGGATACAACTACTCAGCATTTTATTTGAAGTCAGCAGATGTAATGTATCTTTCCAATTCGTTGAATCATACAGCTTATTTTCTTTTGTCCACAGGACTTGCAGAACAGTAGAATTGAGTTGCTTCATTAAATAATTTATTTTTCCAATTTTGGAGTTCTGTACTGAGAGTAGAAAACTTCGTATTACGCTACTGTCAAAAGAATTCGCGAATTTACATATAACAAAACTTTCGGTTCGGTGTTCAAAGGAGATAAATCCTAAGCTGTAAATTTTTTTTACAAATGAGTCTCTTCCCTACCTTCTGGCAGCGGTGTCTGGACGTCGCAAGGCCGGAATATCTGACCTGCACTGCGGGCTGACTCGCCTTTATGTGTCACAGAGGTTAGTCGCACTCTGGTGTTTTAATGTCCCGGTACGCAGATAAGAAATGATCCATTTGTCTAACAATTTATAGGATGTTTAGCGGAGTATTGATAAATGAACTGAACAATCAAAACCGTAGGGCTAATAAAGTGGACTAACACAATCGAATTACAGTTCATCATTCATAAATATTTATTGATATTACTGAAATATCTGTGAATGGTGATCTCACTTCATTGTGGATTCAAAGGAAAGTCATTAACAAATAATCATAAATAAAGTGCAGAAGTACAGCGTAAATGCAGAACATATGCTTGCAGATTTCTTTTTTCTCAAAGCGGTAATTATCAAAACTGTGTGCAAACATTTCAAAAAATTTTGATCCTTCACACGATGCAAAACATCGTTCACTGCTCACATGCAACCAATAACACAGCTGTAGCAAAATAATCTACAGGGTCAGAATTATTCAACTGTATGAGAAAAATCGCGAATTAGTCACAAGCTGTCGGGCGTGCAGCATGTGAATATCACTACTGATATTCGTCCATGGGTTATGAGACGTTCGATATGCCTGCCATCATTGGTGATGATGTGGCGCAGACGAATAGGGAAATTCTGCATGACCCGCTGAAGTCTCGGAACGTCGATGCTGTCGATGACCTGCTGAATGGCTGTCTTCATTTAAGCAGTGGTCTTGGGGTTACTGCTGTACACCTTGTCTTTAATATAGCCGCACAATGAGGAGTCGCATGTGATCAGGTCCGGAGAATATGGCGGCCAATAGAGACCCTTGAGACCCCAGAGCCAGAATGCGGTCCCCAAAGCGCTTCTCCAGGGCATCAGACACTCTCCTGCTTCGATGGTATCGAGCTCTGCCTTGCATGAATCACATCTTGTCGAAATCAGGGTGTCTTTGGATAATGGGGATGAAATCGTTTTCCAAACCCTGCACGCACCGTTCGGTAGTCACCGTGCCATCGACGAGTATCGCACCGATTATTACGTGACCCGTTGAGGGTGGAGAGATTTCTCGACTGCGGAGTGCGGATTCTCAGTCCCCCAAATGCGCTTGTTTTGCTTATCGACGAATCTACGCAAATTAAAGTGGGCTTCGTCGCTAAAGCAAACCAAACGCATGCGGATATTAATTCCCATCATGGCCCGTGGCTAACCATGCAGTTTTAACGTCCTAAAGCAAACCGTTGGCAAGTTATGGCGATTTTATTGCCGGCCGCGGCGGTCTAGCGGTTCTAGGCGCTCAGTCCGCAGCCGCGCGACTGCTACGGTCGCAGGTTCGAATCCTGCCTCGGGCATGGATGTGTGTGATGTCCTTAGGTTAGTTAGGTTTCAGTAGTTCTAAGTTCTAGGGGACTGATGACCACAGATGTTAAGTCCCATAGTGCTCAGAACCATTTGAACCATTTTTTTTTGCGATTTTATTTCATTCATTTCAATAATATTGCAAGTTCGTTTCTGCCTTGGTTCTCACTAGTACGAAGCTAGAGGTCCAACAAGTGTTCCAAAATAAATCATCGAAACTGTATTTATAGTATTCGAAATCCTGCAGGAAGCGTGGGGCAGAGCTCAGTAAATTAATTGGAGTCCAGCGCTCTGCACCCAGAAAGAGTTTGCGTTAACTCGCCGACCAGATCTGTCTACAGGTTTACCTCTCGTGAGATCACCGGAACGACACTCCGAGACAGAAAGCTGCTGAAACTCGAACGACGGAACACCAAATACCGAATGAACCGAAAGACGCAAAGAGAACAGGCGCAGTGGTCCACGCCCTTCCACATTCTCTGTGGCATCGCCCAACACTGACTCAACGTTTAACACTGAGTAATATTCATATTTAAGGCTGTCCCACATACGTACTTTACATTAAATTCAAAATAGTTAAATTAAAAATAATCTTAGTTGTCACGGACATTTTGTGGCCACTCGAAGCATGAGCAGTGTGATATTACATAAGATATTAACAAAAACGTAAATCATATTCAAGTAAGTCGTTCTGTGCACACACGAAATATGCTACTTAGAGATATACGATTAACGTGTCGCTAATGTAAGAGGAGTGCCCATCCGCCATCTGTTCATTTATTCTCTAAGAAGTTACATAAAGTGGAGCTTTTCCTTTTTCATTTAGAATTTTCTCTAAAGCCCATTTCCATTAATCAGTAAACCTTGGATTAAATAGCATTCAACATCAGCTACAGTAATCATCATAGATTATGATTACGTTTGAATCTAAATATCTCAACCTTCCCCTTATCACGTGCAACTGTGGCAAGTTCAGAGTATTGGCACATTTAAAAAAACCGTAATGCTACAAAACAGAGCAAGTTGCGTAAATGAAATCTGGTTTTTGTAGTGTTTAGCTTTGAGGTGACACCTCATATGCTGCTACAGCTCGAAGAGTGTGTTAGTTGTTAACTGTCAGTGGTCTCTGACAATATCCGTAATCAAAAGTTTCGTAAATGTTGTAATAATTGTCACAAAATTGTGATCAATGTTGCGGTGCGCTCATTTCTTCACCAATATCTCTGTGATATCTTCGGTTTCATGATAGATTGCCCCCATTCGAGTCAGCACTCAGTTGCCACCATATACAGGGTATATCAAAAATATTTATCCTATTTGACACGTCTATATTTCTGTAACTAATAAACATACACAATGACTTTTGTGTTTTGATGAACGGAAAACTCAAAAAAGTATTTTTTTTTCATTCCTTCTGATAAGTGTTCAATATGCCGGCCTTGAAATGTACGGCATATTTCAGTGCTGTATTCAGATTGTTCTCACACTGCAGCGGGCATGTCTTGAGTTGCAGCTTCCACAGCTGCTGTTATGCGATGTCTCGGTTCATTCACTGTTGTTGGTAATGGAGGCACATGAACAGAGTCTTTCATAGTCAGGTCCGGTAACCTTGGAGGAAAGAATGTAAGGCTGAATTATTTGGTCCAGTGCGGCCGATCCGTCGTTAGGCTATCCTTTGATTTAAAAATTCCTGCACTTCCAGATGCCAGTGTGGCAGTGCCCCATCCTGTTGGTAAATGAAGTCGTTCGAATCAGTCTGCAACTGTGGGATAGGAACTTTCTCCACCATATCCAAATATGTACTTCTTGTAACAGTGTTCTAGGCCAAGGAAAATAGGATGTACATCTTTTACTGTTCTAACTGCACAAAACACATTCAATTTTCGAGAGCCTCTCTCATGTTGTACAAGTTCATGTGGTTGTTCGCTACCCCATACTCTCACATAATAACGGTTCACCTCTCCATTTAAATGGAATGTTGCCTCGTCACTAAACACTAAGCGTGGAAGAAAACTTTCATCCTCCATCTTGCTAAGACCTAAATGATAGAACTCCACACGTTGTTGTTTGTCACCTTCTCGAAGAGCTTGCAGTGGCTGAATTTTGTAAGGTTTCGTTCAAATGGTTCAAATGGCTCTGAGCACTATGGGACTTAAAATCTGTGGTCATCAGTCCCCTAGAACTTAGAACTACTTAAACCTAACTAACCTAAGGACATCACACACATCCATGCCCGAGGCAGGATTCGAACCTGCGACCGTAGCAGTCGAGCCGTTCCGGACTGAGCGCCTAGAACCGCTAGACCACCGCGGCCGGCACGGTTTCGTAAGTAAACGTGTACGCATCACACGCCAGGCGGACATCGGGGGTATGTTAAGCTGTCGAGATGCACGGCTAACGGATTTGTGCTTACTCCTTGGGAAACTATGGCGGATGCTTTCGACGTGTGTGTCAGACACTCTGGGATGACCTGGCGATTTGCCTTTACACAAACAACCTGTTTCTCGCCATAGTTCACGTCATCGACTACTGCTGTGTGCTGTAGGAGGATCCACATCGTACACAGTACGAAAGTCACGCTGAATGGTTGTTACTGACACGCAGTTCGCAAAACGCTTTCCGTTGTCCCGACACCATTTTTATTATCAGGGGAACTAAAGGTGGCGAACACTGCTGCTACCTATTGGTAACCATGTAAAACTCGAAAGTTTGCTCTTTCCAGGAGTGTGTTGTTCACCCACATATCTCAAAGAATGGTTCAAATGGCTCGAAGCACTATGAGACTTAAAATTTGAGGTCATCAGTCCCCTACACTTAGCACTACTTAAACCTAACTAACCTAACGACATCACACACATACATGCTCGAGGCTGGATCCGAACCTGCGACCGTAGCAACAGCGCCGTTCCGGACTGAAGCGCCCAGAACAGCTCGGCCACGGCAGCCGGCTCACATATCTCAAATACCATAATAGCTATGATCTTTTTGAAATCGGATGACACTTTTTGACACACCCTGTGTTTCATAGAGCGCAGTTTCCACCAGCACCGCACTCGGATGTACCCGCTGGCGTGTCCTTAGCCGCCTGAGGGTCGCCTAACTCGGCTAACGACACTGCTCCAGCTCTGCATAATACATCACCACGTATTGACACACACTGCAATTTCATTTGAAAAAGAGAGGCTGATCCCCGTCCCCTGCAGTTAATACGAGTACGACGTCGCTCATCCAGCAGTTCCTCGCAGTTAAGCAGGTGCAAACATGATAACGATCCCTTAAACGGTTTCGAAACTGACGTAAACAGTTCAGCTGATCAGCCAGTATACAGGGTGACTCACCAAGGTATGCAAACATTTTAACATTATATTCTACAAGTAAAACTAAAGGAGAAAGTTCGAATAAACATAGGTCCACAAATATTTAGCTACGGGGTTACGGCTCATAGGAGATTTTGCCTGAAATTTAGCAACTTCGCCAATATGAAGCCATCGCAAAACTGTACGAGGTTAAAGTAAAAAACTATTTCCATTTACTTTGTTGTTATTAATAAGGTAAATCTAATAAAACATTTTCCCACGACGTCTAACAGGCGAGACGTACTTGTAATTCCTTCAACAAGAAATGCCCCGCATCCTCGAAGGTGTTCCACTAGCTACGCGATTGCAAATGTATTTTCAACATGACGGTGCGCCCCCAAATTTCGCCAACGCCGTTACTAAACGTTTAAATGATCATTTTCCTCAGAAATGGGTTGGTCGTGGTGCTACACGTCTGCGGCCACCCAGATCGCCCGATTTAACGCCAATGGATTTTTGTATGGGGATGGATGAAAGACATAGTTTGTGAGGAAAAAGTCAGTACACGTGAGGCATTACTTGCTCACGTTATGAATGCAGTAGGCGAAATTAAGAACAACCCTGTGAAATTGAAACAAGCAACAAAATCTGTTCCTACACATGCAGGTAAAAGCACTGAACTCGGTGGAGACATTTTTGAATATTTATTTATAATGTATTGAGAAATTGTATGTTCAATGTACAACTTCCTTAACAGTGAGCTTTGTCTCTTCTGGTTTAACAGGAATTCATGTGTGCTGTGGTATTAATTAAAGCAGATTATCTGACACATTCATAGAGTTTCAGTTAACGTTATTAGCATTATTTTCCAAAATCAAATTCTCTACAACTTCTGTTAAATACTTTGTGGAAACGTCTGGAATTTATAAAACAAATTGGGCCAACTAGTTTATAAATTGAAAACTTTATGAAATTACTTCTTTTCTTTTCTGGATGTTCTGGAAAATTACTGCAGATACACGCCTGGGACAAGTTTTATTAGATTCACCAGACCAACAACAACAAGATAAATGGAAATCGTGCTTTACTTTAACGTCGTACAGTTTTGCGATGCCTTTATATTAGCGAAGTTGGTAAATTTCAGGCAAAAACCTTTATTAACCGTAACTGCGTAAATAAACATTTGCGGACCTATGTTTATATGAACTTTTTTCTTTGATTTTACTTGTAGAATAACATATTAAAACAACTGTATATCTTCATGAGTCACCCAGTATATTCGGAACAACGGAGTGGCAGCCGCCTCATAAAATGGTGAAATGAAGATTAATTTACGCTAATTTATTTATTATGAAGCTAGCTGCTAGAAAATGTCTTTTTAGGTTACACTTATTCCGTAAATTTCAGGTTGTTCAGCAGACTGCAAGTTTGGTGAGGTTATTTTCACAGAAAAGTTCCTTACTTGTCGCGACACCTGAGACCTTCCGCCATGTTCTGCAGAAGCTTTAGTTGGTTCGTCCGCATTTTTGTGGCGGTAGTCATATCTACTGGCTGCAGCCACCCAATTTCTGTTACAGGTAAAAATTTTACTTTGTTCGATCCATATGAGTCTGGGTATGATAGTAGATAACCATAAGAAATGAAATATATTTTTAATTTTTTCATTGAGATTGTTACGAATTTCTCTTTCAGAATTCTATACAGAAGTCACCGCACATAGTTTAACAACCACCAAAGGTAAGTGTTTCATCCATTGCTGCTACAGACACCTCATGGTCCACGTGGTTCTTTTGGTAGTAGTTTATTTAATCACAGTAGTCTTATCTCGTGGTTTGAGACGTCCTCGCCGGCGCCGTGGGGAGGCGAGCGTGTACAAGCTTCCCTCCAGCTGCCTGCGCCACCTGTTGCCTGCTTCTCGCCGTGGCGTGGCGGTCGTATTCAAACACACTGCATTGCTACTTATTTTTAGAACGGCGAAAGAGGATGTAAGATGATTGTACACTAAATTAATCACAAATTATGTGATATCTCATTTGTTCAGAAATCTCTCTCGTCCAAGCGTCACACAAACTTGTATTCAGCACTGTTCGTTGCTCCTACATGATAGGCAATACGTGCCTCACACGCTACTGCTTTTCCAGTAGCATAACTGGCAGAGACGGGCGCGACCCACCCGTGGTACACGCCGGCGTCGACTTGTTGGAATATCTGCTTTGTGTCAAGGGGAAGTCACAAGAATTCTGCGACCGAACTACGCAACGCCGTTGGGTTTCAGTGTATCATTGCCTTTGGTATTGTAGAAAGCTCCAGTTGGAATGCCATTTAGTCGTCATGTTGCACATACTGGGTGATTTTTACCACAGTGTACAGACTCTAGGGATTGAATCGATGAGGGGATACGGAACAGAAATGTGTAACGAACTTATGTCCGAAAATCCATGGTTTCCACGCTAGAGAATCTTTATTCAGTCACATACTGTTACAAAGACTGCCGTATAATTCGCGCTGTACCACGCAGCGACAATTACAGTGTGTGCTGAAAATCGTTTCCAACGCATGCGTGTATACGCGCCGTAGCGTGCTCTGTCTCACACGCTCACATCGATCAGGCTGCAGCCGAACAGTGTCAGAGGCAGGATGAATACGCTGCCCCAGTGTCTCCACGTCTGGAATGGACTTTTCATACGCGCTACTTCTTAGTTGACCCTGTAACCAGAAATGTAGCGGGTTGAAATCTTGTGAACGAGCAGACCGTATAACTGGATCTCCTCGTCCGATCCTTCAACCAGAAAAGATGCGATTGAGATGCGTCCAGGCGCTAATGGCGAAGTGGGCTGGAGGACCATCGTGTAGCAGCCACATAACCCTTAGAATCATCAGTGCACTGTTTCCAGCAAGTCACCCACAAGAAACGCCGATATTTCCGACCTGTCAGGCGACGTGGGAGGAAGACTGGTCCCAAAATAGGTCGCCAATTATCCGAGCCCAGACATTCAGGCTGCCACGATGCTGATGATTCGCTGTCATCATACCATGGGCCTTCTGCATACCATCCCAAAGATGGCTGTTGTAAAAGCTGAAGATCACGTAAGGATGGCGTCATCTTTGAATAGGATGGATGACACAGATTCCGGAATCGTGGTTACCTGGTGAAGAAACCAGTGACAAAACTGGTACAGATGTGGAAAGTCTGTCACTACTAAGCCCTGCACACGCTCTAACTGATAAGGGTAGTACCAGTTGTCATGGAGAATGTTCTACACGGTCGTCTGGCTTACCCTGTAGTGGTGGGCCAACTGCCTGCTACTGATATGGCGGTCGCCTTCCACAGTGCTGATTACATTTTCTTCCAACTCTGGTGTCCGATCATTTAGGTTACGTCCTTCATGACTTTCTGCATCCTAGGTCATTATGTGCGAGAAACAGTATCACCCTCTAGGAGAAAACCGTGAATACTGTAACCGTCGCTGCATGGAATTACACTGTAGCTTCTGTAACAAAGTATGATTCAATAAATGGTGCCTAGCATGCATTTCCGGACATCATTAGACAGTTTTTGTTCCGTATACTCCCATTCATCGACTCCTAGGGTTTGTACATGGAATTTTCACAAAAGTTTACCAACACTCCTTTAGTTGAGTTGTGCTCCACACCGCACTTTTTTCCCATGGCTATTTACTCACAATTTCCTCTATTTCCTTCGTGTCCAAGTAAAATCAGATGTGTCAGATTAATTCGCCTCTAAAATTCGGGTCCCAAAACTTCTCATCAATTTTAAACATGTTCTTTGTGTCAACTGCATCAAAATCCGAGCTTGTGTTGCAATAAATTAAGTATTTTCGTATGCTGTGTGCCACGGGAAACGTACTTTGTGCTATAACGTCAGTTGCGTTTAACATTTCTCCTCGATAAAAACTTTGGACTAGCAACCCCATTCAAAGAAACATTTACCAAATATTTTATTGTGTATCAACGTGAATAAACGTAAATTTTTGAGAATTTCCGTAAGTTACCAATGATGTGTATTGGTACGTCATAGAAAACCAGTGTGTGTGTGTAGTGCTTGTTGTAAGTAACATGTCGTGTTCTGTTGTCTGCATTTGCTGTAAACTAACGATGATTTTGATTTTGTTTTCGATTACTACATCTAAACACTTTCAGGAAATTAGTAGCTTTTATAGAAGGTGCTACTGCTGCCGTAAAGAAAATCTCGATTTGTGTACAGACTGCTTCAGATCTTAATGGTAACTAGCTATCCTTCGAACTTAACTGGTCCAGAGTATAAAAAAGAATAGAAGGATTACTTTAGCGATACTTGTTTGCCGTTCTGTAAGACATTACACCAACCATACTGCAGCCACACTCTGTAAACTATCCTTGAAAGTGGGAAGAGTCAGCTGACGTTTATAAGCTAGGATCAGTCGACTGGGATCTGCTGTGCATGGGTGTTTCTGGAGAGTTCTCAACAGTCATCTATCAGATATACCACAGATACCTGAATTACTATCACCTCTTGCTGTCGCTTCTACAGGAAGTACGTGATCTGTCACTGCTTATCTACTTGGCTGTCAGCAGATTCTACAACAAGTACATGATCAGTCACTGCTTATCCACTTGGCTGTCAGCAGCTTCTACGGGAAGTACATGACCTGTCGCCGCTTATCCACTGGACTGTCAGCAACTTCTACAGGAAGTACATGGTCCCTCACTGCTTATCCACTTGGCTGTCAGCAGCTTCTACGGGAAGTACATGATCTATCGCCGCTTATCCACTGGAATGTCAGCAGCTTCTACAGGAAGTACATGATCTGTCACTGCTTATCCACTTGGCTGTCAGCAGCTTCTACAGAAGTACATGAGCTGTCACTGCTTATCCACTTGGCGATCAGGAGCTTCTACGGGAAGTACATGATCTGTCGCCGCTTATCCACTGGACTGTCAGCAGCTTCAACTTGAAGTACATGACCTGTCGCCGCTTATCCACTGGAGTGTCAGCAGCTTCTACGGGAAGTACATGATCTGTCGCCGCTTATCCACTGGACTGTCAACAGCTTCTACAGGAAGTACATGATCTGTCACCGCTTATCCACTTGGCTGTCAGCAGCTTCTACGGGAAGTACATGATCTGTTGCCACTTATCCACTACACTGTCAGCAGCTTCTACAGGAAGTACATGATCTGTCACTGCTTATCCACTTGGCTGTCAGCAGCTTCTACGGGAAGTACATAATCTGTCGCCGCTTATCCACTGGACTGTCAGCAGCTTCTACAGGAAGTACATGATCTGTCACTGCTTATCCACTTGGCTGTCAGCAGCTTCTATGGGAAGTACATGATCTGTCACCGCTTATCCACTGGTCTATCAGCAGCTTCTACAGGAAGTCCATGATCTGTCACCACTCATCCATTTGGCCCTGAGAAGCCTGTCAGTGGCAGGACTGGGCTCCATGCATCAGGGTGGACTCAGGGCGTCATACCCATGACCCTGACGAATGAGACAATGACATGTCTGGTACATCTTATTTGTAACAACCATTTTTCGTAGTATGATGTAGCCTTTCTCATTGCATCTACTAGTCCTTGAAAACGAAAGTTAACTGTCTCCAGTGAAGGTATATACTTGTTGCAAAACATGCTTCCTCCACACCACTTCTCTCTCTCTCATGACACTTGTTTCACCCTCACCTACAGCCTTATTTAAAATCAATCAATTTAAAATCCTTGCACTCTACTTACTTTTTCTGAATCACTTGATTGCTGGACTCCTTACTCCTGTACTGTCAGAAATCGAACTATTTCATTTTACCAATGCTTTGTGTCTTACTAGGTGCTACAAATAATAATCATAATAATAGTAATAATAATAATACTGTACACACCCTACAACAGAACAGGGGCCACTACATAATATGTCTTGAGTTAAGGTTTAATTTATTTCATGTATTGTTATGGAGATATTTAAAGGTATGTGGTTTGTGTATCTCGATTTCTCTATCATACGTGCATGGTACAAACTACTGTGCATTTTATGAGACATTTACCGTATGCAATTTATATGCCTTGATATCTTTACCATAGGTCCATGGTACAAAGTACAAACTACTGTGTATAGCAGGAGGATTATGTGTGGAAGATGAAGTCCATACATTCGTTTGGCAACCTCTATTTGCACCACATCGTGTAATTCGTTAATGCTTTATTTGAAAATAACCATTAATTAATGGTAACTTATGCAATAACTATCACATCATTATGAAATAGTAATAGTAAAAGTAATCTTTTGGAAATAATTTAGTATTGTGAGCGAAACACATTTAGACACATTTGTTTTCATCCCTCATAAATTTAATTATATCCATTGGGGGGGGGGCTAATTATGCCTCTACTCAACACAATGTTGGGTGTTGTGAGATTGGAGAATGTCAGGATTTGGATCTAGCTATGCCCACCATCTCGATGTTATGTTTCTAGAAAGTCATATCAGACCGTGATAGCAGTTAGTTGATCCCCTGTGAGTATCAGTTCCTGCAGAGAAACTTGCTGGATTAGCGGTTAAGGGCAGAGTATACAGATTTCAGGCGCAAAATATCGTTGTTTCCTTAAATAACTGCAGAAATCAGGACTGTGTATTGAATACACTACCTTCTGACGCTCTTAGTATTGTGCTAGATCTCCATTTTGATATTCTGCACAAGTAATTGTAGAAAGAGATTAACGATAAGAGGTCTGTTCCTTCTGGGCTTTTTGTACAAGCAAATAGGAAAGTTCTAAGGGAGGATGTAATAGATTTTGGTCCAAAAATGGATTTTTCAAAAATATTATTTTCTTCATCTACACAGTTTACTCTATGCTGTGTGTGAATTTTATCGTGATAGCGGTTTTAGAAATGCCATTAAATTGTTAAACTGATTAACTCTACACAGCCGGTGCCTTTTCCAACAACTGGGAAACTGGTTGCTTCAGTGGAATATTTGTCACTGTCAAAGCTATTTTCTTTCGATTCCTTTGGCTGACGTCTATATCATTGCCTGAAAACTTTCTTGCATGTGGTTCATTTACGTTTTGACAATACTAATACATATTAGTAGGTGGAAGGTTGAATTCACAAATCTTTACGTGGGAGTCCACATTTATGCATAATTGGTGGTGGCAAAACTATGTTTAGGAAATGGAGGTTTCATGGAAATCGGGTTACCAAAAAAAAGAGGAAGAAATTAGAAGTGAAGAACTTAAGCTCTTAGCTTATCCAGTGACAAAGCACCAGTGTACCATCTGCGTCTAAAAGACGATCAGTGTAAGTTGAACAATATAAAATGAGATGTATTCCCATAACACTCATTACCAGAATATGTTATGAAAGCATTTAATCCCACATTCAAGTTTCTTGCAAGCCCTGATTTATTGAGGAACTGTCTTCACGGAAAGTCACAAAATTGCATATGAAAGCCTCAGTAATTTAATTTGGATTACATGCTCAAAAAGGACTTTCTGTGGACTTCAAGTACTTAAAATAGGTGTCTATGATGCCGTTATATGTTACAATAATGGAAATAATGGCAGAATTGAAGTTCTGAAGAGATTTGGTACAGATCCTGCTGTGCATACAAGAAAAGGATTTTACACCATCGACGAGAGCAGGGTCAAGGAAGCTAACAGATCAGTGTCTTACCTGCAAAAACAGGCCATGCATATTCTAAGAGGAGAGAAGATAAACCTGGAGGATGAGGAATATCAGTATGGAGGATTTTAAAATTGAGGTAAGCTTATTACATTTAGAAGTATGAGAAGAAAATCTTTGAACATCATTTTCTCTGTTTTACATTTTTTTTACTTTATTGGAAGCCTTGCCTCAAAAAGTATATGTTCTAATGCTATGAAATTTTCAGGAACTGTTAACAACGCTCTGCTGTCTCGTTGGAACTAAAAAATTGTGGATCCACCACTTACTTGCGGATATTTAGATGATTGTATGTAGAAAAAGGAAATTTGGATGCGCAAAATTAAAAACTCTTAATGATACAATTTGTACCACAATTAATAACTGTGGTTCAGTGGTCTTATAACCTTTTCAGGACACTACAATAAAATTTTCAGATTAATTGCATCATTAGAATATGAGCTATGGCTTTTTATAAAAAAGAAAATAAAAAATGAAAAATTAAAATTTTGGCAAAATATTAATCATGCATATTTTATTATATTTGGCTGTTGAAACACAGCTCTTTTGCTTTATGCATACAAAATTTTAGATTGCACATTAATAAATATGACGGTAATGATTTTTAAATAAATGTTATCATTTTCCGTTACATCCCCCCTTATAAAGTATTTTTAATGATTTTTACCTATTCACTTTCGGCATCAGTCTGACACAGCAAAGAAATCATATTGTTGCAACTGGCATGTGATTGGAAACATATCCTAACTGCAGGTTCATACAGATTTGATTGCGGCTCATACAAGTATAGAGAGTATTGTGTGAGGGCAAAGAAGTGATCAGTGACACTGTGTTCCAGAATCCCTCACAGTGGGACGAGTTCAGGCGGCTGAGGAGGCCACGGCCGAGGATCTGGGCGCCCTGCTGGACGCTGGGGACGGCGCTGTGGTGACTCTGCTGGCCGGAGACACGCGGCTCGTGGCTCACAGGGCTGTCTTGGCCGCCAGGAGTCCCGTGTTTGCGGACATGTTCCGTCGCGTCACTGTAGAGGGCAGCAGCAACCAGCTCGTACACTCGGACACAGAGGGTCCTGTGATGCGCCAGGTGCTGGCATACCTCTACACCCTGCAGGTGCCCCAGCTGCCCAGCATGGCCCCAAAGCTGCTGGTCGCCGCCGACAAATACGGCTTGTCGGTACTGAAGGCGCATTGCGAGCAACAGGCGGCCTCACAGCTGTCTATCGAGACTGCGGCAGCCACAGGTGTTCTCGCGATTAGACACTCTGCTAACAGGCTGAAGCAGGCCGCCATCGTCTTCATAAAGTCCCACTTGCTCCACGTGGTCGCGACGCAGGGCTGGGGTGAGGCTGTAGTCAACGACCCACAAACTGTTGTGCAGTTGACTCACCTGATTGCAGAGACGCCAACAGACACCAGGTAAGCCACTCATCTACGTTGCACAGCTCTGAGTGTGTGTACTGCCAAGTATAAAACGTCCACCACTAAGTTTAATTAGATGTGCCTGCACAGTAAAATTGATATCATTTTCTGATATACACTATGTGATCAAAGTATCCGGACGCCTGGCTGAATATGACTTACAATTTCGTGGTGCCCTCTGTCGGTAATGCTCGAATTCAATATGGTGTTGGCCCACCCTTAACGTTGATGACAGCTTACACTCTCGTTCGATCAAGTGCTGGAAGGTATCTTGGGGAATGGCAGCCCACTCTTCACAGAGTGCTGCTCTGAGGAGAGGTACCAATGTCGCTCAGCGAGGCCTGGCACGAGGTCGACTTTCCAAAGTATCCCAAAGGTGTTCAATGGGATTTGGGTCAGGATTGTGTGAAGCCCAGTCCATTATAGCGATGTTATTGTCGTGTAAACACTCCGCTATAGGCTGCGCATTATGAACAGGTTCTTGAAAGTGGTGAAAGATGCAAACGCCATTCCCAAATTGCTCTTCAACAGTGGAAAGAAAGAATGTACATTAAACTTCAATGTAGGCCTGTGCTGTGATAATGCCACGCAAAACCTCCATGACAAATACGTCCACATCATGAAACCAGCGCCTCCGAATTTTACTGTTGTTACTGCACACGCTGGCAGAAGACGTTCTTGGGGCATTCGCCATACCCACACCCTGCCATCGGATCGCCACATTGTGTACCGTGATTAATCACTCCACACAACGTTTTTCTACTGTTCAATCGTCCAATACTTACGCTCCTTACACCGAGCGAGGTGTCATTTGGCATTTACCACCGTGATATGTGATTTAAGAGCAGCTGCTTGACCGTCAAATCCATGTTATCTCACCTCCCACCTAATTGTGACTGTACTTGCAGTGGATCCTGATGAAGTTTCGATTTCCCATGTGATGGTCTAGATAGATGTCTGCTTATTCCACATTAAGACCTTCTTCAACTGTCGGCAGTCAGTCAGTCAACAAATGCAGTTGGCCTGTACGCTTTTGTGTTGTATATGTCCTTTCACGTTTCCACTGCGTTATCACATCGGATATAGTGACCTAGGGATGTTTAGGAGTGTTGAAACCTCGCTTACAGATGTATGACACAAGTGACACATCAGTCACCTAACCACATTCGAAGTCCTTGAGTTACGCAGAGTGCCCCTTTCTGCTCTTTCACGATGTGTAATGACCACTGAGGTCGCTGATATGGAGTACCTGGCAGTATGTGGCAGCACAATGCACCTAATATGAAAAACGAATGTTTTTGGGGGTGTCCAGATGCCTTTGGTGACATAGTGTATGTCATACAAACACAGGTGTTGTTACCATTGGACTGTCACACACTAACTGAATAGCATGTTGAAATGCTCTCAAAGAACACGCAAGCACAATGTAAGCAAATATAAAGAAATTGTAATTAGTACCTAAGCAGGATAGATGCCTCAAAGAAGTGCCGATCTGGAATATTTCAAAATTCGGTATCTC
The DNA here is from genome assembly GCF_021461395.2 of Schistocerca americana. NCBI lineage: Eukaryota > Metazoa > Arthropoda > Insecta > Orthoptera > Acrididae > Schistocerca > Schistocerca americana. The sequence goes on from NC_060129.1 coordinate 157,659,310, forward strand.
GTAAAGGACTCCTGCAACAAACACCAGTGACATTCTGATTTACGCTACTTTTAGTCTGTTAATGTCAATAGGAGTGGTTCTATTGAAAAACGTGTATCTTTGCACAAAAATACGATTCCTAGGTATTACTACAATCTATTGATTGGCTAACAATACTGATACGCCCGCTAAACCGGCTGGTCAGAACAGGTAATAAGATTGTGGAAAGGGCCAAGGGTTGAAGTCAGTTACTGCTTCCAACCGTCATTCATTCTACATTAATAACCTTTACTACCAAAATGGCACATAGCCACGAATGTAACTCTTCAATAGCTGAAGGCCTCCAACAAGAAATCTTAAAGATAAAACCCAATTAAGAAAACAATAAAATAATTCAGAAACAACATACGCAAAGTGCAATACAAATGGCTGAGGGCCACAATTAAATTCGAAAATTTCAGAATATATTGGCATAGACCTTTAAAGGAAGAAGGCGAACAAGAAACCTTACAAAAACCAAAAATTCCGTTAAGACGGCAATAAAATAATTTAAAACCCCCAAAAAAAGCAACATATGCAAGGTGCAACAGAAATGGCTGAGGGACACAAATTTCATAACTTCAGACTATATTGCCATAGACCTTTAAAAGCACAAAGCCAGCATGTTTAACAACAAAAAATCTTAAAAATCAGCAAGATAATAATCCAGTTAAGATAGCAACAAAATAATTTTAAGGGGCAACATATGGAAAGTGCAGTACCAATGGTTGAGGGCCACAATTAAACTTCAAAATTTTAAATTATATTATCTTAATCTTTAAAGGCAGAAGGCTGCAGTGTTTAAGCTTGAAAGCCAAATTTAAAAATTAAGTTTGCAAAATTTTAAGAAAACAAAACAAATAACCATAAGCCTAAAATTTAAAATAACTGACAACAGATAATTAAAAACCGGTGGCACTCAGATGGCCTCCAGAGAGGTCGGTCTGCTCTCGTTCACTTTGAAACTATGTCAACACATAGCTGTCATAAGCGTAATTGCTGAGCTTCGTACGAGCCTTATATTTATGTATTATTTTGTACCAAATACTGTGTAATATTCTAGGCCACAGGTACGAGAAAATTAGGAGAAGCAATGTGTAAACTGATTATCTGAATTCTGAGTAATTCATCTTAGCGGGCTCGCTACTGTCTTTGGCAGTGTGTTTCGCATTATCTGTGTGTGGACAGTACCTCAGCGTACAGTCTGTGGTAATCTGACCACTGACTTCGATGTGAAAACCCTTTTTGAGGCAGTGTTCCTTCTGCGCAGCACGCCGAGCGCTGGAGAGGGCAGGACCGGCCCCTCCCCGCAGCCGCACAGTGGCCACAGCGACGACGGCCGGAGCCCAGCCACAGCTGTGGCCCCCACCACTCCCCAGACGACTCCACAGCCGGATGACGCCGCCGTTTCTCTCCTGCGGTGAGTTCCATCACTTCATGTGCAGACTGTCCACAACTACAGCGCGACATGTTCGGGAGATAGCCTAGTGTTAAAGCAAAGAAATCGAATGTCGCTAATTCCTGTTTTTGACAAAGCAGAAGTTATAGTTCTCGTATAAAGTTACTTCTTTTATAACTGTGACGTTCGACGAGGCAAGGATGCAAGGGATTCTCTACACTCTTCTATGGGTTTGCAGCTTGTCGTATTTTCAATTCCTAACACAACTGAGCCGCTTAATGAAATTATTTGTTGCAAGATGCAATAATACTGAATATATCCCCCAATATAGCAACTGTGTTGGTGTATTAGATGCAGTTTCTGTTTACAGGGATGGTTTCCTATCTTATGAATTAATTCTGTAGGGGCTGGATCTTGATTGTTGCTTATGACTAGCAATCACCTTCACACTTTCTGAAACTTGCATTGTCTTGCATTTCCACGAATACTCTCCCTACACTATAACGAGATATTCTCTCACAGGGTCTGTGGGAACGCGTGAGTCGTGTTCATGCCATTTATTCCATGTCATCTTCTATTACATTACTCCCGCCTCGTTTACTTATTCTACTTACTAGCGTCACTAACTTCCTACCTTACTTGTCCGTGAGCGGCAGCAGCAGCGCTTTCCATACGTGCACTGTCGTACCATCTCTGGAGCAACCGACAGTATTTCCGTGTCGTCGTGTGTCTGGTCGTCAGTGAGGGTGATCGGACCTGGAGCGGTTGGAGTTGGAACGCGGCAGAAGTGCAGTCCAAACGTAGTTGCAGTCAGATACTGAGCCTCCGGGAGGTCCGCACAGCTAGTACCAGCGAGGGCTACCGTTGGTTGGGCGTTCGGTCGGTCACCTCATCGACGAGGTGTATTTTCAGTCGGTTCCTTCCTGTGCAGAGATGTCGGTTGTGTTCCCTCTGCATGGCTGGGTCCGAGCCAGCGTCTCTGGGACGTCGACCATCCGAAGAAAGTCGGCTGAGTTGGAGACGGACCAGCAGTGCAGTCGGGACGCAGCAGCAGTGAAGTCGGGGAAGGAGCGCCGGTGAGTCGCGGACAGCCAGTGCTCGCAGACCGCTCGTGACAGAGGATGAACTGTTTGACGGACGGAGATTGGAGCGGGACGACCGCTGGTCGTCTCATCGGCCGACATATATTTGGTCTTTTTCACCGCTTCTGGGCCTCATCACTGGCTCATCTTGCAGGATGTGGTTCGGTTCCTTCTTGTGCAGAACGTCTTGGCCAATGGGCAAGAGCTACCTCTGCATGATTGGGTCAGAGCCATTGTGCCAGGATCGCCGTGTCTCCCACTTCCCGAGAGACATCGGGTTCAGTCGGTTAGGAGCTGCATTGAGCTCCGGACAGGCGAGACTCGCCCGACCGTTGCTGATACACGTGGTTTGAGTGCAAATGACCTTGGTTGGTTGCTGGTCGGTCGTGTGGTCAGACGACGTGTTTCGTCACCGACTGTCCTTCGGTTTTGTGTGTGTGTCCTCCTGTGATATGTCCTACTTGTTCATCAGTCATTCCTTTTACGAGTGTTCGAGTTTCTTGTGGCAGTGTTTCGTGCAACACTGTGTACCCTGTGTCAGTTCGACTGAGCAATACGTTCCCCTAGGTAGTGTTATAGGCCCTTCGCTATTCCTTATCTATATAAACGATTTTGGAGACAATCTGAGCAGCCGTTTTTGGTGGTTTGCAGATGAAGCTGTGGTTTTTCGACTAATAAAGTCATCAGAAGATGAAAGCAAACTGCAAAACGATTTAGAAAAGATATCTGAATGGTGCGAAAAGTGGCAGTTGACCCTAAATAACGAAAAGTGTGAGGTCATCAACATGAGTGCCAAAAGAAACACGTTAAACTTCCGTTACACGATAAATCAGTCTAATCTAAAAGCCATAAATTCAACTAAATTCTTACGTATTACAGTAAAGAACAACTTAAATTGGAAGGAACACATATAAAATGTTGTGGGGAAGGATAACGAAAGACTGCGTTTTATTGGCAGGACACTTACAAAATGTAACAGACCTACTAAGGTGACTGCCTACACTACTCTTGTCCGTCTGCTTTTAGAATACTGCTGCACGGTGTGGGATCCTTACCAGATAGGACTGACGGAGTACATTGAAAAAGTTCAAGGAAAGACATCACGTTTTGCATTGTCTCGAAATATGAGAGAGTGTCACAGAAATCATACACGACTGGGGCTGGAGATCATTAAAAGAAAGGCGGACGGAATCTTCTCACGAAATTCCAATCACCAACATTCTCCTTCGATGCGAAAATATTTTGCTGACACCGACCTACATAGGGAGGAACGATCACCAAGATAAAACAACGGAAATCAGAGCTCATACGGAAAGATATACGTGTTCATTCTTCCCACGTGCTATGCGAGATTGGAATAATGAATTGTGAAGGTGGTTCGATGAACCCTCTGCCAGGCACTTAAATGTGATTTGCAGAGTATCGATGTAGATGTAGAAGTTCTGTAATGCTGTCTGCTTACTGCAGTAGCCAGTTGATCGGCTAAGACACAGCAGCGTGTGAATGTTTTCATACTGAGTTGATGCTGTCCCCCACGACGTGTAGTTCCACAGCCGTTGCGACGTTCATATATGTCAGTAGTTATTGTGCCTGGGCCTATTAACACAACAATATTTTAAGACGAGTGTTAATGGTCTCTTCGCCTCGCTGCAAATTTGGTTGTAGTGTTTTTGGTCCGGTGACCGAAATCAGGTGCTTGCTTCTTCGGCTGTCTGTCGGTTGGGTTGCCTTCCGATTTAGAGACTGCTGGTCAAGCTGCCTTTCTCGCCTAAACGGGCATTAGTGTTACGATCCCTGGCTAACCGTTGGAAACTTCTGAGGGCCGTTCCTTGTGTGCTAATAGTAATTTCCCTGTTTGGGTTTTAGTTATTTTATTGATGTGCGGCCTTCAGCTGAGTTTTAATATTTCTTAAATTAATTTCCTTGTTTTGCCCTTTTGCATGAAATGTTTTAAGATAGAGCTTTGTCCCTTTTAAATTGAAACTCTTTTCTAGGCCTTTAGCCGTTGAACAATTTGTTTGATATATGGCCTTCAGCCAAGTATCAATATCAGCTAAAATTAATGTTCTTACCTTGTCCTTAAGGCATGGGATTGTTATTTTTGTATAGGGGCCTTCAGCCTAATTTTATATGAAAATTTTTAAGATACGGCCTTGTGTCTTTTAAAATTCAAACTCTTCTTTCTAGGGCTTAACCCATTACATTATTTGCTGATGTGCTTCCTTCAGCCAAGTTTCAATATCTCTTAAATTAATGCTCTTGTCTTGCCCGTTTGCATGAATTATTTTAAGATACCTCCTTCTGCCTTTTCATGGTAACTCTCCTTAGTGTTTTATATGCAGCCTCCAGCCAGGTTCCATTTAAATTAAATTGCTAAGACCTTCAGCCTCTTTCGGTTGAGGATTTAGAAAATATTTTAGGGTGAAACCTCCAGAAGAACCTTGTCGTGACAGCATCTGCATTGAGAAAATATTCTGGACAAGTTACCCTTTTGGATCCCTGGGAATGGACTGTCAAGGTGGAAGTGACCGTAGAATAAGTAACTTAGGGATAACATTTTATGACTTGGAGCTTTGAATTCCTAAGTTTGGTTGTAGTTGGAAAGCTAGGGAGTTTAAAAACGGAACTGCAAAGACCCAGTGTAGATACAGTGGGGGTCATTGATGTGAAATAGAAGAAAGCAAAGGATTTGCCATAAGACGCATTGGGGTAATATCAACATCAAATTGTATAATGGGATTCGTTATAAATAGGAAAGCAGGGGAGTGTGTGGGCTACTGTGAACTGCTCAATGACAGTTTTTCTCACCAGATTCGATATCAAAAATGGTTCAAATGGCTCTGAGCACTATGGGACTTAACATCTGAGGTCATCAGTCCCCTAGAACTTAGAACTACTTAAACCTAACTAACCTAAGGACATCATACACATCCATGCCCGAGGCAGGATTCGAACCAGCGACCGTAGCGGTCACGCGGTTCCAGACTGAAGCGCCTAGAACCCTTCGGCCACACCTGCCGGCGTTTCGACATCAAACGAATACCGACAACATGGCAACGACACAAGCAAAAGGAGAAAAGACAGGAAGTATGGAATTGAAATGCGATAGTAGAGGAAAGAAAAGAAGAAATTGTCATGGGGATTATGGGCTTGGCACAGTGATGAGAGAGGTAAAAGTCTAATTGAATTCTGCAGTCAAATTGAAATGGTAATAACAAATACTCTGTTCAGGAATCATGTGAGGAAAAATATGCTTGGAAAAGACCCAGAGACACTGAAGGATTCGAGCTGGATTACTTCATTGTCAGACAGAGATTGCGACATCAGATATTGGAACGTAAGGTGTACCCAGATGTACACAAAGATTTAATAATTATTAAGAGTAGAGTGACGTTTAACAGAATCGTCCAGAAGAATGAGCATAGAGCGATGTAGCATCATGCAGTAATGAGAAATGATGAGATGTGCTTGAAGTTAATGAACGATGTGTAAATGGCGGTAAGGAATATCACAGTAGGCTATTCAATTGAAGAGGAGTGGACATCTCTAGAACGTAAAATCACAGGTGGTGGACAGATAGACACAGATAAAGGGAAGCTAATTTCGAAGAAACCTTGAGTAACTGTAGAAAGACTGCCACTGATCAACGAAATAAGAAAGCATGTAAATGTTCAGAGAAAGACAGGAATACAGCTACATTCACTGAGGTGGCAAGAGTCGTGGGATACCTCCTAATGTCATGTCAGACCTGCTTGTGCGCAACCTGGAGCAACAACTCGAGGTGGTGGGGACCCAAGAAGTCGTTGGAAGTCCCCTGTAAAAATACGTTGCCAGGCTGCCTCTATAGCCATCCACAACTACGAAAGTGTTCCTGCTGCAAGATTTTGTACAAGAAATGACCTCTCTATTATGTCCAATAAATCATCGGTGGGATTCATGATGCGCGTTCCGGGTGGCCAAATCATTTACACCAGTTGTCCACAATGTTCCTCAAATCAATCGTGGACAGTTGTTGCCCACGGACATTATATCGTTGTTTGAGAAAATTGAGTCAACAAATGGCTGAAAATGGTCTCCAAGTAGCCAAACATAACCATTTCCAGTCAATGGTTCTTTCAGTTGGACGAGAGGACCCAGCCCTTTCCACGTAAGCACAGTGCATGCCATTACAGAGCCAACACCATTTTGCACAGTCCCTCTTTGGCAAGTTGGGTCCATAGCTTCGTGGGGTCTACGCCACACTTGAACATTACAATCAGCTCTCACCAACTGAATCCGAGGCTTATCTGACCAGGCCACGCTTTTCCAGTCGTCTAGCATTCAACCATCATGGTCACGAGACCAGGAAAGGAATTGCGGGTGGTAACATACTGGTAGTGAAGTCACTCGCATTGGTCATCTGTTGCCACAGCACTTAACGGCAAATTTGGCGCACTGTCCTAGTAGATACGTTCGTCGTATATTCTACATTGATTTCTGCGGTTATTTCACACAGTATTGGTTGTCTCTTAGCACCGACCACTACATGCACAAGCCGCTGCTTTTGGTCGTTACATGAAGGCCGTCAGCCACAGCATTGACTGTGATGAGAGATAATGCCTGATATTTAGTATTCTTGGCACACTCTTGACACTGTGTATCTTGGAATATTGAATTCCCTAACTATTTCCGATATGGGATGTCCTATGCATCTAGCTCCAACTACTATTTGGTGTTGAAAGTTAATCCCCACTGTGTGGCCATAATCACGACGGAAACCCGTTCACACGAATCACCTGAGTACATATGACAGCTCTGCCAATGCACCGCACTTTTGTACCTTGTGTATGTGATACTTCCGCTGTCTGTATATGTGCACACCACTATTGAATGGCTTGTCACCTCAGTGTAGGCCATTTAGAAATGACATATGTGGGATCTGCCGCGTAGACTAGGTGAAACAACTGCAGAAAAATTGTGAAAAAACTAAAAAGAAACAGTCTGTTGCAGGACTGACACATAATATAGAAAAATCAAAATTACAAACACCATGGGAATTCCACTGCCAGCCTCAGAAGACAGAGCACATAGGTGGAAAGATTACATTGAGAGCCTCTACGAATGGGGACCTTGTTTGATGATTTGATAGAGGAAGGAATCTGTGTCGACGTGGAAGATATACAGGATCTACTATTAGAGCCAGTAGTTTAAAGAACTCTGGATGATTTAACAACGAATAAAACTGACAGGGTACCTAACACTTCATCAGGACTACTAAGTTCAATGGCTAAAGTGGCAACCAAACGACAATTCAAGTTGGAGTGTAGAATCTGTGAGTTGGCGACATACCACCACTCTTTTACAAAAATATCATCCACATATTTCCCAAGATAGCAAGGGCAGATAAGTGTGAGGACTAGTGCGCAATCACCTTTCTTACTCATACATCCAAGCCGCAGACGAGAATGATATACAGAAAAAGTGAAAAGAAAATTGAGAAACTGTCAGATGACGATCAGATTGACTTTAGGAGAAGTAAAGGCACCAGACATGCGGTTCGAAAGTTGTATGTTATAATGGAAGCAAGCAAAAAGTTTTTTGCCCTAGAAAAAGCGTTCGACATTATATAATTCTGCAGAATCTTCGAAAGTCTTACATAAATATGATTATATTACAGGGAAGGACAGGTAGGTTACAACATGTACAAGAAACAAAAGGGAACAGTATGACTGGAAGATAAAGATCAAAGTGCTCAGATTAAGTGTGTAGGACAGGAGCAGTCTTTTGCTCCTGCTATTCCATCTACGCATTGAAGAAGCTGTGATGGAAATATAATAAAAGTTCAAGGGTGGGATAAAATTCGCGGTGAAAAGATGCCAATGAAAAAATTGGTTGATGACATTGCTATCCTCAGCGAAAGTGAAGAGTTACAGGATCTGTTGATTGAATGGAGAGTCTGGTGAGTAAGGAATGTGAATTGAGAATGAATCACTAAAAGAAAATTCTACTGAGAAATAGCAGATGTCAGAAAACTTAACACTTAAATTGGTGGTCATGAAGTAGCCGATATTAAGAAATTCTGGAACCAAAATAACCCTTGATATACGAAGCAAGAAGGGCATGAGAAGCATAGTAGCAAAGGCAATATGGGTACAACTAGCCACCATAATTCTCCTGCTATGAAACATTTATGTTTGGATTACTACTTTGTATGATATTGAACCGTAGACAGTGGCAAAAAACCGAAACTGAGGAGACTAGGAGCGTGTCAAATGTGGTGCTAGAGAAAAGTGTTGAAAATTAGGTGGACTTGTCAGATATGGAATGAGGGGTTACTCTCCAGAATCAGCGACATACGGAAACACTGGCAAGACGAAGGAGATGTAGAGCGTAAAGACTGAAGGGAAAGACAGAGATTTAAATACATCCAACAATCAATTGAGTGTGTAGGGTGTAAGTGCTACTTTCAGATGAAGGTTGGTGCAAGAGAGGAATTCGTGGCAGGCCACATTAAACCGAGTAGAAAACTACTTGCTAAAATAATCTCATTTGACAGATTAATAGAATGTATATTGTCTTTAGTTCATAAAGGAAGTGCTACATATTATTGCTGAGCATGCAACACGCAGTTCGTAGTATCAAAATGTAGGTGTTTACGTCACATGTAAATAACATGGCCCGTTTCTCAGTAGACATTCAGTTTCATCGACGGTATATGGACACGTATTAAAGAAAATTAATAAAGGGTGTGTTAAAGTTTCATCTCTATCAAGGCTTTTATTCTGCTGAGGGAACTTTGAGTAATGGGTGTGAACTTCTGTGGAAAATGAGAACCCATTATTCCTCAACGTTGGACGCTTCAGTCTCCAGCGAAGCCAGCTTCTAACTCATCCAGAGCAATTGCATTGGGTTTAGCTCGGAATTCTGGGCGGGCAGTACATTCATATAATGTTGTTGTCCAAAAATTCTTGCCTGACAGATAATGATTTATGATAAGAAGCACTGTCTTGCTAACGCAAACAATGATGATCTACAGTATGCAGTACACGAAGCTGGGAAACGTGCTTGCTATGCTGTCGAATTTAGTGTTCTCTTAAGCTCAATAGGGGAATGATACCATAACCACGGAAATGTGCCAATAATTTAACGCCATCTCCTCTCTCCTTCACTTCTGACATTACACAAGATGGCAGGTAACAGTCATCAGCCAAAAACAGAGCCTTCCATAGGATTGCCACAGGTGGTTCATCTGCGCAGACCATTCGTTTCCATTCATCGATTGTCCAGTGGCGTCACGCTTTTCACCAATTTAAGTGTTGCGTAGCACTGACTGCAGAAATGTGTGCCTTATTGAGGGGGGGGGGGGCTGCTTGACCATTTTACAACATTCTTTTTACCTCCCTATGCACAGTCTTTGTGCTGGCTGCAGTGCTTCATGCGATTTTTTACAGCGACCCTCCATAAAGCTTCATGGTTCCTGTCCATCAGTACATGCCTCTTCTACCTTTTGCTATGGTTGTTGCTCTGCATTTCCACTTCACAACAGCGTCTCCAAAAGTCGCCTAGGGCTACTGTGTAAGGGTCGAAACATTCCTGGTACATTTGTTACTCAGGTGACATCCAGTGTGTATTGGACATTCGAAGTCCTTAACCCCCCTGATGGACACATTCTGCTATTTCTGGTTCTGTACTGACGACACAAGTCTCTCGGCCTCCTTTTATACTGGCGGATCGGCCTCTCATTACACTTGTTGTTCAGACACACATTAGATAGAGGTATCTAGATACTTTTGATCTGACAGTGTAGCCTATCCCTGTAGTTATTCAATCTGTATGTTGAGCAAGCTGTAAAGGAAACAAGAGAAAAATTTGCATTAGGAATTAGAAGCCATGGAGAAGAAATAAAAACTTTGACGTTTACCAATGACATTGTAATTCTGTCACAGACAGCAAAGGGCCTGGAAGAGCAGTTGAATGGAATGGATAGTGTCTTGAGAGGAGGATATTAGGTGAACATCAGCAAAAGCGAAACGAGGATAAAGGAATGCAGTCAAATCAGGTGATGCTGAGGGAATTAACTTAGGAAATGAGACACTTAAAGTAGTAAACGAGTAAAGCTATTTGAGAAGCAAAATAACTGATCTTGGTCGAAGGAGAGAGGATATAAAATGTATACTGGCAATGGAAGGGAAAGTGTTTCTGAAGAAGAGAAATTAGTTAACATCGAGTATAGATTTTAAGTGTCAGGAAGTCTTTTCTGAAAGTTTTTGTATCGAGTGTAGGCCTCTATAGAAGTGAAAGATGGACAAGAAACGATGTAAACAAGAAGGTAATAGAAGAGAAATGCAGTGCTACAGAAGAATGCTGAAGATTAGATGGGTAGATGAGGTAACTAATGAGGAGGTACTGAACAGAATTGGAGAGAAGGAGAATTTGTGGTACTACTTGACTAGAAGAAGGGATCGGTTGGTAGGGCATGTTCAGAGGCATCAAGGGATCACCAGTTTAGTACTGGAGGGCAGCGTGGAGGATAAACGTCGTAGAGGGAGACCAAAAGATGAATACACAAAGCAAATTCAGAAGGATGTAGGTTGCAGAAGTTACTTGTCGTTGAAGAAGCTTGCACAGGCTATAGTAGTATGGAGAACAGCATCAGAGCTGTCTCTGGACAGAAGACCACAAGAGCAATATACCTAAATGCTGTCAGGCCTTTAGTGTTATAAGAACGTAGGATTCCGCGACCAGTGTCATAGTGATTAAAATTCTTCTGGGTATTATGCCGCGTCATTGCTAAAAACTAACAACAATAATAAACTAAAACCGACGTTTCGGCCCAATCAGTAGGTCTTTAGTATGTTTACGAAGCCAACATGCAGCTCGGCTAGTAATTTGAATGGTATAAATTTGATGTACCATAGTTTCCAAAATTAAAGCAACAAATGGAAATTTTGCAAGGTTACGTGTATTTTACCATAAAATAGTTGAAACAGGTGATAGTAAAATAGAAACGTTGTAAAATATAAAAACATAAACAGCTACAAAATGCACAAAGGTAGATAAAAATGTTCTTATTTTTTTAAAACTTAACCGATTTGCACTCACCATTCGACATCTGGTTAATGTGTTCAGCATCGGGTGTGACCACCTCTGACTCATGCAAGCCTGACAGTGACAGGGAAAGCTGTGAATGGTGTCATCGATCTCATGTGGAGGCAATTACACTATTCTTCCTGCAGAGCTACTCGCAAGTCTTAAAGAATTGTTGGCGGATGCTTATGTGATGCAACCCATCTCCCTAGTGTGTCCCCGGCATGCTCTATGGGATTCAAATTGGGAGATCGAGCGAACCACTCCATATGTGCAATATCTTCAATTCCCAAGAAAACGTCAATCACCTGATCTCTATGAGGCTTAGCATTATCGTCCACCAATACGAAGTCTACGCCAGAGCACCTCGCAAAAACCGCATATGAGGTCCTAAGATCTCGTCGCGATACCTGACAGGAGTTAAACCTAGCCGATTCACCCATACAACGTCATGAAGAGGTGTTCGAGTAGTCAACATAATCTGTGGCCACACCATCAGGCGTCCTCTTCGATATCAGTCTCTTACAAAGCTGTTTGGTTTCCGAAATCGTGTTCCGCATTCCCTCCATATGCAAATCCGTCGAGAATCACTCGACAGACTATATTGGAACTTACCTGTGAAAAGGACATGGATCCTTTGCTCGGCCATCTAGGTGGCATGTTGACGACTTTAACATTTCTTTCTGTGAAGATGTGTCAGAGGTACATATACAACAGATCTCTAACAATAAAGGCCACTCTGCTGATGATGCCTTCTGTATAACGTCTACCTCGATACAACACACCCAGTGCATGCTGCGAGGTTAGATGGCAGTTGCCATGCAGTAACAAGGCGGTGCAGTGATGCCCTTTTAGCCAGATAGCGGCCCTCCCTTTCTGGTATCAGACGTGTTGGGTCCTGCCCTCGTCTTTGAGATACAGTTTCTGTCTCTACAAACTGTCCCCACATCTGAGAAACAACAGAGCGCAGGGAGCCTGGTAGGCGTCTTCTCTGTAGCATACTCCACCGTCTGTAACTGTGTCTACAGCGATTGTGGATGTGAGACTACCCAGCAAACACTACCCCATTTTGTAGTTTCACTGACTTCATCGTTGTAGTTGTTCAGTGACTGGAATGCCAGCTACCATGCAGAACACCATGGTTCAGGTACCTGATGACAGTTGGCATGATTACATTGGGAATTAGACACACGATGGGGAAATCGCAGTTTCTTGCTTTAATTTTGGACACCAGTCTACTGTGGTAACCTTCTTGGAGAGATGACTTTTTGGAACTCATCACAGTTCTGCGATAGTGTTTTGTCCTCAGACGTATGTGTTGGGAGCAATTTGTAAGTGTCTTTCTTTTGATGTAGGGATCTTTCTGGAGAAGAGAAGGACCAGATGCTAATCGTGGCAGCTAAGGAGGGGTCAGTGAGCAAGGTGCGAACTTTGCTGGCAGTAGGGGCCGACGTGGAGGCGAAGGACGACGACAAGCGGACACCACTGCACTGGGCAGCAATCAGGGGACACGTGGAGGTGGCGAGGTGTCTGCTGGAGGATGGAGCAGATGTCAACACCAGGGACAATTGGCAGAACACGCCTCTGCATCAGGCTGCATGGAATGACAATGCGGCTGTGGTGCGGCTCCTGGCGGCATCCTCTGCCGACCCCAACGCCAGGGATAGCGATGGGGGGACACCACTGCACGATGCGGCATGGCGTGGACACGCAGATGCGGCGACTGCACTACTGGAGGCAGGGGCTGACAGGGAAGTCAGGAATGACGATGCGGACACCCCGCTGGACCTAGCCGAGCGGAACAACCACCAGCAGCTCACATACATCCTAGGATCAAGTTCAGTGTAATGCAAACGAATCTGGAGTAAATAAAGCTTTTTATGCGACCTCTGCTACTTTTAACATAAAGAATTACGAAAATCCTGCAGTCTTGCTTTGCACCTATATTTACATAGTACATACAACGACCCCAGTACCATTACAACAAGAATGCTTCTAGACTACTACAGGTAAAAGGAGAGGCACTCCTTTTGCTGAAAATTCAAAAGAAATTGAATAATTCTCATTAATAATAAACATCAGGTTTCTACAGTATTTTATTGGTGGAAAATGCTTTTTAGGTCCATGTTTGGTGCTGTGTGGAACTTCTATAAAATGACAAAATTAATAGATGTTTTTGAAATGCCTGGGCTAGCAGGACAGAGCAGATTAGGTAGTGGAAAGGGGCCAAAATAAGTTGATGTCAGGTGATGAGACAGGATGCTTACGTACGTGTCACCTGTCAGATTAGTATCTAGGCTTATCAAGGGTCCCATATCACTCCAACTACACACGCCACACACCATTACAGAGCTTCGACCAGTTTGAATAATCCCCTGCCGACATGCACGGTCCATGCATTCGTGAGATCGTCTCCATACCAGTACATGTCCATCCGCTTGATACAATGTGATACGAGACTCGTCCGACCAGGGAACATGTTTCCGGCCTTCAACAATCCAACGACGGTGTTCATGGACCAAGGTCAGGCGTAAAACTTTGTGTCGTGCAGTCATCAAGAGTACATGAGTGTGCTTTCGGCACCAAAATACTTTATCAATGATGTTTCGTTGAATGGCTCCCACGGTGATACATGTTGATGACCCAGCATTGAAATTTGCACCAATTGGCGGAAGGGTTGCACTTCTGCGATGTTCAATGATTCTCTTGAGTGGTCCTTTGTCCCGTTCTTGCAGGATCTTTTTACGGCCACAGCAATGTCGGAGTTTGATGTTTTTCTGGATTCCCGATATTGCTGATAAACTCGTGAATTGGTCGTACGGGAAACTCCCCACTTCATTGCTACCTCGGAGATCCTGTGTCGCATAGCTCGGCGCCGACCACGTTGAAACTCACTTAAATCTTGATAACCTGCTATTGTAGCAGCATTAACCGATCTAACAACTGCACCAGACACTTGTCTCATACAGGCATTGCCGACCGCAGCACCACATTCTGCCTGTTTACGTATCTGTCTATTTGAATACGCACGCCTGTACCAGATTATTTGGGGCTTCAGTGAATATTATTGAAAAGTACGTTGATTAACTCAAGAAGCATGCCTGGGATGATTTTTCAATTAAAGTTCCATGTTGTTCAATTTATGAAGAAAAAATGAATACAGCAACGAAAATTAGAATTGCTCAATAGATTGCATACTCCACATTTTTAGTTGAGTTGACTGCACACTGCCCACTATAAGACACCACAAATTAGTTTGCTTCTGATTTCGTGAGTTTGTAATGTTATTGCATTAATTTGTTCTGAAAGCGGTGCTCATATTCAAGACCATAAAAGTGGGTTAAAAGCTGTGAGCTATCTGCGGAAGTTAACCTTGCATTACTGCGCAACTGTTTCACCAGGTATCCAGTCTAGCTTATCAAATTCCCAACCAGACTAACATTAATTATAATCTTTTAGTACTCATCTTACGATAATCGGTGATATATATATAAAAAGACAATTTAAATAAAAAGCAATATATCAATTTACATTTGGAAATTTATTTTAACATTGATCATTGTTCTGTTAAAATTTCAGCATATCAAACTTGATTCATAACTAAACTGGTGCCTTATGTATCATTGTGAAAATGTGAGTTTGTAATCTTACGGAACGCATCAGATAGGGAGCCAAGATTGGGAGACTACATACAACACAGCATTCATAAAATAACACATGAAGAACGTTGAGACATATGCAAGAGAAAATTAACCACAACCAACAGATTAAATTTTCACCCAAAGAAGTTACGTTCATAGCGCAATCCTGTCCGTCATGAAATTACCACACACTGGTATACTAAATTCATACTAACTCTCTGTGAAATCTTCCTGAGAAGAATAGCTGAGGGCTACTTTGATGCTTACACCACATGCTTCACGTGGTCAACTTGGTTTACACAAAGAGTGTAACTCCACAATAATTTTGATAATTGAAATAAATTACATTGAAACACAATTTACAAAAGAAAAACCTCGAACTGGTTACTATCGTCTTACTATTAACCTGATGGGTCAAAAAATTGTATAAGCACGTGGTACTGGTCTCACAAAGTACACCCCACGTGGGTTTAACATAAAGAAAAGTTGCTATATTGAAAAATATTGTCAAGACGAGACGTTATAATCTCACGCCCATTGGCATTTAAGATTGATGATCTTAGTTAGAGTTACTGATCAACACGTGGTTCCACTTTACTCACAAAGTAGTGACAAAGCAACTACCAGAAGATATTCTGAACTTCACTGCGTTGCAATTTAAGATAACATTAGATATTTTAGATCCAAACCTGAAATAAAGGTGATTAAATTTTCAGTTAGGCTTAACTTAAGAAATCCATTGTCCTACGGACTTAGCAGACACGCGCTTAGCCGGAGATCTTACCACTTCAGACGCTCGCCGTGGACAGACTGACCTGGGCCCCTACTGAGCGTGCTTAACAGATACAAACGGAAGTGACCAGAGAGGCAGCTTCCTACACCAACATGACAAGGGACGGACAGGACCATACTAGGGATAGAAACCGCTCTGCTTTTAGAAAGAGTAGCTACCTGTTCCGACGTTGGTCCTACAGTTCTCTAGCAGACAGGCTTGTCTGCTACCATCCAGCATGCAACTAGAAATACATTTGCTCATTCATGCTCTCACACAGAAGGGAAGGGGGATGACAGTATCTTATCATATACAGTATATAAAAGAAAGTGGATGTAGGTTCCGTATGAGACTGTGTGACATGAATTACATATAAACTGTGTTTTAAAGTGTAGTAGTGTGACAGATCGTTCTTGTTTATGTGTAAAAGTAACACGTTTCACTGCTCAGTCTCTTCCCAGATAGTCAGAAACACCACAGTAAATTTAGAAGAGGAATTTATGCTCTAAATGACAACAGATTTAAGAAATTAACATGAAAGGAATCCAACAGAGACCTTTCATAACCCCAACGCTCCGGGAAAAGACTGTGCAGGGAATTTTCTGCCCATGCTAGGACATTCCCAAGCAGGCTTCTCACACCCAACTTAAACCAAAAATGTAAAGAAAAGGGAAAAGGTCACCAGCTACTTGCTAAAACACAATCATTTCAACACATCTTTAGAATCTACCAATTTCAAAGGGAAAAAAACAATCTGTAACACCTATTTCAAAGATAGTGTAGACCTAATTCGGTCAGCAAGTAAAAACAATGGTCCCTGTGTCATTAATATGAAAACAATTTCTGGTTGTTACCCTAATGGAGTTCACCAGTATTTGCTCATTGCAAGAGCCAACTGATCACAGGAAAATTTATGACTGTTTATTAACAAGTAAAATTTATGAAAATAGCAAAGGTGCCACAGCATTTAAAGATAACATGAAAATAACATCAGTATTATAAAGCAGAACATTACAATGCACAATCCGCAAAAGCAAAAAGAAAGATAAGGGAAAAAACATGTTTTACAAAAAGGACATCGCAAAAAAGTTCTATATCTTATAAAACTAATTATTTGTAGAATTAAAATAACTTTGTGGCACTAATTTAATCACTCTACTATATTTCAGTTAGTTAGCAAACAATGATCACTGTGTCATTATACTAAAACTACAATTAATTATGTGATTGTAACCCTTAAGGGGTTCCTCAATATAAATATGTCCCATGCAAAGGCTAATCGATCACAGTCCGATGAGCATGAATAGCTATTTGACTGATAAACGAAGCAATGCCACAGGAATGAATTTACGAAACAAAATATCTCAAATCTAATACAACACACAAAAACAAACATTGTGAAATAAAACAGCTCTGAAAGTACAGTAGTCAACGTCTAAAAAAAAACACCAATAAATAAAACACCTGCAAAATACAAGAGTCAGTCTAATAAAAAAAACACCAATAAATCGAACCCCTGCAAAATACACGATCAAAGTTTCTCTGAAAGGAGGCACGTATATGCATTGGACTAAGAACTGTATAATCACTGTTCACTGGCACACTCAGTAGTTCCACTGTTCCGAGGCACAATATAAGAGGGGGAGGGGGATTCGTCACCGCAGCTGTCAATAGGGATTTTTGTCCATCTGTTGCGTGCAATCCCGCCGACTCTGCCCTCTCATGAAGTTTCTCTTGGTGGCCCATGTCACGTACATCTCGATTTGGTTCCATGTTTGTGTTGTCAAATTCGTGTAGTATCCTCGTTTGACACGCCATGTGGGCAAGGATGATACTTAATGGCTCTTCTTTGTGCCACCCTTAGCTACCAGAGAACATCGAATTATGATTTACTGTCGCTTGAAAGAGGGCATCCACCAGGAAACGTTGATAGGCGTCGATGAAGTCTTCCAGTTTCTCTGGACAGTATGTGTCAAAAGGCTCCACGCCCCTTGTGTTGTTACATTCTTGAGTTATCCTCAATTGGCTCGCCGGTTTGATATTCCTGGGCAAGGATGACACTTAATGGCTCTTCTTTGTCCAACCCTTAGCAACCAGAGAACACTGAACCATGACTTTCTGTCATTTGACAATGGGCTTCCGCCAGGAAATGTTGTCAGGCGTCGTTGAAGTCTGCAAGTTTCTCTGGACAGTACCTGTCAAAAGACTCCACGCCCCTTTATCCCCTGTCTTCTGTCGTTTCACCGCGGCCGTCTCGTCATGGTCGCGTGCGTGTGGTGCGTTGCCAGCAGAAGGATTTCCGCGCGGAGGACCGCTCGGCCATCCCAGGTCATCGCCTCCATGAAGGGTCGCACTGGTGCGGCCGGCCATTAGCTCCGGGTGCAATGGAAAGTGTTTGCCGCGTACCCTTCTTTTGTTGTCGACCGCGCACCCGAAGTGGCCCGGTTGACACTGTGTCCTGCTGGGAAACCCGCCTGGTTACACCTAGTTCTCCTCCTCGCTGCTCCCTCTGTCTCGTAAGAGTTTAGCCGGTTCGCTTTCACGTTCTCAACTGCATTCACAGAAATTGTTCATCATAGTTATGTGATTACAAAATGTCATACATAATACCACTTAGTATTGTCTTTCACAATTTTTTAATAAAAATAAAAATTAAATGAACTGACAATATTATATCTAAATCCACATCACTAATGTGGTTCACTTGCGTTTTAATAAATCAAATGCTACTTATTAATTCACTAAAATGAATAGGATTATGCCTTGTGCAAGTATAGGTCAGGACAGCATAGGATTTACATGCTATTTACAGACACACATGCACATCTGTTGTCTATTCTACAAACTAGCTACCCATAAACATGAATTACTCAAACTTTTACCTCAATCCACTACTAGTTAATCCAACAAGCTAATTCAATGCTACTTCAACACAGTGTTCATACCACTACAACATTGTTCTAATTCGTCCTCTTCCTGATGCTTGCGGCATATGTCTTGTCACGTGATAAATATGGAGAAACTTTCCTTAAACATACACAGTAAAAAGAACAATGGTTATTTACACGCCAAAACATTTTTACCAGTTGACACACCTGATAAGAGACTCGCAATTATACATTTATCATACTCATATGTTCATACATAAAACAGTAAGACAATTTCATCTAAGATTAGGTCATCACAAGAATTAATCACACAGATGACTCTGAGAAGGGTAAAATACTTTCATCATACAGGTTATACTATATTTTCTTACCCATTTTGCTCCAATTTCGTTCCTTCTTTAAGTTAGCTTTTGCTTCCAAATCAGTTATTTCGCCTGTGGTGGTTATTCTGAATTCATTTCTCATGAATGGCAAAATTGTGGTCTCCTCTATTCTGTAAAACAGTTTCGTCTTAACATCCTATTGAACTTACAACTGACACAAAAGATCCGAATCCTCCTGTAGTTTAAATGACAAATGTTTTTCTTCATCCTTATTACATTAAACCAAGCTTTCCTTCGGTCCCATAATCAAAATTATTTAATCTTCCTCTACCTTCAAGAGGGAAATTTCTTCAGTTCAACTCATATAGGCTGCAGTGCATCCCGCACCAGCAAAAACAGTAAGCTGTAAGCTTACAGCATCAGCAAAACATATAAACGTCGCTTTTCTAGGGCAAGTATTAAAGCAGAATAATTTTTCAGGCTCTGGCTCAACATCAGTCAAGACTACAGAAAGGATCCATATTTCTGTTCCATTCCTCATCTGCTGAAAAACCGCTCGTGTTTGAGTACCACAATAATATTTCAGGGCCACGTAAATTACACAAACCACAATTCTTCTTTCACCTTGAAGGGAATCAATATACTGACGAAATTCACAAACAGCACTTTACATACTCAGCTATAAAGAACAAAAAGACATATATCATTAATATTAACATATCATCGCATATTGGGAAGCCCGTGGTTAAACAATCGTATTATTGCATCCTGTTTTCAAGATTCCAAACTTACTCATCCCTTTCTCAGAGTTCTCCTATTTTAAAATATTCATACAGCACGCATGCTATAGTAAGAGCTCCTCATTTATACTGACAGATATAGAATAGTAATAGATAGATAGTAGCACTGAAAGCAAAAAATCGGAAACAAGGCTACAACAGCTGGCGACCTGGGTTTGCCAGACCCATAATACCCACAGATCGGATATTCCCCTGAGTTTTGCATTAATTCAACACAGATCTTGCTTCCCTCAGGAGCTACTCTTTTCAATTTATACAAAAAAAACCATAAACATCACTTCAATCAATCACATAGAAACATCTTTATCATTATTTTTACCAACATGTTATTCAAAATGCATTTATCACAAATGTAAGCTAATCAATTCTTTCTCTTCACCGTCCTCTCTACTCTTCACTGTCCTTTCTACTCAATGTATGGTTTTACATTTGAGACATGGTATAGCCCTTCTGATTTCTTCGATCGAAGAGTTTCAACTTCTATGGCGTTTTCATGGGGAATCTTCCTTATCCGATACGGGCCGTTAAAGACATTAAAAAATTTCTTGCAGACACCTGACCGTTTGTTAGACAGCTTGTGTGATCTGATATGAACATTTTGTCCTACATGAAACACTGTTTTTCTCACGTTTTTCTTATACGCCTTGACTCTGGCTTCTGCTGCACGCTTGATGTTGCGTAAAGCTAAGTCAACAATTGCGTTCCGGCGTAGTCTCGGCTCTAGTGGCCAAGGCACCACCTCTTTGATTTTGCTCGGGGGCTCCTTGTTTTTTAGCACAGTAATTGGCGGAAGCTTTGTTGCCGTATTAGGCAACTCATTAATTATGTTCTGAAATCCTTTTAGGTGTATGTCCCACGATCGGTGATCACGACTGCAGTATAACCTACATAATTTTCCTAATTCACGCATAATACGCTCACTGGGGTTCGAGCTGGGGTGAAACAGAGATATATATATATAGGTTTAATTCTTCTCCTTCGAAGCATCCGCTGCCAGTATTGCGATCTAAATTGTGGTCCATTATCCGAGATAACCCTTTTCACGCTCCCAACTTTATGCAGAAACTGCTTTGCAAATGCAGTTGCCACTGCCCTTCCTGTGGCTCGCTTCAACGGAGTCAGACACACAAACTTGGAGGTTAGCTCCACCGCTACGAAAACATATGCAAAACCTGCTTTAGATCGTACTAGTGGCCCAAATACACTCCTGGAAATGGAAAAAGAACACATTGACACCGGTGTGTCAGACCCACCATACTTGCTCCGGACACTGCGAGAGGGCTGTACAAGCAATGATCACACGCACGGCACAGCGGACACACCAGGAACCGCGGTGTTGGCCGTCGAATGGCGCTAGCTGCGCAGCATTTGTGCACCGCCGCCGTCAGTGTCAGCCAGTTTGCCGTGGCATACGGAGCTCCATCGCAGTCTTTAACACTGGTAGCATGCCGCGACAGCGTGGACGTGAACCGTATGTGCAGTTGACGGACTTTGAGCGAGGGCGTATAGTGGGCATGCGGGAGGCCGGGTGGACGTACCGCCGAATTGCTCAACACGTGGGGCGTAAGGTCTCCACAGTACATCGATGTTGTCGCCAGTGGTCGGCGGAAGGTGCACGTGCCCGTCGACCTGGGACCGGACCGCAGCGACGCACGGTTGCACGCCAAGACCGTAGGACCCTACGCAGTGCCGTAGGGGACCGCACCGCCACTTCCCAGCAAATTAGGGACACTGTTGCTCCTGGGGTATCGGCGAGGACCATTCGCAACCGTCTCCATGAAGCTAGGCTACGGTCCCGCACACCGTTAGGCCGTCTTCCGCTCACGCCCCAACATCGTGCAGCCCGCCTCCAGTGGTGTCGCGACAGGCGTGAATGGAGGGACGAATGGAGACGTGTCGTCTTCAGCGATGAGAGTCGCTTCTGCCTTGGTGCCAATGATGGTCGTATGCGTGTTTGGCGCCGTGCAGGTGAGCGCCACAATCAGGACTGCATACGACCGAGGCACACAGGGCCAACACCCGGCATCATGGTGTGGGGAGCGAACTCCTACACTGGCCGTACACCACTGGTGATCGTCGAGGGGACACTGAATAGTGCACGGTACGTCCAATCCGTCATCGAACCCATCGTTCTACCATTCCTAGACCGGCAAGGGAACTTGCTGTTCCAACAGGACAATGCACGTCCGCATGTATCCCGTGCCACCCAACGTGCTCTAGAAGGTGTAAGTCAACTACCCTGGCCAGCAAGATCTCCGGATCTGTCCCCCACTGAGCATGTTTGGGACTGGATGAAGCGTCGTCTCACGCGGTCTGCACGTCCAGCACGAACGCTGGTCCAACTGAGGCGCCAGGTGGAAATGGCATGGCAAGCCGTTCCACAGGACTACATCCAGCATCTCTACGATCGTCTCCATGGGAGAATAGCAGCCTGCATTGCTGCGAAAGGTGGATATACGCTGTACTAGTGCCGACATTGTGCATGCTCTGTTGCCTGTGTCTATGTGCCTGTGGTTCTGTCAGTGTGATCATGTGATGTATCTGACCCCAGGAATGTGTCAATAAAGTTTCCCCTTCCTGGGACAATGAATTCACGGTGTTCTTATTTCAATTTCCAGGAGTGTAGATCCACGGCC
The DNA here is from genome assembly GCF_021461395.2 of Schistocerca americana. Lineage (NCBI taxonomy): Eukaryota > Metazoa > Arthropoda > Insecta > Orthoptera > Acrididae > Schistocerca > Schistocerca americana. The sequence continues at coordinate 157,681,935 of NC_060129.1, forward strand.
GCGAGGTCACAAAGTTTGCTTGGTATTATCGGGTGCAATGTTGCAGCATAAGTCACTGTGGCCGCCTTTGCTCGCTGACAAGGTCCGCACACTCTAAGTACACCACGAATACGCCGTATCATGTTATTAAAATAGCATGTCACTTTCAGTTTTTCACAACATTTCTGTGCTCCGAAGTGACCATAACTCAAATGTACGTACCATATAATTTTGTTTACGAGTTCCTCCGGAATCACCAACACCCACCTGGAGTCGTCCGGGGCTCGTTTCTTGAATAGTATTCTATTGCGCACTAAGTAGTACTGGCGTATTCCTACATTCTCCTTGTCCTCCCACTTCTTCTTTATATCTTTCAATACTGCGTCCTTATCCTGTTCGTCCGCTATACTCCCTAAAGAGGTGGTAACAAAATCCTCGGACGCTACATTCTGTAAGTATAGGATGCTAAAATTATTTTCACCGAGTTCCCCTTCTTCTGTGTGAACCAAACCTATAGGAATGCGCGATAAAGCGTCAGCAATTACATTTTCTGTCCAGGAATGTATTCTACAGTGAAATTATATTCCTGTAGGTATAGTGCCCAGCGTCCTAGTCTCCCATGCGTGATTTTTGTGCTCATAAGAAATTGGAGTGCACGATGGTCAGTGTACACCCTGGTGGTCCTCCCAAATAAGAAATACCTAAATTTTGAGAATGCCCAAACTATCGCGAGTGCTTCGAGTTCTGTCACGGAATAATTTATTTTTTTTCACATCGAGAGAGCACCCTGCTCCCAAACGAGATTGTTTTCCAAGTTGTAATATCATTATTTCCTTCCGTTTGAAACAGTACCGCACCTAATCCTGACAAGGAACTGTCTATCATTAAACAGAATTCTTGTGTCAGGTCGGGATGCACGAGGATGGGAGCCTCTACCAATGCCTTTTTCAATTTATAAAATTCATCCTGTGCCTCTTGATCCCAGACCCACAAAGCGTTCTTCCCTGTTACTCCACATAGACGGGGTGTACCAAGTACACTAAAATTTATAAATCGCTTATAAAAATTACACAGGCCTAAGAATGCTCGCAACTGTTTTTTATTTGTCGGCATTGCACACTCCGCTATCGCCGCAATTTTCTCCGGGTCAGGTTGTATTCCATTTGCTGAGACAATATGGCCTAAGAATTTTATGTTCTCTCGTCCGAACTGTGACTTATCTAAGTTGACTGTTACACCTGCCTTCTCAAAAACATCCAGTAGTCTGTTCAGAACGTCATTATGGTCCTCCCACGACTTTTCCGCAATTAATATGTCATCCACGTAAATTGTCACTCGCTGTTTCAAATCATCAGGTAAAATGCTATTTCCGACATAATAATTGTGTTTAATTGTCTCGAGTCCAGCACCAAACGAACCGAGTTGTCGCGTTTTGGTACGACAAGCAAGGGTGAATTGTACGAGCTTACTGCCCGCTCAATTATTCCTTGTTCTAACATCTTGTTTATTTCCTTCTCCACCTGGGCTTTATACGCCACTGGAATAGGGTATGGTCTAACAGAAAACTTCTGATGGTCACGTACTCTGAATTGATAAGTAAAACCCTTAATCGCCCCCGGAGTCTCAGAAAATACCCGTTCATGATTCCTAAGTAGGCAATACAATTTCTCCTTTTCCCTGTCCGTGGTTCTGACACCCGCGATGCTCTTTCTCAGTGCATCAGCAAAAGCAACATCTTTCCCCTGCTCACCAGACGTAGAGCACGACTCACTTACATAGTTCACGAGTAGCTCCAGTCTGGGTTGTGACTCGGTTTGAGCTTGAAATTTTAGGCAACTATTTTCTGACTCGGCACGTAATATGCATTCATCAAATACTAAAGTAATTGGCTGATCCCCAACTTGAACTGTCATTACTCCTCTACCCATGTCAATTACTGCATGGTGGGCATTCATGAAGTCATTTCCTAAAATCATTGCCACATTCAGCATTGGGAGCACAAAGAAGTTGTACTCAAACTCTCTTCCCTGGCAGGTAAAATTAAGCCGAGTCTGCCTTCGGATTTCTATGCTCTTACCGTAGATTGCGCCCTTCACCTTTATTCCTCGCACTTGAAAAACGGGCCAAGTCCCAGTCCCTTCGCATTTTTAAAATGCTGCCTCGCTCACTATCGAGAAAGGGCTTCCAGTGTCAATGACACACTTAAAACATATTTTGTTTACTGCAACTGTCACGACTGGATTTATTCCCGAAATTTTAGCACTCGTAGTTTCTTGCAACAAATCCTCTCTAATATCTTCCCTCTCTATATACTGTATGCACTCCTTTCCAATGTCGTTCATTTGTTCCGATTGGGCGCCTTCTGCACTGATCGTTTGTCATTGCCGGTTTTGTTCATTTCCATTTGCTGGATTATGTCTAGGGTTAGCTGGCCGAATTTCAACATCATGAAGTGCTCCGCCTATAGTCCTATTCCCACCGTGTTCACCGTAGTATCGATTCTGGTTGCCGTAACTGTTCCGTTCACGATTCTGTCCACGTCCTCGATCATTTCCGTTGTTCCACCTGTGTTCGCGACTATTACCCCAGTTTCTATACGGCCTGTCCCGATTATTGTTCCGTTCGCGTCGCGACGACCAGTCACGCCGTTGATTAGTACTACGGCCACGACTGCGATCGCGCTGCTGTGCCCCGTAATAACTTTGTGCCTGATTAGGAGGGCATTCTGCTGTATTATATTCCAACTCTTGGAGAAGTGTCTTAAACGTTTCCACGTCCTCTTTGCATCGTCCCGCAAGAATGACGTGGCGCAAGTGCATCGGCAATTTGGTGATGCATATCCTAATTAGTTCCGCAGGCCCGTATGGGTCGTATAAAAATTGATTTGCCTGCAGCATGTGGTCGAATAGGCGTGCAGGGCTGCCGAAACCAGACTGGTTCAAATTTGGCAGCATAATTATGCCATGCTTGACCCTATCTTGTGCCGCTTCCGACCAATAGGCGGACAGAAAGGCTTGTCGAAACTCCCGAGTGGAGTTGCAGTGACGCGCTGCCGACCTCATGCGAATCGCCGGTTCGCCTTCCAAATATCTTATGTGAACTTGCCCAGTCGGGGGGAAGACAAAACTCAAATTGCTCGAGCCATGCACTTGGATGTATTCCTTTTTGCGAATTTCGAAATATCTCAAACTTTCTCACCGTAAGGAAATGTTTGAAATCAAATCCCCGTATTTCCTCCTGGCGAGGCCCTTGAATGTTTCTATTTTTCTCACGTCTGCCCCTCAAATTACATTCTTCGCTGTCGTCAAAATCTCCCTCGTGGCCGGAGTCCCTCTCTGCACTGTTCGTACGGCTATTTTTAGTGCTATTGGCCTGTTCGGAATCACACGCCATGCGGTTTTCCAGATGCGCCACGCGTTCTTGTAATTCGCCTGTTACAGCTTTGTGCTGCCTGTTCACTTCGAACTGTTCCTTTTGAAATCTAAGAAGCGAACGCACTTCTTCAGTCTCTGCGGCCGCTACCGGTGTAGTATTGTTCTCGCTTTCCGTCAGCTTCATCGTGCCTACAATGTCCGCTAATGCCGCAATCTTATCATGTATTTGTCTCTTGTCCTCCGCTCCAGTCTGCTTCAATTGTTCTACTTCCTGTTCGAGTGCGTGTATCGCTTGACAGTTGTCCGCTACTGTGTTGCTAATGGACGCTGGACAATGCGTTTCCGCCTCCTGGACCCTCGAGAGTACCTGCTGGTGTTCCCTTTGGCATTCTTCTCTCAGCGCTTGGAAATTCCTAAGTAGCTGTTCTTCACTCTCTTTATATTCCACATCGCGACTCCGCTTGCCCTGTTCTAAGGCTTGCAGACGGTCATCGATTTGTTCAAATGTATGGCCTAATTCTTTCATAATATCACTTTTTATTTCACTTGCCAGGTTGTTTATTCTTTGTGAGATATCATGGGACACTCTCTGCATCGACTTGTCAACTTTATTTGTCTGCTGGATTAGTTTTTTGTCTATTTGTTTGCCTAGCTCTCGAATCGATTTTTCACATGATTCTTTTTGTTCTCGGAACGATTTTTCTGATTTCTCTGCGTTTTCTTTATTTTGTTTCAATAAGGCTTTCATGAGTTCTCCCAAATCAATTTGGTTAGTAGGAGGCAAATTAATTTCTGGCTCTGCTGTGAGCCCATTCGTCCTGTTTTGCATTTCGTCTGAAGTATTTCCCATTGTATTTTCGGAACTGTCCGACGCGTTAATATTCGAAATCAAATTATCCCCTTGGTCCATGTTGCTTAAGTTGTCGGACCGCTTACTTTTAGCTTGGTTACGTGTCTGCATTAGTGCAATTTATATCCGGTACGTGACACACTAATCAAAATAAATGTGTCCCCCACAAATTACGACAGTCACACGAAAGATACCCAACGTAGTACGCACTTTTTCACACGCAAAATAAACTTTATCTTTGATCGAAACAGTGGAATTTACAAGCGAGAAAAAAAAACACACACACACATATAAAACACACAAATATAGAAAACAAAACAACAAGACAAACAACACAACGCCGCTCAACAACGCCGTGAATCATTTGAAGGTCTGCTCAGAAACATCGCAGAAGTTGTTTGAGCGCTGCAGGAGGAAAAAAATTAAGATTATAACACGCTCGCAATCTAACGTTTCAGAGATTCCAGAGTCTAGCGGAATCACAGAACAGGGTCGCCATGTGTAACGTTGTTGGTTTATTTTGTGGTGTAAGCGGAACTGACAGCCAATAAAAGCGGGTTAAAAGCTGTGAGCTGTCTGGGGAAGTTAATCTTGCATTACTAAGCAACTGTTTCACCAGGTATCCTGTCTAGCTTACCAAATTCCCAACCAGACGAACATTAATTATAATCTTTTAATAGTCATACGACAACCGGTGATATATATATAAAAGAGAGAATTTGAATAAAAAGAAATAAATCAGTTTATATTTGGAAATTTATTTTAAGATTGATCATTGAAATTTCAGCATATTAAAATTGATTCCTAACTAAACTGGTGCCTTATTTAGGATTGTGAAAATGTGAGTTTGCAATCTTACGGAACACATCAATTATGGAGCCAAGATTGGGAGACTGCATACAATACTGCATTCATAAAACAACACACAAAGAACGTTGAAACGTATGCAAGAGAAAGTTAACCACTACCAACAGATTCAAATTTTCACTCAAAGAAATTACGTTCGTAGCACAATCCTGTCCGTCATGTAATTACCACACACTAGTATACTAAATTCATATTAACTCTTTGTGAAATCTTCGCGCAAAGAATAGCTGAGGGCTACTTTGATGATTACACCACATGCTTCATGTGGTTAACTTGGTTTACACAAAGAGTGTAACTCCACAATAATTTTGACAATTAAAATAAATTAGATCGAAAAGCAATTTACAAAAGAAAATCCTCGAACTGGGTACTAACGTCTTACTGTTAACCTGACGGGTCAAACAGTTATATAAGCACGTGGTACTGGTCTCGCAAAGTACACCCCACGTGGGTTGAACATAAAGAAAAGTTGCTATATTGAAAAATATTGTCAAGACGAGACGTTATAATCACACAAGCATTCACATTTAAGATTGATCTTAGTTAGAGTTACTGACCAACACGTGGTTCCACTTTACTCACAAAGTAGTGACAAAGCCACTACCGGAAAATAATCTGAACTTCACACGAGAATTACACTGCGCTGCAATTTAAGATAACATTAGATATTTTAGAGCTAAATCTGAAATAAAGGTGATTAAATTTTCAGTTAGGCTGAACTTAAGAAATCCATTGTCCTGCGGACTTAGCAGACACGCGCTTAGCCGGAGATCTTACCACTTCAGACGCTCGCCACGGACCCACTGACTGGTCCATTCCTGAGGGTGGCTCACAAATACAAACGGAAGTGGCCAGAGGGGCAGCTTCCTATACCAACATGACAAAGGACAGACAGGACCATACTAAGGATAGAAACCTCTTTGCTTTTAGAAAGCGTAGCTACCTGTTCCGACATTGATCCTACTGTTCTCTAGCAGACAGGCTTGTCTGCTACCCTCAAGCATGCAACTAGAAATACATTTGCTCATTCATCCTCTCACGCAGAAGGGAAGGGGGATGACAGTATCTTATCATATACAGTATATAAAAGAAAGCGGATGTAGGTTCCGTATGAGACTGTGTGACATGAATTACATATAAACTGTATTTTAAAGTGTAGTAGTGTGACAGATCGTTCTTGTTTATGTGTAAAAGTAACACGTTCCACTACTCAGTCTCCTCCCAGATAGTCAGAAACGCCACAGTAAATTTAGAAGAGGAATTTATGCCGTAAATGGCAACAGATTTAAGAAATTAACATGAAAGGAATCCAACAGAGACCTTTCAACTTGACATTACGAATGTATTAAATAAACTGACATCTGTATCTAAATCACTACCGGACAACAGTCTTAATTGAGAAACAATGCTTTTCAAATCCTTCTAACAAGAAATACAATTCGCTATTTAGATATGTCTGTTTATGTGCACCAGCTCAACTCATTTCCACAACGAAATCTATTCGGTATATCACGTATTTACCTGGATCCAGTAATTACTGTTAGTTGTGTGTAGTTCACAGGCTAAGTACTAATGATATGCCGTGTTGGTATCGACATTCTCTGCATAATTATGCTGTACAAATACAGGTGATATTTTAATTTTAACTACTGACGACGCGTTTGGCATGATTGTTTTATGTATCTCCACTGCAGGATGCGATTTTAGTATATTTAGATATACTGAAACCATGGTCTAGGATTTCAATAAATCTTTATCCTGTAACTGTTTGGCTGTTATCAATTACCGTGAAGTGAATTGTCTATAAGTAACGAGAAAAAGGATCTGATACTAAATGAGCACTAACAGTAATGTCATAGAATCTTGCAAAAAAAAAAAAAAAAATAGGAAAATCGATTGAAGAAGCAAATATTATGTGCTTAGAAATACCACATTTGAAATTTACACTCGGTTGTAATGTCTCAATTTAAGCGTCCTGTTCAGCTTCGCTGCTTCGCTACAGCAATGAAGTGCAGACACTAAGCAGTTTCTCAACATAATTACTGTGGTAACTGTTGAAATTAAAATTCTTCGTTTCCATCGCGTGCTAATTGCATTGATTACGAGAATAGTTGGAAGAGTACAGACTTTGATAAACAAAATTCGAACAGTTTGGTTGTGAGTTGGCCAAGCCAAAGATTGTAAATGCGAATCTATCATTGTGGTAACATCTTGATCTGCTGCAGAGCCTCATATCTGCGTTCGCGCTATGTTTAACACAGTTTTCGTTATAAAAATAAAAAGTCCAAACTGAGTTCAGAAAATCTGTATAATGCAATGAACAAACCTCCAACGAGTATTTTGATACATATTACATATGCCTCTTGGACACTAACTACAAAAAATGCAAGTAGAGAGGGGGCGATGTTACACTTTTACAAAAGGTAGTTAACCTGCTTCTCACAAGGGATTGCAGTCGCAACCTCTTCTCATTCTTTGTTATTTACATTTAACAGATGACGATCTATCGTTTTTTCCATCACATTAGGGACATCGACATATTGACAATGACTTCGAAAAAAAGTTCGCGGGGGGTATGAATCATTCTGGAACCCACACACACAACGCTTCTTAGTCGTCATTACTGCAGCAAGGCATCTGTGACCAAACAGTAGTTATGGCGCTACTAGAATACGTAATGGGCCTCATAAGAAATTAAAATCACTTCACATCGAAACGAAATGCTTGGTAGGCTGTTAACATATCGCAGAACTTTGACGGGTGTGTTATCTGTCGCTCTAGAGCTGTTTGAATATGAGCGAGAGCACTGCAACTGCTGTTTGCATACCAGCTGTAACGGTGTCGTTCTGAACTTGATTCTGAGTGCTTCCTGAGGTAAACCGGTCTTCAAATCATTTTCCTCATTTTGTCGGAAGTCTATTTACAGCAATAACAGATTAGAAGCACAAAATATTGAAAAATTTTAGAAACTTTTCGTAACAAAAAATTTCCACGTGTAAGTGTTCATGTTTTACACGACAATAGCAAGAGAGCTGAAAGATGAGGCGATATTGGAGTTGCTCTAGGAACACTTTCCATCTGGTACTGACGCTCCTATTCCATGAACGAATTTCTGTTTAAAAACTGCTAGCATGAGTGTGGTTGCACGAGCGGGACTACAAAATAATGCGTCCATAATTCGTTCCACATCATTGCGATACGAGAATCGTTCAAATGAGCTAACTCTACATCCACACTCCGCAAATCATTGTGAGGTGCATGGTAGGGTGTACTTCCATTGTACCAGTTACTTAACCTTCTACATACTTCTGTATGGGACACGGGAGGAATGGTTATTCAGATACCTCCATCTGTGACATAATTAATCCACTCTAGTCCTAACGATCTCTACGGGAGCAATATGTGGGCGACTGAAAGATGTTCCTAGAGTCATAACTATAACTTCGTTAGTAGGCTTTCTCGAGCGAGTTTGTGTCTGCCAGTTCAGTTTCTGAAGAAATTCTGTGATGCTGTGCAATAGGCCAAACAAATCTGTGACCATTCAAGCGGCCCTTCTCTGCACGCATTCAATATCCACTGTTAGTGCTATTTGGAACAAGTCCCACACACTTTCACAATATTCCAGAATGGGTCACGCAAGGGATTTGAAAGCATATCCTTTGCAGACCGATTGCATTTCCACAGTTTTTTTACCAGTGATACGATGTCTGCCACCTGCTCCACTTGAGACTATGTAATCATTGCCTTTCATATTCCTATAAATTGTTGCATCAACGTATTTCTACTAGTTGACGTATTGTAACTATCAGAGGATTATATGTTTGTACATTTGAAGCAAGTTTCCAATCATTGTACCACTTCAAAATTTTATCAACACCTGGCTGAATATTTGTGCATATTTCTTCAGACAGTACCAGATTATGTACAACTGCATTATCTACGACAAGTCTGAGGTTACTATTGATACTGTATGTAAGATCGTTAACATACATCATGAACAGCAACGGCTCCAACGAACTTTCCGGGAGCATACCCGAAGTTACGTCTACATGTGTCGGAGACTTTCCATCCAAGACAACTTGCTACATCCAACTTACCAAAAAACCTCTCAATCCAGTCATAAATTTCGCTTGATAACCAATACGCTTCCACTTTTGATAACAAAAAAAAACAGAACTGCTGCGACTACCTGACTCCCTTGACCCATGAGTTTCAGGACATCACGTCAGAAAAGTGTGGGTTGGCTTTCACATGCTCGATGTTTGCGGAATCCGTTCTCGCTGACAAGGTAAAAAGAATTTTGTTCAAGATAACTCACTAAGTTTGAGGTCAGATTTTGCAGCAAATGGGTATCAAGGACATTTGACAGTAGTTTTCCTGTAATGGTACTTTGACTTCCGCGCCTCCGCCAATACCAAGATATAATTTACGATCGCGCATGCAGAACAGCGCTGCGCCAGCGAACGATTTTTATAAATAATTTTGTTCGTCTTTTTACTTTTGCGTAGGTTTTTTGTTTTTAACAACTAATTGATTACACTCTCTCTCTTGTCTTCATACGAAAGACGTGTATTTTTCGGCGATGTGTTGAATGTGCTTTTTGGGTGGAAATTAAAATTAAATTACAAAGTGAGGTTGTTTCAATAGTGATTCGAGGTGGTTATCGCCTAATTTGCAAATTGATCATGACAGTGACAACTTGAAGAAGCTTTTCAACAGACGGAGAAAAGTGAAAGACGAGTCGTCCTACAAGAGAAATTAGGAGGACAGCCATGAAGACTATATTGTAATTAATACTGCATATCTAACAAGATTATAAGGTAAATTTCAATTAGTTTTCTGATGCTATTTCCGTACAGTCGCTTTTTGTAGTGTTGCCGACCCGGTCTGCCATGCACGGTCAAATTACAGCACGATCTCAATCAATAATAAGTCCGCCTTATCCGTAACTGAAACCACCAAAATTCAAGACATCAATCAGATTTTCAATTTTATATTTTTCACGGCAGAGCCCCGAGGATAAAAGGGAACACTACAATTGGCGTCCTGGTGACAGGACTTGCAATCTTCGGATTTGATACAAGTGCAGTAATTATAAATTTTGGACATTTTATCTAATTTTAACCACTTAATAGCATCAGAAAATGAATTTGGACTAAGTGTCATTCATTTCAATTGTAATGTTACGTGCATGAAATTTACAACAATATTGTTTTCCCTGTTATTAAATCGTGTTAATTTTCATTTTCATGCTGAGGAAATTAATTTGGTAAAAAAAAAGGGAAAAGGATAACGTTCCATAAAATAATTTGCACGGACGCGAAAGAAAAATTTTGGATTGAAAACTGTATATTTGACGCTACATTTGCAACATAAGACTGAAGAACAAAAAAAAAAAAAAAACAAATTGGTGAGTACAGAAATTTACATTTGTTCCAGTTTCAAGCAGCCATCTGTACTTCCTTTATTCCGATCCATTTATTTCGAAATTATTTTTTCAAATTGTAGTTAAAATTGATTTACTATTATTGCAAATGTTAAGTGGAGAGCATATTCACAGTCATTTATTTGTGAGAGGGAAATTTCAGTCCCAGTTTAATAATTCAATTTCTAATTAAAAATCATATAGAAATATCCATTTCCATAAGAGAAATTTCAGATTTCAACATATCATATTTTAAATTATTTTTTTTTGCCATTGAAAAAATTTATTTGCAATTAATTACGAAAATCGCAAGATGGACGCTAGACGCATAGAAATTGTTTCCGCGGACGAGCTTAGTGAAAGTGACACATTGCAAAACATGTCCGACAGTCAAATGAATATTGAACTTAATTGTGAGGATGTTCAAGACATAATTTTACCGGATCGATAAAGACAATAACCCGTATATTTAAACAGATATACAGGTGAATGGACAGTGAGTATTATGCGACAAAACGTGACATTGACAACGTCAACTTCAGAACCAGACATCAATCAGACACGACAAAATGACGAAACTAAGACACAGGACTCTGTCTGACATGCTCAACCAGATTCTGAAGTTACTTGGTGACCAAAACAGAAAATTTGACAAAAGATTTGACGCTTTAGACTAGAAAAATGACAATTTAAAACGTGACGTTGGGAAATTTGACACTAAATTCGATGAACTGACACGGGACATAAAACAAAATTTTGAAAAACAATCGAGACAAATTTGGACTTGACAGAAACCACCAGTAGTCTTGGAAAGAAATTTACTGACTTATCAGACAAGGTTACAAGACAAGAAAAGGTATTTGTGGAATTGAGTGACGAGACAAAAACTGACTTACAACGATGTAATGAGAAATTGTTAACAGTAGTTTTTGAACAGCAGAAAACCAGTACCCAAGTTGACGAATTACGACAGTCACACAATTCCGTAAAAACAAACCAAGAACACTTAGACCTGACGATTACAGACCTTTCAGACAGATTAATTGATGTAACATTGGAGCAGAAATCCTTACAGGAAAAGTTAGAAAAACTTGAAGACAGAGCAGATATAGCATCTTTAAAGAATGACACAACTCTAGCAGAGAAACTTGTACATGAATGCAAATTATGTGATGATTATTTAGATGAGAAGTTTGAGACAGTGACACAGATCATTTTAGATAAGACAAAGGAACAAGTAAAGGGAGAAACAGATAATATTCAGAAAGAGGTACGTAAATTTAAAGAAAATGTAATACCAAGTTTGTCAGTGGTACCAAAACCCATAACAGGCAACCAAAACACAAATGAGAATTATAATAATGCTAGACCCAGCACACAGCCGAAAATAGAATTACCAATGAGTGATACAGATCCCAATGAACCATTTTCAATGCTACCACAAGATTAAAATTACTATCAGACATCACCACATACTATGCACAGTTTGACACAAAATGCAGGACCCATAATACCATCGGGAGTAGCTGATGAAACATTAGTACGACATGGATACTTTCAGACATTTTCATGTGATGAGAAAGACAAAGTGCATCCGATTGTTTTCATCCGCTCTTTTGATGGTATTTTCCCGAGACATTGGTTAGAAGCCGATAAAATTCGATATGTTACAAATTTGTTACGTGGAAGAGCAGCTAAGTGGGGAGCAGCAATGAAAAGACGATGTTTAACATTTGAACAGTTTGAACAAGCATTTCTTGAGGAATTCTGGTCGATCACAGAACAGCAAAGTTTAAAACGAGAAGTATACAATCCAGAAATTTACAACCCGAAGAAAGAGACTTTACGTCAATACTTTGAACGCTACCTAGACAAAACACTATATTGGACAAAACCAGCTGATTTACCAGACGTAATTAGAACACTTAAAAGCCACTTACCATTTCCTTACCGTGACAAATTAATAGGAGTGTCCGAGAACAACATAAAGAGTTTTTTCAGTTATGTTGATGAGATAGATGTTGTTTACAGAGATGAGATCAGGAATTTCAATCAATTTTATCCGATCCATCCAAGCAATTCGCGTATGCACAACAGAAATGACAGAGGCTATTGGAATCCGCCTCCGACACCACAACAAAACACTCAAACAATTCGCACTACAGTGGGACAAATCCATTCATTATTAGGAGAAACAACTCGCAGCATTGGCAAGGAAACAGTAATTATTACTATAATGGTTATCCGAACAGTAAATACAATCAGAACAATAACAGTTATATTCCAAATAACAACAACAGAAGAAGGAACCGAAATCATAGAGATCAAAGAAGAGAGAATAACAGGTACCATCCAGGATATTTTCAGAGAAACAACATCCAACAACATCCAAACATGTATTGCAGGAATAACAGTAATGACAATACCAGTTACAGTCATGGGTGAAATAAAGTATGAGGAAATCACAATGGACCACCGCCACGACACATGCAATACAGCAGCCCTCAATTCCTACCTAACGGAACTCCCAATGCGACGCGAGGTAATGTCAACAACCAAACAGCTGATACTTGGGTGACACGCGACAGAAATGTAAATATTATTGAGTTGGGCAATGACCCCAACCCGCAGCAACACCCGAATTTGCCGGAAAACGAACGACGACCGAGCTAAGCGCTCGAGTTACGGTCGATAGGGAGCAGAGCGCAACGGAACCGACGATTTGTTTTCTCCGACATGATGACAGTAAAAAAATAGAAAAAGAATTATATCAGGATGTAGTTTTTAATAGTACCAGTAAAACAAAGAAGATTATTCAGGCTATAACACGAGTTATGATCGGTAGTTATGAAGTGGAAGTAATGTTAGATACAGGAGCACCAGCAAGTGTCATTTCAATGTCCTTACATAATGAACTCAAACAAATAATGAACATACAAACATTGCCAGTACAGAATTGTCACATTATAAGTGCCACCGGTAACAAATCCAAGAATGTGAAATTTCAAGCGCTAATTAACTTCACATTTTCAAATATACCACTCAATTACAGTTTTCTGGTAGTAGACAAATTAGTTATGCATTGCATATTAGGAATTGACTTTTTGAATGAATATCAAGCAATCATAGATTTAGGAAAAGGGAAATGTCATTTAACCGTAAACCAACAACAACTGACAATAGAGTTAACACAGGGTAAAAACTTAAACAGTAAACAAGGTAAGTTTGAAGAGTTACATTTTGTGTATCCACCAGCAACAAACGTATGCGATTTAACTTTTAATGAAGCTGTATCTCAGGGAGTTAAACCTAATGATTTATATGACAAATGCACAGAATCTGAATATCTGACGAAGGAACAACAACTTGAATTACTTGACGTTTTGCAGCAATTTGCTGAGGTATTTGTGGAGGAACCTGGAATTATTACAGGCTATACTTATGAGATGGATGTTAAACCACACAAAACATACTGTAGAACATATTATAATATTCCTTGATCAAAGAAACCCGCAGTTTTGAAAGAGATTGAAAAAATGCAAGCTTGGGGTATCATTGAAAGGTCACATTCACCATATTGCAGTCCGATACTAGCAGTTAATATAGAGGATGGTAGTGTAAGGTTAGTGCTGGACGCATGAGAAATTAACAAAGTTATAATCCCAATCAACACACGAACTATAAATTTGGAAGAACGACTTTTAAAATTTCATAATGTACAGTATTTAACCAATATCAGCCTCTGCTCATCATTTTGGCAGGTGAACCTCCATAAAAACAGTCGTAAATACACTGCATTTCAATGTGAGGGACGTAGTTTTCAATTTTGTGTTCCACCCTTTGGTCTACGAGTGAGTGCTGGAGTATTTATTGCAGCCTTAGATGCTGTTCTTGGACCACAATTGTTATCGCAAATCACAGTTTATGTTGACGACATTGTCATTGCCACCACTACTTGGGAAGAACATGTTAAACTTTTGAAGCAACTTCTGACTAAATTTTCTGATGCAGGTGTCACTATCAGTTTATCAAAGACTTAATTAGGGAGGAGAGAAATCAAATTCCTTGGTCACATCATATCAATTGAAGGCATTTATCCACACTCAAGAAAAATTGATGCAATAAAGAATTTTCCATCCCCACGGAATCATAAACAACTCAAAGCCTTTCTTGGTCTATCTTCATTCTTCGGGAAATTTGTACCCTACCACCTTCTTAACAGTCCACATCTTCTATCTTTACTCAAAAGAAATAATATTTGGAAATGGACAGAGTTCTGTCAGACAGATTTTGAAGCGATTAAGAATGCTTTAATAAATGCACCGTTGTTATGTCATCCTGACATGACGTCAGACTTTTGCCTAGTAACAGATGCAGGTTCCTATGGGCTCGGAGCGTTTTTATTCCAAATTCATGTAGAAAATGAACAAACAGTCATCAAACCTATAAGTTTTGCTAGCCGCACGCTCACTGAATGCGAAAAGTCATATTCTGTGACCGAGCGCAAAACACTTGCCATAGTATGGGCATTTCGCAAGTTTCGCTACTTTCTATGGGGAAATCAAGCTCAAGTTATTACATTCACGTCTTGCACGCTGGTGTGCATCACTACAAGAATATGATTTTGATATTATATACATAAAAGGAGAATCCAACATTATAGCCGATGCTCTATCTCGTTTGCCACAAGGTCTACAAGAATTTTCAGATGTGACAGAACAAACATCAGATTTCAAAATTTTACTCATGTATGATGGTACATTTGCACCTTACTACAAAAGCATGTGCAGGAAGTTAGCCATATTGCAGGACAATGATCCCAGGTGGATCCAGATAAAGAATAAATTACGTGCAGGAACAGACCCACATCTTGAAAAATATTACACATTACACAAAGAAGTATTATTTCGCTGACGAAACCCTGAATCACAGCATTGGTGTGTTTGCTTACTTGAAGCTCATGTTGATGATTTTATTTTATTTACACACAGAGCTTGGGGACGCTATGGTGTAACCAAATGTACAGATAAGATTATGCAATATTGCTATTTTCCAAATTTAAGGCGAAGAGTATTGAGTAATATTAGGAAATGCATCACATGTCAGAAAGCCAAATATTCTAATCGCACAATCATGGATGAATTGCACCCAATCATACCTAAGAGACCATTACAGCTAATTTCTTTAGATATTGCAGGACCCTATCCACAAGCACGTGGAGGAATTAAATACATCCTTGCTGTGTTAAATGTTTTCACAGAGTATTTAAAATTATATGCTTTACATTCAGTTTCTACCACTGCTATTACCAGACGTCTATTAACAGATTATTTTGTAAGAATAGGAAAACCTGAAGTTATGATCACAGATAATGCAGCATATTTTACCAGTTTAAAATGGAAGACTTTTATTGAAGAACAGAATGTTAAACATATTTTAATTTCAAGATTTCACGTGGCAGAAAACCCAGTAGAAAGAACATTTCGAGAATTTGGACAGTTTATGAGAACACACATACCAGAAAAACACACAAAATGGGTAGAATACCTGGCACCATTTGAACAAATAGTGAACAATTTAACTCACATTTCTACTGGATACACACCAACTGAATTAATTATGGATAAAACAGAAAGAAATGAATGGACAGACCCTCTACCTAAATTTACAGCAACAACAAATCATGTTAGTTTAGAAGAAAAGGTAAGACAAGCTTACAAAACATTATGTGACAAAGCTAAGGAAAGAAAGCAGAAATATGACAGAGGTGGCAGGAAAGCAAAAACATTTCAAGTTGATGAGTTAGTTTTACTAAGAACACATCCTAAACCCACAAAACTGAAACATTTAAACAGGAAATGGCAGATCTTATACTCTGGACCATACCGAATTGCAAATATTCCACACCCTGGCTGTTATTCATTAGAATATCCATTAACACATAAACCCAGAGGTGTACATCCACACAGACATTTGAAAAAATACATACAGTAGAATGTTTGTTAATGAGAAGAAGATAATTAATATGATATACAGTTATGATGAGCCTACATTTAAGTGATACATATACTTACAATCTAATGAATGCAGGTAAGTCTAGAAAGCAATGTGAACCATCCAAAGCTAATAAGATATTTGGTTATAAGAGGAGTTGCTATTGAGGCATATACACATTAGAGAAGGCATATACACATTAGAGGAGGCAGAGAACTGAAGAGAATTATTTTCTTTAGGAGGCATGTGATAATAGTAATGTTGATATGAGTGATGTGAGTGACTGAAAGTGATGAGTGAATATAATTTTAGTTTAATAAGAGGATAAATAGTAATATGAAGAGAGGTAAATGGAATATAAGATGAGAAAAGGGTATTATTATTATTACTATTGTTGAAGTAAAAAAAGTACATGATGATGAATAAGAGGAATATATATACATATATATATATATATATATATATATATATATATATATATACACATAATGCTGAGGAATAAGTATATGTTATTTTGTGAAGAATGAATAATGGATAGGTGAGAATGTTATGAGTAACTGAGAATTTTTGAGAGGAGAGAAACTAGATTTGAACGCTATATCACATGTACTCATGGAATACAGAATGAAAGTAGTGGAAAGATTATTATTTATTGAAAGATTGGTATGCCTGAGATAAAAACTTATGTGATGTCTCATATATTCTTATAACTAAAGGTGAAAGTATAGATTTATGTGGAAAGAATTATTTACAACAGCCACTGTTGGAAATATACCAGAAGATTTAAATCTATAACACTTTAACACTAATCTAATGGGAACTTGTAATGAAATTTTTGGAGTTATGTAGGCTTGACACTTCAGATTGGAAGAATTATTTAAGAGAACATATTTAGCAGTCATCTAATGACATAATTAAAGGTCATCTACTGAACTGAACTAATGCACCATTAAATAGAAAGGAGAATAAGGAGAAAACAAAACGTCGGTCCTCTGTTGCGGCTCATACTTTCATCCATCCAATAGAAAAATTTATACATGTTGATGAAATATTTGACATTATATAATTCATGATTATCTGACAGTATGGAGAGACATACACACATTTATTTATGAATAGAATTTTACAGGTACCATAAGGTAAATACAGAATGGATATACAGCATGGAACGCAGCAGCAATTATCTAAGAAGATTTATTCATTTATTAAGTAAAACATTTATTTATATTGCTTGATACTCATGAAAGGAAGGAGATGAACTACACAAACTTTATAGGAACTTGATTGACTTGAACTAGATATATACATATATATATATATATATATATATATATATATATATATATATATATATATATATATACACTTACCACACTGATGTACGTGCTTGTAGGATCCTAAGATGTTTAGAGGGTCACCGCTCTTAGAAACGGTAATAGAGGGGTACCACTCTTAGAAACAGCAATAGTGGGGACACCCACACTTAGAAACGGTATTAGGTATAGGAACTTTTACATTATATTAAGTTAACATGTATTTTATTCATCATATTTTATTTTGTGTAGTCCACTGTAGGAGATGACTTTACTAGTATTTATGAAGTAGTTAGCAACCATCCCATGAACCTATCCTCCTACAGAGGGCTGTCTTGAAGCTTGAAATACGCGTAAATTTTATTCCAGGAGGCAAGATGAATTTTAAGTTGAATATTCTGGCGAGTTGCCACAATTATCTTCAAATGTTGCAAGTGTAACGAAATGGAAAGAAACAAAATAAGAAAAGAAAAGAAAAAAAGAATGAGCTAACAAATAAAATGTATATTTCAATCTGAATGTAATGTAATTCACATGTCAGCACAATGATATTGAATGTAACGTAAAAATTTACTATATTTTTCATTTAATTCTGTATATGTACTATATGACAACAATGTAACTATCTTATGTAATGATTAATTGTAAATATTTGTATATTTATGTACTTACTATATCATGAAATGTATTTTAAAGAGATATTAATGAACTGCAAAGGACTTGTGCATGTAGCACATGATTCATATAAATGGAACTGAAAATGCAAAGAACAAACCAACATGATGGAACACTTGTCAAGAAATATTTACGTAGTGTCAATATGCCTTGAAGTGTATGGTGTAGTGGAACCAGGCAGGTCTTCAGGTTGGTGTAAAAGACAAGCTGATCACCTGTCGTAGGCAGTGAGGTGTTTCCTGCGCCCTCATTGACCATTTATACCCCAATAGACACCACCAAAATTCGACTGCTGGAGATCACAATTTCATGTTGACACATTGAACAAACTTCGGATTTTCTTCCATTGTAAACATGAATCATGTGAACTGAATTCAAACGCTGTGCTAAGCATCGATAATACGTTGCAATTCTAAGACATTAATGTTACAACTCCTAAAGAAGATACACACCAAAAAGACTGTATACAAAGACTGATATGCAAAGAGCATTTTGCTCAGAAATGTTTTCTGTAATATGTAAATTTCTTATTTTCTCATATATATGTATCTATATAAATTTTCTATACTGCCACGCTCTCTTGCAGAGCGTGTCAGTAGAGGAGGCATTGTAATGGTACTTTTAACTTCCGCACCTCCGCCAATACAAAGATATAATTTACGATCGCACATGGAGAAGAGCGCAGCGCCAGCGACCGATTTTTATAAATAATTTTGTTCGTCTTTATATTTTTGCGTAGGTTTTTTGTTTTTAACAACTAATTGATTACACTCTCTCTCTCTTGTCTTCATACGAAAGACGTATAATTTTCGGCGATGTGTTGAATGTGCTTTTTGGGTGGAAATTAAAATTACATTACAAAGTGAGGATGTTTCAATAGTGATTCGAGGTGGTTATCGCCAAATTTGTAAATTGATCATGACAGTGACAACTTGAAGAAGTTTTTCAACAGACGGACAAAAGTGAAAGACGAGTCGTCCTACAAGAGAAATTATGAGGACAGCCATGAAGACTATATTGTAATTAATACTGCGTATTTAACAAGATTATAAGGTAAATTTCAATTAGTTTTCTGATGCTATTTCCGTACAGTCGCTTTTTGTAGTGTTGCCGACCCAGTCTGCCATGCACAGTCAAATTACAGCATGATCTCAATCAATAATAAGTCCGCCTTATCCGTAACTGAAACCACCAAAATTCAAGACATCAATCAGATTTTCTATTTTATATTTTTCACGGCAGAGCCCCGAGGATGAAAGGGAGCACTACATTGTGAATCACCTCCACTGGGTGTAGTCTGTGTTTTCTGTCAACTATTGGAGGGATCTTCGACATATTATAGTTAAAACAGAGGCTAACTCTCCGAAATTTGGTATAGAATTGGGTAGGGATTCCAACGGGTTCTGGAGCCTTCCTCATCTTAGAACACCTCGAACACTAATATCTGTATGATTCATCTTTGCAATGTGTAACGTGACATCCTTCTCTAGCTTTACTTTTCCTCCATAGCAGTTGTCGATACGAATACTATTTTTCGAATTTTGAACGTGTCAGGTTTATATGAGTTGCTTTTCTGAAAACTTTCACATAATTTCATACAGAGTATTTTATATTTCAAGCTAAAATGTATGAAAATGAATTACTTTATAGAATGTTTTACTCTATGTTATAACCCATAAGTACTAGTTCTGAGAGCACAGTTAATTTATTTTTTTGAAGCATTTGCAATCACGAAGTATTGGCATACTTAAAATTTATATTATTAACTATGTAATACTGTACTGGCTATTATGTTTATTTCTGGCTTCATTTATGAAATAATTATTGAAAGTAATGATGTAACAGAAATTAGTAGAAATGCATTTATTATGAAAACTTGTAAACCCTTTGTACTATAGTTATTTTCCACAGAGTGTGCGAGCCGTAAGCATGCCTCTGATACGATTGGACGTATTTTTGTATTTTGTGTGAACAATGTAATTTCGGCTTTGTCAATGTGACCAAAAGGCTGTGTGATAAACCAAAATGTGAGGAAATAGATTTACATAAAAATAAAAATTCTGCAACAAAAATCTTCAAATTTATTTACATCAATCGAACCGTGAGGACCCAAAATGTGATATTTTCAGCTTCAGAAATCAGACCCCACCCCACAGACAAGACGAATAGGAGCCAACTCTATATGACAAGCTAAGAAAACAGAAAGTTTTTAGTATTCTTCGACCCTTTCAGATTTTTCATAGAAGACTACGCTTATTTTGGACAATTGCTGCAAGTAAGATAGAGGGGCGTAGATTAGAAGTGGAGTGAGAATTAAACTGGATTTTCATTTGCAAATGAACATCTGAAAGAGAAATATTTCTTCTTTTATTTCGCTACTCTCAATTTCAGCCTCTTTATCGTGTATGAGTGGTTGGAGAGTAAGTTTGGTGCCATTAACAGTCTTTACATGTATGACCAAAATTTTTTTGGGTTTTGTGAGAGATCTCTTTCAACGTTCCTCTTCAGTAGGCGTTGAAAGCGTCATGCATTGCCCTCTCGGCAAAAATGTGTTTAATTTAGCAACTCTATCTGTAGACCGAATCTTTGTTTAACGTTTATTATGCAGTAGTCTGTTTCTTTAGACGTTTTTTGCTGGGGTTGTATGCTGTGGAGTGCGTTTCCCACGATGAAACGTTATACTAGGTACATATCTATCGAACACATGGTCAAGTAATCTTATAAACGTGAGCCAGAGTGCTTCAACATGCTTAGAATTCCTAATTGAGATACAACGTTGCTATCCCACCAACTGCCAGAGATCGAAAAAGGACCTGAGTACTCAGGTGTTAAACTCCAAAGAAGTCTGCCCTGAATGTCGTGTGACAGTGTTCATGACTCTAACTCTCCAGAGGGCCTCAAACACTAACTGGTGGAAAAGAAATGTCACAGTGTTGAAGAGTACTTCCCACATTAAATTTGTGTATATTGTTATTAGTAATCATTGATGTTAGAGCATAGGGAAAAAGGTAAGGAAGTACATGATAATGAATGTTTTCTTTTGTGACATAGGCTATATTGCGTATACACCTTGTAATCCTACAGGATAAAATAAAATTCGATACAATTCAGTCCCCCTCCATGAACCATGGACCTTGCCGCTGGTGGGGAGGCTTGCGAGCCTCAGTGATACAGATGGCCGTACCATAGGTGCAACCACAACAGAGGGGTATCTGTTGAGAGGCCAGACAAACGTGTGCTTCCTGAAGAGGGGCAGCAGCCTTTTCAGTAGTTCCAGGGTCAACAGTCTGGATGATTGACTGATATGGCCTTGTAACAATAACCAAAACGGCCTTGCTGTGCTGGTATACCGAACAGCTGAAAGCAAGGGGAAACTACAGCCGTAACTTTTCCCGAGGGCATGCAGCTTTACTGTATGGTTAAATGACGATGGCATCCTCTTGGGTAAAGTATTCCAGAGATAAAATAGTCCCCCATTCGGGTCTACGGGCGGGGACTACTCAGGAGGACGTTGTTATCAGGAGGAAGAAAACTGGCGTTCTACGGATCGGAGCGTGGAATGTCAGATTCCTTAATCGAGGAGGTAGGTTAGAAAATTTAAAAAGGGAAATGGATAGGTTAAAGTTAGATAGAGTGGGAATTAGTAAAGTTCGGTGGCAGGAGGAACAAGACTTTTGCTCAGGTGAATACAGGGTTATAAATACAAAATCAAATATGAGTAATGCAGGAGTAGGTATAATAATGAATAAAAAAATTGGAGTGTGGGTAAGCTACTACAAACAGCATAGTGAACACATTATTGTAGCCAAGATAGACACAAACGCCAAGCCTACTGCAGTAGCACAAGTTTATATGCCAAGTAGCTCTGCAGATGATGAAGAAATTGATGAAATGTATGATGAGATAAAAGAAATTATTCAGGTAGTGAAGGAAGACGAAAATTTAATAGTCATGGGTGACTGGAATTTGAGAGTAGGAAAAGAGAGAGAAGGAAACATAGTAGGTGAATACGGGTTGGGGGTAAGATATGAAAGAGGAAGCCATCTGGCTGAATTTTGCACAGAGCATAAATTAATCATAGCTAACACTTGGTTCAAGAATCATGAAAGAAGGTTGTATACATGGAAGAACCCTGGATATAATAAAAGGTATCAGCTAGATTACATAATGGTAAGACAGAGATTTAGGAACCAGGTTTTAAATTGTAAGACATTTCCAGGGGCAGATGTGGACTCTGAAAACAATCTATTGGTTATGAATTGTAGATTAAAACTGAAGAAACTGCAGAAAGGTGGGAATTTAAGGAGATGGGACCTGCATAAACCGACTAAACCAGACGTTGCAGAGAGTTTCAGGGAGAGCATAAGGGAACAATTGACAGGAATGGGGGAAAGAAATAGAGTAGAAGAAGAATGGGTAGCTCTGAGGGATGAAGTAGTGAAGGCAACAGAGGATCAAGTAGGTAAAAAGACGAGGGCTGTTAGAAATCCTTGGGTAACAGAAGAATTATTGAATTTAACTGATGAAAGGAGAAAATATAAAAATGAAGTAAATGAAGCAGGCAAAAAGGAATGCAAACGTCTCAAAAATGAGATCGACAAAACTGCTAAGCAGGGATGGCTAGAGGACAAGTGTAAGGATGTAGAGGCTTGTCTCACTAGTGGTAAGATAGATACTGCCTACAGGAAAATTACAGAGACCTTAGGAGAAAAGAGAACCACTTATATGAATATCAAGAGCTCGGATGGAAACCCAGTCCTAACCAAAGAAGGGAAAGCAGAATGTAGGAAGGAGTGTATAGAAGGTATATACAAGGGCGATGTACTTGAGGACAATATTATAGGAGTGGAAGAGAATGCAGATGAAGATGAAATGGGAGATACGATACTGCGTGAAGAGTTTTACAGAGCACTGAAAGACCTGAGCCGAAACAAGGCCCCGGGAGTAGACAACATTCCATTAGAACTACTGACAGCCTTGGGCGAGCCAGTCCTGACAAAACTCTACCATCTGCTGAGCAAGATGTATGAGACAGGCGAAGCACCCTCAGACTACAGGAAGTATATAATAATTCGACTCAGCTCAATTCAGTTCAGATTCATCTCTGCTCAGTTCAGATTCATCTCAGCTCAGTTCAGATTCATCTCAGCTCAGTTCAGATTCATCTCAGCTCAGTTCAGATTCATCTCAGCTCAGTTCAGATCCATCTCAGTTCAGTTCAGATCCATCTCAGCTCAGTTCAGATCCACCTCAGCTCAGTTCAGATCCATCTCAGCTCAGTTCAGATCCATCTCAGCTCAGTTCAGATCCATCTCACCTCAGTTCAGATCCATCTCAGCTCAGTTCAGTTTCATCTCAGCTCAGTTCAGATCCATCTCAGCTCAGTTCAGATCCATCTCAGCTCAGTTCAGATCCATCTCAGCTCGGTTCAGATCCATCTCAGCTCAGTTCAGATCCATCTCAGCTCAGTTCAGATCCATCTCAGCTCAGTTCAGATTCATATCAGCTCAGTTCAGATCCATGTCAGCTCAGTTCAGATCCAGTTCAGAAATATACAGCTTCTCTTTCCCTAAATTTAAAAGATTCCTAGCCCAACTGACTGTAGCTGAAACAGTTAAGCCTTTGACATTACAATTGAAACAATTTAACCCACTGCAATTACCTTAAGTTCAGAACCCAAGAGCTCATTTCTCCAAAGTTTTAAATGGTGAGATGATTCAAATTTCACTTGTTCTAAAATTATAATGGTGAGAAATTCACTTATCCTAAGTGTAATATGACAGAGAGCCCTCTGGTTGTCAGACCTAGATCGCTTATACCATACTGTATAGCTCTCTGGTGTAGCTAGTACAGTTGGCACATGAGACACTATGTTTGGGATGGGGATAGGAGAGGTAGGCACTCACGCCTTTATTTAGACAGCAGGAAGGGCCTCCAGGTCGCAGTCTCAGGATGCATCAGAAACCACGCTGTGTCCTGTGTGCCCACTGAGCCATGCTGCTCCACTGTTGGAACCTCCCTGACTGTCAAAGGCAGCACATGCTGCACACCCACCTGTGAGAGGCACCACTCAGGCCAGCTGCCTCTGTGCAACTCAGAGCTGCTGCTGCCATACAGAACCTCCAACATGCTCTGCATTGCTTCTCATAGTCTACTGGCCAACAGGCAGGAAGGAGTCCTGTGCTAACAGGAGTATCTCTGCACGCTGCAATGTAGGTAAACAGCTGTTTGGGGACAGGCTGAGTATAGTGCCACAGTAGACTACACAACTCAGAATTTCAGATCCAGACAGTTTCTCACCTCTTTTTCCTCTGGAATGCATCGCTTTCAGACAAACTTTTTCTGATGTCTCAACCAAGTCTCAGTTTTACAAGTAGTGTGCAACCAGAATTGACGATTATGGCTGCACACTACAGAGCTGCAGCCAAAGAGAGAATCTTCAGCGCTCAAGTGGGTCACATGTCAAGTCGCATAACAATATATCATCTAGGTGACTCACAGTGCCCACATTAGTACACCTATTGTGATGAAGTGGCACCACACACTAACTCTAGGTGCATGCCATGCTCTTAATCCAACTACTTGTCCTTCTGACAGAAACTGTATTAACCTCAAAGAGATTGATTTCAAGTTAGTTTTACATTTTATTTCATACGTTATACTGTCCACCAGCGTTCCATATGAATATTCCAGAAGAATTTGAATATGTTAATACACTTTAGCAACGACTTTCAAGCAGCTATAAACCATGATTTTCGATTGTGAGGCTAGCTCTCCTTCACTCATTCTTTCCATACACTATTCTTGAATGGATCAAAAGAGAGTGTGGGGGCAGTAGCCACCCTACGTCAGCCTATGCTGACTCTCCCATATGCTGACTCTTCCATCACTACCTTTTCTTCAGTACTACACAATGCCATAGTGCCACTGCACTGCACCTGCTTGTATTACTGGAGTTTCTGCCTCTCAATCTATTGTAGACACCCCTTTACAAGATAGGCTGTGCCATCATCTCCTAAGTATTTCTCTTTCCCTGAACAGTCCCTAGACCCTATGCTAGCCTCAATGTTTGACAGTGTGAGAAAACGTCATCGTTCCGATGGCCTGACAGTGAAATTAATCATACTTTGCTCTCATTTCCCAGTATGTAGATGAAAAGAACACATTGAAGGCCTCTATGAGGGGTAGGGGTTGTTGGCTGATTAGGTGATAGAAGAAGAAGAAGCAGGAGTTGATATAGAAGAGAGGGGTGATACAATATTAGAATCAGAATTTAAAAGAGCTTTGGAAGATATCTCTAAAATCACTGGGGGAAGTGGCAACAAATCGACTGTTCACACTGGTATGTAGAATGTGTAATACTCACGATATACTGTCTGACATTCAGAAACCGGTATCCACACCATTTCGAATTTCGCAAGAGTCAGTAACTCCGAGAATTCACCTTAACAGCTCATGTGTCCAAGTTCTCAACAGGAATAGTATGCAGAAGATTGGAAAAGAAAATTGAGGATCTGTTAGATGGTTTATTTTTAGGAAGGATAAAGGCACAAGGGAGGCAGTTCTGATGTTGCAGTTGATAAGGGAAGTGATACCGAAGAAAATCGAGACATTTTCATAGGATATGTTGGCCTAGAACAGGTATTCGACAATGTAAAATGGTGCAACATACTCTCAATTCTGCCAAAGATATGGACAAGCTACATAGAATAACAGGTAATATACAATACGTACAAGAACCAAGATGAAGGCTAAGTCTGGAAGACCTAGAATGACGAAGTACACAAATTAAAAAGGATGTAAGACAGGGGTCTAGTATTTCATCGTTGCCGTTCAATTCATAAATTGAAGAAGCAGTGATGAAATAAAAGAAAGGTTAAAGAGTGGGACTAGAATTCAAAGTGTAAGGATATTGATAATATTTGCTAATAGTAGCTCTATCCTCAGTGAAACTGAAGAAGAATGACAGGATCTGCTGAATGGAATAAACAATCTACTGGACTACAAGATATGAATTGAGACTAAATCGAAGAAACGCGAATACAATGAGAAGTAGCACAGATGACAATAGCAAGAATAGGTTATCACAAAATACATGAAGTCTAGGAATCTACCATCTAGTCAGCAAAATAACCAATTATGGACATAGCAAGGAGGACATAATAAACAGACCGGCACAGATAAAAAAAGACATTCCTGGACAAGAGAAGTCTGCTAGTATCAAACATAGATCTTAGTTTGAGGAAGATTTATGAGAACGTACAATTCGAGCATGGCATTATATGGTAGTGAGACATGGACCGTTGGAAAACTAGAACAGGACAGGATCAAAGCATTTGAGATGTGGTGCTACAGAAGAATGTTGAAAATCAGGTGGACTGATAAGGAATGAGGTGGTCATCCCCAGAAAATACAAGCAAAGGAATGTATGAAAAACACTGACAAGATGAAGGGAAAGGATGATAGGACATCTGTCAAGATATCTGGAAGTAATTTTCATGATACTGGAGGGAGCTGCAGAGAGTAAAAACTGTAGAGAAAGGCAGACCTGACTAATCCAGTAGGTTGCGGTTTCTACCTAGTAGGTCACAGGTTTGATATGGGTACCACTCAGTAAGGGTGTGCAGTTTGAGTGAAGCAAATCAACATTTGTGTCTTACTATGTGGAAATTTTTCCGACAGCTTGCTTCAGTTATCTAGTAAACGAAGATTTCATGTGTAGGACACGCTTACAGCAAACAGTCAACATAATGCAACTTAGGGACACAAATATTTCAGTTAGTTATTTTACAGTATTTGAGGGAGTGACACTGCACGTCGCCATAGACCAGAAAGCAGATTTGTGGAATGTAGAGGTGAGCGTGTACAAATAGAGAAAAATTAAACCATCCCACCTAGTCAGATGTTAGCTCTGACATGCCTTACATGCCCATAGCGTTCTTGTTGCACATGAAATGCCTCCATCATGGGGATAAAACTATTGTTCATGTAGACTGCCAACAAAACTGTGCCAAGTGATGACTAAACCACCTAGTGCTTCCATCATTCATTTGACGTTCATTTCCTACCCCGCCCATTACTTTGGTTCATATTAGTTCCTCAAAGTGAATTCTATTAGGCGAGTGTCACAACTGCCCACCCTAACGGACCCCATACAAGCTGAGCTCTCACTAGCAGGGTCCAAGAATCTATCACTGGATAGACTGTTGTAGCTCCTTCGTCACTTAGCACGGTTTTATGAGCAGTCTAAGTGAACAATGCTTTTACCCACATGATGGAGAAATTGCAGGTGTTCAATCGAAAATTCATTCAATCGAAAATTCATTTTAAGACCACATTTAATAAGGAGTCACCATATTACACCCTGGGATGGTTGTAACAAAGCTTTGCTTTCTTAATGAGTCATGAGTTTTGACACTTTAGACGTTCACTTTAGGCTCTAGAATTCAGAGTTAAGCTAATCTGATAACATTTCCATTGGTTATACAATTGATCAGTTTACAACTTCAATGTTGGTATATCCTACATCGTCTCTAGCCTTATGCAGTGTAATTATCACTGTACATTAGACCTATAATGGTGGTTGTGTTGTCTAATAAAAGAACCTCTATACAGCTAATATGACCCTGAGGCATTTTCATCCCTTCTCAGAACAAAATTTTAATCGATTTTTAAAATTTTGGAGAATTTCTGTAAATTTCTTTACACTAACAATGTACGAGTGTAGCTAAAGCTGTTGTTGCTCCGACTACAAAATATTACGACTCTTCAATATTTGACTGAATGTCCAATGGCCGACTACATGAAGGACATCAGTTTGCAGAAATGAGGAAACAATATGGTCGGCAGTCTTGTTTTCTGCAAACTGATTCATTAATTCAGCGCCTAGATACTGATATCATGACAGCATAATACACACATCAAAAAATGTTTTGCATCACCCCAGTTTCCAGAACTCCTTTTGTTTTCTGCAAACTGCCAAGTTCTATCTATCTGCATAGCTATTCCATAAAATGTAACAAGTACAATTTTCTTCCTTCTTTAGGATTGGGGTGGCATATGTATCTATCGTGAAGTGCTCCTTTTCGTGACCTAGTTGTCTACAGAAGTACGATACGTTCTGGTATCGGCTGTAGAATTCCTGCAATCTGTAGTTACAAAGACTGCCAACTGGGGCAGTGTGGGTGCTGTCAGCAATGGCGCCTGTCTGTCCAGAGTTGCTACAAGCGCTCATCTGACGATATCTGGATAGGGGAATGCACAGAAGGTCGAAACAAGGGAAATGTGTAAAGTAGTGAGATCTGCCAAGGCATCCCATACGTGGTGGTATTCAACACTGTCTGTCAGATCGTAACATGTTTCATGTCAGCAGCATTACAGCCAGATGAAGATCATGAGATTTGAGATTGAGCTTTGCTTCTCTGTAGTTAAACAAGAACTGCTTTTACAATTACAGATGACCAGCACATAAGGTAATGCGAATTATGCTACCAGTATGACACAATAATAAAATATATGAACTATTCCATTATTGCAGCAGACGCAGAAATAGATACCGTCTTATATCATAGAAACATATTCTTATCTTTTAATCTGGAAATTTGGCTGT
Organism: Schistocerca americana; assembly: GCF_021461395.2. Lineage (NCBI taxonomy): Eukaryota > Metazoa > Arthropoda > Insecta > Orthoptera > Acrididae > Schistocerca > Schistocerca americana. The sequence goes on from NC_060129.1 coordinate 157,711,021, forward strand.
GTCCTTTTCTTTTATAAGAATTTAACTGATTTTTATTCTATTGACGATGATGCTTCAGCTGCATTATGACATAGGACCATGAACAATTATCATTATAACAGTTGTAAGATTGTGCTGTATAGAATTGCTTGTCTAATCATTTGTGTGTCAAGTCTGTGTGGCAGGCACCTTGCATGAATGGCTGCTTAACCCCAATTGCCTCGCACACCACAGAATACGAAGTCTCTGATAATGAGACCACTGTATTTGAGTCCTACTTAAAGGTGAGTACAAATGATGGACTGCAGTATTCACCTTTGCATTCTTTATTTAGAACAATATCAGACAGATGCAGAGAGTCATTTCAGCATTATTGCAGAGATGTTTGTTGAACTGAATCCTTCACGATAGCATCTCCACGAGTTGCTGCTTGCCGTTCTGCCTGGCGATGACACAGGGTTCGTGCCCGTGTGCGTCCCTGGCCTCAGTGTCAGCTCCTGCATCGAGCAGCACGGCCGCCACCTTTGTGTGGCCGCATCTTGCTGCACAGTGCAGCCCAGTGCAGCGGCGTGTTCTGCCTGCTGTCCCCGACATCCACCTCTGCTCCACCTTCCAACAGACATGTTACTGCTTCCAGTTGTCCCCTCTCAGCTGCCCAGTGCAGAGCAGTTCACATGTCCTCGTCCCTCGCCCCCACTTTCGCCCCTGTCGCAAGAAGCACCCTGAGCTCCTCCACCGCCCCCCCCTTAGCTGCCTGGATCAGTCCTCGGCTAATCTTCTTTCCAGGAAGGCTCCTGCACAAAACATAAAAATTCTCACACCTTCCTGAAAACATACACTTAATAAAGAAAACATACAACCAAAAATGTATACATATGTCCAACAACGACCCTACTATATTCCCCTTCTATGATACGAAACTCGTATATTAAGGTATAGTGGTTCTGTCTTCAACCACTATCCATTAAAAGTTTGCTTATGCAACCTCTCAAGATTTTCATCTGTCAAATTCCGACACGCTGATTGCTGTAACTAATTTTCTTTCAACTTGGGGTGCTGTTTCTTAGCAGTCATTATATCCGCTACAATAGATGCTTCAGGAAGCTTACACTAGTTCTCAGTGAAACTATCAAAGATTACACACAAAACAATTGACATTTACATGTTAAAGACTTTCCTGACGTTAAAGCAAAATCCTTCAAACCTCTTATTGGTATATTTGGTGGCCTTTATCAGCAAATTTCGCCAGCTTCTGTTTCACATAAAAGAAATTCATCGAAACGTTTTACATGTAACAATGGCACCTAATCTACTACTTCTCCATCGTGTGTGTGTCTGTGTGTGTGTGTGTGTGTGTGTGTGTGTATGTGTGTGTGTGTACAACTGAAGCCTGTAACAGAGTACAGTCTTCTACATGAACATATTTGAAAAAACGGGGAAACACCGACACACAGACACAAAGTGTCACTTGTATCTGACAAGTTCACTACAGTCATCCTAGAAAAGAATACATATTGTAAAATACGTGTGACATGCGCTGGTAACTAAAATGTGGCAACTTCTGGACAAACAAAGCAAATAAATGATATGTACTTTTCTTATTCTGCAAAGAGATTTATTACAACTTATCAACATAATATTCATCTTCCATATGCCCAGATCCGTTCTGATAAAATATCAGATGCGCACTAAAATGGTAATACGACTGTTCCAGTTAAAATAAATCCATGAAATGGAATGAAAAATTAATGAACTCTTACATACATCATGTACTCTCGATGAATAAGTTTTTTTGAAAATTTATGTAACATTCCATAACCTGTCCTATTGAATAATGAGGTAGAGAATGTGAATCATGAAAAAGTCTACAATATTTAACAGCCTGCAAATCGTGTTGACCCCCATAGTGCTTTACTAGGTCCACCAATGGTTGTGCTGGTTGTGCTGGTGGTGGTGGTGGTAGTGGTGCTTGTGCTCTACTGCCTACCTCTATTGTGTCCACTGGTTTACAGGGAACAACAGTGACATTTACTACATAGTAGCAATGTTGCTACTTCATTTTAGAACACAGAGTGCACAGAGATACCAAAATCAAGTTAAAGCATCATGGGACTGTGAATGAATAGACCCTGTTGTTTGGAATCCGAGGCTATGGTAAAGAGCAACTAAGTCGCTTCATCTATGTCTATATGTATACCATAAAATGACATGTCATGAGTAAAGACAAAACGACTCATTTTTGCCTGATCAACTGACGTAATAAAACCATTTAAAATATTTACAAATACATTGCAATAGCACTACTAATATCATAAAAGAGCTTGGATCCCAATTCCTACCAAATTTTTGCAGTTTCTTAAAATATTTGTCCGAAAGACTACATGCCCGTCATGGGATAAATAAGCCATGGAAAGGGCCATCAGTATAGTAAACAAGAATGAAATCGGCTGATTGAGAGCAGCCAGACAATTTGGTGTATCACAGGTGACTTTCAGAACGCATGCCACAAACGAAGGGTCAGAGGTTTCAGACTACATTTGATGAGGGGTTTATGCAGGATATAGTGTCCCAAAGGAACTAGCTTACTAAGCCGCAAAACAAAATAGTATCTCTCAAAAATGTAATAAGGACTGACTGACTGACTGACTGAATGGATTTATGCCACACAATCCTGATTTATCTTTAAGGGAGCTGGAAGCTGCTACTTTGGCTCATGCAATGGTATTTAATAGAGTTCAGGTTAACAGATTTTACACGCTATATGAATGTCCTCAATAAAGAAGGAATTTCACCAGCATGAATTTATCTGTACTTTCATGTGTGGACATGAGGCAAAAAATTTTTGCAATGACTGGAGAAACAAGTGGGGGTACTTACAATTGTTGAAAGGAGGTTGCACATTACAACATTAGCGTGCATGAATTCTGCTGCTAACTTTATACCTCCAGCTTTACTCTACCCCTGAAAAAACCGAAAGAGCAATTAACTGATGGAGTACCTATAAGAACTCTAGAAATAGGGCCAGAAAGTGGATGAATGGCTGGAGAAATTTTTCTAGTTTCATTAAGGTAAGCAAAGAGAATAAAGTGTTTATCACTGATGATGATTGCTGGAATCTCAAACATGTTCAAGTGCTGAAATGTGCCAATGAAAATGGAGTTTCTCTATTTTGCCTACTATCCCACTGTAATTGCCAACTTCAGCCAATACACGTTTGCATTTTTGGGCCCAGGAAGACCCATTATAACGAAAGTTTCAAACCTCCTAGAAACACACCCAACGTCACCCAGTGCCAAATGCGTTAGCTCTTTGCCACTGCATAAGGTATAGAAGCATGTGTGGTTAATACTAAGAGTGGATTTCCTAAGGTTGCTTGACTCACTCCAGGTCACACTGTTGCTGCCCTCTCGTTCGCCTGCATCACTTAGCTAGCTGAAATGTCCACACGCAAAAAGGGAGGCTAAGTCAAGGGAAAGTGAAAGTACCACTCAAGCAGGGCTGGGCTTCAGCTCCTAGTCAGCAGAATCCACCCTCTTTTGCGCAAGGCTAAGTATGCAGAGCCTGTGGGTGCCTGGGCACCATTGTACCTCGCCGCCATCACTGAGTACCTAGCAGCTGAGTGCTTGAGCTGAATGGAATCGTAGCCTGCAACAATAAGACATATGTCACCCTGCACCACTTGGACCTGCAATCTGCAACAATAAGATGCGCAACAAGCTGCCCTCTGACATCACCACAGAGGCTTTTGTCCTGCCCAACATCCAAGCAATCCTGTTGCCAAAGGAGAGTGAGAAGAAGGCATAAACGGCGGCCGCCTCTCTGGATCATGGGACACACAGTGCTGCATGCTCCCTGTATGCAATGGGCTCGGCCGGCAGCTTGGACGAAAACAATCTTCGCCTGTACATAGTGACCAAAATTCACATCCACCTAAGTGTGACAACAAATATCCCAATTTTCCTGCATGTTCACATGTTTTACAGAATATTTCACCATCTGAAGAGGAATACTTCCACAAACAGCTTTGAGACTTGTAAAAGATAGCCCTAGATGACTCAAGGCACCATTTGATGAAGTATTTCCAGTTTGTGCTGCAGTACAATGCGCATTAAAGAAACGTAAAATAACTCTGGTTTCTTCTGGCTTTCTGAGTAGCTGTACCAACAACAAGCTTCTAGAAGAGAAAGTGCACCAGTGAAAATTAACTGAGGATTGACAGATATTTCGACAAGCTTGCAAAAGAATATAGTTAAGCAGATAACTCTATAACTCAGATCTCAGTGCAGATGATGACTGTGTTTGTATGTACTGCACTATCTTCTTCCATTCAAGACCAGGGGAATCGTGCATTAAATATATTAGATGTAAGGTATGGGCTCACAGTATGCTGATATCCCAAGTACAGTTATGAATTTTTTCAGACCTTAGAAACATATGCATTGATATGTATTAAACCCTCAAGAGGTTTTGGCTTAGGGTGTTTACTTTTTCTGAAAATTGTGCACTATCTTTTTGTCCCTATTGTAAGTAAAAAATGACACATGAGCATAGTTTCTTGTCTTAATTTTTCTTAGTATTGTAGTTTCATGTTTAATGATTTCTAATAATTTTTGTGGACGTCCTGGATTTTGAAGTGTTTACATAATAAAAAATGATTAAATTTTTGAATAAAAACAAAACATTAAAATAGTGTGTCATTTCTGGAACTGTTCCCTACAGCATTACAGGTCACTAAGGAACCAATGAAAAAGGAAGTTCTGGAAAAACAAAGCAAAATGGTTGCTGGAAAAGTGTGAGCATTCAAGATCAAGAGTAAGAAAGGAATTCTGTTGTTAAAAGCAGAGCAGAGCAAGGTTGGAAACAGTATAGTGAAGACCTCTATGAGTGAAAGGAACTATCAGATGACATGACCCAAGAAAAAAATGGTCATCAAATAACAAAACATAGGGGACTCAGTATTAGAACTTAAGAAAAGCTTTGGAATACTTGCACACATACAAGACAATCTGGTTGGATAATATTACTTAGGAATTTCTATAACTTTTGGTGAAAGTGACACCCATACGACTGTTCACGTTGGTTGCACAACCTATGACAAGGGACATACAAGCAGACCTTCAGAAAAAAATGTCATGCAGATACTATAGAAGCAGGAAAAGGCCAATAAGTGAAGAGTTCCACACAATCAGCTTGACAACTCATGCATCCAAATTTATGACGAGAACAACATACAGTAGAATGATAGGGAAAGTTTAAGATCTATTATAGTCTGATAAGTTTGGATTTAGGAAAGATAAAGGTCTCAGAGAGGCACTTGCACTTGGTAATGGAATCAATATTTACCAAAATTAAAGGAATGTTCATTGGATTAGTCTACCTTTAGGAAGCTTTGGCAGTGTAAAATGGTGCAACTCGTATAAAATCCTTAAAAATAGTTTAATAAATAGGGGAAATGCAGGTAACATGTAGTTATATACAATAATCGACAGGGAAAAATAGGAATGGAAGAAAGAGGAACTAATTCAAAATATGCTAGAAATGGTTCACCCTTATCGTTTAAAACGAAAATCGAGGTATCACTGCTGCAACTGAAGAGATTCAGGAATAGAATTAAAATTCAGAATGAAAGGATTTCATGATAGGATTCGCTGATGGTATTGTTATCATTAGCAAAAGTGAGAAAGAATTACCAGAGCGGTTGAATGGAATGAACAGTCTAATGAATACAGCATTAGGATTTACAATCAAAAGAAAGATGAATGTATTGGGTAGTAGTATAAACAACATTGATAACAAAGTTATGAAAATTAAGGACCACACTAGCAACAAACATAGACATGAGGGACAATGAAAGTTGCTCCGGCAGGGTAATACGACATTCCCTAGAAAACAAGACTAGAAATACCAAACACAGGCCTTAATCTGTAGAAGAAGTATCTGAGAATGTACATCTGGAGCTGAGTAGTGAATGAAAATGAATCGTGCGCTGCGAGAAAAGCAAGAAAAGAGAATACCACATTCAGAATGGGAGGCTATAGAAAGATGTGAACTGATAAGAAAGAAACTGTGGAAGTTCTCTACAAAATAGGTGAGGATACTCATATGTGGGAAACTGACAAGAAGAAGGGACAGGGTAATAGTATGTGAATACATCAGGGAATACAGCCATGGTACTACAGGGAGCAGTATTGCTACTCTCATGTGAAGAAACTCATGTTCCTCCCCCCACCCCCATATCTCACATAAACGTAGGTGGTGCTATCAGCACTAAATTTCTTGGAACAGCCAGAAAAGTAATCTATAACGGTTACAGTTTCTGCTCTGTATGTGTGTCAATGCTGGGACAGGCTGTTATGCAAAACTGCAGCAGCGTGACCAAGGTGCTCCATATCTTGAGGAGCTCAGGCAGAAGAGGCCTTTCCCACTTTCTTCTGATTTGATTCTTTAAGATCGTGTTTATTGTTACCAGTAGGTATTTAATTCAGAATTCTAGGAAACTTTCTCCTCTCTCATTCTTTCCAATAATCTTATATTGTCTCTTAACTATGTCTTTTTACCTTCCCCTATTACAGCAACCTAATGATTATTGGATGTTTCTCTCTTTTTACATCCAGAGATACCTATTCACTATTGTTGTATACTCTCTTACTGTCAGTTGGTTTTCTGGGAGTGACAATGGCTTCCTAACCCGAATTATTGTTGCTATTGTTTTGCTAATTATGACACAAATAAATCACTGAACTCTTCAAAATTACTCCTGGGTTGCTATTCAGTGCTGACCTTTTCCTCAACTTCCTCATCCTGTTGATATCATCACATTCCTCTAACATGCCATCCTTCTTTCCATTTCAGTTCGCTGGTCACGTTAAATCTAGATTCAGGCATCATATTTTCTTTTTCATATTTCCCAGCCTACCTACAATTCCCCCCTTTCCCCCTCACCACTCCAATCGAGGATCTTTGGGACTACCTCGAGTGTGCTGTTCATGCCATGGATTCTAAACTGAGAAGCCTAGTGCAGCTGGCCTGTCTGTACCTTCCAGAAACTCATTGACTCTCTTACCACATACGTTGTGCTGCCAAAGGAGCTTATTCAGGCCTTTGACAGGTTGTCACATTAATGCGATTAGATAGTGATGTGTTCCGAAAACAGCTTCTTTAAAGAAAATGTAGAGCAGTTTTAATATATTTCGTGTTTCAAACATGAATTTTCATGTCATGCTAACCAAACAAGAGAGAATCAGGCTGAATAATTAACAATAGGGGCTAGAAGTTAATTATCAATGATCTAGGGAGTGCAGCCAATTTAACCAAAAGAGAAAATTTCTAGTAAGTAAACAGCACAAAGTATTGCATAAATATTTAAGTCTAGCCAAAAATTTTATTAGCTATCAGAAATTCAGGGGAATATATAACTAAGTGGTGTGGAACAAATGGAAGTTAAATATCAGTGACTCTTCAATGTTCAGGTTATCGGAGAAGGTACAGCAGCAGCAATGGGTAGGGTAGGCAAGGCCGTCAGCAGCACCCTAACTGAATGAAATCCTGTGGTAGTCACTGGAGAGTTTTGTGAAGATACAGAAAACTTGAAAGACAGGCAGACAAATATGACGCCTTTTCATCAAGGATGCAAGCAAAGCATGTTGACCACTAAACCCCTTCTGTGGGAGTGAGTGTTGCATGTGCTCTGCATGATGGCTAAACAGAGAGAAACAATATGGGGACACTCCAAACTGTATGGGAGCACCCAGAGCTGCCGTTAGACCTGGGTTCTTATCCTCTGAGCTGGTCACAGGTTGCATGCATAATGGTCAACCTCACATGGGTGCACAGACGCTCACTTCACCTTTTCTGCGAATCATCTATACAAGCCATTAATGAGAAACAGTTTCATCTGCTGTGCCTTAAATGTAGTTAAAAAGTTTTCTTGTACCGTCTAAAGACAGTAAAGGATTGTGCTGAGAAAATTATTTTCAGATTGTAAACACCGAGTTGGGAATAGCAATTGCTCTGAGTATCTACTTTACACGAACTGATTTCCTCAGGTCTATATTAGCTACATCATCAATCGAAAACTGTAAATATATTGTTGCTCAACATGATCTGTGCTGCAGTAGGCTACTTTGTACCAGGTGTTGGTTATGAGTGACACACTTAGTCCTCATCTTTTCTTGTGTTTACGCAGCGTGACACTATTGCTAGGTATTTTACTGTGAGTAGCAGTTGCAGAAGACACACTGAACCGCTTTAAACTCTACTTTATGCAAACAGGATTTTAGTGACCTGCACAGTGCACAGAATGAGGCCTGAGGCACAGCTCATCTTGGCCCCAAACTAGACACATCACTGCTTCGGCTTATGTGCTCAGCAACGCATCTTTGTGCCCACAGCAAAATGACTGATGCTGTATACAAAGGGTTTGTACCTTTGTTGAGATACCTGATGCAGAAAGCTATAGGGCAACGTTTTGTACACATGCAATTTAACAGTGACAACAAATAACGAGGGACTGTTTAAAGGTCAAAATGTTTGAAGCTACGAAAACTTGGGCTATTTCATGACATGTGCTGGTAAACACTGTTAAATTTAGAGATATGTCTGAATGTGACAAAACTGCCTATTGGCTTCTGTCGCTGGTTCTTTGGCCGATGTTTGTCTGATGATTTTACTGATGTTACGGCAGCATGAGTGGCTGGCATTGTCAAAGCTTCACCCTCCATTGCCGGTGATGAACTGGAGCCGAGCTCACAGCCACAGACCATATGTATCTGTTGCACCAATGTCTGAGGGCTTTTCCGCGGTCATTTCCGGTGCAGTTGTACTCTTGCTACCTGCGACGGTCGTTCGCTGCATTACAGGAATCCAGGATCCGTTTACCTTAAGGCTTTCCGCTTTCTTGTTGAAGCCATTCACGTGTTTTTATATTTCTACAGCTTCTCTGAATAAGCGGCTGATTTCTCAAGCTGGCCCAACCTGCAACGTCTCTTATGTTCTTTCATCCTGGTAATGATTGATCGTCCAGTCATCCCGTCTGTGGCAGCGAGGTGGGCTCCAGTTCACCACTGGCAGTGGTGAAGCTTTGACAATGTCAGCCACTCGTGCTGGCGAAACGTCAGTAAAATCATCAGACGAACATCGGCCAAAGAACCAGAGATATAAGCCAGTAGGCAGTTTGCCAACAAGTGGCGACGAAAGCCTTAAGAATTCCCTTTCAATCTGCCAGGCAACAAAAGTATTCTGAGGTACCAGCAAATGGCTGTTGTAGGCATCAATGAAGCTGCATTTTACAGGACAGAGACATCTATACAAACTCAGTGGCAAACATTATAGCCTTGAACACACACACACACACACAGGTATGGGGACAGAGTTTCACACTTAACAATGGGAAATGCAGGTGATCATCTTGTGTCGCAGTTACCTGGTTTCTGTTAGTGGCCCACCGAGCAACTGACTCACTTTGACCACCTCATCAGGGTGGTTGAGGACCGCATCGGCCCAACCCGCTGTGGCAAACACCAGCGAGTTGGCTTTTATGAAGGCGACAGCGACCTCAGCGAGGCTGGGACAGGAGTGCCTCACTGCCAGCACCGCCGTGCGCGCCGCGTTCTCTGCTGACAGCTGACTGGCCAGCTGCTCCTCACACTGGACCTTCAGCCCCCACACGCCGTACCTGTCTGCAGCTGCCAGGAGTTGTGGGGCCATGCGGGGCACCTCGGGAGCACGGAGGGAGTACATGTAGGCCAGCAGCTGGTGCAGCACCGGGCCCTCCACGCCGGGGATTGTGACCACACTGCTGCTGGCCTCCGGCGTGTCCTGGCAGAGCATGGCGGCGAACACGGGGCTCCTGCCTGCCAGGACGGCCCTGTGCGCCTCCAGCCGCGTGTCCCCGGCCACCAGAGTCACCGTGGCCCCTTCCCCAGCACCCGTAGCAGCAGCCTCTTGCACCTCCTTGGCGGCTGCCATTGCGAATGTTTCTGAAACAAGGCATCACTGAACAGCCATTTGCCCTTACACAGCACCGTAAATTCATGTATTAGGCATACGTGATCTGTGCTCAGCAGCAGCGGGTAAATATCGCCTATTACATGTCAATCACAACTGCATGACATCCTTCCCTAGCCATAGGTGATAGCCACGTGTCTTCAACAATACAATAACAAACACCCGTATTTCTTACAAGAAGTCGACAGAAAGGGGTGATGACACTATTTCTGCAATTTCTAGTCGCAGTACAGTGTTACAAAACAATGAAGGTTTTAAATATGGAGATCAGGAACAATACAAACAAGACCTGGCGAATCTACAGCTCATAATCACTCCAGGTATTTAGGAAACTGCTAGTAATTACCTTTCCTGTTCCACTCCCAAGTAGAGCGACAGTGAAACAAGTACTAAAATGTAGACTTTCACGGCCGGAAATATCATGTCCATTATAATTATCCGGGCTGTTATGCCGTGGTCGGTTGATGAATTCTGTGTCAATTCCCAACGTTTCGTCTCCGACTGTGGGAGACATCTTCAAGGGGGTCAGTAGCTCGATGGAAGGTCCAACACACCCACTACAGTCAGTAGCGAGCCAGTGTGTGTGTTGGACCTTGCATCGAGCTACAGACCCCATTGAAGATATCTCCCGCAGTCGGAGATGAAACGTTGGGAATCGACACAGAATTCATCAATCGACCACGGCATAACAGCCCGGATAATTATAATGGACAGTGAAACAAGTGTCTATATGCCTCCTTATGAGTCCTAATTCCTAGCATCTTATCTTTGGGTTCTTACGCTAAATGTACGTTGGTAGCAGCAGAATCGATCTGCTGTCAGCTGCCAAAGCCAATTCTCTACGTATTCTCAATGGTGTTCCTTGAAAGAACAACAGCTTCCCCCCAGGGATTGACATTTGAGTTTCCACAGCAGCTCTGTAACATTTTCTTCAAACCTATTGCTAGCAAATGTTAGAAGCCTGCCTCAATTTCTTTGATGCCCTTCCTTCAATCCGACCCAGTGACGATCAACACTCACGCAGTACCCAAGAATGAGTCGCATTACTGTTCCATAGACATCTACTTTACAGGTTATTTACACATTCCTAAAATGTACTGAGTACACGCCTTCCCTTCTACCCTACTTACGTGCTCGTTCTATTTCATATCGCTTTGCAGCGTTACTCCAGGATATTTAATCGACGTGACTGTCAAACAGCACACTTCTAATGCTGTAGTGGAGCACTACTGGGTAGTTTTTCCTAATCATCTGCCATAGCTTACATATTTCTACGTTTAAAGGTAGCTTTCATTCATTATACAAACAAGAAATTTCGTCTAAGTCACCTTGTACATTGCTAAGTCACTCAAAAACACCACCTTTCTGCACCTCAGGATCATCAGCAAATAGCTGCAGACTGCTGCCCACCCTGTATGCCAGCTCATTTATGTGTGTGGAGGATCACAGGGGTCCTCTCACACCGCCCTGCCGATACCCCTGACACTGATGAATGCTCTTCATCAAGGACAGCATATTAGATTCTATTATTGAAGAAGACTTTCAGCCACTCACATATCTGGGAACCTTTTCTGTTGCTATCTCCATTAACTGGCTGCAGTGCGACAGCTGCAGATACTTTCCGGAAATCTAGCAGTATGGACTACCTTTTGCCCTTAAACCAGAGTTCGCAGTATAATCATGTCAAATAACAAAGCGAGATTCACACATGCAATGCTTTCTGAATTTGTGCTGATTTGCACACAGAAGCTCTTAAATAAAGGAAATTTATTTTCTTTGAACTGATAACATGTTCAAGGATTCTACAGCAGACGAATTTTGAGAACATTGATCTGTAATTTTGCAGATTCGTTTTTTTATTCTGGTTATATGGATGCACTTTTTTCCAGTCGCTTGGAGTTTAGTGCTACACAAGAGATTCGCGACAAATGAAAGCTAAATTAGGGGCCTATGCCGTATATCGGGTGTCACCAAACATTTTAGCCTAAGGGTCACACTGGCTGTTCTGCAAAATGCCAAGAGCAAGACCTGGCTAGAGCCTCTAAGTTTTCCTGAGGCCTGATACAAGTATTGCTCTGCTATCCTCGGTACAATTCAGTTTTTGTGACGCTTATCACTGTCGTCGTTCTTTACGAGCTGACAGTGGCACTGCAGTTGCCATGACGCAATGAACAGCTATTATTGCTTGAAATCCGGGAAGGAACAAAATGTGTAAGACTCTGTGAGTAATCACACTGAAGTCGGAAACGAAATATCAAGCAAAAATTGGAAACATTAACAGAAAGGTAGAAAAGCTGTTAAAAGTGTTAAAAACAATATAGCAGGTGGCCTTGGCTGGCTGACTGCAGTAATAAAAATGGATGAGCCAGACACTGCCACACACTAAAATCCGCAGCCTAAAAGCAAAAGGCAAGAGAAACACAAATGCTGAAAAGATGAATACCAAATCTAATACACAGCACCAGAGGGGGCGGGGATGAGTTAAAATACAGGTAGGGTGAACGGATGGAAGACAAGGCCACATGCCAACCCTTAGACTGAATGTTAAAATCCTCCTCTCAAACAAAATTTCAAGCTAGATTGGCTGTTCAGGTCGTGCAGCGACACTTCTGCGTGCTCGTGGGGGCCCTATAAGAAATTCGGCAGGTTGTAAGGGAACAACTGTGTGAGGGGAAATGACAAGTTTAATGTCGCAATATTTCTCACCAAAATTACAGCTTTTCACACAGTTTTTAACTCGCCAACATAAAAACAGCGTAATGCATAACACATCTTGCAAACATCAAAAAGTGATATAAGATTACACACAACAATGTTAAATGTTAACTCTCTGAAAGCACATTAACCCTAAATACAATATTATGGAAGTTTAATTCGAAGTATCTTTACCTTAATCCCAAGCACTATAATATGAAAGTTTAATTTGACGTTTCTTTACAAAACTGCTCCTACACATACATTATGATGTTGGTCAGTAGTACGAAAATCGTCCGATTCCAGTTCAAAGTTCGGTACTATTTAGGATGACAATCAAGTCTACGATGGATGGTTAGTCAAGTGACAAATTTGAGCGCAAGATTACCCAAAGCCGCTCGAGTTTACAGTGGACGCAAGCTGGTGAACCGACAATGTTTACGCCTCTGCACGCAGCATTTACCTTAAGCTGCGACGTGCTGCTGTCTGCAAGGCCGCCCTCTCACAGTGAAATTCCTACAAAACTAATCTGGCCTTTGCTGAACTTTCCAGCAGAAACCTTCCCTATGTTTCTCGTTATGTGAGAAAACATGCACTCAGCCCTAGTCTTATTATGTGGCGATATACACGCACATGGTTGGAGCAGCATGCATATTATAGTGCACTCTCAGTTCTCGCTACTTGGCTGGTTCGTTTCTCCACAGTTGGAGACAAACGTTGCCACAGCTGATTCTTTAGCTGGAGTGCAGCCACTGTGAACGCAGCGTCCACACACATTTCTTCTCTGCATCGTACAGAGCGTCAAGTGCTCCGTTCTGCACTTGACACCAGATCAGACAACAGTCCCCCCAAAAAATTTCTCTCTTGTCCTACTCATGGCAGAACTGCATCCCTCCACTTGGGTTCCTTTTTCACGTCACGGCTTTTTTCAACCAATAGGAGCTTTCCTCTTATTTTGTACAAAAACCTTCTACCAATCACAATGTCCTTTCTATCAAACTGCGTCGAAACACTAGTATTTTTCTCCTTCCTAGCGTGTTTCCGCCAATCGGACGTTTTGTGCCCGTTCTAGATGCCTAAAGTACATTGACATTTCCATGTCTTGTACTCGCTGGACGAAAATGTGTCACTTGCTTTTGTTTGTATCCCATTAGAACTCCAAAAAGCAGTTTTCTGAGGCTTCTTCTATGCCCTTGAGCAGCTGCCTCGTGCCTCGCTACAGGCAGGCCTCTGGCTTGAATCACCTGTTCCGGGGTCGCTGCCCTCCTTCCTGCCACCCCTTTAAGTGGTTTCCAGCGTAACTCCAGCAGTGCAGCTTCACTACACCATTGTAGAGCTGGCTTTTCAAAACTAAAAGCGACTCGACTCGTGTTCCCTGTTCTACCTTCCGCTCAATGACACACATTGTATAGGAATTGTGTGTTAATTACAGTCGATTGGCTGTCATCCGTTTTTGCATTACATATTGATAGGCAAATGTTCTAATAACTGCCGATTTACGTTAGGTGTCATCTTCACCTTTTCATTGCTATTTGTAAAGGTCTTCTGTGAGGTGTGAATCTGGCCATTTATTCTGCCACCTTACAAGGTGTAACAGTTTCACTAATAAGTTGATAGTCAGGGAAGAGTAACTGGTTCTCAGTACCTGAAACTGTTGAAAGGCAAGGTAACAAAGAAAGAGGAAAGTTTGTAAAAGTTGGCAAAAATTGATGTGCTAAGCAATATTGAGTTCGTAAGTAATTTTTCTGATTGAGACAACAATGAATTAGTGAAATTTGCTAGAAAACAGCGAATGGATTGAAAAGGTCACTTGGTAGAACTGAGTGATGAGGTTATTCATTTTAAAGCGTGCGTGAAGAGCAACAAAATTAAAACCTGCTCCCCAAGTCCTCTGTGCAGAGTGTTGCGTGAACACCCAGAGCTCTCTTTCTCACTCCTCAAAAGACTCGGCAGTTACTTGCGGTCGTCCATGTCACAGGGTTGAGTCGAGAGTGTTGCCATCCTCTCAGTGAACCCTGGCATAACACAGCAACCAGAATGTGAAGATGTGATCGACGAATTTGCTATAAACAAGGGACAAAATAGACAACTTTGCCTGACTTGAATATGAAGAGTTCAGGAAGTATGTCTTTATTATATTATGATTATTAGCGGCAGCAGCAGTCGTAGTATTAAGTCACATACAGATGTACGTTACAAGGTGGTGATTTTATGTCGAAATGAAGGGTGAAAATATTTTCTCTGCCTAGGGACAGAAACTAGCAAAATTCACCCTTGCCATAGACTGACCGGCAGTTGGTGTTTTCATTTTAGCGACGCACTCCAGCAGAGCTATTGATTTTTTATGTTTTACTTGTACACAAGGTACATGATCAGTGAGATTTCGATTTATCCAATAGAATTATGATTTTATGGGTCAGAATATGAAAGGGTACTCATTGCAGTGAATTTCGTTTGTTTCGTATCGTTTGACAGTAATGTTTCACAATTACAAGAAAAATATTGCGTCGTAATGACAAGGGGGTACGCTAAACAAACTAGTCAGATAGAGTAATGTTTTCTTTATCTTTGAGAAATATTGCCACGCATTTTGGGATAGTTTGAGATTACGAGTTGTGTGTGTTGTTGTTGTTCGGATGTACCTCCATCAAGAGCAGTTCGTGGTCTGGCGAGCCCCGCCGCTCTCCCGCGCCCTCCTCGCCCTTTAAACATGGCGACACGTCCGTAAACGCACCCCTGCTGTCCGGTCGCCGTGTGCACGTGAGCAGCCGGCACTGAGCGGCAGAGAATCTCAGCAGGTGGGGGTAGGGCGTTAATTGACTCCCCTGTCCAGTTAAGACAGAGCTAACCTGTACAGTCCACATGTCACTGTACAGACGTGACGTGGTTTCGGCGTCACAGGTAGCTATCGAAGACCGCAGGAACTGCTATTACACTTGTCAGCGTCCCGGGGGGAGGGGGTGCTTCTAGACACCGTAGTGGACTTCGCATCCCAAATTACGTATTATAAAACTGTACCGTTTCAAGGTAACGGTACATTGAAGATTTGTAAAAACACGTCAGTTTCTTTCAGATTTGTTATAATTGAACGTCATGTAAGGATATATCGGCTGTTAAAGCCTTCATTAAAGTTTCGGTACGAAGGCTGAACTTGCAGCAGCACGTTCAGAGACCGTGAATAGTTACAATAGAAAGAAAACAGCCCTTGGTCATTATTTTTAACCTCAGCCCGTTTTGCAACCTGCACCACGCTAGTAACGAGCAACCCTTAGTGGCTCGCCATCACAGTTTTCTTTACCTTACATTTCTTTGTGACTAAAGCCCTTTTGGCATATTTATTATTTTATAAATGACATATAAGTACTGCCAGTCTTTCACAATGATTGCGTACCTATATTCTGTACCATACGTTTTTAGTCATAATTCTGTGACCATCTTATAGACCATTCTTTGATTTACATTCTGAGGAAGACGCTCCTAGCAATGTTGAAACCCGGTTTATTCGTTAAAAATAGTGACCGAGGGGTGTTTTCTTTCTATTGTTCCAGCAGTACATTGTCAGGCAGCGGTTATGAGCGCTGAGGTACTGAGCACACGCTAATTATGGGGATGATTCGCGTCCTGCCACATCCAAAAATTGTTCTTCACGCCTTCACGTTTGTAAAAAGTTCCTGGGACTTCTCTGTTAAGCTAATAGAAGTATGTTCTGTAATATTTGATGTTGTGTACATATAGCAGCTCTCTGTCTCTCTCTCTCTCTCTCTCTCAGCTGTGAGTTGTCATTGTCAGTAATTTACAAATTAAACGTGAAACTTGCAAATGCAAATGTACATTCACACACACATTGATCATCTCGCAAACCAAATCATTATTGAAAATATAAATTATAGAACCAACTCACTAATTTGCAACACAATTAAAAGATAATGTAATCTGTAATATATGAAATGTAACTATATATAAAGTGTATAAATTACAATTTACGAGCTAGTTCTTCTAGGCAGCTTCTTCCACATACAAACGTCTCCAATTAAAGTGCATTTTAAACCACGAATATTAAGTTTTTCATCATTTTATTACAACAAATTTTTACTAGTAGCGACTCGTTTTCTAGAGATCTTGATTGTGTTGGTGTTTTGAAACAGCATTTGCTCGTGGGACATCAGGTGAGTGAGCTGCTGCCTTACCTCGCCTGTTGGAGTGGCTGCCCGCCCTTCCTAACTACAGACAAACTCCTGACACTAGTTCTTAGAGTTTCTACAAACGAGTTTATCTTGTTGAGACACTGTAATGAAAAATCGAGAAAGTCGACAGACAACTCGTTTCGTCTTCCATACAGCCTGTGTCGTGAAAATGACATTCATTCATTCTTTATTTTTATTTTATGCAGTCAGATGGCGTGCTAATATTAGTCAGGGCCAACCAGTTACGAAACTTCGTAACCGGTCACACAGCTACTAAAATTATTGCATTTATTCATTAATAGTTTTAATTAAGACCCCATGCAGTATTACAACTATGAACAACTTGAATCTGAAAGAACACATAGAAAATGTTGTGGGGAAGGCTAACCAAAGGCTGCGTTTTATTGGCAGGACACTTAGAAAATGTAACAGACCTACTAAGGAGACAGCCTATACTACGCTTGTCCGTCCTCTTTTAGAATACTGCTGCACAGTGTGGGATCCTTACCAGGTAGGACTGACGGCGTACATCGAAAAAGTTCAAAGGAAGGCAGCACGTTTTGTGTTATTGCAAAATATGGGAGAGAGAGTCACAGAAATGATACAGAATTTGGGATGGAAATCATTAAAAGAAAGGCGTTTTTCGTTGCGACGGAATCTTCTCACGAAATTCCAATCACCAATTTTCTCCTCCGAATGCGAAAATATTTTGTTGACATCGACCTACATAGGGTGGAACGATGTCCAAGATGAAATAACGTAAATCAGAGCTTGTATGGAAAGATATAGGTGTTCATTCTTTCCGCACGCTATACGAGATTGGAATAATAGAGAATTGCGTAGGTGGTTCGATGACCGTAGCGGTCGCGCGGTTGCAGACTGTAGAACCGCTCGGCCATCCCGGCCGCGGCCGCCTGCAGAATATCCATGTAGATGCAGATGTAGGTGAGTTGCCAGCGGAAAACAAACACGAATACTACCAACATGTCTCTCCGGTACGGAAGCCTCGATGGTGCAGCTCCGTAGCTGGCAGCTCCTGGAGGCGAAGGCGACGTGGGCGTCGTAGCAGTGGCAACAGAGTGAGATACCGACTGTGGGAACGCGTTCGCTGCCGGCGTCTGGCCCAGGAAACTAACTCAGAGTGCCCTGGTCGGGCTCAGCCTGGGCACTGAGCTGAACACTGGTCAGGCGCCAGGACGCTGCAGGCGCTGCTTCCGGCCGCAGAGAAGGCGTGCGGGGCCGGCGAGCACTGGCCGGCTGCAGCCCGGCCGCCGCTCGCCTGCTGTCTGCGCAGCCGAGCTGTCCCCTGCGAGCCGCACGCCCGCATGACACAACTGTGTTGCCGGTTGCCGGATGAGTAGGCGCTAGGCTTGAGACGGCTGCTACACTTCCACGGGCAAACGTGGACTGTATCTCCAATGTAATGTTTGCGAAATGAAACTGTTTTACGCCTTTTTTTTAATTTTTCAGTTTCCGTGCTGTTGCAAACCATATTAGAAAATACTTAAAAGCTTTAGGGTGCTGTCGCAATTAAGTTTTCTTTCCATTCACTGCATTTATGATCCTATTCCATTTCTACATCTACATCCACGTCCATACTCCGCAAGCCACCTGACGGTGTGTGGCGGAGGGTACCATGAGTACCTCTATCGGTTCTCCCTTCTATTCCATTGTTCGTGGAAAGAAAACTGTCACTATGCCTCTGTGTGGGCTCTAGTTTCTCTGATTTTATCCTCATGGTCTCTTCGCGAGATATACGTAAAGGGGTGCAATATACTACGTGACTCCTAGGTGAACGTATGGTCTTGAAACTTCAACAAAAGCCTGCACCAAGCCACTGAGCGTCTCTCTTGCAGAGTCTTCCACTGGACTTTATCTGTCACCTCCGTAACTCTTTCGCGATTACTAAACGATCCTGAAACGAAGCGCGCTGCTCTCCGTTGGATCTTCTCTATCTCTTCTATCAACCCTATCTGGTACGGATCCCACACCGGTGAGCAGTATTCAAGCAGTGGGCGAACAAGTGTACTGTAACCTGCTTCCTTTGTTTTCGGACTGCATTCCCTTAGGATTTTTTCAATGAATCTCAGTCTGGCATCTGGCATCTGGTCATTCCATTTTAAATCGTTCCTAATGCGTACTCCCAGATACTTTATGGAATTAACTGCTTCCAGTTGCTGACCTGCTATATTGTAGCTTAATGATAAAGAAACCTTCTTTCTATCTATTCGCAATACATTACACTTGTCTACATTGAGATTCAATTGCCATTCCCTGCACCATGCATCAACTCGTTGCAGTTCCTCCTGCATTTCAGTACAATTTTCCATTGTTACAACCTCTCGATATACTACAGCATCATCCGAAAAAAGCCTCATGTTATCCGCAAGATGATTTATATATATTGTGAATAGCAACGGTCCTACGACACTCCCCTACGGCACACCTGAAATCACTCTTACTTAGGAAAACTTCTCTCCATTGAGAATGACATACTGCGGTCTGTTATCTAGGAACTCTTCAATCCAATCACACAATTGGTCTTATAGTCCATATTCTCTTACTTTGTTCACTAAACGACTGTGGGGAACTGTATAGAATGCCTCGTGGAAGTCAAGAAACACGGCATCTACCTGGGAACCCGTGTCTATGGCCCTCTGAGTCTCGCGAACGAATAGCGCGAGCAGTGTTTCACACGATCGTCTTTTTCGAAACCCATGCTGATTTCTACAGAGTAGATTTCTAGTCTCCATAAAAGTCATTACACTCGAACGTAATACGTGTGCCAAAATTCTACAACATTTGTTGTTCTGCTTGCATTTTGTTTTTCAAACTTACTACTGAACTACTGCATCTGTCCACTTGTTCTACCTCTGCTCAAACCTGACCACACACCATATCTTCTGGTTCAACACGGTGTTGTTCTAGGGAGCGTAGCTTTAAATGCCAACATTATGTATGGAGGTCCAATAATGAGCTGTTTTACGGTACACAATTGATTGTACCTATTGGATGTTCACGTGACTCGGATGTGGGACGTTGCGACGTGCTGTAACAGTGGTGACAGTTGACGTGGCACCCGTCCTGTGGCAGCGCTGTGAGAGATCGGACGCCGTCTACCAAAAACATCGCTCACAGCAGACATGAGTAAACAACTTGCGATGGAGGAAAATTAACATCGACCTACACAAAAGCGTAAATAGTGGAAATCAGCAACGAAAGTCTACGAGCTGGTCTCTGTCCGAGCAAATTGCGTTATAAGAAAGACTGATACCATGTGGCGTGTCAAGGCTACACGCTCTCCCGGCAAACAGACATGTAAGCTACTAAATAGAATGTACCTGCGATAGATTTCGGTAACAAAACTGGCGACAATGCAGCGAATGTCTTACGATTGAGAACTGCTCAAAAACATGAGAGCACGTCAACCTGCATGATACTGAACCAAATCAAAACTAAAAAATTATGTATTTTTGAAGACAAATGTTGATGGTGTTAGGACAGCAACCAGCCACAAATTTACTTTCAGTTCCTTTATTCAGAGGGTACTGTTACCGGTTTCGAATCGTTGTGATTCATCCTCAGATGGTTTACACGCTATCTTTATGACATGTGGTGTGTTTTTTACAGATTAATTGTTTTAAAATATAAATAATACATAATTATAAACACGCCACACACAGATGGTTGCGTTACAGATTTTCGTTGCATATGACTTACGTGAAACGTCGGTTTGGAGTGCTTGTTTCCATAACATTCTTCCAATAGATGTAAATGCATTCCCACTGCATTCTTATTGTTGCACACGTAAGGGACTCTTGGAGGTATTTACATCATGGATTACGTTTTTTTTGTAATTTATTATTTGTGGAAAACTGATTGTGATATGTTTTACTGAACAAATATGAAATACGTAACTGCATAGCAATGAATCCCTCAGCACTAAAACTGTGTGCACAGCCAAAGGTTCATGAAAAGAAGTCCCATTCGCGAGTATGTTAACTCAAGAAACAGCCCTGCATACTTCATAAGCCGTAAATTAAAAGACCTCATTACCAAATACGATACATTTGAAAATAACTACACCATACATAACACACATGAACTCATAAACTTAATTAGACTTCCACATCCCACCAACAGCTAAATTAGCATCACTAGACATAGTCAACCTGTACATGAACATCCCTGTCAAAGAGACTATTAACATTATAAGAAACAACCTGCTTAAATATAAGAAAATTAGTGTTGCAGAGATCTGTGAACTCATAGAAATAC
The DNA here is from genome assembly GCF_021461395.2 of Schistocerca americana. Classification (NCBI taxonomy): domain Eukaryota; kingdom Metazoa; phylum Arthropoda; class Insecta; order Orthoptera; family Acrididae; genus Schistocerca; species Schistocerca americana. The sequence continues at coordinate 157,732,161 of NC_060129.1, forward strand.
TTTGACTTATTCTAGAGCATAATTACTTTAGCTTTAACAACAAACTGTACCAGCAATATGATGGTTTGGCAATGGGAAGTAGCTTAGCTGGGATATTGGCTGACATTTACATCAACCATATAGAACAAAAATTCTTCACAACCAACCAGCACATCTCAAACAAAATAATCTACTACAGAAGATATGTTTATGATACAATCTTGCTTTTTGATGGTACCAGCAATGAAATAGATACGTTAGGAGAAGATCTAAGCAAAATGCACAAAAATATTAAATTCACAGTTGAACATGAAACTAATAAAAGCATTAACTTTCTTGACCTGAAAATTTGCAATAGTAACAATAAACATCAATTTAGTACTTGCAGAAAACCTACCACCACAGATGTCAGTATTGGCAACTCATCTTCCCACCCCCGCCAACAAAAAATAGCATATTTCAGAACGATGCTACACCGAATTGAAAAAGTACCAATGAGTGACACAGACCAACAAAATGAAATCAATATAATTAAAACAGTTGCTTATAGTAATGGATATAAACCCACAATAACAGAAAAACTCCACAGCAAAATGCAGACAAAAACCACAGATCCACTTCACAGCAGTCACTTCAAGCCAAATCAGTGTGCCACTGAAGCCAAACCTAAACATGCTACTCTGCCATACATAGCCCCACTTTGATACCAAATAGCTAACTTATTTAAAAAGAAGAAAAATATCACAATCAGCTTTCCCACAAATAATAAATTACAACAAAAAGTAATCCATTATGTAAATACCTCCAAGAGTCCCTACCGTAAATAAAGAATATACAAACTCAAATGTGACACATGCCCAAAATTCTACATTGGACAGACAGGCAGAAGTTTTGAAATTAGATACAAAGAACATATTGATGCTCTAAGACTTGGTAACTTGAACAAGTCAGCATTTGCAGCCCATATTGCTGAAGAAAACCATTCAGTGCGAAACATTGAGGACAACTTAAAGATTTTGCATCTAGCAGAAAAAAGAGCCAGTATGAATATATTACAAGAATTAGAAATACACACACACAAAAACAGCACCACAGACTATATTCTTAACGAACAAAGAGACTTAGCTGACACTCCTTTCCTGAAAAATTTCCAAAAATTACTTTCCAGCCTCCAAAGCAAATAATATTAGTACACCTATCAGCAGATCAAGTAGCAAATTTATATGTTACTATATTTCTCATGATGCTAAATGTAATTAAATAATATACTATTTTACCTATATAGTTCTATATACATATATAAAAACTTTTTAATCAATTTAACAATATCAACTCAAAAATTCAATGTCTCTGTACTAGAGTAAAAGGCGTTACAGTTGCGTAAATGAATATATGATCCTTTCCAAACATAGGACATCACCATCAAATGTTACGATATATCATAGCATCTGTGATACTCATATGATTGTAATCTCTTTGTATGTATCAAAACATTTGGTGCGTTGTAGAAATCTTCTGTGACAAATCCAAAGTGTATAGTGAGAACAATTTACGTGTGCAACAATAAGAATGCAATGGGAACACATTTACATCTATTGGAAAAAGTTATGGAAACAAACACTCCAAACCGACGTTTCACGTGTCACATGCAACGAAAATCTGTAACGAAATCATCTGTGTGTGGTGTCTTTGTAATTATGTGTTATTTATATTTTAGGACAATTAAACTGTAAAAAACACACCACATGTCATAAAGAAAGCGTGTAAACCGTCTGAGGATGAATCAAAACTATATTCTAAACCGGTAACATTACCCTTTGAATAAAGGATCTGAAAGTAAATTTGTGGCTGGTTGCTGTCCTAACACCATCAACATTTGTCTTCAAACTACAGCCACGGTCTCCATCATGTCATCATATGACAAAATTGCATTATGTATTTTTTCAATTTCAGTTTGCCAGGTCGTGTCTGCGATCTTAGTATCTGCTTAATATTATGCTGACAGTGCAATAAAGAGATTCCTTACGGTTAATAATGTGTTGCTGGTACTCCAGTTTGCGCAACGAAGATGTAATGGAGAACGTATAGGCAGGGGACGCTACGTGTTCATTAAAGAAATCCGTAGCATGGAAAACCGCAGTATATCTAAAGCTGTTCGACGATATTCCACCGAAATAAGTATAACTCGCGGCAAAATTACCCTTAGAACCCGATTTTAGTTGCATTTCCGCCACACTATAGAAAGAGTATGTACAAAACATAATTGCCCGTTTTTGTAATTTTGCAGAAATATGCAGTACGGCGTTGCTCACGTCCAAGGACAGACTTTTGTGGTTGAGTGCTTTACATGAAGTGTACACAGATGTGTGAGCAACCTCTACATACGGTAAGATGGATGACACTCAGAGGTTCAGGACATACCATTCACTGTGGGCATGCGCTGTCACAGCTGGAGTCCAGAGGACTTCCAGCATGCAGTGAGGTAGCCACAGAACGTGATGCTGCTTTCGTTAAGACCACGCCTGGAAAAATACCTTCCTCCAAAATGTAGGCCACAATAGTTTTTCTGGTGCGACACAATACAAACACAGTATATTGCCTATGATTTTGCAGTCTTGTTAAGTGATTTGTAGAATAAAGCAGATTCATTGAAATATAATGTGTATGTAGTGTTAATGGTTATCTTAACTAGGTTGAGAACTCCTTTTTTTCCACGTGGCACCCATTTACCTTGACGCTATTATAAGCTCGCCCCTATGCATAGGTCTGTTAATAAACTTTCATTCAGCACAAAAAAATTTTAAATGTAACTTTACCTGTTTATTGTCCGTCTTAGCTCTTCATAAAATTGGTGAATGCGCTCTGCAAGTGTGTAATACCTAAACTAAACTGAACGTCGGTGGAACAGACGTTGAAGGTTTAACAGCACCGACCGACCGCCGTGTCGTCCTCGCCCCACAGGCGCCACAGCACGCAGTTAAGGAGGGGCGCGTCGCTCTCCAGGCCGCCGTCAGTTTGCGAGGCCGGAGCCGCTGCTGCTCGGGCGGTTGGCTCGTCACAGCCGCTGGAGGCTCCCCGCTGGCCGACAGCAGCCGGCAGACCCGGGCGTCCAGGCAGCCGGCTTGCCAGCCGAGGCCGACAGTGCCTGCCCTCGGCGACCTGACGGGAACCGACGCCACCACTACGGCAAAACCGTTGGCAGGCCAGTAATACCGCTACTCCTAAATGTTCTCGATAGAACGTTGTTCACTATCTTCCAGTATACAGCTGCACAGGGCGTCTCATGGGAAATGGTGAAAAGTTTACGTGGTTGTTGTATAAACTAATTCGAATAAAACAATTTCATATAACATGTGTCCAATTTTCAATCGTTACAGAAACACTGATTCTTCATAGCGATAAATCTTTATTTCATGCACTCGCATTCAATTTGCTATGGGTTTTTTCGAGTGACGTCACGAGATTTTAGTAGCTTCAACGCATTAATGTAGAGGTTGGAAAGTTGCTTATACGTGAAGAATGGTTGTAAATGTAACAGTGTTCTGTAGCTAGTGTCTTTGTCTGTGACAGTGTTGTAGAAAAGGATGCAAACGTGCGCGCTTGACGCTTTGGAGCGAGATGCGGCAAGGAGTCTCCACGCGCCGGCAGCAAGGGTGGTACCGCCCCACCCAGCTGGCCACTGTTCGACGCAGCGAGGGCCGCAGGACAGTAAGTAGGTGATTGGTGACTGCAATGGTATCGTGAAATATTGGTTTCCGTATGGCTACTGGGTGTCAGAAGTTCCGTCCTACACGAGAGCCCTAGGCGAGAGTTGCTCTTTGAAAGTTCTACTTAGGCATAGCGTACAACAGTCACCCAGGGAAAGACAATTGATGGTTGATCTAGTCGGGATCGCAAATATCGTCGATCGGTTTGAACGAAGGATATTGATCTAGAGTTTGATCGAATTTTGGGTCACCAAGTTAGCGTGGCCGGTTTTTGTAGACCAGTTATGCAGTGTGTCTGCTTTGAGTTTATGCTGTTACATAGGACATGTTTAGGGTACGCTGAGGTCAATTAATTTGCGATTGTTCTAGTTGTAAGCCCAGCAAAGGTTTAGCTTCGACATCGGACTTGGTGAATGTGTTACTTGTCGCCGGGAGGGCGTAGGTATGGTTTATTGGTAGTCAGGGAGGTTGTAAGGTGGCAGGCTGCCGTGCTGAGGAAAAGTTTCGCTTGATTTGAGGAAGCAGCTGTGTTCCGTATTTGTACTCATTAGAGTGACAGTCAGTCGCGGAACTCGTCTGTTAGGGCGGTTAGTTGCTTTCCTGGTGAGCGCAAGGCTTCGAAAGTTGTGATTGCATTCTGTAGTGTTTCGACGAACGCGAATTCTAAAGTAATTGAGCGTTTGCGATAATTTTGTGGATGGTATACGTCGCACACTGTAAGGTAATTGATTGTTGAACAGTTTGCTGAAGTTTTAGTACGCTCTACTGCGATAGTAGTGTATCAAATGGTTCAAATGGCTCTGAGCACTATGGAACTTGACATCTGATGTCATCAGTTCCCTACAACTTAGAACTACTTAAACCTAACTAACCTAAGAACATCACACACATCCATGCCCGAGGCAGGATTCGAACCTGCGACCGTAGCAGTCGCGCGGTTCCGGACTGAAGCGCCTAGAACCGCTCGGCCACCGCGGCCGGCAGTGGTGTAACGTATGTGATTTATGTACCGTCGAGTTGAAGTCTCAATCGGTGTTTAATGAAAGCCAGGAACCAGAACCTGTTCGGTTTACACTGAGAGAGCACAGCCACTGTTCCCCATAAATGAGTGACTTTAAACAGCGGGGGTAAGTTTGTATCCTAGTGGAACGAACGCACGTAAAACGACAATATTCAATTGCCTCCTGGGTTGATGAGTGACAATTAATTTAAGGACTGTTAGCGGCAACACGAAAGCCAATAGCTGAAGAGGATGAGACTTGATTATAATTTTAAATTTAGTACCAGAGTGGTGGAGACACGTAGGGTTTTTGTTTTCATTTCTTTTGCCATTTCGTATTTGTTTGGTGTTTAGCTTTTGTGCCACTCATTTACAATGAAATATGAAAGTGATATTTAAAATAATTAATTGAACTAAATAAAGGAAGTGTCACACTTAATTCTTAAATTTGCGGTACCTGTTTCAGTTTAGTGGAAAGGACAGAAGTATATTTACACCAGTAGCGTAAACAGTGACAAGATATTATTTCGAGTTTCAGAGCATTCAAAAGTGACTGTCGGAAAGATTAGTCAGTTTTAACAGTATCAAAGATAAAGAAACAAAGAAAGCAGTTTGTCCTTCTTATAAGTCAATCAGGATCGTTGGTTAGCAACCGAATAAATAGGATTGCAATAGTTAATCTCCCAAATTTTTGCGAAAAAAGCAGAAAAATATTATTAGGACACATGCACGTCGAGTGTGTTAAATAAATACTGCGAGATCAAAACAATAAATATGGACTGTGGCCCATACGGCGGGGGAGGAGGTCTCCCGCCCGAAGTGGAGTCATACGACCGAAGAGACGAGCAGTCACCGTTCAACAGCACCAGCAACGAATAACGAAGGAGGTGAAGAATCCGATAGCACTCCACATACATATGTCTGACAGTTTTAATTTAAATGAAGTTTCAAGTTCCCTTCCCTGCAGCGGGACTTAGAGGACTGCACTGGGTGGTAACACATTCAGCACTCAACTTACACAAGCACAGAGTAATAAACCAAGGAAAAATCTTTCGCAAACAAACAGCCAATGTGTGATCGAAACAAAGGTAACAGATATTTCAGTGATGCAGAAGGTCCATTTTATGTATTTGTTTCAGGGATTTAATAGTAATGTAGGTAAATACCAGCCCATGGCCTTTGGAAAGATACTATTTACCTCAGATTCTGATGTCAAGGTTGTGGGGAAAAACAAAATTCGGACTGATTCATCAACAAGAGAGGCTACGTACAAGTTTGTAGAAGAGAACCCGTTCCACCAAAAAAAGATGGTAGCATACATATCAAACCCCAGAACACATCAGCAAGGAGTTATTAGAAATGCAGATCCCGAATTAAGAGAGTTAGAGTTGAAAGACGCTTTTCAGTCTACGATTAAAGTCACCCACGCGTTCAGAATGATCAAGAGGATAATAAATTTAGAAGCAACGAACTAAATACCCCAGAAAATGTATGTGGTCGCATTTGCATCGCAGTTCTTACCAGAATATGTGACGATATATGGCGTGAAGAGTGATGTTGGACCATACATACCCCTATTCAGGCAATGTTTTAAACGCCTTCGGTATGGCCACCTTAGTAATCAATGTCAGTGACAGACTCGATGCAATCAATGTGGAGGGAACCATGAGACAGCTCAGTGCATACGTGAAATAACGTGCTGCGTCCACTGTAAAGGGAACCAAACACCGAGAGATTAAGTCTTGCCCAGTATTCCTCAAAAAACTACGGAAAAGAAAGTATCAGCTAGGCACAATATATATAATTCAAGGAAGCTGAAGATTATGTAAATCAAAGACCTTATGCTGCTGTGCCAGAGAACGCTGGCAGAAGTAAATTCGATTTTGAGAAAGAGTCCCCCCCTCCCCCCCCCCCCCATAAAAAGTATTCAGCACAGATTCACAACAGCTGTTCATCACAGTAGGCTGAAACGAATAAAGACCACGCCAACTTCAAGTCCTCTTTTTGCAAATATAAATTTACCAATATCTCTTATTAAAAAGAATTCATATACACCACGACCATACACTCTCCTACCACAACAGGCACTTATATCCGATAATCGAACAGTTGGTGGCTGGAATAACGAACCTGATAACACAGTTCCATCACTGAACAAACATAGTCTGCATCAAGCTAATATACACGGTATGGTTGTTTCGATGGTATCAAAAAATGAAAATTGTTCACGACGGAAATAGGATATACTCACGGTCTACTCATATGAACAGAACAGCGGATTTTAAAGTTCTCCAGTGGAATGCCAGATCCTTACATGCTAAGAGAGAGTCGTTAATACATGAACTTTATACGAATGACTACTCTCACGCTGTTGTAAGGGAAACCTGGATTAAACTAAGTTTGTCTATTACATGACGAGGATATCAAACGAAATCGGATGGAAAAGGTAGAGTAGCCATATTGATTAGTAGAAAAGTCAACTATAAACCAATTACCATACCACTACCTATCCTTGACTTTCAAGCAGCAGCAGTAGAAGTAAGTACTAACAAATGCCAATATCTATTGCATCTGTATATCGTCCCCCAACATGTATGAATTTTGAACAACACATGCACACAGTGTTGCAATATATGCCAAAACCCTTCGTAATACTTGGGGACTTCAGTGCCCACCACACAGTGTGAGAGTGTCATAGGAATGATAAGGCAAGGGAATACATAATATCTAGCATTTATGATTACAGCATGATCATATACAATGATGGACCTGTAACATTAAACCAAGGCCCATGGATGAGAACAATGGCAGTGTATATAACATTAGCTTTTCCTAGTATGAACCAAATCACAGCGTGGTTTGTTCTGCAGGATACCATGGTATCAGATCATTTCCCTATAACTATGAATATAAAGTGCGAGAAGAGCAAGTGAGGATATGTTGCCAACAAATTGACCTGGAACATGAACAATGCGGATTGGTATAAATATCACCAAATTCTTCAATTACAAGTAAAATCAATATTAAAAAAAAAATCTTCACACAGAGCCTATACGCAGCTATAGAACAGCATATATCACGCAGCAAATAAATCCATCCCAAAACGACATTTATCAACAAAAGCAAGGTTACTGGGTAATCCATGGTAGAATGAAGACTGCAATAAAGACGTACAAGACAGAAGAGTAGAGTTATGTGGATATGTTACACAGCCTAACGTGAACAGATTTTTGCTCTATAAACCAACAGCAGGGAGAACAAAAAAAAAATACTGAAATCCATTAAGAAGAGTAGCTGGATAAAATATTGTAGCAGTTTGACCAACAATACTAAATCATCAGACATATGGCAGAAGGTCGACAGATTTAGGAATATCGCCCCTGCAGTCAATAATATATAATCATATGAGAGGATAGAAGAATTCTGTGACCTTATTGCCCCACCAAGTGTTCGCAATAAGCTCATCAGAAAACAAGTGGAAACTCTTGCAACTCAACATGTGCTAACTACACAGTTCAGTAATGCCGAGTTTACGTCAGTAATCAAAGAGAGCCGTAACACTGCCTGAGGAATGAGTCAGACCACATATTCCATAACACAAAACAATGTTTGACAATGTCGTAGAATTACTGTACTTCTTCGAATCTATAATGGAATCTAGATGCATCAGGAATTGGTCCCAGAATGGAAGACACAGATCATAGTCCCTATATATGAAAAACGGAAAGATGCATTACTAGCCACTTCCAACAGACGAATTGCATTGTCTTTCATGTGTTGCTAAAATATAGTAGAAACTAACAAAGAGGCAATTCGAATCATGGGTAGAACCTTCGTCCTTACTGGCTGGGTCGCTGTTTGGGCTCCGTGAAGGAAGAAGTCACATGGAATACATGTCAAAATTTGTCTCCTCCGTATCGGCTGGTCCTGGTGAGAGCAAACATACAGCGGATATTGCGAAAGCATATGATAATACTCAGACAAGTATACTATTAGGTACGTTACTACTTTTAGAAGTTCCACCTCAGTTTGTAGAAGGTATGTCGTCATTAATCAGTGAACGAAGTGCTTATGTTAGAAAGGATACTGGACTCAAGGTCCCACACTTGATGGACCACGGCTTACCACAACGACTGGTACTCAGCCCACTACTGCGTGCATATATATCTATGAAATGGTAGCGCCAATAGCTCAACAAGCTCGATTTATACAGTTTCAAGGCGACAATAGTGTATTTACTTCCCAGGAGGTGATGAACAATCTTACATCATCGATACAGAACCCGAATGGATGGTTTTGTGAAAATGGCCTGATGATGACACCTGGGAAGTCTTCAGTAGTCACGTTCACCAGGAATGGTTATATACCAAGAAACTGTTTAATACATGCACATTATAAAATAGTACAAGTTAAAGCACTTGTTCGGATCTTCGGAATGGCATTGGGCAGCAAGCTTACTTGGATGACACATATTAAAATCTTAAGTGAAATCAGTGAGCAAATGCTTAATGTTATTCGATCACTTACTACAGCTCCCACCAATTTGGACTTAAATCCAGATTGGATTACGGATGTATATACTACAAGTACACGACATGCAGAATGTTAGAGAAACTGGGCAGATTGCAGTGCCAGAGTGTACGCACCTGCTTAGGAGTAGTGAAATACACACCAACAAATGCACTCCTGCTGGAAGCGCAGGAGATGCCCCTCCATACCAGGAGGAAGACCTTCGTGGAACGTTATGTCGTAGAGAAATTATAACGCTCACAGCATGCAATCGGGAAGATTTTACGACTGTACCGTCCTTCTCCAGGAAATTGGGGTAGAAAACCTATTGATTTCATTCCGGCTTATAATTATTTGGCAGATGACTGCAAAGCTATTTCCACAAGTGCATGAAGGCCTGTTTACCAGTATCACTATTTCATAATCAGGGATCACATCTCATTCCATATGATAGAGGGAAAGTCTGACTTCTTGCAGACAATTACGGCACTGCAAAGACAAATAGAGGACAGAAGGCAATGGGTAATCCACACACATCCAGGTGGGTCAAAGATAGTGGTAGAGGACAACACAGGATGTGCTATATTTAATTCACAACTGCAGATGTTCCAAAAATATAAATTACCAGCAACAACTTCTACCCATATGGCTGAAACAATCGCACTGTTAAAGGCTATACAGTGGTGATAAATGAGAAATACACATCCTATGGAATATTATCAGACTCGAAAAGTGTACTTCAAGCAATATCAAATATAAAAATCTCAAAAACCACCATTGAGTACCTACACCAAGCTCGTTATTGGTATTATGAATGGCTGAGAAAGTGGAAACAAATTGCCTTTATGTGGTTGTAAGCTCACTGTGGAATCCCAGGCAATGAAAAAACAGGTGAGTTAGCAAAGCAAATGAGTTAGAAAAGCAGGCTATGAGAAACTGAACAGCACTAAACATCAAGCTTCCCTGTAACGAGTGTGGACAACTTATTCGGAACAGGGCACTCCAGTCTTGGCAGGAAGAATGGACGCAGAGTTCGCGATACAAAGGAGGCGACTATGTGCAAATACAACCACGAATTCCGAAACCACCTTGGTTTGAATACGTTTGTGGATCCCACTAAGCCACATCCACATTAAATAGAATAAGGCTTAACCATGGGGCATTTTCAGAGCATTTATACCGACTGTATACAAACAAAACACCAGCTTGTGACTGTGACGACACTACACAGGGAGACAAACCAAACAACAAACAACTATAACTGAATTACGATTGAAGTTCAGAAAATATTAGAAAAAGTTTTAATCAGAATTTCATTTGACATATATAAAAAGGAATAATAACGTTCATAATTAAAAGATTATTTTAAAGTTTTAAAAAGATAAACATAATAAAAGCGTAAGAAGAAAGTGAGATCAGAGATCATCGAAGTTAATATTATCGCAGAGGTACCTATCGCTATATCGATGGTTTATAGTAAAATTATAACTTTGATTGCTACGATCGGAATTCCCGTAAAAAGAGACGAGTTGGTATTTAAGTGATAAGGGATTTTATTAAATCGATACTTACCATAAGTGAGATTAGGCGTAGCTACGGTAAATATTGGGTACGTGAGTTGATGTGCCTTGCGCTTTTCCTGCTAATTTCACGCGCTCGGCTGTAGAGCAAGTTACCCATCGATAGCTGTAGTTATCTCGCATGGTGGAGTTACTAAATGTCTTAAAGAGGTGGAAATAGGGTCAACTGAAGGATGGGATGCAACCTGTCGGCTTTGACCAATGACCTCACACTTAATTCACATATTAATGTACTTTCGAGCTGTAGATAATAAATCGGTTATCTTCCGTGGCATACAGTCATCATCGTACATTGAAGGAACTGAATGTGTTTTTAAAAGACAGGGGTAGGCACTGTATGATTTTTGTCGCTTGTATTAAATTATTTGTTCGTTCCAATTCATTCGGTACTTATTTTCATTTTTAGTGAGCTTGAGATATTTTGGAAGAATTGTTTTTCATTTAGGACGACTTGAAACGAGGATATAAGATGAACATGAACAAAAACAAAACGAGGATAATGGAATAGTCGAATTAAATCGGGTGATGCTGAGGGAAGTAGATTAGGAAATGAGACACTTAAAGCAGTAAATAAGTTTTGCTATTTGGGGAGCAAAATAACTGATTATGGTCGAAGTAGAGAGGATATAAAATGTAGACTGGCAATGGCAAGGAAAGCGTTTCGGAAGAAGAGAAATTTGTTAACATCGAGTAAAGATTTAAGTGTCAGGAAGTCGTTTCTGAAAGTATTTGTATGGAGTGTAGCCACGTATGGAAGTGAAACATGAACGATAAATGGGTTAGGCAAGAAGAGAATAGAAGCTTTTGAAATGTGGTGCTACAGAATAATGCTGAAAATTTGGTGGGTAGATCACATAACTAATGAGGAGGTACTGAATAGAATAGGGGAAAAGAGAGATTTGTGGCACAACTTGAGTAGAAAAAGGGATCAGTTGATAGGACATGTTCTGAGGCATCAACGGATCACCATTTAGTATTGGAGGGCAGTGTGGAGGGTAAAAATCGTAGAGGGAGGCCGAGACATGAATACACTGAGTAGATTCAGAAGGATCTAGGTTGCATTAGATACTGGGAGATGAAGAAGCTTGCAGAGGATAGAGTAGCATGGAGAGCTGCATCAAACCAGTCTCTGGACTGAAGACCACAAGAACAACACAGTAAAAAAACAATTTCAACACTAAAAAACCATTCAAATTATCATTAAAATAATAACAATTTAAAAAGTCGAGAGTGATGACGCGCTTCCAAAAGGCACGTAGCTGCATGAAGGTGCTTTATTCGCAACTACCGGTTTCATGTCAGTATAGACGCATATTCAGGTTTAAATAGTTATATTTTCATAATGTACATCGACAGTAACGGAGTCCCAGCATTCAGGGAGTTACCCACGTTACGAGTCAAACGACACTGTGCATTGTCGTAATAAAATTGGGCGCATCTCAAAAGATCGTTCTCAGAATGTACAAAGAATAACTGTTGAATGAACCAGGCCAGATAGTGTCCCGTAGATTATATTACATGGTTCGGTAGACACCAGCTGTATAAAAAGCAATGTAAGTAAAACTTAAAATCCTGTGGGGTGTGAGCAACCTGTGGAGGCCAGCAGTATGTATACTGCGTCTCTGACCTATGGTTTCCCTCCCCATACAGTTGTCTGTTACGGCTATTATAACCGTGAACCCATCTGTAGGAGCAAAACCGAAGGCCCCGGCCGACCTGACGAGAATATTCCTGTGCACTCGGTGAAGAGCCGATTACAGCCTGACCGGTCTGTGTGTCAGCGAACAGGTCATCGACATGAGCACGGTTGAGTACGATCCTCTGGATCTCGTGGACGAACGGATGAAGCCGAGATTAGCGAGTCCTCTGTTTACACTGTTCACCTCAGGGACGACCGGTAGGCAAGAAGAGCGCAGCCTGCACCTCGCCTAGCCTCGTCTGGCTGCCACACAGTCCTGCAGTGAAGGGAGGGTGGGGGTGAGGGGGGGGGGGGGGGGGGGAGGCAGGGCAGCGTGGCGTAGACTGCAGGGTCGCTAGAGGTGCAGGAGGGCCTCGGATTTGATAAGCTTTGAATGGAGATCTGCTGTCTCCTTTTCAAAGGAAGCATCGCAGCGTTCAAGTGATTTAAGAAAACCACGAACAGCGTATGTCTGGATGGCCAGATGGGGATCTCAACTGCCATCCTCGTGAACGTAAGTCCATTGGGCCCCCTCCCCTCTCCTCCCCTCCACACTCCCCTCCGACCACTCCCACCACACACGTGGTGGTCACAGCGCTGACAGAGGTGAGACACGCAGCTGGCAGGACGGTGCATGGGCTGGGAGGGGAGGAGTTGGTTCCACCTCCAGCTTTGACACAAGTGACGTCCAAGGAACGAGTCACTCGCTGCGACCACAAAGCTCTGTACCAGCTGGCCCAGAAAGCTCTGGGCTCCTCGAAATAGCAATACATTGGAAAACAAGCAGCCAAATATTTGTGGCAAGCAAGAATATGCACTGATGACCGAAAACTCCTCATGACAATCTGCTTAATTGCTTGTTTGTCCGTCTTTGGAACGAAATTCGTCAGTGATTCCGCATATCAGAGAACCAAGACTTTGTTCGTAGGTTTGTGAGGGTATGTGATATTAGATGACTTGACACAGGTCCTGTGATTCGGGTAAATAACGGGCCGCTGATGTGCGAACGCGGTGAGGGATATCGATAGCGACCCTGATGGATTCCATAGGATTTACATCAGGCGAATTTGGTCTCCAAGAAATCAGCCCCAGTTCACTACAAAGCTCCTGGCTCCGAGATACGGACAGCTACACTGCTGAAAGATGATAACGCCACTGGGCAACACTTCAAGCACGATGGGTTGCAGGTGGATTGCAGCTGTCAGCGTGTCTTCGATCACTATCACAGGTCCCGTGCAAGCGCAGGAGAGAATGCCTCCCGTAGCATAATACTGCCCACACCAGCGGCGCGCTGCACGTTCCGAGCCGCCGTCCACCTCGATGACGACGTTTGTGGAGACTACCAGCGGCCTAGTGTAGGAAAAGTGTGATCCACCCAAAGAGCTAACGGGTTTCCGTTGATCGACGACCGAATCGCGATTGTCCCGTGCCCACTGCAGTCATATTGACGATGTCGTCGGGTCAACATGCGAGCACGTAGAGGTTGTCTGCAGCGGACGTCCATGTTCGACAATGTACGATGGACTGCGTGCTCCGAAACACTTGTGCGTGCGCGAAGATTGCGCTCTTTTGTCGGAGATGCTGCAGATCACCATCTACCCTACTTTACAGAGCAGACAAGCCTCCGAGGTTTAAGATCTGTGAAGTGTCGAGGACGTCCAACCATTTAGCGCCTAGTGCTAGTTTCACCATCCTTACACCTCTTTCCAGTAGATGCTCAGGACAGTAGCAGGTGAACATTCGATCAGCCTTACTCGTTCACAGGCTCTGCGTAATATTAATGTGCCCTTTGTCAGAGTCGCTTATCACAACGGATTTCCCCATCTGAGGCCCACGTCTTCGCTAGGACGATGCCCCACCCGTGTCTGCTCTGCTGACATACGTTTGTTGCCCCGTCACGTTCCCACAACGCCGCCACGCGCCATCCATCGCCCCATTGTGCAGTGGTCGCAATGGTTAGGCTTGTCAGAGTAAATCACATCCTTGGAAGTCGCGATAAATTCAGAAACAGGCAAATGTTTGTCACAACTAAGAATGTAGTTGCCGTTGCTGCTAGTTTCACTCCCACCGATTTAATCTTTCGTTTTTTTAATCATACTAGTCACAAAATACACTCCTGGAAATTGAAATAAGAACACCGTGAATTCATTGTCCCAGGAAGGGGAAACTTTATTGACACATTCCTGGGGTCAGATACATCACATGATCACACTGACAGAACCACAGGCACATAGACACAGGCAACAGAGCATGCACAATGTCGGCACTAGTACAGTGTATATCCACCTTTCGCAGCAATGCAGGCTGCTATTCTCCCATGGAGACGATCGTAGAGATGCTGGATGTAGACCTGTGGAACGGCTTGCCATGCCATTTCCACCTGACGCCTCAGTTGGACCAGCGTTCGTGCTGGACGTGCAGACCGCGTGAGACGACGCTTCATCCAGTCCCAAACATGCTCAATGGGGGACAGATCCGGAGATCTTGCTGGCCAGGGTAGTTGACTTACACCTTCTAGAGCACGTTGGGTGGCACGGGATACATGCGGACGTGCATTGTCCTGTTGGAACAGCAAATTCCCTTGCCGGTCTAGGAATGGTAGAACGATGCGTTCGATGACGGTTTGGATGTACCATGCACTATTCAGTGTCCCCTCTACGATCACCAGTGGTGTACGGCCAGTGTAGGAGATCGCTCCCCACACCATGATGCCGGGTGTTGGCCCTGTGTGCCTCGGTCGTATGCAGTCCTGATTGTGGCGCTCACCTGCACGGCGCCAAACACACATACGACCATCATTGGCACCAAGGCAGAAGCGACTCTCATCGCTGAAGACGACACGTCTCCATTCGTCCCTCCATTCACGCCTGTCGTGACACCACTGGAGGCGGGCTGCACGACGTTGGGGCGTGAGCGGAAGACGGCCTAACGGTGTGCGGGACCGTAGCCCAGCTTCATGGAGACGGTTGCGAATGGTCCTCGCCGATACCCCAGGAGCAACAGTGTCCCTAATTTGCTGGGAAGTGGCGGTGCGGTCCCCTACGGCACTGCGTAGGATCCTACGGTCTTGGCGTGCATCCGTGCGTCGCTGCGGTCCGGTCCCAGGTCGACGGGCACGTGCACCTTCCGCCGACCACTGGCGACAACATCGATGTACTGTGGAGACCTCACGCCCCACGTGTTGAGCAATTCGGCGGTACGTCCACCCGGCCTCCCGCATGCCCACTGTACGCCCTCGCTCAGTCCGTCAACTGCACATACGGTTCACGTCCACGCTGTCGCGGCATGCTACCAGTGTTAAAGACTGCGATGGAGCTCCGTATGCCACGGCAAACTGGCTGACACTGACGGCGGCAGTGCACAAATGCTGCGCAGCTAGCGCCATTCGACGGCCAACACCGCGGTTCCTGGTGTGTCCGCTGTGCCGTGCGTGTGATCATTGCTTGTACAGCCCTCTCGCAGTGTCCGGAGCAAGTATGGTGGGTCTGACACACCGGTGTCAATGTGTTCTTTTTTCCATTTCCAGGAGTGTATAAAAGAAGAACTTATTCCAGAGAGAGAAATGTCTTACGTGTAAGCAACAGCGAATATTGCAAACATACTTCAGTCACACGAGTAGGAAAGTTGCACATGGTGTTGGAAATGCGAATGTACTCCTTCAGACAGCATAACTTACGTCCGTAACCGCTACCCCACAGCGAAGACACAGAACTTGCAACAACAGTGTCATCCATATTAAGATATACTGAAGACTTTCACTATCGATGTGTAATTACTTCACGTTTAATTATAACAGAATATTATCAAGTATGATGTGTTTCCGCCAGATATTCAGATCACCATTCCCTGGAAACGGCATACTGTCCAAACACTCTACGACATGTGATGAAGTCTACGGTGTCTCTGCAGCTCTCCGTTTCTCGAGTACCGTGGCAGCCCTGAGCGAGGCGCCGTTTTGCCCCGACTGCCGCGCAGGCCGGTGATTGGCTGACAGCTCGCGGGGCCGCGTGTTTGCCTGAGCTTCGTCCGCTAGCGCCATGCCCGTGCTGACGCGGCACCTGCGCCTACGTCTGCGTGGCTGCTCTGCCAATCGCACGTAAGTGCCTGGCAGAGGGTTCATCGAACCGCCTTCACAGTAATTCTCCATTATTCCACTCTCGAACAACGCGCGGAAAATACAACACCTGTATCTTTCTGTTCGAGGTCTGATTTCCCTTCCCTTATTTTATTACGATCATCTTTACTACCTCTGTAGATCGGCGTCAACAAAAAATTTTCGATTTCGGAGGAGGAAGTTGGTGATTGAAATTTGGCGAGAAAATCTCGCCCAAACAGAAAACGGCTTTGTTTTAATGGTGTCTATCCCAAATCCAATATCATGTCTGTGACACTCTCTCCCCTATTTCGCGATAATATGAGGATGCTTTGAAAAGTTCTCGGAATTGAATAGAAAAAAAGTAATTACATCACTGAAACTTGTAGTCTCCCTGTAGATTAATGTACTTGGTCCGACGATGTTCCAGTGCCTTGATCCCACCTCGAAAATGAGTTTCCTCCAGGCCTGCGAAACAGTTGTCAACTCTGGCCATCAAGTCTTCGTTTGAAGTGAATCTTCGTGTACCAAGAAAAATTTTCAGTTTTGGGAAGAGACGGAAGTCTGACGGAGCCATATGAAGCGGGTAAGGCGGGTGTGGCAACTGTTGATGCCTTACGGTGCTTTCGAATATCAGCGGCGGCTGTTGTCAGTTGAGCGTAGTGGCCAGCGCGTGCTGGGCTGGCCGGCCTGCGGCACTCCTCAGACCGCCGGCTCAGAGCACGCCACCCTCACACACCTTACCGGCTGGCTCGCCGCCTACTTGATGAACTGCGTAGCATTTCGTTAATGCTCCCAGTTATTGCGATACATCGAAATTAATAAACTACTGCAAGAAACTCTTCAAGTTTGCAGTGGAAAGTAAGAGCCGCTATGAATTTGCCTTGCGTGCATGTAACTTCATATGGTTGCTTCGTACGAAACGTAGAAAACATACTGAATTATTCTTTAAACTGGAGGGGATCCGTCTGCAGTCTCGAGAAAATGGAAAGTACCTAAACCACTCCGTCATGAAAGCACGCGCCAGCGAAAAAGCCAGAAAGAAAGTCAAAAGTCCCAAATATCTCATAAATCGTTCCGGGTAGCGAATCAAGATTTTGGCAAATGATCGCTCGTTCTTGTGGGATTCCATTGCTAACATAGCGCACGCTATTTACAGCATGATCAACAACGCCAACATCTTGGCAATAATCTGCATTGAAACTGAAAGCTTTCGCTGTCTGGATTTGTTTCGCGATCTCTTCTTTAACTTGCAGTACACATATATTTATTAATTTATTTATAATGAGTTTTGACCTAAAGGTAATATGACTATCTCTACCCTTAAGTTTTCCCTACTTTTTTCTTTTCTTTTTGCTTTCAATAACTGCCTCGAACATGTGGATTTTGGGAAGAGGATCTTACTTCAACTACATTTAGAAACCCACAAAGGAATTGTAGGTATTGTCTGCGAGTGTGCAATGATTTAAATCAATGTGGAATGTTGGAAATTTGTGCCGGACGGAGATTCGAACCCAAGTCTGCTGCCTGCCGGGACGTATCGTCCGTAAGGACAGACATCCCGTGTTCGCAGTTAAGGCGAAAACGGCCAGGGATCTCTTCAGTTCGAATGCACACCAGGTTGGAACTCATACGGTAGTCTGCAAGATGTGTAGCCCCTCTCGTATTTTCGTCGGTTGTAGGTGACATATTTTAATCTGACTTTATTATTTTCTTAGCAATTAAAAGAAACATTTAGTTTCATTACTATTTAAATACAAAGTGATCTCTAAGAGTAGCAAGTAAAGGGAAAAAAAAGAATGTTGTTTTGTAGATTGTTTCGGTCTACACAAGCTGCTGTACGACATTGTTAGCTCTCTTCTGTTTCTCGCTTGCTCCTTGTTGCTTTTGTTGCCATTTACGGTTACTGATTTGATTTCTGCCGTTTTTATTGAGATTGCAGTAAAATTTTTATTAATTTGTGCTGTGTAAAAGAAGTATTAAAAATACAACAAACTTTATTTTAAGCAGTGTAAGTCCTATAACCAGAGATAGCCCTGCGGCAAGTCGGTGCTAATTACATCCTACGAAATAATTATTTCTTAATTCTGAAACTTGGATAGAGGGAGAGAAATATTAACTGTTCCTTAAATGAGAATTCATTAAGAAGTGACTTTTTACTAAATAGGCTGCGAGATTTTTAAAAGTGATTTTAATCAGAAATTTTTAGAGTGAACATTTTGCTACGAACCACAAAGATATTAACAGTGTCAGTCGTATGTTATCTTTAAACTTCAATAGGACGCAGAGAATAAAATCTCCGGTCTAGCCGGAACTTTTTCTTGTAATTAGTTAAATCACATTTTTGGCCCCTGCATGTTAGGAAAGATTAGAAAGTTAACATAACAAAATTATTTAAGTGTACCTTAACACAGGTCGTCTTAAATAATCGATGTAGTCCGTTACATAGCGTGTGAATAAACAGTGCATTATTTACGTGTCCCACGCAGTGCGTATTAAAAGCTATTTAAAAAGTATATAATAAGGAACTGTATTGCTCTGGGGCAGATCGTGTATCTTGTCAATGTCTAAATACGACCAGAGAAAAATATTTCCAAGATAGCACCGTCGTTACCAAGTGGGTCGTAAGCCAGGGGGCAGACATAGTAAGGGGGCCGCGCAGGCTGGGACCCGGCTGCCAAACGCCACCCCCACTACATGGCCAGTTCGACCCTGATTATGCACATACGCACATTGCTTCTGCCCCTCGTTGCCTTCGGCTATGCTTGAGTGTCCCATAGAAGTGCACCAAGATTTCAGTTATTCGAAATGTAGCTACAAACAAAACGATTTCTCAAGTTCTCTAGTACAATGAAGAGGTGCTGGAATTTGAGGGATTATTACACTATGTCATCGCAATTAACCGGACACCTGGCTGAAAGTGACTTGTAAGTTCGTGGCGCCCTCCATTGGTAATGCTGGCATTCAGTACGGTGTTGGCCCACCCTTAGCCTTGATGACAGCTACCACTCTCCCAGGCATACTTTCAGTTAGGTGCTGGAACGTTTTTTGGCGAATGGTACCCAATTCTTCACGTAGTGCTCCACTGAAGGGAGGTGTCGATGTCGGTCGGTGAGTCCTGGCAAGAAGTCGGCGTTTCAAAACATCCCAAAGTTGCTGTTGGTGGAGGCCAGTCCGTTACAGGGATGTTATGGTCGTGTACCCATTCCGCCACAGGCCGTGCTTTATGAAAAGGTGCTCGATCGTGTTGAAAGATACAGTCGCCATCCCCAAATTGCTCTTCAACAGTGGGAGGCAAGAAGGTGCTTAAAACATCAATGTAGGCTTGTGATAATGCCATCCATGAAAAACACGACCACACCGCAACACCACCGCCTCCAAATTGTACTGTTGCCACTACAGACGCTCTCAGATGTCGTTCTCCAGGCATTCGCCATACCTACACCCAGCCACCGGATCGCCACCTTGTGCACCGTGATTCGTCGCTCCACACAACGTTTCTCCACCGTTCAATCGTGCAACGTCTACGCTCCTTACACTGAGCGAAGCGTCGTTTGGCATTTAATAGCGTGATGTGTGGCTCATGAGCAGCTGGTCGACATGAAATCCTAGTCTTCTCACCTCCCGCCTAACTGTCATAGTACTTACAGCGATTCCAAACTCTGCAATCGCTGTGAGATGGCCTGGATTCATGTCTGCCTGTTACAGATTACGACGCTCTTAGTTGGCGTTGTCTGTCAGTCAACAAACCAGGTCGGCCTGTACACTTTTGTGCTGTACGTGTCCGTTCACTTTTCCACTTCACTGTCACATCGGAAACAATGGACCTAGGGATGTTTATGAGTGTGAAAATCTCGCGTACCGACGGATTACACAAGTGACACCGAATCACCTGACCACGTTCCAAGTCCGTCAGTTCCGCGGAGCGCCCCATTCTGCTCTCTCACGATGTCTAATGACTACTGAGGTCGCTGACATGGAGTACCTGGCAGTAGGTGGCAGCACAATGGACCTAATATGAAAAACCGTATGTTCTTGGGGATGTGCAGATACTTTTGTTCACATAGTGTATACCGATCATATATGGTGCGGGAATATGAAAAGATTTTGCAAGGTTGTTGCTTGTGATTAACTACAATGGTGAATATCGATGTAGAAAAAATAAAATCGTTCTCGTCTCTCTGAAATGAAACTATGAAACGTCCCCTTTGAACAATTTTACAAGACTGTGCTTAAACTGACACACAATGTTTTTAGCGCAACGCAATCTGACTTTCAAAATTCCCTACAAAAGAATGGCCCTGACTAACATTAAACTATACCTTTCGCAAATCACTTACCTCACAAAAATCTTCGCTGCTCAAGCTACTGCAATACAGCGAGCGCCACTAATGCCAGCTAAATAAAAGATTCAAACTACTGAAGGCACTAACTACTCATAGGGATAGTTAGCAAATGAAAGATATTAATAGAGAACAAACAATGTATTTACCTTGATATCATCATATATAAATATAGCAGTTCATGACAAATTTCAAAACTCCGCCATCTCTCTCCCCACATCCACCACTGCTGGCGGCTCACCTCCAACTACGCAACGCTACGCGCTGTTCACAGCCAGCTGCCCAACACTACAATGGCGAGTATTACAACAATGCAAAGCAGCCACAGACTGCACACAGCACAGCCAGTGATTTTCATACAGAGGTGGCGTTACCATAAAAAAACCTAAACAGCCTACTTACAAAGAGAAAACATAAACAGCCTACTTACATAGAGAAAACATAAACAGCCTACTTACATAGAGAAAACATAAACAGCCTACTTACATAGAGAAAACATAAACAGCCTACTTACATAGAGAAAACATAAACAGCCTACTTACATAGAGAAAACATAAACAGCCTACTTACATAGCCCCCATGCTCCCCACAAAAAATTTTACAAATTGGTTTGGGCAGTGCCCAATACAGATTTGAAAAAATTTTTCATAATTACAATAACAAAGATATCAAATGCACACACTTATTGATACAACGTTGGTCAAAAGCTAAAATTTTGTCACATTCCGTAAAGACAGTCCGGATCATTCATTACGGTAAAATATAGTGTTTTTCTCAAAGTCTGAGCAGTAGAAGAAAATGCACACGGAAGTAGTGGATTTCCATGTAGTCTTAAAGAAGTAGTGTTGTCCTTCCAACGGAAAGACAGTGCTGACTCTCGACATGCAGACAAGTATTGGGTCACAATAGAGCAAACCCACAGCAGAGTCATTCGAAGTTTGGAAGAATATTGGTAGGTAGGTCATCACAGAGCAGACCCACTGTAGTCCTGGTAGAGATTACGGTTGGGCCACCAGAGGTGCAGACCCACTGTAGTCCTTGTAGAGATAATGGTAATGGTGGGCCATCAAAGATGCAGACCCACTGTAGTCCTTGTAGAGATGGCCAGCAGCCATCTGTTGCGATTGTGCAGGTGCACATTCACCATCGAAGAGTCTTGCAGAGAATATAGCAAGTCCATAAACCACCACTTGTGCACTCACAAAGTTTTTGGAATTGTACTTAGAACCAGAAATGCTGTTATCCAGTCCCTTGCTGAATTATTAACACACGTGCAAACACTAACAGTCCCTACTTCTCACATATTGTCCATATACTATGACCAACAGAAACGTGTGCAGTGAAATGTAACTAACAAGTTAATAATATCATGAACTGGTGACAATTACAATTTTATAACATAAGAATACAATAAAGGTACAAAATACATCATTAAAAACATAATAATACAGATAACATTTGTACTAATAAAGGCTTTACAAAAGAATAGAACTAACATACACATCAGTGGAATTATGACATGAGTACATACATAAAAGATCACAATAACTTTTTAAACATCAACTTCACACATGAGCATTAAACAGAACGGAATTAATAATGTCTAACATCTTTACAAAGTGAATAACATATTATTAATGCCAATTATATTCGAGGATAACATTATTCCTCATCATAGTGAATGTAGCTTAATATTAAAAGAAGAAAAAATTCTATGAAACTACACAGAGACAGGAAGAAAACAAATACACAAGGGTACACACACATATAGTGGGATAACACAAAAGGGAAAGGACAGGGTTTGTTTTACTGCAGTATTTTGCATGGAGATCTCCCTTTGTTCATCATTATTCCCAAAAAGTCCTATCTAAGCCTGCCTTCTGTATTTTGTTCACATCCTCTGTCAATAATAGTTTTTCTCCACTGTACAGTATCCTATTTCTTATAAATTTATAATAGTTAGTTTCTTATATAGTCTACCCCCTCTTAAGCTAACTTAAATCTACTGAGCTCAGATGCTAAACTAAGGGACGAGGGAATGCAGCAGCACATAAAACAATTAATATAAACAGCAATAAAAAAATGGAAAATCGCAAAGCAAGCTACAGTAAATCTAAATTACCAAGCAATTCAACATTACAACTAATATGAGGCAATGCGCAGCAAACAAAAAAATAAATCTGGCTTAGCAGAGTAACACAAATTAAAGTTCAGTAGCACTATGCCTGGCAAACAGCAGCTTATATCTAAACATGACATAGCTCAAGCAGAAAAAATATTACAGTAAAGATAACAATGCAGATAAGGGAAATGTATAATCACATCTTAATGTCTAAGTAATTAAAGTGGTGCACCACAACAACTTATTGTAAAAAAAATATGACCATGTACTTGAAAAGAAAATTATGTGTCCAGTTACTGTTACTAGTCCCTTCTTATTGTTCTTTCCTTTCCAAGTGCTCCTTTTTTTTTAAGAATGTGGATCACAAAATTATTATTTAATAGATCTGTTGACAGAAAGTGTTCACATTAGCAAATGCATTTAATTTTATTTTATGAAACCAATGCTGCAACACAGCTGGAAAACAGATGTCAAATGAAATAAGAAATTACGCAAACCAAAGCATAAAAATATCATTCAATAGTCATGTGGCATTTCGTAAGTCAGTAGCTCTCAACTCTCGTAGAAAGACACTTGTCATAATCAGGTTTGCAGATGTAAGAATATTTCCCATCAGTTTATAAGCATTTCAGTAAGTAGCAGAAAGTAGGCACTCCACAATATAATCATATGTTTCCAAGTAATGAGCGTGTCTTATTTGCGATGCTTTCCACAAAGGAATGTCAATAGCGGGGTTAATGGTCTCTCCTTTTTTTTTCTCCACCTGCGCCTCTGAAAGGCTAATGGCTTTTTTTTTTTTTTCGGGCGGCTGTCGCCTAGGTGGGTGCCCGCGACGCATTACGTGCAGGTGGTCACTTAACTTTCTTACGGAAATATTTATGACAGCAGTTTCCGCTACAGTGACAGTCTCACATAAAAATATTTCACAGGTCAAGAATTAGCGTTGCAAATCTGTAGAAAGAAAATCCTATAAATATAAGTGTCCAAATGAAATTTTCGCCGGCATTGTGATACATTCACGCATTTACACACATTTCATAACTCTTAAAGTACGATTCTTGGTTTCCAACATCCTGTTTCACAAGTCAAGAGTCCCTACCCACTATTCATTACTCCTTACCTTATTACACATATACGTATCCATCGACACACGTCAATATTTCGTCATTATAAATATGAAGCATAATCAAATAACTCATGTAGCCTCAGCCTATTAATCATAACCATACCGCAACAGCATAATACACATAGTCATAGTAATAATAACATCATAACACCTCGGTCAACTCTCAAAATCGTCGTACCTTTCTCCAATAATTTCAAAACCTAAAGAAAATTCTCTGCTCATTTCAATAGTGTCATCTACCTCAAATGTACTTTAAAAATCATGCTCCCTTACCAAATACATCATTCAAAGCTCTCATAGTATGACAATGGTTCCGGAAAAATATGAGCATTTCACAAAGTACAGACAAAATACAATTTCATAAGTGTGAAGTTATCCAACTGTGTATTGCGTAAACATGTGTCACTGATGTACTAAAAAAAATGTTTATCTCTCAGTTAAATGATCAGATAGCTGGGTAATTTGTGTGTTAGAGAAATATGGTACTGATGTGTAAAGTTGTATAAGCAAATACCATATTAGCTAGGGTTCCTTGTGGTTGCCACACACATGGTACACAAAGTAAGCGTGTACCCCCCTGAGGATTAATGTAATTATACCCTCAGGTGTTACAGATTACAGCAATGAAATGAAATGTATCACTGAAAACCTTTGTATCATTGTACTTTAAATATCTTTAAAAATACATGATTTAAGTGCAAAATTAATCACTAAAATACGTGTCCTGTAGTGCTAATGTGCGTCTTGCTGTAAGATAATCTCTGTGGAAGTGTCGTAGTTATTGTCCTCTGAAAGCTAAGTTCTGCAGAAGCCAATGTACTTACTTCATGATAAACAAAAGTGAAATGCTTTATGTATAGATATCGTAGTTATTGCGCTTATTGCCATGATGAAGAAAGTACTGTGCTGTAACGTATTGTTGTGCTACGGAAAAGGCAGTCTCATTGTAGCTATACCACAAAAGTTACTACTAAAACATGTTTTACTTTCCAGAATATAACAGAAAAACTGTGCAGATATAAAACAGAAACACCGCAAAAGCAACATTGTATATTGTCACTCATTAGTAGCGTCGTGATAAAATCGTGTAGCTGTCACATAAACTAACCACTGTGTCATCTGGTATCTCACAGAAAGTACTTTAAATCCAAAATATATTTTCAAGTAAACCAAAATGTTGCATTAAAATCTCATTAGCAGTACTGGTAAATGTTCTAAGTATGTGAGCCTTACAGTCGTTACGTAATCGTGCAACTAACAAGCAAGAATGTACAAATGCAACACTGTGTCGTCTGTTCACTATAACAATGCATTCGTAATTTCTGTTTAAAAACGTTCTCTAGGTTCTAGACTGGATATTTAACTTCAAACATTGTTGTATGTTAACAGTTTCTTAAGTCTGACACAGCATACTAGTAATGTAAAGTGAAAAGTTTTATGGCAATGACAAAGTTAAAAAGCAGATTATCTTTCAATAAACGGTTTTACATGTGAAACCTGGTGTAAACCTTTACTCTTCATAGTACTCAGAGTTTGAACTTGAATGCAATTGTCATGCGGTATACGTCGGCAAAGAATACTGGAATTTTTCTCAAGGTTAGCGTCTATGTTATTTTTCTCTGAGCCAGCCGGCGCACGTGGGTGCCTGCGGCGCGAGTCATTGTCTGTCTCTTTGTTGGCGCGCGTTGTTATTGGGATTAGGAGACCTAACTTCTACAAATTCGCCTTGCCGAGAGGGCCCAGCTCTGTTAGAATCCCGCCAGTTCTGATGAAATTCACGTCTGTCGTTTTGTCGGTAGTTTACATAGTTTCTTGTTTGTCGGTCATGTGGTGGAGAATTTGTCCCTGAATCGTAACTCTGCGCCGAACTGTTGCGTCTGAAGTTATTCTGCCTCCCTTGATAATACTTGTTTTGGTTCCCATATTGTCTGTTTCTCTGATTGTCTCTGTGATAGTCATCACTACGGAAATGCGATCTTTCTCTGTAACTATTATTACTCTGCCAACGGTTGTCGTACGGGTGGTGTCTATTTTGGTCACGATTTGCGTTGTAAGAATAGACCAGTCGTGTCCGGTTATTATTTCTCTCGTCACGGAATTGTGACGGATGTGACCTGTAATTGTTGTGTCCTTGTTTTCGCGTTCCGCGATTATCAGTGTCAATTTCTAGTTCTTGTAACAGTCCCTGAAAAGCTTCAATGTCGTCTTTGCAACGTCCTGCTAAAATAATATGCCGTAAATGTTCAGGTAATTTGATTAAGCAAATGCGGATGAGTTCTGAGGGGCTGTATGGGTTTGACAGGTACTGATTCTTGTGCAACATGTCTTCAAAATATTTCACAAGACTGGAGAATTCAGATTGTTCGAAATGTTTCATCATTATGATACCATGTTTTACTCGGTCTTGTGTGGCTTGAGACCAATATGCTGAGAGGAAGGCATGGTAAAATTCTCCTTCACTGTGGCAATCGTGAATGACCGATCGCATTCTTACAGCTGGTTCATTCTCTAAGTAGCCACACATAAATTCTAATCTGTGTTCCAACGACCAGTTGGGAGGAAAACAATGAGAGAATTGATGGAGCCATGCTTGTGGATGAATGTCGTTGCCAGAATTCTTAAATGTTTTGAATTTACGTGTAGTAATGAACAGCTTATAGTGAAAATCGTCATGTCGGCGAGTCGCATATCGGTCATTGTTAGGTCGTGTCGGCCGTTCCATCTCAAAATTCGGTGCACATTGCCAATTTCTTTCATAACTTCCGAAATGCCCTGTGTTATTATTTTGCGGCTTTTCCGTGTTTCTAAGTCCCTCTTCCCGTGTTGGAGCGCCAGTGTCCTCTGAAATACGTAATTCTTGTATTACCTGTGTCAGCTGATCTTGTACTTCCCGGATTTCTCTTTGGTGTTGTGTATTAATTTGATTCTGATTTTGTTTGAATTTTCTTATTTGTTCATACTCTTCTGTGTCAGTGAAGGCTACGGGTCTTGTGTCATTCAGATCATCATCTACCTTTGTAGATAAGTTAGTGACCTGATCCGAAAGTTCGGCTACTTTCTCCGATAATGCACTTATTTCTTCAGTGTGTTTTTCTGAACCAAGTTTCAGAGTATCTACTGTGTCCTTAAAGTTTTCCTGAGTTTTTGCAAGTTGCGTAACCGAATCGGTAGATGCAACTGAGTGAAATTTAGCTTGCAAGGTCTCATGATTTTCATGAACAATAATTTGCAGTTCTTTTATGGCTGCTTCGTGATTCTGTAATGCATTTTCATGCCGCGAAAAAATAGGTTGAAAATGCTCACAAATTTGTGTTTTTACGTCATTACAGACTTTTTGACATTTCGATTCAATGTTATGTAACTCAGTAGTTAAATCTTCACGTGTTTGTTCAAGTGTTTGTTCCAATGAGTCTAACTTTCTAAGATTTTGTTCCACTGTGTCTAACTTTTGAAGCTTTTGCTGTGTTTGTCTCTGATTTTGTTCCATTGTGTCTAACAGTTGCTGTGTTTGTCTCTGATGTTGTTCCATTGTGTCTAACTTTTCAAGCTTTTGTCCCATTTGTTGCATTAATTGTAATAACAATGCACTGGTGTCTGAAACATGTTCCTCAGTGCTTTTCGGCAGTGAAGTTGCACCGGCAACATTCACATTTTGACAAGTGGAAAATGTGTCTTGACTCATTTGAGAAAACGGTGGGAACCCAAAACCTGAGTCTGCAGTATTTGCAATATTGTGTTCTGTCATTCCCGATTCCTGAGGCGAGCTGTTGCCGACCAATCGATCGATAACGCTTCCCTGTTCACTACCTGTTTCACTGTCTACACCATTGTTTCCCGCCCGCTCCATTTCCCTATGCGCAATTACCAAATTACTACTTTGAACATTAGTTAATTCATTACTCTGCGGCGCTAACACACTGCTTTCGTCTTCACTGTCATTTCTCAGTTTACTTTGGAGCCTAGTATTTCGTTTTTCACACGCCATTATTGTCACAGTATTTCACACGATAACACAGAAAAGCGCAATTTGAAGAGCAAAATAAAATAACATAGCAATGGAAATAATGTCTACTTAATTGCCAGCGCAGGTGCGAAATACTTGGTGCAAATCTACATGCATGCCACAACTGTTTTACTGTACAACAATGAAAAACTGCAACTACAAAGGAAATTCTCTCTATAATTACGCGCTAGCAATAAACAATAGCTACACTAATTACACAAACTACAAGAAAAAAATCAGAAGATTCCAGTGAGGTATCCTAGGCTAAGGGTCGACATATGAAACGTCCCCTTTGAACAATTTTACAAGACTGTGCTTAAACTGACACACAATGTTTTTAGCGCAACGCAATCTGACTTTCAAAATTCCCTACAAAAGAATGGCCCTGACTAACATTAAACTATACCTTTCGCAAATCACTTACCTCACAAAAATCTTCGCTGCTCAAGCTACTGCAATACAGCGAGCGCCACTACTGCCAGCTAAATAAAAGATTCAAACTACAGAAGGCACTAACTACTCATAGGGATAGTTAGCAAATGAAAGATATTAATAGAGAACTAACAATGTATTTACCTTGATATCATCATATATAAATATAGCAGTTCATGACAAATTACAAAACTCCGCCATCTCTCTCCCCACATCCACCACTGCTGGCGGCTCACCTCCAACTGCGCAACGCTACGCGCTGTTCACAGCCAGCTGCCTAACACTACAATGGCGAGTATTACAACAATGCAAAGCAGCCACAGACTGCACACAGCACAGCCAGTGATTTTCATACACAGGTGGCTTTACCATAAAAAAACCTAAACAGCCTACTTACATAGAGAAAACGTAAACAGCCTACTTACATAGAGAAAACATAAACAGCCTACTTACATAGAGAAAACATAAACAGCCTACTTACATAGAGAAAACATAAACAGCCTACTTACATAGAGAAAACATAAACAGCCTACTTACATAGAGAAAACATAGACAGCCTACTTACAAAACAAAAGACACTTTTTCTTCCTGTACCGTTTTCGTTGCTTGCAAGACATCGAAGTATGTGAATTATCTTTCATTAGTTCTGCCGATAGTTGGATACAGACATGGTTTTGCACGAGACTGTTGTTTCCTATTACGTGATTTACATATGTAACCTTATATTAATGGCGTTCGCTTTGCGCTATTAAAACACAATGCAAGCGTCCCTTTAGTGGGTCTTATGAAATCCATTTCCTGTGGCAGCTGATTGGCGGCTGCGTTCCACCTCGCAAAGTGACCCCATTGTGCGTCCCGCGCACAGCCTGGCAAAAGCACTGCAGCCGATTTCTTTATTGTGGCCGTCATTCGCTGCTGATGTATATATAGTGTAGTAGTTTATATGGTGTTTTTCGTTGTTACATACTGCTTACAGACTTAAAACAGCTCACAGAAATTTTTCTGCTGAGCGAGTGTTTTGTAATCCACCTTTCTCGTGGGTGAATTACCTTTTCTCCTTATTTTTCTCCCACTCAGCCTGGTAACTGTTTTCGCCGCAGACTCTTTTATGTCGTCATTCCACCTGAGATTTATCCGGACGGTTACTCCAGGCTACAGATAAGACTTGGGACAGCGTGCTGGACAGCGGTCAGTCGGTGAGCGCGAGGGGCGCCGTCTGCGTCAGTGTCGTTACTGCCGGCGTTGCAACACGTCGCCTTTGCCGCCGACACGACTCGCCCACAGTCGCGTGATACTGACTGCTCTGGCCAGTTCACTTAATAGCTGTGCAAAAGTTTCAAATGAATTGAGTGTACGATTTTGTTATTTGTTCCCCACTCGCAATTCATGTCCTTTGTGCCAGTTGTTAACTCCGTTCATTTGTGTTTGTACGACGTTGAGAAGAAAATTCAGGTGAAAGGGGGAGGGTGTGACTGGTTTGGATGCCAGCAAGTAGCGTAGAGTTGTCCCACTGGAGCGTCGTACCTCGGTGACGATGCGGGAACACAATCTGAATGGGCATTATTCGCGCACTCACTTCAAAATTTTCGCATCTTGCCCGGAACTAAGGGAAACTGGCCAGCTGGAAGGCCAGTTCCCGTCAACGTTCTGGTAGCACAACCTGAATCGACGTTATTCGTGCAGTCCACTTCAGTTTCTCCCCAGCGCAAGCACAGCTCTTCTTAGGCGACACTCCTCACAACACAGTGTCACAGAGGGCTGTCACGGGTCAAGCCGGAGGGAAGCTGAGACAGACAAGAAGCGGCCCAGCTGGATAATAAAATGAGTAAGGCACGGGGATTTGCCCAGTTGGAAGATAATGACCTACTGATTTTCTATCAACGGAGTGTGAAGCCTCTTCCATCCTACATACTTTAATATATCATCAAGAAGGCCAAATATTATTCTAGAGCACTACTCCTCAGATCTGGACGTCTAAAGACAGCTGGCAGACCAGTTCACACTGATGTTTTGGGAACGGAGTCTGAATGGGAATTACTCGAGCTACCCACTTCAGTACTCCAACAACACGGTCTTGGCGTGCATCCGTGCGTCGCTGCGGTCCGGTCCCAGGTCGACGGGCACGTGCACCTTCCGCCGACCACTGGCGACAACATCGATGTACTGTGGAGACCTCACGCCCCACGTGTTGAGCAATTCGGCGGTACGTCCACCCGGCCTCCCGCATGCCCACTATACGCCCTCGCTCAAAGTCCGTCAACTGCACATACGGTTCACGTCCACGCTGTCGCGGCATACTACCAGTGTTAAAGACTGCGATGGAGCTCCGTATGCCACGGCAAACTGGCTGACACTGACGGCAGCGGTGCACAAATGCTGCGCAGCTAGCGCCATTCGACGGCCAACACCGCGGTTCCTGGTGTGTCCGCTGTGCCGTGCGTGTGATCATTGCTTGTACAGCCCTCTCGCAGTGTCCGGAGCAAGTGTGGTGGGTCTGACACACCGGTGTCAATGTGTTCTTTTTTCCATTTCCAGGAGTGTAATATCACAAGGCCACCTTCTATGTGACTCTACGCAGCCTCTGAAAGCTAAGGAATGGCCCTGCTAAATGTGTCCGTAAGTTAGGTAAGTGATTTTGTCTACTTCTTATACTGCGTCTGATAACGTGTAGGAACGGAATCTGAATAAGCGTTATTCAGGCTGCTCACTTCAATGTTACCTCGCAATATCCAAGTAAATATTTTACACTACCATTACTTACAACATGATTCAGAAAGGAGATCCAGTATGTCACCCCTAGAGAACTCAATAACACAGGGAAATGATCAGGTGGGTAACGTAGTAGGGGAGGAAGAATGTGTTCTGCAGCTGGAAAACCGATTCCCACTGATGTCGTAGGAGCGACATCACTCATGCTGTCCACATCAATATTCTCTCAACACATCCAGATCATTCTTGGCCACTTTACTTACAACATGATCCCAGAAAGTGACCTTCCGTTTTACTGCAGATAAGCAGAAGATAAGCAGAAGGGGATGCGGAATGAGTGAGCTCAATCAATTTTTCTCGACTCCTTGTGTTGCCATTGTCCGGTATCTACGCGGGGTCGGCGCGGTTATTCTTGGGAAGCGGCCTTGTTGATCAGACTGGTGGCCGGATGCCTTTGCTGTCGCCACCTCGTTCTCCCCCCAAAAGGGCATCTGCGTACCCAGCTGCCTAAACGAGGTGTTACCCACGTTAGAAAGTAAACGAATGTTCCTTACATAGCGTTAACTTGGGTACCGTCCTGGCATTCACCCAGTCGTATGTGGAAAACCGCCTAAAAACTATATCTAGGCTGGCCAGAAAGCCGACCCCCTTCGTTATTCCTCCAGGCTGATTTGAACTGGGGCCAATGCGCACTCCATTCTGGAAGCGGTCACAGCTATTTGGGCAGGCAACGGTTGAGGTGAATAAAACTTACAAAACGCTTTGGGTAAAATCTTGCTGGAAGATCACGTCTCGATAATTTTGTAGGAATGGAATCTCAATGGGCCATTCTCCACGCTGCAGTTTTCAACGTTCTCCCAACAAACAACCCCAGAAGTTATTAGGTTGGCGCGTCGGTTCGTAGTGTTTTTGTTTTGCATGTTTGTATTCCAGTTGCTATGGGCTTATTTCACGATTTGCAGCTTTTATTTGTAGTTCACTTTTGGTATTCGAATTTACATACTGTAATTTTTTGTAATTTGGAGATAGTGACTGGAGCTGTGGGCGCTACGGAATATAAAGTCGAGTGGAGATATCGGAACATATCGGACATATTCTTCTGTTTGAGTCCAACAGAAGGGTGAGGGCAGGGGAGGCGGCCAGAAACATTTGCGCCGTGTCTGCGGATGACGATACTGGACAGAGCACGGCAATAAAATGATTGTCTCGCTCGAAGGAGGATCGTTTCGACATTAGTGACACTTCATATCCAGGAAGATCTTCGGGGTTTGATGAAAATAGTTTAAACGCATTAATCCAAATGATCAACGCCATTGCACTCGAGAACTGCTTGTTTTGACTTTCCTGACTGCTAAACCAGTCATTCCGACAATTGTATTGTTTCTGATTTCTTTGCACATTTTCATAGTCATTTAGTCTTGGTTTCTTTGCGCTTCCTATGTACTGCATTCCAAAACGAATTCTATTGCCGTATTCCTGTCCTTTCCTGAACAGTTTTGTAGTTTCTTCTTTCGTCGCTCATTAGAAATAATTCTTCTATTTCATGCCTTTATACATTAAGAGCCATGATTACGTCTGTCGCCTTTACTTTAGGCACAGGAAGTCTCCAGAGACACCACCCATATATGAAGTAACAGTTTAGCGTTGTAATTACTACTGTGGTCCTACTATTTGCGTCTGCTGGACAGGGTAACCGTGCGTAGCTGCCACAGCAGTGTCCAGGGGTCGTCCAACACGGTCTGCCACCTCGTGTACAGCACGACAGGTGTTGGACCTCAGGGTGGAGGCAGAGTGTCGATACTCACCACGAGTGTTACACAGCGCCATCCCTCCATGGGGAGCCCGGATTCATTATTAGCAGCATACTGAACGTTACCCATTTTGTCGTTCATGTTTAGGGGAGTTTTCGTTTGTTGAGGATAAACTGAAATGTGGAGGGTGTACCCAACACAGTCTTCTATTGCCTCTGCAGCTCTGTAATTACTTTACGTACCAGCAAGACCACGTGCATCACGCACACTGTCTTATACAGCTCCACTACCGCTGACGTACCTCACCTCACCTCACCTGGCCATGACACACAGGGGCACACTGCTATGTCATGTTGTGTCAAACTGCAGCCCAGGATACCCCCATCTGTTCCGTAATGGAGCAATAAAACTTGCTAGATAATTCACTTGGAAAGTGCCTGGCAGAGGGTTCATAGAACCACATTTACACTAATCCTCTATTACTCGACTCTCGAACAGAGCGCCGAAAAAACTATCACTTATCTCTCTCCGTGCGATCTCTGATTTCCCTTATTTTATTGTGATGATCGTTTCTCCCTAAGTAGGTCGGCGTCAACAGAATATTTTCGTATTCGGCGTAGAAAGTTGGCGAATGAAATTTCGTGAGAAGGTCTCACCGCAACGAAAAACGCCTTTGTTTTAATGAGGCCCACCCCAAATCCTGTGTCACTTGCACGACACTATTTGCCCTGTTTTTCGGCAGTACAAAACGTGCTTCTCTTCTTTGAACTTTCTCTACGTCCTCCGTTAATCCTATCTGGTAACGGTCCCACACTGTGCAGCAGTACTCCAAATGAGAACGCACAACCGTAGTGTGGGCAATCTCTTTAGTAGACCTGTTGCATCTTCCAAGTATTCTGCCAATAAAACACACTCTTTGGTTTGCCTTCCCCGCAACGTTTTATGTGTGTTCTTTCCAATTTAAGTTGTTCGTAATTATAATTCTTCCGTATTTAGTTGAATTTACGGCCTTTACATCTCACACTGAAGTCCGTGCTAAATTTCGAGCTAATGCAAAATATCGCAAATCTTGGCAATTTTGCGTTCGTTTAAATTTGGTCTGCTTTTTTCGTTGTTTCTGCGACAGTATTCCGAACTGTTTCGCGATCCCAGTTCCACCTCTTGTTAATTTATTTTCTATAAATTTCTCAATTTCTGTCGACACTATTTATTTGAATCAAGTCAAATCTGGTGTACACTTGCAGTATTAATTTGGAAGGGTGGAGATTGTCTCTGAGGAAGGCGTCAAGCAAGTTTTTATCTGCTGCTTTGAATAGATAAGTTTTCCGTTTATTTTGGGGGATTTCGGAGCTACGACAACCTTCTGTTACCTAATCCGTGTATCGGTTTTGATACTCATTAATGTGATTATTTGTTGCTAAGAGGCCAAGTGTGTTTTCACAACTGTTTGCCATTCGAATGGGCGTATGAACTAATTGTTCGAAATAATTTTAAGACAACGCGTTTAGCACAGTATCGGATAATGCATTGGCATTGTGTTTACCTCCGGATTTAAACATGTACTTTCGTCAACATATGGAGGTTAAATTGAGGTCACTACCAACTACAGTCGTGTGGGTAGGGTACCTGATTTCCAGTAGAACAGTGCTCCATTATTCACTTTCCTCGTTAAACTTCATGAAGTGCCCAGACGTTGCTCAG
Organism: Schistocerca americana; assembly: GCF_021461395.2. Classification (NCBI taxonomy): domain Eukaryota; kingdom Metazoa; phylum Arthropoda; class Insecta; order Orthoptera; family Acrididae; genus Schistocerca; species Schistocerca americana. The sequence goes on from NC_060129.1 coordinate 157,766,894, forward strand.
CTTGCAGGGCAGTGACAGCACCCACTTAAGTTTTAACCTAAATGTCACTGCCTTCAGGGAACTGTATAGTGAGTAGAATACACCCACTTCTTCTGAGGCCTCCAGCACTTCATGAACTCGGCGTGTTCTCCCAGGTGGACAACGCCCACTCAGTCTCTGGCTGGGTTACACAGCGCCACACTCTTACGCACGCCCCAGTTCTCCTGTGCAGCGACAAGCATCACGAGTTGGGTACCATGTTTCAGCGAAACGTAAGCTGTGGAAACATCTAGTGTTTGATGAGGCAACGGTGAACCGTGGAAAATTATTCCTGCTGTTTCTGCAGCACTTCTTAGAAGTTCAATGGGACATTTTCTTCTGTTCTTCCAGCACGGCAATGCACCTTAATTCATTACTGCGTCACAGAGATGCAGAAACCCAGAAGCACTTGTAAGTAGGCTGTTTATGTTTTCTTATTGGCAACGTTACGCAGCGCTCTGTACGAAAATCACTGGCTGTGCTGTGTGCAGTCTGTGGCTAGTTTGCATTGTTGTCTGCCATTGTAGTGTTGGGCAGCGGCAGCTGGATGTGAACAGCGCGTATCGTTGCGCAATTGGAGGTGAGCCACCAGCAGTGGTGGTTGTGAGGAGAGAGATGGCGGAGTTTTGAAATTTGTAATACTGTATATTATGAACTGCTATGTATATTATGATGTTTCAACACTATTAAGGTAAATACATTGTTTATTCTCTATCAAAATCTTTCATTTAGCTGGCAGTAGTGGCGCTCGCTGTATGGCAGTAGTTCGAGTAATGAAGATTTTTGTGAGGTAAGTGATTTGTGAAAGGTATAGGTTAATGCTGGTCAGGGCCATTCTTTTGTAGGGATTTTTCAAAGTCAGATTGCGTTGCGCTAAAAATATTGTGTGTCAGTTTAAGCACGGTCATGAATAATTTTTCTAAGGGGAAGTTTCATATATCGACCCTTAGCCGAGAATACCTCACTGGAATCTTCTGATTTTTCTTGTAGTTTGAGTAATTAATGTAGATTTTGTTTCTTGCTAGCGCGTAATTGTAGAGAGAATCTCCTTTGTAGTTGCAGTCTTTCATTGTTGTACAGTAAAACAGTTGTGGTATGCATGTAGATTTGCACCAAGTATTTTGCAGCTGCAATTAACTAGATATTATTTTCAGTGCTATGATAATGTGTTCTCTTAATTTTGCTCTTCAAATTGTGCTTTTCTGTGTTGTCGTGTGAAATATTGTGACAATAATGGCGTGTGAAAAACGTAACACTAGGCTCCAAAGTAAACTGAGAAATGACAGTGAAGACGAAAGCAGTGTGTTAACGCCACCATGTAATGAATTAACTAATATTCAAAGTAGTAATTTGGTAACTGTGCATAGGGAAATGGAGTGGGCGTCAAATAATGGTGTAGACAGTGAAACAGGTAGTAAACAGGGAAGCTTTATCGATCGATCGGTCGGCAACAGCTCGCCTCAGGAATTGGGAATGACAGAATACAATATTGCAAATACTGTAGACTCAGGTTTTGGGTTCTCACCGTTTTCTCAAATGAGTCAAGACACATTTTCCGCTTGTTAAAATGTGAATGTTGCCGGTGCAAATTCACTGCCGAAAAATAATTGATTTGGCTCTTAAAAATATAAAATCTGCAGCAGACAAAAGGCGAAAACTACACAGTAAAGCAAATGCAAAGAAATTATATATTGGTCAGAAAGTTCTCATTAAAGCTCATTCATTGTCACATAAGAAGAAACACTTGAGTCACAAATTCTTTCTAGTTTACAATGGACCTTACAGAATTCGACGTATAGCACATGATAATTGCGTTGAAGTTGAAACTCTGCGTACTAGGAAGAGTAAAGGTTTACACCACATTTCACATGTAAAACCGTTTATTGAAAGATAATCTGCTTTTTAACTTGGTCTTTACCATAAAACGTTTCACTTCACGTTACTAGTATGCTTTAGAAACTGTTACCATGCAACAATGTTTGAAGTTAACTATCCAGTCAAGAACCTAGGGAACTTAGACAAGTAATTGCGAATGCATTGTTATTGCGAACAGACGACACAGTGTTATTGTGTGATTACGTTCTTGCTTGTTAGTTCCACGATTACGTAACGACTATCAGGCTTACGTACTTAGAACATTTACCAGTACTGCTAATGAGATTTTAATGCAACATTTTGGTTTACTTGAAAATACATTCTGGATTTAAAGTACTTTCTGTGAAATACCAGATGACACAGTGGTTAGTTTATGTGACAGATACACGATTTCATCACGACACTACTAATGAGTGACAATTTGCAATGTTGCTTTCGCGGTGTATCTGTTTTATATCTGCACAGTTTTTCTGAATTATTCTGGAAAGTAAAACATGTTTTAGTAGTAACTTTTGTGGTATAGCTACAATGAGACAGCCTCTTCGGTAGCACGACAATACGTTACAGCACAGTACTTTCTTCATCACAACAATAAGCGTAATAACTAAGATATCTATACGCAAACCATTTCACCTTTGTTTATCATGAGGTAAGTACATTGACTTCTGCAGAACTTAGCTTTCGGAGGACGATAACTATGACACTTCCACAGAGATTATCTTACAACAAGACGCACATTTAGCGCTACAGGACACGTATTTGAGTGATTAATTTTGTACTTAAATCATTTATTTTTAAAGATATTTGAAGTACAATGATACAAAGGTTTTCCGTAACACATTTCATTCCATTCTTGTAATCTGTAACACATGAGGGTATAATTACATTAATCCTCAGGGGGGTACACGCTTACTTTGTGTATCATGTGTTTGGCAAGCACAAGGAGCCCTAGCTAATATGGTATTTGCTTATACAACTTTACACATCGGTACCATATTCCTCTAACACATAAATTACATAGCTATCTGATCATTTAACTGAGAGAGACAAACTTTTTTACTACGGCAGTGACAGATGTTTACGTCATTAAACCGTTGGATAACTTCACACTTACGAAATTGTATTCTGTCTGTACTTTGTGAACTGTTCATATTTTTTTCGGAACCATTGTGATATTATAAGAGCTTTGAATGATGTATTTGGTTATGAGATCATGATTTTTTTAAAGTACATTTGAGGTAGATTACACTACTGAAATGAGCAGAGAATTTTCTTTAGGTTTTGAAATTATTGCAGAAAGCTACGACATTTTTGAGATTTGACTGAGGTGTTATGATGTTATTTTACGATGACGATGTGTATTATGCTGCTGAGGTATGTTTATGATCAATAAGCTGATGCTATATGAGGAATTTGATTATGCTATGTATTTATTATGATGAAATATTGAAGTGTCGTCGCAAGATTGACATGTCGACGAATATATATATGTGTAATAAGGTAAGGAGTATTGAATAGTGGTTAGGGACTCTGGTTTGTGAAAAAGGTTGTTGGAAACCAAGAATCGTACTTTAAGAGTTATGAAATGTATGTAAACGTGTGAATGTATCACAATGCCGGCGAAAATTTTTTGGACACTGTTATATTTATAGGATTTTGTTTCCATACATTTGTAATGCAAATTCTTGACCTGTGATATATTTTTATATGAGACTGTCACTGTCGCGGAAACTGCTGTTGTAAACATTTTCATAAGAAAGTTAAGTGACCACCTGCACGTAATGCGTCGTGGGCACCCAGCTGAGCGACAGACACCTGGAAAAAAGCCATTAGTGCCTTTCAGAGGCACAGGTAGAAAAAAATGGGAGGCCATTATCCTCGCTATTGACACTCCTTTGTAGAAAGCACTGCAAATACGACACGCTCATTACTTGGAAAGATACTTACATCTGCACACCTGATTATGACAAGCGTCTTTCTCGAGAATTGAGAGAATTTTTACTGCCTTATGAAATCCCATATGGCTAATGAATGATGTTTCATGCCTTCCTTTGTACATATTTGTTCATTTTCTTTAATATCTAGTTCCTAGCTGCAATGCAGCATTGTTTAAAATAAAATTTTATGAATGTACTAATATAGATATTTTATGCCTACAGATCCAGTCAATTATAAATTTATGATCTATTCAAAAAAAAAAACGATGGAGCATAAAAAGACATTTCCCTTCACAGGAATTGTATACAGAATTTTCTTTTCAACTACTTGGTAATTTTTTTTGTAGAATAACTTCTTGTGGGGCACCACTTTAATTACATAGACATTACGATGTGAATATACATTTCCCTTGTCTGCATTATTGCCTTTAGTGTAATTTTTTTTTTTTTTTTTTTTGCTTGAGCTATGTCATGTTTAGATATAAGTTGCTGCTGCTGTTTGCCAGGCATAGTGTTACTGAATTGGACTTTGTGTTACTCTGCTAAGTTATTACTGATTTATTTTTCTTGTTTGCTGCTCATTTCATATTAGTTGTAATATTGTTGCTTACTTTGCCAATTTGAATTTTTTGTCCTTGCAGTTTGTGTTAATTTGTTATGTGCTGCTGCATTGCCTCGTCCCTTAGTATAGCATCTGAGCTCAGTAGATTTAAGTTAGCTTAAGAGGGGGTAGCCTATAAGAGAATGAGTTGCGATGAATTTGAAGAAATGCACTGAGAGGCTATACGAGAAAAGTACAGAAAGCAGGTATAGATAGGACTTTTGGAAATAATGAAGAACGAAGGGAGATCTCCGAGAAGTAAAGAAAGTTTTGTTTCCAAAATACTGCAGTAAAACAAACCCTGTCCTTTCCTTGTATTATTCCGCTATATGTTTGTGTACCCTTGTGTATTTATGTTCTTCCTGTCTTTATATGTTTATCTGATAAGACTTATGTTGCAGAATTTTTCTAATACTCAGCTACATGAACTATGATGGGGAATACTGTTATCCTCAAATATAATTTGCATTAATAACATGTTATTTACCTTGTAAATATGCTTAGACATTATTTATTCTGTTTTGTTTTAATGCTCATGTGTAAAGTTGATGTTTCAAAAGTTATTCTGATCTTTATGTATGTACTTATGTCATAATTCCTGTAACACTGATGTATCTGTTTATTTCTATTCTTTTGTAAAGCCTGTACTACAAATGTTATCTGTATTGTTATGTTCTTTAATGATGTATTTTGTACCTTTGTTATTGTATTTTTATGTTATAAAATTGTAATTGACACCAGTTCATCAAATTAAGTAACTTGTAAGTTGCATTTCACTGCACACGTTTCTGTTGGTCATAGTATATGGACAATATGTGAGAAGTAGGGACTGTTAGTGTTTGCACGTGTGTTAATAATTCAGCAAGGGACTGGATAACAGCATTGCTGGTTCTAAGGACAATTCCAAAATACTTTGTGAGTGCACAAGCGGTGGTTTATGGACTTGCTATATTCTCCGCAAGACTCTTCGATGGTGAATGTGCACCTGCACAATCGCAACAGATGGCTGCTGGCCATCTCTACATGGACTACAGTGGGTCTGCATCTTTGATGGCCCACCAATACCATTATTTCTACAAGGACTGCAGTGGGTCTGCACCCCTGGTGGCCCACCAATACCACAATCTCTACCAGGACTACAGTGGGTCTACTCTGTGATGACCTACCTACCAATATTCTTCAAACCGTCGAATGACTCTGCTGTGGGTTTGCTCTGTTGTGGCCCATTACCTGTCAGCATGTCAAGAGTCAGCATTGTCTTTCCGTTGGAAGGACAACACTACTTCTTCAAGACTGCATGGAAATCCACTACTTCTGTGTGCAATTTCTTCTAGTAATGAGGCTTTGAGAAAAAAAACTGTAATTACTATTATGATGAATGATCAGGACTATCTTTATGGACTGTGAGAAAATTTTAGCTTTTGACCAACATTGTATTAATAAGTGTGTGCAGTTGATATCTTTCTTACTGTAATTACGAAACATTTTTTCAAAACTGTATTGGCCAGTGCCCAAAACAATTTGTAAAATTTTTTGTGGGGAGCATGGAGGCTATCTAAGTAGGGTGTTTATGTTTTATTATTGGCAACGTTACGTAGCGCTCTGTTCGAAAATCACTGGCTGTGCTGTGTGCAGTCTGTGGCTAGTTTGCATTGTTGTCTGCCACTGTAGTGTTGGGCAGCGGCAGCTGGATGTGAACAGCGCGTATCGTTGCGCAGTTGGAGGTGAGCCGGCAGCAGTGGTGGATGTGAGGAGAGAGATGGCGGAGTTTTGAAATTTGTAGTACTGTATATTATAAACTGCTATGTATATTATGATGTTTGAACACTATTAAGGTAAATACATTGTTTATTCTCTATCAAAATCTTTCATTTGCTAACTATGCCTATCAGTAGTTAGTGCCTTCCGTAGTTTGAATCTTTTATTTAGCTGGCAGTAGTGGCGCTCGCTGTATGGCAGTAGTTCGAGTAATGAAGATTTTTGTGAGGTAAGTGATTTGTGAAAGGTATAGGTTAATGTTATTCAGGGCCATTTTTTGTAGGGATTTTTGAAAGTCAGATTGCGTTGCGCTAAAAATATTGTGTGTCAGTTTAAGCTCAGTCATGTATAATTGTTCAAAGGGGGCGTTTCACACTTCAGCGGCATAAACTGCCGACATAGGATATCACGTCGTGGGGAACCGTACACTCTGTTTTTCATTGTTAGCACACCCTCAGAGCAGCCCCTCTCAGAGGTCCAAAAGTAGAACCAATCCGGAAATATTTGCCGACACACATATCACCATGACGCTTTTTCAATTATTCGTTCCTTGTTCGGAGGGCGCCAGTGTCTTACTCATCTCTGCTGACAGTAAAAAATGGCTCTGAGCACTATGGGACTCAACTGCTGTGGTCATAAGTCCCCTAGAACTTAGAACTACTTAAACCTAACTAACCTAAGGACAGCACATAACACCCAGTCATCACGAGGCAGTGAAAATCCCTGACTCCGCCGGTAATCGAACCCGGGACCCCGGGCGTGGGAAGCGAGAACGCTACCGCACGACCACGAGATGCGGGCGCTAACAGTAAAAGCGGTAAGCGGTGCGACATTTGCTGTTTAAAGGCTCGCACTATTTTCTTGCTCACCACTGGACCACCTCTACTGTTCCAGTGCCTCACGCAAGAGGGGTGTTGGGTGGTGTTTTGTACGCAGCATCTTCGTGTCCCAGAAGACTACCTCCGCAAGACCGCTTCGGAAGTGGCCACACCCTGAGTTCACGTCATCGTCATGCAGTGTGTTTTGTGTTAAGATATCTGCCATATTTCTGCTGTACGTGAACAAGTAAACAAGATACAAAATCGATCAGTATGAAAATCCATATCGATTAACACTTTAATCTCGGGCCTGACATGTTATCGTTTAGTGCTCGAGGTACAAGATTAAACTGAAACACAGTTGGGTAATCAGTTATGGTGAGGTGGTGCAGTAGGGAGGGTGTTGTTGACGCAGCCACGTTACAATAGCAGCGCCAATTCATTGATTCTCATTTCGTGGAAAAATTCCCTCGACTCCAGAGCGGCAGAGAGTCTTCGTCACCGCGAGCTGCTGGATGCCTGTCTGGACACAGCCGCTGGGGCAGAGGGGCGCTGCTTAGGTGGGCACGTAGTGTGCGTACAGGGAGAACCACCTGGCACTGAATCACGTACAGTGTCTTCAGCTCCAACAAAAAGGCGTTCCTTCCAGTTTTCTCCGATAACGTTCATCATTAAAATTCTGCAACTAGCATCACTCCATAAACTCCAAAACATGACCAAATAATTGTTTTCATCTTACTTAAGAACTGAGTGTTGTCATGGGATACCATTTAAAGCACAAAAAAATAGTGAAAATCATGTTAATGGTGGAAAACATGGAAAATACTCAGGCCAATGGCACGGTAAGGTCAGTAAGCCCCTGGACACAGTAGTTTGGTTTCTGCAGCTCTCAGAAGATGGCGTCAGCACTAAATGTGAAGGCCTTCTCGTACAGAAGACAGTACACTCACGTCGCGGGGTGGCAGTCTGACGTCATGAGTGGCCTTCATGTTCTTCGTGGATGTCACACTCTGGACAGCGAACTTCTGGAAGCGGTTTAGGTCACTTCATGAAGCTGGCGGCGTGTCGACCAGAACGATTCCCGTCAAACCAGTAAGGTGACACTCCTCATTGCTGTGTAGGCCGTGCTCTCCGAAAAAACTTTATTTGACGCCGAATAGCGTTATCATTTGCTAAGCCACCTTCAAATGTCATAAGTTTCGCGGCTAAAATTATTTGATGGACATAAACAGTCTTAGAAATAAACGTCGGAAACACAAGTTATTCTTTGGGCTAATGAAATCTTCTATTAAAAGGATGGCGATGCTTTCGTCTCAAGTTTACATAAATGCTTATATTTCCAGACATATCCTACGACTATTTTCACTGCGGATTTGTTCATAGAAAATAGCAGTTTCTGTGGCGGGAGGATTTGGTACTGTTTCCTGCTGTCTTTCATGCAATTGTCAAAAATGGTTGAAATGGCTCTCAGCACTATGGGACTTGACATCTGAGGTCATCGGTCCCCTAGAACTTAGAACTACTTAAACCTAACTAACCTAAGGACATCACACACATCCGTGCCCGAGGCAGGATTCGAACCTGCGACCGTAGCGGTGACGCGGTTCCCGACTGAAGCGCCTGTACCCGCTCGGCCAGAATGCAACTGTCAAATCTTCTAGCGGAGCGTCAGTTTGTCGTTGTGGCCGTACAGCTTGTAAGAGGTCCGGGCAGATGTAATTTCGATGTATTGCTCACGCGCTGCCTGCGATATGCAAGGTATAAGAGAATCGCTGACCAGAGAGCAGTGTTGACTGAGTAGGAACTGTGTAGCTGTAGCAGTAAGTTGTTGCTAGTGGCTAGTCTGCAGTCTGCTCTGGTCTGGTCTGGTGTATCGTGTTGGCTGGGCCAGTCGCGGTGCAGCGATGCCGGAGACTGAGTATTATTGTATAAGGTAAAAGCAGCCTCGCGCATATCTAGAAATGTTATCTGAACTCCCATGTAAATGTTTTAAAAAATGTCCTAATAATAATCTTTCTCATATAAAGTAATTTTTAACAAGCATTCATTTCAATTTAAAGAATTTACTAATTTCTCCAACCCATGATCATTCCGATTGTTGCAAAAGAAAAATCAGTTGCTTCCTTACATAAATGACAAATCTATCGGCCAGCATTGCACAGGGCTGTGCTAAAAAAATTTATTGTAAGAGCACATATATATGCGTTATCCGGCGACTTCATTGAGGTGAGAATTTTTCTGTTTTTATTCAGAATGATCTTTCAGGGCCATGACGCAGCACTGCTGAGTCCAAAATTTACCACGTTAAATTCACAGTCAATTATTGAAAGGTTATAAGTGAGCGACAATTTAATTCAGAGGTTTAGGAATTTTTCTGTTTTGAGGTTACACTAAAATGGTAACGAAATTTTGTGGGGAGGTAAAAATGGCAATGAATTTTGTAGGGAGGTTACAAAGTGAAATAATGGAGTTTTGTGGGGAGGTTACAAGCTCATACAGTTCGGAGTTTCTCTCCTAATGCTTACACTCGTACGGTACCGGTCAGATGTCACGTGGCCACTGGGTGGCTCTCCATGTCGCACCATTCTCTGCAGACTATCCGCAAAACGCGAGTGTCGTGTCTGGCCAGCCCTACTGTCCAGTCTCCAACTCCCTCTCAGTAGATGTCGGTCACCTGCCACCAGACTTCAGAGTACCCGTGGTACACCAGCACAGCTGTGCGGCAGTCTGTCGCCGCAGTTCTCCGTTTGTCCATTCAGCACGTCGTCAAACCGCCTGCTCTGGTTCGGAGTCTTTTAATTCCTCCTACATCTGCTCCCTCCACCTGTTACGTCCCACCCTTAAATCTGTTAAACTTTTCTTCGATTCCTCGGAGAGGATGACCTATTGTGTACGCGTGTTTCGCGACGTATAACTTCTCGTAATTAGAGAGCTCCTTGAAGCTTGTCGTGTATGTTTTAAAAGGTTCTCCCAGGCTCTGGAACGAACTCAGCATCGAATTTTAATATTACTGGCATTTAAAAAAGAATGTAATATTAAGTTTATTGCTTTTACTGGTGGCAAGCTTCTAAAATGATAAAATGGTGCATAGAAAATTTTTACTTGTGGATAACGGAATTATACATTCCGCCAACCAGCATCAGACCGACGAGATCGTTGACCGACGGCATTGTTTAGGGGCCAGTGATCGATCTAAAAATTACGCAGTTTGCGTAATTACACTGAAAGACAGGTAAGACCGGTAAAAGAGATTTCTGGGACGCTGAAATAAAAATTTTCTAAAGTAGTTGCCGACAGAACACAGATTTCTAAAATGTGGCATAATAATTTGATAAGTGGAATTAATGATAAAGGCAAGTACAGTCTTAATTAAAACACGGCTTTTGAAATTAATTTAGCGTAATTATTTGCGAAACGTTACAGAGCGACACTTACATTTTCGAAACAGCCATCGAAATCCAACGAGAGAGATAGAGGGCTCACAGATCCTGCTTTTATGTTCAAATGTGTGTCAAATCTTATGGGACTTAACTGCTAAGGTCATCAGTCCCTAAGCTTACACACTTCTTAACCTAAATTATCCTAAGGACAAAGCACTCACACCCATGCCCGGGGGAGGAGTCGAACCTCCGCCGGGACCAGCCGCACAGTCCACGACTGCAGCGCCTCAGACCGCTCGGCTAATCCCGCGCGGCCCTGCTTTCATGTAATCCAAAAACAAATTACGGCCAGTTCCTTCAACTTGCTTTACAGTTTCGATAGATGAACATTTCTCTGGAACTTTGTCTACCAGAACAGCAAAAAAAATACGTTCCTTACATTAAATCGTGAACTTTTTTTACTTTACACATTTACTTAGATTGAAAAAATAAATTCTTAGTGTATTTTAGCCTTAATTAAGAAATTGGTGCATAGTCTATTAAATATTCCAAAAAGCAACGTTTCAGAAAGCTTAACATCAAGTCTGGTATACCCGTCGTTTATTAAAGTTGTTGCTTCTGTAAGATATTCGATCGAAAGGCCACCTTAACCATACATGACTTACGAATATCAGCAGTTTTTCTGCGATATGTTTTTTCCGAATCCCGGAATCGTAAGCAGATTAATTTCGTGACACGAATGACGCTCCCTTCCCTTCTTTGTCTTCACTGCACGTTGCCTGCAGTGAGGTGTGCCTCCCGCAGCCGCTGCCTCTCGCCGCCCTCCAGGTTACACTCACCCCCATCTTCCTGTGCTCGTCGCTCACGGCTATACTGTCATCCCAGCACTAAAGGCACTAAAACTGGTCTCCCTGTGGCAGAATTCTTTAGGCTTCACTACGATCACTACAGTTCTCTCTTTTCTCCAGACACTGAAGCCCCGGCCACTATCTTGATCTGCAGTGTTTAGATCAACACACCCATCGATATTACTAATCTCGTCCTCAACTGGAAATTCTCTCTCCAGTGCGACGCGCCGCATTACTTAACGACATTATGTTGTCATCGGCCGCATGTAATAACAACGTATTTTCGTCCACATAACTAATTTATTCATTAGGCTGAATTTAAGTGCAAATAACTTTGCTCCATCACATTAACTCAGATCTGTATAACCCTCAATATATTGGACCACATAAACAATCCCCTCATTTAAATGTGAAATCAGCTATTAAAAGCAATTCATTAAAATTTATAACCACCTCTTGCACCTCGGCAAATTTGGTGGTCTCACGCATCGATTTATTTTCAAGTTTGAGAAACTTTACTTTTTTAATTTCATTCCTTTCTGTGTGAAGCAAATATTACGTCCCACGGTAGGGCTTCAGTTATGTTCATGAGTATTATTTCATAGCATCCACTGTTGAAAAAGGTTCTCAGGGTCGGAAAGTAAAACTTGTACGTCGCTAACTTGAGATCAAGAAATACCGTACTGTTATTGCCACACAATCATCGCAATGCAACCTCACTTAGTGGTGCACAGACGGTTATACGGTAATGTAGTCTTGTTTACTGCATGGCGCACTGCAGTTACCACAATATTAGATCTGTATTGCTGGATAATGACTTACAGACCACATTTAGATCTTTCTTTTTGTCTTGTTGGTCATCACATCCTGGGCTGGAAGGACCTGGGTGATTCCCCGCAAGCCTGCGATAAGGGTAGGTGCGATACTATCGGATAATAACAACATGTGCTAAATATTAACTTTCAGTGATTTATATGTATTATTACGTAAATATACTTCCAATTACTTCTAACAACTGAAAAGCTACCTAATCAAAAAAATTGTTTTTAAAAGAGCAGAAGTTTCAGCTAAGCTGTCAACAACTCCATCCTGAAAGATTCGATTCCCATTATCCTTGATCAGATCTAATTCTGTGTTTCAAATAATCAACGAATTCAGCAGTTCTCGGCCCAGTGAAGACTTAAATCTTGTCTTAAAGCGCTTCGGTGCACTGAAAATCGACTTTCGGAAGTCACTTGCGTCAACGAAATTGTCAGTATTACACAGTAAAGCAACGTACAGGTTGGACAACGTACCGCTGTGCTGTGTCATACTGTGACAAAAGTTTACATGCACGTCGTACGCAACTTCGCCAGGCGTCAGAACCTCTTCGGGAAAAGCAAATGGCGTCCTTTGCAGTTTGGCCCAAGCCGTTTTCGATCGGCGTCTTCTTCCTCTGAGAATATGAACCATTCACGGTTTGTTGCATGGGCGGAACGAGTTGACCCCAAAGAGTTTCAGACGGTTCATTAAAACTTTTGGCGAAATATTATAATTCGTTTCACAGAAATTCTCGATCGGCATTTGCAGCTGATGCGAGAGACTGTAATGCGGCATTAGGAAAACCATTTTTGTTAATTTGATCGAAGTTTTTCGGGTACAAAAACGCGAGCGTCTTCATTAAATGTTAATTGCAACTGAACTTTGCATCTGATTTAACTAAATCTGCGTTAATAATGACTCTGTAGACGAAAACGGAATAGAATCTCTGTGGGTCCGCAGACAGTAATGCCACTTCGTCCTGACATAACTCACCGTGGTTTTTGATTTTTTAAGATATTCTTCGTAATGGCAGCGTGCGCCGTTTGTCGATATCAATATTTTTGATTTGCATTAATCCTTGAACTTGGGATCTAAACAGTGTTGGAGCTCTGGAAACGTCGTCAAAATTACCTAATTGGGTTCTTTAAACTTATCTCCAAACATTTGATAAGACCCCAAACTTTAAGATTGTGTACTGTTGCGGTTTGAGGATACTGGCTTACCGGGGTTCGTATGTGAAAAATTTTATTGAATGTAAAGGTTGTCAGGATGGTTTCCGATTTCAAAAATGAATCCATCAGTGCCTACGCTTGCAACGACGTCTTTAAATCGAACTCCATTCTCGAAGATATGACACTTAAAAGTTTTTTTACCAGCGCGACGTGTCGAGTTTTCTCCTTAATAGTGGCCAAGGCTCTGTATTGAGCCGACAGTCCCGTTTTCCGATGTTCTGTAATCGTCTCAGTTTTTGTTGACCAGTTGTTAATTCCAAAATTATGTCCACCCATACAGATGTGCGCTTAAATAATTCGTGCATAAATACACTGGTAGACTCCAAGGACCGAAACACACTCTTTGCTTCAGCGCAGCTTTCAGTCACGCCTCCCAGCACTAAATTTAAAACATGCGCGTAACAAGGCGCGAAAATTAATTCTGGTACTTCTTCCTTCAGTGCCGCTGGAGACCAGCATACTTGCCGGCATGTTTCCAGGGCCATCAAAAGATACGCTAATTAGATCTGGCAAATGTAAGCCTAACTGGGCTGATTCGTAAGTTACAAGAACTCGGTAAGCTTCTGCTATCGATTTCCCAACAGGAACCACACTGATCGCCCGTTCTTGCGCGACTGAATTATTAACAAAGCGCACGCAGGTTACAGACTGATCAACAACGCCAACGTCTTGGCAAGAGCCCGCATTGAAGCTGAAAGATTTCGCTGTCTGGATTTCCTTCACGATCTCTTCTTTAACTTGAAGTGGATATATATTTATTAACTTATTTATAATGAGTTTTGACCAAAAGGTAATAAGACTATCTCTACCCTTACCCTTTCCTGACCTTTTTTTTTTTTTTAACTTTCAATAACTGCGTCCAGTATGTGCCCTTTAGCCACTGGATCTTAGTCCAATAACACGGCGACTACATTTAGAAAGTCACAAAGAAATTGCAGATATTGTCTGCGAGAGGGGCATTGATGAACATCAACGTGGAATATTGTAAATTTGTGCCTGACCGAGATTCGAACCCAAGTCTCCTGCTTGCCAGGACATATCGTCCATAAGAATAGACACCACATGTACGCAGTTAAGGCGAAAACGGCCAGTGATCATTTCGAATGCACACCCGGCTCGAAATCTGCAAAATGTGTAGCTCCTCTCAATTTCCGTCAGTTGTAGGTGACATTTTTTAATCTGCCTTTATTGTTTTTTTAGTAATTGAAATAAACATTTAGGTTCAATATTATTTAAACACAAAATGATCTCTAAGAGTAGCAAGTAAAGGAATAAAAGAATGTTGTGCTGTAGATTATTTCGGTCTGTGTAGTCTACTACACGACATTGTTATGTCTCTTTTGTTGCTCGCTTGCTGGTTGCTGCTTTTGTTGCTAATTTACGTTTACTGGTTTGATTTCTGCCGTTTTCACTGAAACTGCAGTTAAAGTTTTATTTATTTGTGCTGTGTAAATAAAGTATTAAAAATACAACGAAGTTTATTTTAAACAGTGTAAGTGCTTTGACCAGAGATATCCCTGCGCCAAGTCGGCGAAAACTACATCCTACAAAATAATTACTTCTCGAGGCTGAAACTGTTTCTGACCAGCGCTGCCCTGCACAGTCTAACACTGCCCTTCAGCAGGACGGCTGCCGCCCTTTTATAGTCCCGCTTCGATCCTCGGTGAAAAGTTCAACTTGTACATCACGTAACGAGTTTCGCAGTCTCGCCAGCCTAATTTACATCTTTTGATGCTTAAATAACACTGCAATTCTGACTACATCATTCTCATCCTCTTCGTGCCGTCAAATATTACAACAGTTGCAGATACATACACGCCTGTGCGGTTAAGAAGAGCGAATGTTCCTTGGGAGACGCACGTACGTCAAAGAGAACGTTGCGCCGTTCTCCTCGGAAACACAGCCGCTGCAGGATCGCATTCACACGCCAACACCAGGCAGCGACTTTCGATTAAAACGTCCCTCTCCCCTACTGTGTGGGAAACTTATGTAACGTGTCTACCAGCACAGGTTGTGGCGCAGGAACCACGACGTATGATACGGAAGTTCGAGTGTGGCCGTGGGCAGCGCGCGGGCGGCCAAAGCGGCGGCGCTGGTGTAAAGCTGCGGACCCGGGTTCGAGTCCCGGTGCAACAGATATCCTCACTGTCGTCAGTCTTATTACACAGCTGACGAGTGTTCCGTAGCGGCAGCTGCGGGTACCCTCCGTGTATTCCATTGCGCCTCCGCTGTGGCCGTTCGTCTGGAGTGGCGCGCACCTCCGAAGGAACGTCGCGTCACACGTCTCAACAGCACTGCCGTGTCGAAACTTGTGTTTCAGGAAGAGAACGAGGTAATCGAAGCAGCACCGCGAATTACAACAGCTTAACGAATACAGCCACTTAGTAATCAGCAAAATATAACAAAATAAGAAGTGTAACATTCTGTGCGTTGGCGGGGTCAGTATATGCTGTGCGTATTTGGCATCCTAAACTAAACGTGCACAAATATGTCAGAGCAATATCTTAAAACTACGTCGAACAACATATTTACCAATTAAAGACGTAATAAATTGACTAAATTTCGCGTCTCAGATTGAAGTAGTCTGTTGAAGTAGTCCACAATTCGTACTCCTTCATCGATTCAGTGAAATTGAATGCACATTTCCACAACACACCATGATATCAAGCGCCACCCCCATCTACGGTGAAATAATCCATAGGATTGATTTCATTAAAATTTCACATAATAATCACACGTACGAATAAAACCTTCAACAACTTCTACCCATATACGAACTGGCTACCAGCTTCTAACCAGCAAGTGAATCTTTCAAGCGAATGTGCCTCTTATTTGCGCCAGCGTTCAATACCTGTAACGGTCGTTACCCTAATCTTCATCCTTCCACAAAGGTAGCACCGGACCTTGACTTTTCGTGGTGTTTCTTCAACGGACATAACATTTCTTTTGTATGTGAAAAACCTTAAGGATTCCTTTACACTCCTAGGTAGGCATGTGATTTAGGCTCTTCAGGGTAGACTGAGCTCCAGTAATCGCAAACTCAGAGGTTTTCAGAATTGTGAGTGACACCTGGACGTGGAAAACTGTATGTGACCTGATCACTGATTCCTGCTGTGTTCAATATCTGGAAAAAACAAATGAGGGCCATCTTCTGGTTCTTCTGGAAATGGAATAATTACTGGCTTCTGGAGAACTGTGTCCAGGGTACCTTTGGCGGTATTAAAAAAATTTATTAAGTCCGACTTCTGCGTGTTTCTCGATCCAAAATACATCACTCTACATTGTTGATAGCAGCAAAACCCACTTCCCATCCTTTGGTAAATAGGATGCAACAACAATAACATTTCGAAATCCAAAAGCGGAGAACCGGACAGCTTTGCTTGCTCTTATTCACAGATACTTTGAATGTCAGTTTCTGCTTCAGCAAACAATCAGCACTAGAGTAAAAGTTTTCACAAGAGAAATATCTGTTTTTTGTATTACGTTTTCCAACTATGCATGTACACTTTATTTCTGTGTACCTGCCTTAATGTACTGTCCTCACTGCATACGCAATACCTTCCCACGTTACCTGTGTAAAAGGATTTTGCGTCACGGAAAGCAAACAAACACCTTCAGGGCACACTTGGCAGGCGAGTTCGGCCGGTACTGAATGAACCCACAGTTTTCTCTGAACTTCACTTGGACGATACGATTCTTTGCAGTTATTCACAAATTGCTCGACAACAAATCGAACTGCTGCGAGCTCGCCAAAACATTTTCTGCCATTTCTCGTTTCCTTTTCATCAACTCTGGTGCAGGTCACAACAAACAGAAGAAATCGTGTAGCTCATACAAGCTCGAAATATTTCTATTGCAGTGTCATGAGTGGCCCGTAGCTCGACCAAGTGTTGCGTTGTTGCCTGTGTTCAACGCTTGGCTCGTTTAAAGTACAACAAATACGACGCTATTCCCAGGACTTCCCACGCATTTACCTAGTACACGTCACATCTCTGGAGTGTTTGTACGTGACTTGTGTCAGCTCTCTGTGGCAATCAGAACAAGTGCTCGCCAACTCTATCGGGCCATCGATCAAGTATGTCGAGTACCAGGAAGGTGGAATTTTATCTTAAGGGACCTTTGCTCGCGCTACAAGGACAGCAGCACGTGGAAAAGTTTGCCGAAGCTTCTGTGCGCTGTAAACTCTTTAGCTGTGTAAGCGTGTTTGATTGTAATTTTTTTTTGTGTAGCAAATGACGTTGAATGAGTATGAGGCGCGATTTTAAACAAATCAAAATCAAACGAAAAACAAAAATTTTTAAAGTCGTGAATTAAGTCGCTGAAGTATCAGTACTAGCTAGCTCTTTGAAGTTAATATGCCTCTTACGTGTAACTCGAAGATACGGGGAAAAAGAATAACGAGGTAACAAGTGGCCACAGTGGGATTCAAACCGGGGACCGCTCCCTGAGAAGCGACCGCAGCTCACAGCCACTGGCCGTTTGCCGCTTCCGTAACCAGCAGCCGGCAGCTCACTGCCGATAAATGGCGCAGGTGGTTTTATCGGAATCAAAGTTGGGATCGGAGGTTGCTTAAGAATTGTGATGGAAAGTAGTTTACGCAATTATCACTTATGATTAACGAAGCCCAGTATGTGAAATACTCTGGTTATTTATTTAAATAAAAATTTGGTTTTATTCTAAGCTATTTATGTAACTGACGACTGTAAGGTATAATGCAAAACAAAAACGAATGGCATACTGCAAAGTGATAGCATGGCGTATTTAATTCTTTTAAGCGTTACAAGCCGACATCTTTCGCAAAATTAATGGCAGTCAGTTCAGCAATAAGGTAGTCAATATCTTTTGATTTACGTTCATCGTATACTGCTGTTCGTTCCTTACCGAAAAATGTAATCAAATTACCAGTTCTTTAGTTCCCCGTAGCGTAGCTGAGCTGGAGGACGTGGAAGCGTGACTTCGTGGCGGCTCTGAGCACTATGGGACTCAACTGCTGTGGTCATCAGTCCCCTAGAACTTAGAACTACTTAAACCTAACTAACCTAAGGACATCACACACATCCATGCCCGAGGCAGGATTCGAACCTGCGACCGTAGCAGTCGCGCGGTTCCGGACTGAGCGCCTAGAACCGCTAGACCGCCGCGGCCGGCGCGTGACTTCGTGCTTGAGCTGCCTGGTCTAGAACGATAGAAACCGTATGTCGACTTTTGTGAACTTTCGAGAGGTTGTGACAGGGTAGCGCTGTGCTTTGCGCCATTCGTTTAGATGTGTTTTGCGTTCCTTGCGTTTAAATCGTGTATTGTACTGTGTTTGTGTCCTGTGCGATGTTTTTCATTTCTTCGTCTCTAATTATTGTGGCTATCCGCCCATGTTGTGATGCAATTCGTATTTTGCATAATCTTGTCTTAGAAAATTATACTGCTGACATAAACCACATTGACATGGCCAGGTACATGCTAAAACTATTGTGGCTGTATACATGACATAATATACAGTATGTCTGGTTTATCATACCACCATGGAATGCTTTGACACTGCATTCAATCATTTCTTACGTCAATCAGTACTAGACACTAACCTTTGGTTAAGATTACATTGAGAAATCCACTTCCCCTCGTATTTCATCTCCGGTCGACGATTTTTCTTCAACAATGCCTCATATTTTTCTTTTTAAGTTCGAAATTCAATCATTCTACACACCAGTCATTACTGGACACTAAGGTACCTGTCTCTGCAGTCCAAGTGTAAAATTACTTGGAATTATGGTTGATAAAAGACTCTCTTGGGAAGGACATGTAAATTAGTTAGCTAACAAACTTGCACGAGTTCTCTTTCAGCTATATAAATCAAGGAAAAAAAGTCAGCAAGAGTATGCTGCTACAATCTAATATGTACTGACAAGACCAATTGTATGAAACCATACTAAAATGTTGATGATAAATAAATATTATTTTCGGCGTAAGCAATCAATACAACAATCACACAATCTAATCTGGTCGGGACATAAGAAGACTTCACTTTTTTACGAAACGTGTTGTCCATGGTGTTTTCAAGGCCACGGCCAGGGAATATTTCTATTAATATCCAGCTCTTTTAATTTTATTTTGGCGGAACACATATACGCTGCCACACTGAGCTGTTTTCAGAATCGCACGTGTCAAAACAAACCACTAGCTGACGACAGTTTAGAATCTGGAACGTTCGTAAAAGTCGATAGGTGTGCTAATCGACTAAAGCGTATATACGTCATAATGACGTCACATCGTATCCAGGTTGGGTGAACTTAGCATCCCCCCTGAGCGACACGGGGGGGGGGGGGGGGGGCTGCCCCCCGCGTCCCCCACGGGGGGACTCTCCTGGCCCGTAGCCGGCAGCCGTCAGTTCTCAGCTGGACCGCTCACAGTTCCCACTCGCCGAACGCTCTTCTCCGTTGCAGGCGGTACGCACACACAGGGACTGCTATATATACAGAGTGGTCCATTGATATAGTGACCGGGCCAAATACCTTACGCAGTAAGCATCAAACGAAAAAACTACAAAGAATGAAACTCCTCTAGCTTGAAGGGGGAAACCAGAAGGCGCTATGGTTGGCCCGCTAGATGGCGCTGGCATAGGTCAAACGGATATCAACTGCGCATGGAAACCCCCATTTTTATTACATATTCGTGTAGTACGTAAACAAATATGAATGTTTTAGTTGGACCACTTTTTTCGCTTTGTCATAGGTGGCGCTGTAATAGTCACAAACATATGGCTCACAATTTTAGACGAACAGTTGGTAACAGGTAGGCTTTTTAAATTAAAATAGCGGACGTAGGTACGTTTGAACATTTTATTTCGATTGTTCCTATGTGATACATGTACCTTTGTGATCATTTCTGAGAACGCATGATGTTACAGCTTGATGACTTTTAAATACCACATTAATGCAATAGATTCTCAAAATGATGTCCGTCAACCTCAGTGCATTTGGCAATACGTGTAACGACATTCCTCGCAACAGCGAGTAGTTATCCTTCCGTAATGTTCGCACATGCATTGACAATGCCCTGACGCATATTGTCAGGAGTTTTCGGTGGATCACGATAGCAAATATCCTCCAACTTCCCCCACAAAATGAAATCCGAGGACGTCAGATCCGGTGAACGTGCGGGCCATGGTATGGTGCTTCGACGACCAATCCACCTGTCATGAAATATGCTAATCAGTACCGCTTCAACCGCATGCGAGCTATGTGCCGGACATACATCAAGTTGGAAGTACATCGCCATTCTGTCACACAGTGAAACATCTTGTAGTAACATCGGTAGAACATTACATAGGAAATCAGCATACACTGCACCATTTAGATTGCCATCGATAAAGTGGGGGCCAATTATCCTTCCTCCCATAATGCTGCACCATACATTAACCCGCCAAGGTCGCTGCCGTTCCACTTGTCGCAGCCATCGTGGATTTTCCGTTGCCGAATAGTGCATATTATGCCGGTTTACGTTACCGCTGTCGGTAAATGACGCTTCGTCGCTAAATAGAACACGTGCAAAAATTCTGTCATCGTCGTGTAATTTCTCTTGTGCCCAGTGGCAGAACTGCACCCGACGTTCAAAGTCGTCGCCATGCCATTCCTGGTGCATAGAAATATGGTACGGGTGCAATCGATGTTGATGTAGCATTCTCAACGCCGACGTTTTTGAGATTCCCGATTCTCGCGCAATTTGTCTGCTACTGATGTGCAGATTAGCCGCGACAACAGCTAAAACACCTACTTGGGCATCATCATTTGTTGCAGGTCGTGGTGGACGTTTCACATGTGGCTGAACACTTCCTGTTTCCTTAAATAACGTAACTATCCGGTGAAATGGTCCGGACACCTGGATGATGTCCAGGATAGCGAGCAGCATACATAGCACACGCCCGTTGGGCATTTTGCTCACAATAGCCATACATCAACACCGTATTACCCTTTTCCGCAATTGATAAACGGTCAATTTTTACAAGTGTAATGTACACTCCTGGAAATGGAAAAAAGAACACATTGACACCGGTGTGTCAGACCCACCATACTTGCTCCGGACACTGCGAGAGGGCTGTACAAGCAATGATCACACGCACGGCACAGCGGACACACCAGGAACCGCGGTGTTGGCCGTCGAATGGCGCTAGCTGCGCAGCATTTGTGCACCGCCGCCGTCAGTGTCAGCCAGTTTGCCGTGGCATACGGAGCTCCATCGCAGTCTTTAACACTGATAGCATGCAGCGACAGCGTGGACGTGAACCGTATGTGCAGTTGACGGACTTTGAGCGAGGGCGTATAGTGGGCATGCGGGAGGCCGGGTGGACGTACCGTCGAATTGCTCAACACGTGGGGCGTGAGGTCTCCACAGTACATCGATGTTGTCGCCAGTGGTCGGCGGAAGGTGCACGTGCCCGTCGACCTGGGACCGGACCGCAGCGACGCACGGATGCACGCCAAGACCGTAGGATCCTACGCAGTGCCGTAGGGGACCGCACCGCCACTTCCCAGCAAATTAGGGACACTGTTGCTCCTGGGGTATCGGCGAGGACCATTCGCAACCGTCTCCATGAAGCTGGGCTACGGTCCCGCACACCGTTAGGCCGTCTTCCGCTCACGCCCCAACATCGTGCAGCCCGCCTCCAGTGGTGTCGCGACAGGCGTGAATGGAGGGACGAATGGAGACGTGTCGTCTTCAGCGATGAGAGTCGCTTCTGCCTTGGTGCCAATGATGGTCGTATGCGTGTTTGGCGCCGTGCAGGTGAGCGCCACAATCAGGACTGCATACGACCGAGGCACACAGGGCCAACACCCGGCATCATGGTGTGGGGAGCGATCTCCTACACTGGCTGTACACCACTGGTGATCGTCGAGGGGACACTGAATAGTGCACGGTACATCCAAACCGTCATCGAACCCATCGTTCTACCATTCCTAGACCGGCAAGGGAACTTGCTGTTCCAACAGGACAATGCACGTCCGCATGTATCCCGTGCCACCCAACGTGCTCTAGAAGGTGTAAGTCAACTACCCTGGCCAGCAAGATCTCCGGATCTGTCCCCCATTGAGCATGTTTGGGACTGGATGAAGCGTCGTCTCACGCGGTCTGCACGTCCAGCACGAACGCTGGTCCAACTGAGGCGCCAGGTGGAAATGGCATGGCTAGCCGTTCCACAGGACTACATCCAGCATCTCTACGATCGTCTCCATGGGAGAATAGCAGCCTGCATTGCTGCGAAAGGTGGATATACACCGTACTAGTGCCGACATTGTGCATGCTCTGTTGCCTGTGTCTATGTGCCTGTGGTTCTGTCAGTGTGATCATGTGATGTATCGGACCCCAGGAATGTGTCAATAAAGTTTCCCCTTCCTGGGACAATGAATTCACGGTGTTCTTATTTCAATTTCCAGGAGTGTATGACGAACCAAATACCGTCCGCACTGGCGGAATGTTACGTGATACCACGTACTTATACGTTTGTGACTATTAGAGCGCTACCTATCACAGAGCGAAAAAAGTGGTCCAACTAAAACATTCATATTTCTTTACGTACTACACGAAGATGTAATAAAAAAGGGGGTTCCTATTTTAAAAAAACGCTGTTGATATCCGTTTGACATATGGCAGCGCCATCTAGCGGGCCAACCATAGCACCAACTGGTTTCCGCCTTCAAGCTAGACGAGTTTCCTTCTTTGTAGTTTTTTCGTTTGATGCGTATTTCGTGAGATATTTGGCTCGGTCACTATCATTGGACCACCCTCTATACTAAAGCGAAATTTCTCGAAATGCTCTAATTTGTAATAAATGTACGGCCCGCTGAGGTACGTTTATATTTGACAGTTGTTGCATGATATATACAAATGTGTCCTGCCTCGCACGGCTGTTTCATTCTGCGTGCCGTGTCGAAAGCATCGAGACCCAGACTCACGGCCTGTGTAGTTACTGTGAAGACGTCAGAAAGGAAGACAAAAACCCTCTGTCTGGGTTTTCGCGACTGGATTTTGAGACGTGAAGACTTGAGTACCCACAGTCAACGTCGTAAATAGGACGCTGGTGCGACCTACACTTGTGTACTGCTGGAGGGTTTGGGATCCGTACCAGGTTGGACTGAAAGAAGACAACGAAGTAATTCAGAGGCGGGCTGCTAGGTTTGTTACCGCTAGGTTCGAACTACACGTGTTACGGAGATGCTCTGGGGACACAAATGGGAATCCCAGGAGGGAAAGCGACGTTATTTTCGAGAAATACTATTTGGAGGACCGGTATTTGAAGCTGCCTGCCGATCGATTCTAGAGCCACCAATACACACTGCCCTTAAGGACCACAAAGATAAATTACGAGAAGTCAGGGCTCACACGGAGGCATACAGGCAGTTGTGTTTCCCTCTCTCTCTGTGCGAGTGGAACTGGAAAGGAAACGACAAGTAGTGGTACATAGTACCCTCCGCCACGCACCGTACGTTGGCTTGCGGAGTATCTGTGTAGATGTAGGTGTATGCTGTGAGCTACATAGCGGATAGACACGGGAATCCATAGCACTTTCAAGCATTTTTCATTCCGAATTTTGCCTCTCGATCACTTCGAGGAGCGAATTTAAAGTTATTAGAGAAAATGGTTCAAATGGCTGTGAGCACCATGGGACTTAACTTCTGAGGCCATTAGTCCCCTAGAACTTAGAACTACTTAAACCTACCTAACCTAAGGACATCACACACGTCCATGCCCGAGGCAGGATTCGAACCTGCTACCATAGCGGTCTCGCGGTTCCAGACCGTAGCGCCTAGAACCGCTCGGCCAGTCCGGCCGGCGCGTATTCAGTCTCGCACCTCCAACGTGGGAACGGCCAGTGGAAGTCTTCCGACATTTCGCTTTCCTAGAAACGAGAGGTGCTCTAGGGCTGCGATAGGTGGGTGGGATGACATGCGACAATAAATTGGTAAATACATAAGATGTCGAACTTTGTGTGAAAACGTTCTACGTTGTTTATACGTAAAGAGAGGCGCATTCTTTGCAGGTCGCAGAGACCTTGATCTCAAGCTGATAGGCCGGCACTTATCTGGAAACGTGAGTGGGCACCTGGCAGTCAACACTGCAGACCTGTGATAAGCTGATAAGTGAGTCGCCGTTATCGGATATCGACACTTGCGCAATGGGGCTGGTAATTTGCAATTCTGTGCCGTTCGGGAATAGTGAGGGGCCAACTGGAGAGAAACGGCTCCATTTCGGGTGGTTTGGAAGACGGAGCAGCTGAGGGGTGTGTGTGAGCAGGAGGGCTGCGTGTGGAGCAGCCTGGCTTTGGGGGGCGGGAGGGGGTGGGATATGGGGTAAGGGGACTGGAGGCGGGGGGGAGGCTCTGCAAGGGAGTCTGCAGTCTGACGTGGAGACCCTCCGGCGGGACTAAATCCCCCTCTGAGATATGGCAAACGTCAACAGAGTAACAGTCACGTGAGACATCGTCCCCTTGTACCACACACGACGGGTGGCTAATAACACACGCAGGTCAACGTGTACACCTTGTTACACTACAGAAATGTATTAGCTAGGGTAGCTTAACATCAGGATTGATGGTCACGAAGTCAATGAAGTTAAGGAATTCTGCTACCTAGGCAGTAAAATAACCAATGACGGACGGAGCAAAGAGGACATCAAAAGCAGACTCGCTATGGCAAAAAAGGCATTCCTGGCCAAGAGAAGTCTACTAATATCAAATACCGGCCTTAATTTGAGGAAGAAATTTCTGAGGATGTACATCTGGAGTACAGCATTGTATGGTAGAGAAACATGGACTGTGGGAAAACCAGAACAGAAGAGAATCGAAGCATTTGAGATGTGGTGCTATAGACGAATGTTGAAAATTAGGTGGACTGATAAGGTAAGGAATGAGGAGGTTGTACGCAGAATCGGAGAGGAAAGGAATGTGGAAAACAGTGATAAGGAGAAGGGACAGGATGATAGGACATCGGGTAAGACATGAGGGAATGACTTCCATGGTACTAGAGGGAGCCATAGAGGGCAAGAACTGTAGAGGAAGACAGAGATTGGAATACGTCAAGCAAATAATTGAGGACGTAGGTTGCAAGTGCTACTCTGAGACAAAGAGGATAGCACAGGAGAGGAATTCGTGGCGGGCCGCATCAAACCACTCAGTAGACTGATGACCAAAAAAAAAAAAAGGTAGCTTATTGTAGGTTGTTTATTATCAGAAGGTAATACGTAAGGTGTATCTTCTCAGGCATGGGCCTGTCTCGGGGAATTTTCGACTTGGTGAACAGAGCACGATGTGCTGAAGACGGAAACTCTATAGAAACTACAGTGTCCACATGTCCTCCCCAAGAAAACACAATAGGTCGCTGATATTCTCGACACACTAAACACTCTAGCGGAGAGCACCGGCTGCATTCTCAGACGATGAAGTGACCTACAGGAAAGGGCAACTTCAGGATGACTGCAAGGAAACCTGGAACAAATGTGACGGTATTTTTTTGCTTCATTTGCAAACAGAAACCTCTCTTTACATAGGTATCAATGCAATAATAATATCTAGTAATTAGATAAAGAGTGTCATGTTAGCCTGTTGCTGAATTCCACGTTTGCATGAGATGCGATAGTACGTGCAGAGATACATTATAAAACTGCGCGTACATCACTAGTTCGCAAGCCACGTGACTCCGTGCACTGGAGAGTATTTCTGGACGCACGAACTGACCCGCCCCTCCCCTCTACCAGTCGCGGATGCCGCATGGGAAGAGCGGTCGTGGCTAACACATGCACTGGCTCTGATTTCCAGAATTTTCGCGCGCGCTGATATCGCGAGATGTACGTGACAGGCAGTGAGGTGTTGTCCTACTCTTCGCAGAAAGTACTCTCTCGACATGTCAGTAGTAAACCTCTGCGAGATAGACAGCACCTCTCCTGTAGCGTCTGCCCCTGGAGTCTGTTGATGACATCTGTAGCTCTCTGGCGCCGACTAAACCATCACGTGCCGAAACACACCGCTGTTCGTTTCATACTTCCTCTCTCGTCTCTCAGACCTACCTCGTAAGCGCAGCAGACTAACAACACTCAACAATGGGTCAAACAAGCGCCTTATAAGCCTGGTTCTTCGTGTATGAGTTACACTTCCTTAAGATTCTTCCTCTCAATCTGCCGTCTGCTGTTCAAAAAATGTTCAAATATGTGTGAAATCATATGGGACTTAACTGCTAAAGTCATCAGTCCCTAAGCTTACACTCTACTTAACCTAAATTGTCCTAAGGACAAACACACACACACCCATGCCCGAGGGAGGACTCGAACCTCCGCCGGAACCAGCGGCACAGTCCTTGACTGCAACGCCTCAGACCGCTCGGCTAATCCCGCGCGGCTTGGCGTCTGCTTTTCCTGCTATTTGTTTCGTGAGGTCGTTCCAATTGGCTTTGAGCACTATGGGACTTAACTGCTGAGGTCATCAGTCCCCTAGAACTTAGAACTACTTAAACCTAACTAACCTAAGGACATCACACACATCCGTGCCTGAGGCAGGATTCGAACCTGCGACCGTAGCAGTCGCGCGGTTCCAGACTGTAGCGCCTAGAACCGCTCGGCCACTCCGGCCACTATGGATCATTATACTCCGATTTTTTTATCACAATATATATATATATATATATATATATATATATATATATATATATATATATATATATATATATATATATATATAGTGTTGTTATTGGGAGGATTCTCTTCAGAAATGGAAAACGTTGAGCAAATAACTCGATCAATTATTCTTTGAGTTCTTCTTGTTCTTCCAATACGCATTCATTCTTTCCGAAAAGACGTGTTCACGCTCATCCGATCCCTTTGGTCTGTATTATTTTTCTTTTGGTTTCTCTGATGTAACTTCCTATTTGTCTTCTTTGTGTCTGAAAGTGTCTCTTTCTTGAAGTCAGCTAGTCTTATGTTTCCATTATTTAGGTCCTTTCGAATTTCATCTAGCCGAGGTGCGGAATTCTTGTGTGGCTACATAGCCTATTATTCTCTTCGTCAATCGATTTTCTGGTACTCGGCTGAGATGACCAAAAAATTTCATTCGCCTTCTGCTAATATAATTTTCGATGTTTGAAAACTTTTCTGTTGTATTAATCGATTGTAGCATGTAACCGCCTTTGTTACGTCTTCCTGGTAGAATTTTGCTGATTATCTTTCTCTTTTCTTTTCTGATGTCTTCAAGTTGTTTCCTGTTACGAGTTAGTGTTTCGCTTGCATAGCGGTTTGCTGGTTTTATGACAGTATTGTAGTGTCGAATTTTTGCCCATCTTGACATTGATTTTTAGTTGCAGAGGTTTTGGATTAACCCTAATCCTTTCTTAATTTTGTTGAGGCGATGTTGATGTGAACTGTTTCAACACCTGTCGGTTCAATGAATTTTCTAAGGTATTTACAATTTCGAGCCCTGTTAATTTTACAAAATTTTGTTTCATGCTTGCAATTTCTGTTTTTCAACAAAAGAATTCAGTTTTCTTAAATGAAACTTGTAAACCTACTTTTTCTGCACATTCTTTGAGTATTTCCAGCTGTTTCACTGCCCTCTGCTTATTCTCTGTTAGTATTGCCAGGTATTCCGCAAATGCGAGATCTGGTATGTAGACATTGTCTTTGGCAACGCCCAGTCGTATTGGCTTCCAAACCCCACATTTCTTGAGTTCTTTCTCGCATTCTTCCATAACTTTGTCCAGAACTACGTTGAACACCTGTTTGAATGTCGAAACGTTCTGAGATCTCCCACATATATTTTCGTGCCAATGAGTGTTTGTTTTATGATTTCTCGTGTTTTGGGATCTAATCGCCTCTCTTGTAAAATCTGGAGTACTGAGGGCGTGTCTCCTGAATTGTATGCTGTTTGAAATATACAAATGTGCTTACTACACTTTTTGTCTGAGACTCCGCTTTTTGAGTATGGTTTTGAGGTTGAAAATTTGCTCCAGACGTGATCTGTTTGATCTAAATCCTGCTCGATATTCTGCTACTTTGGGTTGTAATTGCTGTTTTGTTCTGTTCAAGAGACAGAGGAACGACACTTGCTTGCAGGGAGTGGCCATTGACCCTCAAGATAAGCAGGTGGAATTTATTACGCATAAATAGCCATAATGACTGACTACTGGATGATTGTAGGATTGCAGTACAACCAGTGGAAGCAATTACATCCATAAAATATCTACATGTGTGTGTACAGAGCGATCTGAAACTAATGGCAGGTAAAAGCCATACAAGGTAATTGGAAGGACTGTCTGGAAGTGTAGTCCACCCACAAAGGAGGCAGCCCACAAAACACCCGTTCGACCAATACTTGACTATTGCTCGTCAGTCTGGCATCCGGAGCAGATAGGATTGATAGAGGAATTAACGGAGATCCAAAGAAGAGCAGCGCGTTCCGTTACGCAAGCATCACGGAGACGCTCAGGCAGGTGTGCTGGCAGACGCTGCAAGAGACGCACTCCACAGCACTGTGTGGTTTACTGTCGAAGTCCCTAGAATGTACAAACAGTCATCTCGCAAAAGACTGTGAAGGCAGAATTGGAGAGAGTCGAACACGCATGGAGGCCTACTCACAGCCATTGCTCCCTTGAAGCATTCTCGAGTGGAAGAGGGGAAGGGTCAGTGATTGACAATGTATCCTCCACTAAGTACCATAAGGTTGCTGTGAGGCTGGGAAGCCACCACCTGGCAGCCACTGCGGCGGCCTCTGGCTCACGGCTGCAGCACCGTGGAGGCAAGTGCCGCACCTGTCGCCTCAGCTGGGTTCAGCTTGCCGGCCAGCCACAGCAGAGCGACTGCTGACGGCAGAGGTGGCAGCTCCGTGTACTGAATGTGGCGCCCTGTACACCCCAAATCACCTACAAACTTTAATCGTGTATCCTCGTTATTACGCAGTAGATCCACAAGAAGTGTCCTTAATCGCTGTTCTTCCAGCTGTAGAAATTCCATCAGCAGGCAGTGTTAAAATATTCAATCTTATGTAAAAAAAACTATAATATATTTGAGGAGTCCGTTTCGTGGCATGATACTCACTGGAATCAGACAGAACTTACTCACAATCATTTGTGATACAACTGTGGCCATTCTACATCTAGTCTCCGGCCGGAATGGCTGAGCGGTTCTAGACGCTACAGTCAGGAACTGCACGACTCCTCCGGTCGCAGGTTCGAATCCTGCCTCGGGCATGGATGTGTGTGATGTCCTTAGGTCGGTCAGGTTTAAGTAGTTCTAAGTTCTAGTGGACTGATGACCTCAGAAGTTAAGTCCCATAGTGGTCAGAGCCATTTGAACCATTTTCTACATCGAGTGCCGAACGGTTCTGTTTGACGTCGTTCAAACTGAAACCGAAACAAAATTTTCAATCTCGAGGGTGTCGAGTTCAATCCAGTTATCGAGTGTATTGCGACATATCACACCCCGTGGGAATGGAACGTGCCTCTGGGATCCGAAGGGCGGATTGCGCAAGCGTGCTCCCGCGGCAGATAAGCCGGCCGGCGTGACGTCACGCGGCAGGTGTATAAGAGCGGCTGCCGCCAGCTGCGCTGCCTCGCCTCGCTCCGCGTCGCTCTGCTCCGCTCCGCCTGCAGGGTGAGTAGCGCCGCTGCTGCCGCCTGCCAGCCGGTCGCGCATCTGCAGAAATGTCCAAATGTGTGTCAAATCTTACTGGACTTAACGGCTAAGGTCGTCAGTCCATAAGCTTACACTCTACTTCACCTAAATTATCCTAAGGACAAACACACACACACCCACGCCCGAAGGGGGACTTCGAACATCCGCCGGGACCAGCCGCACAGTCCACGACTGCAGCGTCTCAGACCGCTCGGCTAATCCCGCGCGGCGGTGTGCCTGCCGGTGTGTGGACGTTTGCCACGGCGGACATTTGCCTCGATTTTACCTGCTCCGAAGGTTTTGGTCTCTTGTCTCCCCCTCCTCCTCCTGCCCATCGCTTACTGACCCTTTCCGCTGGTTTACTTAACATAGAACCAGAATCTGTTGGGAATTTCCGCCACATTTCTAGAGAGAGTTTCGTTGTGCAAACTATTAAATGCATCTCGCATTGAAATGGACACCGAATTTCGAGCCTCAGTAAAACTTCGCCAATGTGGGAGATTTTGCGTTCGTCTAAATTATACTTGCCTTTTTCGGTGGTCCTGGAGCAGCATTCTGTCGTGTTTTGTGTACCATGTGGGATCAATTCCGTCTCTTATTAATTTATTTGGTATGAATCTCTCGAGTGCTGTTGATACTATGTTTTTCAACTTCAGCCATATATGGTCTTCACTACATAGTTTGGAAGGATTGGATGTTTCTAAGAAGTCAACCGAATGTTTAGCTGCTTTTATAAATAGATATATCTCGCGTTTAGTTTTGGTGAATTTCTTTGTTACGGAATTGAGCCTCGCTACGACTGTGTGTTCACTAATTCCTGTATCCGTCGTGATGCTCAGGATTATTTGTGGCTAAGAGTTCAAGTGTGTTTTCGTAACCATTTACATTTTGAATGGCCTCGTGAACTAACTGTTCAAAATAATTTTAAAAAAGCATTTAGAACAGTTACGGAAGTTGTTTTATATCTACAATGTGGTCTGGAAATGTATTTTTGTCAACATACGGAAGGTAGATTGAAGTCACTGCCAACTATAATCGTATGAGTAGCGTACCTATTCGTGATGAGACTCAAGTTTTCTTTGAACTGTTCAGCAACTGTTTCATCTGAGACCGGTGGTCAGTAAAAGGAGCCAGTTATTAATTTATTCCGATTGTCGAATATAACCTCTGTCCATACTAAGTCACAGGAACTACCTGCTTCAATGTCGCTTGTGAGCTGGAACGCACATTACATTATTTTTCCTTAACTTGTGCTTCTTGTTTCTGTTGTAGTGGAGATCATTACCATTACAGCTTTTCCCTCGAAAACCTAGGATGCTTTCTTTGTGACCCTGTAAATACCAGAGCTAAAGAATGTAGAACAACAATGTACGTTACAAGCATAGCGTTCGGTATTACTTCATTTCCTTCAAAAATGGTTCAAATGGCTCTGAGCACTATGGGACTTAACATCTGAGGTCATCAGTCCCCTAGAACTTAGAACTACTTAAACCTAACCAACCTGAGGACATCACACACATCCATGCCTGAGGCAAGATTCGAACCTGCGACTGTAGCGGTCTCGCGGTTCCAGACTGACGCGCCTAGAGCCGCTCGGCCACACCGGCCGGCTCATTTCCTTATTTCTAACATTTTAAAAATGTACGTCGGCTTTAGATGCCATGTCAATCATAGATGTTCTTATCT
The DNA here is from genome assembly GCF_021461395.2 of Schistocerca americana. Taxonomy (NCBI): domain Eukaryota; kingdom Metazoa; phylum Arthropoda; class Insecta; order Orthoptera; family Acrididae; genus Schistocerca; species Schistocerca americana. The sequence continues at coordinate 157,798,486 of NC_060129.1, forward strand.
CTATTTGGTGAACGTATTTTCAGTCATGTTGTGAAGTTTGTCCCCCTACACTTTATTAACTAATGTTTGAACGCAAGGGATATCGCATTTTAGAGAGTACATTAATATGGAGTATGTCGTTCTCCTTTTCAAACATTCACATACCCATGGCCGGCATTCGCGCCTGCCAGCGCCACGCTGGAGCCCTGTACACGGGAGAGTACGGCCAGCCTGCCGGCCGCCGCCATTTTAGGCCTACTGCGCAAGGGCAGCCCTGTGGACGGAACTGTAAAATTCGCCTTTATATAAGGAGGCAACCGGCCTGAATGCGACAGTGCGTGAAGTGAACAAATAACTATCGTAATTAATCGTTACGTCCTTGATAACCCGGCGTCTACTGTGAAAATTTGCTACTCTCTCACTGACAAGGGAACCTCCCCATCGCACCCACCTCAGATGTAGTTATAAGTTGGCACAGTGTATAGGCCTTGAAAAACTGAACACAGATCAACCGAGAAAACAGGAAGAAGTTTGTGGAACTACGAAAAAATAAGCAAAATATACAAACTGAGTAGTCCATGCGCAAGGTAGGCAACATCAAGGATAATATGAGCTCAGGCGCGCAGTGGTCCCGTGGTTAGCGTGAGGAGCTGCGGAACGAGAGGTCCTTGGTTCAAGTCTTCCCTCGAGTGAAAACTTCAATTTTTTATTTTCAGACAATTATCAGAGTTCAGGCACTCACACATAATTAACTTCGCTCTCCAAAATTCCAGGACATGTTCAGATTTGCTTGGACATATGCAGCATTTGACGGTCTACACACGGAAAAATTTGAAAACGTTAAAAACATATGTTTTGACAGAGCACAGAGAAAACTGTGCGACTGTGAAAGTGTTGCATTCATTTGTTGCAGTTTATGTGACGCACTCTTATGTTTTCATCACTTTTTTGGAAGTGATTATCACATCCACATGAAAACCTAAATCGGGCAAGCTAGAAGAATCTTTTTGCCCATTCGCCAAGTGTGCAAGTTAGGTGGGTCGACAACATATTCCTGTCATGTGACGCACATGCCGTCACCTGTGTCGTATAGAATATGTCAGACGTGTTTTCCTGTGGAGGAATCGGTTGACCTATGACCTTGCGATGAAATGTTTTCGGTTCCAATTGGAGAGGCACGTCCTTTCGTCTACTAATTGCACGGTTTTGCGGTACGGTCGCAAAACACAGACACTAAACTTATTACAGTGAACAGAGACGTGAATGAACGAACGGACAGATCATAACTTTGCGAAAATAAAGAAAGTAAACTTTTCACTCGAGGGAAGACTTGAACCAAGGACCTCTCGTTCCGCTGCTGCTCACGCTAACCACAGGACCACGGCGCTCCTGGGCTCGCATTATCCTTGATGTTGCCTTCCTTGCCCATGCACTACTCAGTTTGTATATTTTGCTTATTTTTTTCATAGTTCCACACAACTTCTTCCTGTTTTCTCGATTGATCTGTGTTCAGTTTCTCAAGGCCTATCCACTGTGCCAAATTATAAATCTCAGGGGGGTTGCGATGGGGAGGTTCCCCTGTGAGATATAGACGCTTATAAATATAGCTAGCAGTAAGTTTTTTCTCACGCTGACCTTTGTGAAAAGTATTACATGCTTAAACGATAGAATCCAGTCAAGGTCTTTGAGGTACACACATGACTTACAGTACATATTAAATTACAAATGCATACTTCGATTTGCATATTTCCTTTTTTAATGCTTGTTTGTTACAAATGATGGTAGTTATTTGTAATTAAAAATATAAAAAAAACAAAATTACAAATTACCGGTGCATCAATTTAGCTAAAACATGTGAAAGACAATAAATTTCTTCTTCTTAAAATACCTTTGCTGCATTTCTCATACCAATACTGCACTTTGCTGTATCTTCCTTCAGTACCTGGCAGTTATATTTCCTCCGAAGAACGTAAATTCGAGTCTTCAGAAATTCATCTACAACTCTGTCCACAACACTGTGAGAAGAAGGAATATTCTGAATGAGTTCCTCGAATGACTTCTGTGCAACTGCCTCCAGTGCTTGGAGGGACAACTTAGCTTCCAGGAACAGTTTTTCATCCACACGAAAGACTTTATCTGTCATCTCAATAATGCGAAATATTTCTTGGGACATGCATTCCAAGCTGTCTTGAGCTGTGTAATTTTTAGTTCAGTGAGTCTTCGTACTGCTTCACATTCAGACTTCTCCTTTGGTGAAAGTGATTCTCGGTACGCTTCACAAAGCAAATACTTTTGCTGCACTTGCTTTGTTGTTCTGCCTGCTAAATAGTGTGGAGACAGTGCTTCCTCAGGTGGCATTTCTTCAACATCGCTTACGTCTGAATTCGCACTTGCAAGCAAGTCTGCATCGTCTGTGCCTTCTGCTTCGTCGTACGTCCGTCTGTGTTCCAAGTAGTCGACAAGAAATTCACCATCTTCCGTCTGATAACTTCCACGGCGACTGGGACGAAAATACTGTGACTCAGCAATAAGCCGCAGTATCATCTTGAAACTGAGACAATCTGGAACAGGATTACTGGCTCGAACCATACTGAAAAGGTTTTCCAGAGCATCCTGTGACAGCCTGCACAACAGAACACACTGGAAACCTGTTTCGTTCAGAAGATAATCCTGGACATTAATAGCTGTGCATGTTGCTAGAATAACTCCAGATTGTACAGGTTCCCAGATACCCCTGTTTCCAATTTTCAAACAGCGAGATGACACTCTTAAGGAACTGTACGCCATCATTGTGTATGTCCTCAACGGTTCTACACATGGCAGTTTTCCTGTTCCTTGAGGTCATTAATTTAAACCAACGGAAAATTGTGGCTATGAAAAACGCTGTTGATGTGGCAGAATCTTCAAGTACATGTTCCTCTATTGCATAATGTAACGATGCTGCAACGCTGTGATTTAAAAGTGCGTAAGCAGAACCAACCTTAATTTTATTATAATGCCCTGGCCTTATGACTTTATCTTTTAAATCCCTAGCAATATTTAATTTCTTTTCCTTGTCAAACTCGTACAGTTTCGTGATAGGCTCAATCGAGACTACCGGTCCCGCCAAATTATTGTCTGCAATTACTTGCCGTGGTAGGATAAAGTGGTCGGAATTAGTTAGGTGATTCCTCACATTCTTCAAGATATGAGCTACGTCAGGCACGAAGTACAGATTCCGCTCTGGAGAAAATGGATGCTGGCAGAAATTCTTTGTTTCATTATGACGACCAGCAATAACACGACATTCACGCCACACTGCCCGATTTTGTCCACCCATACCTGATACAATAACTTCTACCATCAGACCAATCGCTTCACACTTCACAATTAATTGCCACAGGAAAGACTGAAGTTCTTTACCTGAAATTGAGTTCCTGGTGAAATGGTAACCAATAATTTGTTTCCATCGCGTACTTAGACCACCAAGCATAAATACCAAGGCGTGACAAGCATGTTTTTCATACGAACCATTAGCTGCTGGAAGTGTTGGATAGCCAATTACGAATTTCGATGAAATGTCGTAATTTAGGCCTGGCGTGAGGCTCATCTCATCCATCATTATTGCAACATGTCTTTCAAAGGGATTCGTGGTGTCTACCTTCACTTTAAGAGCGGATACAAAATCCTCCAAAATACCTGGACTGATTGCCAGAGACTCAGGTTTCCTTTGTAGAGTTCGTTCGCTTGGTAATGGTTGTCCCAGTTCTCTTACCGGATTGTATTCAACGCTTCCACAAGCTAATCGAATTTTCAAAGCCTTCTTAATAATTTCTGGTGAGCACTTTGTCCCTCGTATGGTTTTTTTTCTGCAGTGCCGAGATCTGATCGTCGTTTAAAAAAGGTTTCACAAATGCCGCCATTGTACCAATTTTACCATTCGCACTGTGTAGTTGCTTCTGCAACAAGTGGACTTTCCTTTTCAAACTTTCTAGTTCCGTTTCAGTGTCATTCTCAGGAGGCAATCCGACGTCAGAACTGTGAACATCCGGCAAAACTTCTTGAGGAAGTACGCAAACTTGCTCATTGCCTGAAAAGAAATAGTATTAATAATAATAACAAAAAAATGTTTTGTCGAACGAAAACGCGAGAAATTTAAGTTTCATAAAAAGTTAGTAGTGAATAAGATAGATAAGTCTGTCTTTAGTTACATATATATATTTTAACAGTACCTGGCTCTGTCTGTGTAGTGAAAGTGCACTCAGGTTCCCTTTGCACACCCCTGTCCTTTGCTGGCTTTCCTCCCTTAATTTGAGGACGATGGCTAAATATAGTGGGTACTACATTAGATTTCAGTTTTTTAACACCATCCTTACAATTTGCTTCAAACTGATCAGGTGTGAAGTCAAGCTAAAAATGACAGTCCAAATTACACTGTTAAATAAAGTTCAAAACTAATACCAGTAAAGAAGTAAAGATGGCATTATAAATAACTAACAAAATAAACCTTTTCAAATTTCGTATACATGAAGTGCATCTGTATTTGAAGATTTGATTTTCAGGTTCTGTCTCTTATTCAATGGTGATCGTAGGCATTCTTGTAAAAATGATGTGGATGTAGCTTTATTAATACTATCAATAACTTTGTTAATGCATTTAGAGCTATTTCTACATAAATACTACTACAAAAATGTATAAAGTGAAAAAAATTTTTTTTTTGTTTTCAGGTGTTTGTGTGTGTGTTTGTGTGTGTGCGCGTGTGTCTGTGTGTGTGTATGTGTGTGTGTGTGTGTGTGTGTGTGTGTGTGTGTGTGTGTGTGTGTGTGTGTGTGTGGTCCATGTAACCGCCACCAGCCCCGCACTTTTTTATAAATCCAGACTGAGTTTCTTAAAATGTGGCCTGACCTTTTTGAGGAAACAATGTTAATATTTCCGCTGGACAACTACCTTAAATGTTCAGTACTTTCTCTCTTTTTAAGTCATTCTTCTTTCTATGGATGGAAATTCAAATGTCTGTTTTAAGATTTGTGGACAGTTTCCCTCGTTCACTTATACAACACCTAAGAGTATAGAGCCAACCTTTCACATTCATCGCTCCCACACCGAGAAGATCAGCAGGAACATTGTCGGTACATGGCTCATGTTGATTCTCGACTTCTACAGAACTATTCTGAATTGCTGTTTTAAAATCGATTCTTCAGCGACTGTTACTAATGAAACAACGTGAATCCAATAAGCAGATAGTGATTTCCCATTTTATTCAAAGGTCCAGTCTCGGCATCTAATGCACACAGTCAGTGTAAGGACGAACTGAGAAATTCTTCAGCGAAAATTAGACCTCGTTGTCCACAAACTGTATCATCGAGTGGTTATCTACTATTATCAGTACCATCTGCAATGCGGCGGTTCAGTGACTTCTGCTACAAAATGATAGTATACGTGTTAGTTGAAGGGAAAGAATATTCTCTGTGGCTGGCTCTGACATATCGTGCTGTGTGTGGTTGTCGGATGTTGTCCTGTTGGACTATTTGAGAAGTGTTGAGAATGAGTTGCAGGCTGAGTAGGCCTGCTTTCCATAGGCAATGTTTCCCAGAAGCACCCTCCAGGTTTTAGTAGACCTGTGTGAAACAACTCCTGCAAGGCTACATGCACAGTTATTGGTTAAATGACGAATAATATAGATTCCTGCCATAAAATAATGTCGCTTCCTTGAAGGAAAGAAGTGAACAGAATATCTCGTTGAATAAAGTACTGCTACAGTTCTTTACAACCTTCTTAGTATTTTGGTAGATGTCCACTTCTAACGATTGCCGGTTCAAGTAAAATCGCTGTGTAGAAAAACTTATGGAAATGAAGCCTCCCCCCTTCTGGAGCTTGTTGCACAAATGAAATGTGCTGAAAGAAAACCGTAACTATTTAAAAACGTATTATTAAAGATATGCAGGTATTCACCAATGGCATCAGTCTAACACAGCAAAGATGTGACGATACTGCCACTGGCTGGTGATGGACCACTTTTTATGAACCGTCACTCGAGAAGTATCAGCAGTCACCTGTAAGCTGAAAGGGCTGCTCGGTGATGCAGTGTTTCAGAATCGTCCGCAATGGAAATGGTTAAGGACATCACGGAGACGGCGGCCGTGGACCTGGGGGACCTGCTGGACGCCGGGGACGACGCCGTGGTGATACTCGAGGCAGGTGACACGCGGCTGTTGGCGCACAGGGCCGTCCTGGCGGACAGGAGCCCTGTGTTCGCGGCCATGTTCGCCCACGACACCCTCGAGGCCAGCAGCGGCGCGGTGAGCATCCCGGACGTGGGGGGCCCGGTGCTGAGGCAGCTGGTCTCCTACCTGTACACCCTGCGGGCCCCCCAGCTGCCCGGCATGGCCCCCCAGCTGCTGGCAGCAGCGGATAAGTACGGGGTGTCGCGGCTGAAGGCAGAGTGCGAGCGGCAGGTGGCCGCTCAGCTGACCGTTGAGACGGCGGCGGCCGCAGCTGTTCTCGCAGTCCGCCACTCCTGCAGTGACCTCAAGCACGCTGCACTGGCGTTCATTAAGACCTGTCCGTTCGAGGTGATGGCCACTCAGGGGTGGGCAGATGCGATGCGGAAGCAGCCGGAAGACTTGATCGAAGTGAGCCGGTTGCTGTATGATCCACCACCAAAAAGCAGGTAAGGGCGAGACAACCCACTCATTCGTGTCCCTCAGTTCTCGATGTGTGTGTGTGTGTGTGTGTGTGTGTGTGTGTGTGTGTATTTGTAAGACTATAATTTTTGTCACTGAGTTTCCTTAGATGTGTCACTGCTGTAAGATACGCAATCATAGACTGTCATTTCCTGCTAGCTCACGATGCTATCATTGTCCTCTTGTAGCAGGTTAGCTGAATCCCTAAGCTGAGTCCACTTCATTAACAGGTATGTTTTCTAGCAAAAATAATCAAACAACCAATTTCTAGACATTTATCTGTCGAACTACACGTGTAGGAAAAGTTGTTCTATAGGTTTTGGCATCAAGTGTGAGGAGAGTAGGATACATTAACTGTGTGAATGCAGCATCACGCAGTCTGCTGTGCACACAAAGCTGTATTGCCCAACCCAGCCTAAAACACAGTGATGTGTGTAGTTTGCAGCCGGCAGCCCTTACGGGTTGCTGTAAGTCCGTTCATATAGAGCAGCGTTTAAAGTTGTTCAGTGCCTCTGTGGCTGATGACAATGGGACACCTCTGAACAGAGTCACGCTGCATGAAGACGACGACCGAGTACGTCACTTCTGGCCGACACCTCGAGCAAGGAAGCGTACTGCACAACGGTTCGAGGAGGGCGGCAACATATTTACAGTTTACGACAGCTGATGTTGATCTGCGGAATTTTCTTCATGTAGTAAAGGAGAATATCAGAGTAATCGCTGTTCACACCTCAGTACTACAGCTTCGTTCTCTGTCACCTTCTTTCTTCATGCAAGCCATATGCCAGTAACCTCCCCAACACAATTCTTTGTTCTCTCCAAATCCAGGCAGTACATGGAAGATTTTGAATTGCTCTAAAGGAACATTATATGACAGAATAATGGTTCGCTGTCAGGTCTTGTAGGGAAGATGATCAGAAAACCTGTTGAAGTAAGCATTGGTGCTCCAGTGTATGGCTGCTCACACCTCTCACAGCCTGGGACCACCTCACAGGAACACAAACCAGTCCTCGTGACGGTTCTGGCTGGTCCCATATAATTGAGTCTTCCCACCTCACTTCCTTCTCCTCTCTATTCAGCCGCTATATGAACCTCATACAATACTTGGATACATTCCCTTTAGTGCCATGCTCTACTGTGTCTTTGATGAACCGGTACCCCACGCCTCTCTGCCTGTTTCAGTTGCTCTATGGATTTCTATAGGCACCCAGTGAACACCACAGACTTGCATTCCACTGTGGCACTACCTATGATATTATCTACCCCATCTATTACTGTTGCTATTCCACCTCTCATAGTCTGAACATGAAACAGATTCTGAGACCAAAATTCCCTTTTTTCTGCACCATCTTACAGTTACATATGTCCATACAAGTCTAGTAGCCATTAACACTGATAAATCGTCATTTATTTTGCAGCTGTATTCTAATACTTAGGTAATATTTTGTGTGGTATTTGACATACTGGTAAGTTTGCGTTTGAGGTGACGCTAAATGCATTCCCTCAAACAACTGCAATGAACTTATAGCCTATACTGTAAATCATTCAATGTGTTTCTCTTTTGTTCAATAGACATCAACATGAAAATTCATGTTTGAAACATCGATCATATTACAATCTTTAGTTATGTTCTTGAAAAAAAAATTAATACATCACACCTAAATATATTTTCCTACATTACTCCAAACTCCTATTTCACACTATGTGAATGACACAAGGTCTTAAGTTTGAGAAAGTTTTTGTTAACAGTAACCTTTTTACTGACAGTAATCCTTGTGTACATTTTACAAATTCTCTTGATGTATATTAGATCCTTGTAATTCCTGATCTTCACCTAGTTCACTGCCGCATACTGCACACACTATGGGCGTCAGTTGCAGACAGAGATATCCTGTTCCTTTCTGGGTCTACCACCGTCTTTTACTGTATGATTCCCCTCTTCTCCCCCCATTGCCCCTCACACTCAAATTTTATACATCACAGACGCCTAGGATTTTAATAATAATTAAAATAAGATGTATAAAAGTGTTGCATATAAGCAGAATAATTTTTTACTTCAATAATACAGTGCTTTTGCATTTTTTGGGGAGGATGTCTCATTACCTCATGTTTATCCTCTTCTCCTTGTATCCGTGCCAGGACCTTGTAGACATAAGTTTCTAATAGAATTTACCATTCATGTCTCCTGTATGTGGAGGACAAACTTCACTTTGTTTCAGTAGTGAGTTCACAGCACAGCACAGCTGTAGACCACAATATCATCAGTCACAAACATTGAGCACCGCCCCAGCCCCCACCCCACCCACCTACCCACACACACACACACACACACACACACACACACACACACACACACACACACACACACATACACACTTTGTTTTCCATCATGGGGAAATGACACAGCTTACTTTGAGCGACTCATCATTTTGTGTGTGCTTATAAAGTGAGGTGGCTCATTTGAAAAATACTTCAGTTTCTGTTAATTGTGTTTCTTGGATGAAATTTAGATTTATATGGTAACTCTGTTAGGCCAAGTAAATTTCGCGTTGCCACATCCTCACACCTTCCCACACTTCCCACTGTACTGAATTTCTTCTCCGGCTCAGGTCGAAAAGCACTGTCGACCTTTTCATTATATGTACCTCCAAAAACCCAGTCTTTAACACATGCTTTGAAGACTGATGATCGGAGTATCCTGTTAATTAAATTAAGATATCCTTCACAACCAGAAGAGCGCCGTGGCTGTCCAGTTGGATTGTTTCACCACTAGCGAGATATGCTCGTGCCTGAACTAGAAATTACACGAGGAAAAGTTCTGTGCTGACTGGGATTCTAACCCCGTACATACTATCACCGCTGATGACTACACATGAAGACATGTTGACTGTCAAATAGTTTTTCACCAGTAATTAGAAGTGGAATTTATAAACCTGAAATGATGTGATAAAAAGTTCTGTGCCCGACTGAGAGTCGAAACCGGCACCAATCGTTATTGTTGACAATGCATGTAGAGATGTAAAAAAATTATTATTGTCTTTCACCTATGATTTACAATGCAAATGCTACGACTTGAAGTGACCCGATGAAAATTTTTACACCTGCCCACTATTTAAAACCAGACTTGCACTTTTCTTGGAAAACCTGAAGAGTTGGTAATGTTGGGGAAGCAACAAAACGATGGAACTGTATAGTCCAAAAAGGGTCAAAAACTGCGGAAAGGGATATCTGTGTTAAACTCCCAGCTCGCCAGCTCAGCAGCAACATTTTGAACACCTTAACCTCAAATACCTGCTCTGTGAAATATATAATTTCGACTTGATTTTGTAATCGCTGAAATAAATAACGGTCAGCTGCACTATTGGCATTATGGAATGATGCAGAAATTTCTGTAGGAAGTGTTGGCCCCTAACTGAGCAGCTGTGACTTCGTACGAATCTATGGTTACACTAACACTCGATCATACAAAATTAACTCGGCGACAAGTATCAATCGAATTTCCAGAAAGTTCTCCAGATAGTGTTGTCGCATTTATAGCTGCCATATGTGTCATTGTGTCAAAGCAGTTAATTATTTTGTAGTGCTTTATTTTTGTGCTAGAGGTTTATAATTTTACTAAAAGAAGAGATGTATTTGGTTTATAAGGACGTCATTCGTAGACAGTCATTATTCTGTTCAGACACTGAGTCCATTGTTATTCTGAAAGTGTTGTGCTTTTATTACAATTTCAAAAGGAATTTCTTTTTCACCATGAGGTGGTATTAAGCTACAAAGCAACTTTGTTTATCCAATATAACAGTTTTTGGAGGAGGTCATTCATTATTATTCTGTTATTATTCACACCATTGATCTTGGCAAAGACGATGCATGTCTTCAGTAAATGTAGCCTATGTAGCGCAGGCCTAAAAAAAGTATCATGCAACTGCATAGTAAAGTGCATACTCTTTCTCACATAACATTCAACATTGCTGCATATAGCCTTAAAGGGCATAATTAACTGAAACAAGTAGATTCATGCATAAGATGGTAGAGATATTGTTCGATGTGTTGTTACACAGGTTACTATAAGTTCGTTTATCTATTGTCATTTTTATTTGAAGGTATAAACTGTTTATGCAGTGATGTATTCAATGTTATACTCTTGAAGGTTATAAGGATTATTATTTAAGCATTCTAAAACGGTGTTTAACGAGTATTTGTAGCTATAAAACAATGATAGGTGCTGGAAGCAAATCCCAGTAAATCGTTAACAATTCTATTAGGTTCTGGGTTCTGGGTTTGCATCCAATGCAAAACTTTATGGAATGTCATTTCAAGATTTCTGCCTGTTGTATGGTGTTGTGATCAACTGCTGTAGGGAGCTCAGGCGTGCATCTGAATGTCATTAACTCAACAGCAATTCATTTGTATTAACTGGACCGCTATTGCAGCATTCGGCACCTGTCGTCTGCCACCTGCCAGTGTGTGCACGGCCCCTCAGCAGGGCTGGCTGTAGTGAGCCACCCCCACATCCTCACATGGATACGCCAGCCAGCTCACACTCTGCTCTCTCTGTATGTGCAGCACACCAGCCGTCACCGCCACTACCGCCACTGCCACCACCACCACTGACGCCACCACCACCACCGCCACCACCACCACTGCCAACGCACCCCGCCAGACACCTGCTGCAGCTGCACTTCCCACATCTCCTCCACCTGGAGAAGCCACTGTCTCTCGCATGCGGTGAGTTCCCTCACTACACACACATGCACGCACACATTAGCACTACATTGTACAGAAGGTAGAAAAACAGAGAAAGGAAATGTAAAGGATCAGTCTACATTCAGTGAGGGTCAGCAAAATGAAATGGAAAGAAAATCATAACATATGGTCAGATGAATAATGGGGCAGTATCCACAGAATGAGTAAGTTGTATTATGAGAGAAAGGTCAATTAAAAATGGTTTGGTAGGGAAAGCAGTGATCTATTGTGAACATTTCAGTGATATATTTCCATCAGAACCAGTAAACCAATCCAGCAACAACTCTGGCATGTAAGGCGACTTCACACACAGAAAATCCAGTCACAGAGAGGGATTATGAGAGCACATGATGCGTAACACTATATTTAAAGAGACATAAACATCTAAAAATCATGGTGTATTGGAATGCAGTAGCAGGGGATGAGTAAAGACAGATTTATTTATGAGACAATTTAGGGTCGTTGGTAGAAACAAAAGAGAAGAAAGGATCCTAGACCCCTAAATTAAACTTGTGCAAGTAACAAGAATTACTCCGTTCAAGAATCAAAACAAAAGCAGTAGTTGGTCTCTTAAGCCTAAGCTCCTCAGGGTTTGGACCAACATGATTGTACCACTTTATTTTGCTATAACAGGTAGTCAAAGTAACAACAGACATGCAAAGCAGAAACTCTGCCAACTGTAGATCACATTTCTGTCTGTCAACACACTTAGAGTGCTGAGATCCCGTCATTTATTTCTGGGAAGAGGGGGTGCCGGGTCGGACTCTTCACCACAGAGCAGCATTTGCATCCAAAGTCTCCAGTTATTTGTTGGATGTAGTACAATCTTTGTCTTTGTCTACAGTTTTTACTCTCTGCTGCTTCCACCACTACCATGGCAATTATTCCCTGATGTCTTCAGATATATCCCACTTTCCACAGTTCCTTTCTTATCAATTCACCTAATTCTCAACATCCTTTTATTGCATCCCAATTTGAATGCTCCAAGGCACTTCTCTTCCTGTATCTCCCATAATCCATTATTCATTTTCATACAATACTGTGCTCCAAATGTACATTTTCAGATATTCTATCACAAAATTGAGGCCTATCTTCGGCAGCAGTAGCGTTGTTTTGCCTGGAATGATCTGTTTTCCTCTGTTACATTACTTCATATAACAATCTCGCTGTGTCCCTCATTGTAAATTGGCTTCCCAGGTAGCAGAATCACTCAAATTAATTTACTTTGTGGTCCCTAATTTTGACGTTAAGTTTGACACTGATGTTATTTCTGTTACTCCCCAATATTTCAGTCTATCTTTGGTTTAAATCATAATTCTGTCCTCACCCAACTGTTTATTGCATTAACCACTTGGGTACTTCTTTCTCACTTTCAGTGAACATGGTAATAACACCAGTGAATGTTATCAATGAAATGCCTTCACCCTCAATTTTAATTAAATTTCTGGAAGTTTATTAAATTACGCGAACGATTCCTTGATGTTCAAACTGAACCCTTGGCGATACTAATTCGGTCCCTGTTTTGCACCTTTTTAATGAAAGTATTCCTTGCTTCAGCTTTTGCTGTTCCATGTTGATTATTGTACATATAGTAATTTATATAATCTGCTTTTATCTCACTCGTATTTTTTGAGATTTCACACATGTCGCATTACTTTACATTGTCAATCTTTTTAAAGGTGGCCTAATGCAATGGAGGCTGTGTGACTTTCTTTAAACTTTGCTTCCCTTTTGAAGTGTAAGATTAGATCTATCTCTCTGGTGCTTTTACCTTTGTTACATCCAAACTTACTTTCTTGTACATATTAATCGTGTCAGCAATTAGGATTCATAAGCTAATTAGCTGATTGTGCGAAATCGTTCGCATTTAGTGGTCCTTACACGCATGTGGAGTGTGTAGATGATATTTTTCTGTAAATTTGTTGCTATGTCTATAGTCCCATAGATTCTACAGATGAATTTGAATAGTTGAAACTTCCTGGCAGATTAAAACTGCGTGCCCGACCGAGACTCGAACTCGGCACCTTTGCCTTTCGCGTGCAAGTGCTCTACCATCTGAGCTTCCGAAGCACGACTCACGCCCGGTACTCACAGCTTCACTTCTGCCATTCTGGAATTTGAATAGTCGTTTCATTGCAGCCTCCTGCAAGCATCATATAAACTGCAAGGGAATGTTATTTAACCATTCGCTTTCTCTTTGCACAAATCGTCCAGAGCTTTGTTAAACTCTGTGTCTAATGACCAGTCCGCTATGTTTTCCAGCTCGACTTTCAATTTCCCTTCCATCATGTCATTCAATAGTCCCTCCCTCATGGAGGTGCTCATTGTACTTTTGTCAGCCATCCCTTTCTCTCCCCCCTCCCCCCTCTCTCTCTCTTTCTTTCCTCCCCCCCACCCCCTGCACTTAGCAGCGGAATTCTTTTCTAACTCTTACGCCCAACCCTGCAGATGTCAGACATTCAGATCAGTACCAAAAGTTGCAGGTCGATAGGTTATCAACAAAAACTGCGGTTTAGTTCATGCTGTCTGCTGTTGTCCAGCAGAGAGTACATAAACGTTAATTAAAAGTAACACCAGGACTACAGAGCACTTCACAAGCCTAACAGTGAGTATGTAACGTATGTTGCTTTCATGTGGAAGTTGATAGAGCCTAAGATTCCTGTATCAAAGATCATGGGTTCACAACCCAACGACCCTAATTTTTTTACCGTATTATGTGTGAAAGTGCTATATGGGACGACGCGCTTTTTTTTGGGGTCATCAGTCTTCTAACTGGTTTGATGCGGCCCATCACTAATTCCTCTCTTGTGCCAGCAACCTCTTCAGGACAGAGTAGCACTTGCAATCTATGTCCTCAATTATTCGCTCTATGTATCCCAATCTCTGTCTTTCTCTGGAGTCCTTGGCCTCTGTAACTCCCTCTGCTACCATGGAAGTCATTCGTCGATTCCTTAGCAGATGTGCTATCATTCTGCCTCTTCACGTTGTCAGTGTTTTCCATATATTCCTTTCCTCTCCGATTCTACACAGAATGACTTCATTCCTTACCTCGTCAATCCACATGATTTTCAACATTCGCCAGTAGCACCACAGCTCAAATGCTTAGATTCTCTATTCCAGTTTTCCCACAGTCCATGTTTCACTACCATACAATCCTGTACTCCATATGTACATTCTTAGAAATTTCTTCAGCAAATTAAGGCCTATGTTTTATATCAGTAGAATTCTCTTGGTCAGGGCTAGTCTGCTTTTGATGTCCTCCTTCGTCCATCCGTCTTTGGTTACTTTGCTGCCCAGGTAGCAGAATTCTTTAACTTCATCTGCTTCATGACCATCAATTCTGATGCTAATTCAGTTTCACTCAGGATAGGAAAGTGAGCAGCATATCATATCCTTGATATCCTTTCATCTTGAATTTTAATTCCACTCCTGATCCTTTCCTTTATTTCATTCCTTCTTCTTTGTACAGATTGAACAGTAGGGTGGAAGACTACATCCGCACCTTACACTCTTTTTAATCCAAGCACTTTGTTCTTGGTCGTTCAGTCTTATTATTCCTTCTTGGCCCTTGTACATATTGTATACCAGACATCTCTAGCTATAGCTTAGCCCTATTTTTCTCAGAATTTCGAACACTTTGCACCACTTTACATTGTCGAACACTTTGTCCAAGTCATCAAATCCTATGAACGTGTCTTGATTTTTCTTTAGTCTTGCTTCCATTATCAACCACAATGTCAAAATTGCCTCTCTAGTGCCTCTACCTTTTCTAAAGCCAAACTAATTGTCATCTAGCACATCCTCAATTTTCTTTTCCATTCTTCTGTATACTATTCTTGTCAGGAACTTGGATGCATGAGCTGCTGAGCTGATTGTGCGGTAATTCTCGCACTTGTCAGCTCTAACGGTCTTTGTATTGGGTTGATGGTATTTTTCCGAAGTCTTAAGACACATACATTTTACGCACCGACGTGAATAGTCGTTTTGTTGCCATTTCTCCCAATGATTTTAGAAATTATGATGGAATTTTATGTATATGATCTGCCTTATTGGATCTTAAGGCTTCCAAAGCTCTCTTATAATCTGATTCTAATACTGGACGTGCTCATGACATGTAAAACGGCTGTTTGGAGTCCACAGCAATGTTCTCTTGGTAGTCCGCTTTCGGTTCATCTCACTGAAAGCAGTAAAGCTGTAGAGTGCTTTAGTAGTTTCACAGAATATACAACCAGAACAGAAAAATAAAGAAAGAATTGCATCGCACATGTGGAAATAACAGCAATAACAATAATCAATAATACACAACATAACAAGACCAATGATAAGTACATGGTGTTCAACTAACGGAGCAAAAGAAGCACTGTCAAAAGAACATTGCTACAAACTCCAAAAAGTGTTTGTACACGTCAGGAAAATGTTGTCCCATGTAACAGCTTCGCGCCAACACAGTTGTCACTAGTGGTATTTGAACGTTATACCTTCTCATCCACGCGAGATCTAGGATGCAGTTACTCACCGATACGCTCTTCCCGTGCTCAGTAGCTCTCGTGATACTTTTAACTACCGTTTACACGTGCCCTGTTTCGGTTCATACTCCATCGACATAACAGCTTTTGGCACCGATCTGAGAGTCTGACATCTGGAAGGGTGGGTGTTAGTGTTGTCATCCCTGCATTTAATTTCACAGAAGGATCTTTAGGCTTTTCTATGTGCTGACTGCGTGCATCCTACGATCACTTTTTATTTATTTACCTGAAACTTATTGCAATCATTCTACTTCATCGTCCCTCGAACTTAGAATTACATTCTTTAGCGACCTGTAATACTTTATTCCTGGCTTTCCCTGGCTATTTTAGTACTTCTGTCTTTCATCAATCATTTTATGTATTTTTTCGTTTGCTCAGATTTCTTCAGAGTTGCCTTCCTTGCTCCAACATTTCTCTGTTCAGTTTTCGTGTTTCGCGTTGTCAGTGACACCAGCTGCTGAAATTCCAGCTGACACATTCATTATCGCGTTATCTACAGCCTTACAGAAGTAGAAAAACCCATTTCATTCGTCAGCTCTTCAGTATCCCATTTATCTGCACACTGATTGCTCCTAACAGTTGTTTTCAGTTTGTTCACCACCATAACTAACTGACCCTACGTCTGCTCGTGCGTACCTCTTACAATTCATCGGATTCTCTATCTGGGAATGATATAATGCAGCTGCAACCTTCCAATTCTTCCAGGTCTGTCTTACACACCACCACCTTCCTCCTTAACCTTCTTGATAGCCAGAGACGCTGAGGCGCTGAAGCAATCATACAAATATCACAGAACAGAGAGTGTAGACTTGCAGTAATTCCGCCACACGGGCAGGGGGTCTCTCACACAGGGAGCGGTGTGGACAGAACCAGCTTCGAACTGATTAGCAAGTCCACCAGAGGACTGTTCAGTAATGACTGCACATGGTAAGCAAAATGTCTTGAAATTTTTTCTGGAGCTGCTGTCCTACAGGTCATACATATTTCAAAAGTGGTTGTAACAATAAGGAAATTGAGAAGTAGCTCAAAGTGTTAATCACGATATTTTTCAAATTTTGGAAGTGCCACCTGTCCTTAACATTTGACTGTCTGTTACCATTACAACAGCTATACAGACAGGCAGACGTACAAATGCATCTACCTGAAGCACATACTTTGGTCTGTACTGGTCTCAGATGCCACACTTCAGGGATTGGTACCCAACCAGTCCCAGGACGTTTATTATGTATAGTAAAACGACAATATCTAAAAGGGTGCACATGAAATGCGAGGTAGTTAAGTTATGTGGGTCACGTACAAGGAGGCACAATCCAGTTCAGATCATTCGGATCTTTGAGAACGATAGTACCAGAGCTGGCCTGTACAGTGGGTCTGTAATTAAGTTTTGTGGAAGTGTCAGGCACTGTGTGTACATTTTCTTCATGCTTGATTTTGAACTTCCTGTTGTGTGGTATGGTGAGAAACTGCTGTGGGGAACTCAGGTGGTGCAAATGAATGTGATTACTGCACTGGTAAATCATTTGTATTTACTGGACCACTACTCCTGTTGTCGGCGTGTGTTCCGCGTGTGTGTATGTGTGTGTGTGTGCGCTGCAGTGAGCCGTCCCCAGGACCCCACGAGGACACGCCTGCTCACAGTGTGCCTCCCTCTCTGTGTGTGCAGCCCACCAGCCGCTGCACAGCTGAGGCCCGCCACCACCTCCACCACCACCACCACCACTGCCGGCACAACCCGCCAGACTCCTGCTGCTGCTGCTGCTGCTGCTGCACCGCCCACGACTCCTGCACCTGATGACGCCACTGTCTCTCACTTGCGGTAAGTTCTCACCGTACACACACACACACACACACACACACACACACACACGACCATTCTGTGGTAGATAATATTTAAATACCGAAAAGCAAAGTGTAAATGCAGAGTCTAGAGTTAATGACGGTCAGCAAAGCGAACTGGCACTAAAATCAGAACAATACAGTCAGATGAATAATGGGGCTGTATCGACATGATAGGAGGTTGTATCGTGAGAGAGAGAGAGTCATTAAGAATAGGTTGGTAGGGAAAATAGTGAGCTATTGTTAACAGTTCAGTGATTTATTCTCACGCAGCGAATGTCAGCGATAATTCAGGCACATACGCCAACGTCGTACACAGAAAATCTGGTGGCAGGGAGCCACTGTGACTGCACTGAATGTGTGACTCTCTATGTCAAAAGAGATAAACGTCCAGCACTCTTGGCATATTGGAGTGGTCTAGCAGGGGTCAGATAAACACATGTTTGTGAGACCATTTGGGGTGGTTGGCAAGACTGAGACAGGACAAAAAGAAAAACAATTATTTGCCATAAAATTTCCGCTAATAACAACAAATATGCTCGTCAAGCAGCAAAGAGAAGCGAATGTCGGCAGAGCGTCAGCTCGTCAGGGTATGGACCCCTTTGGTCGACCCGCCGCAGTATGGAGTAACAGCCAGTCCCAGTAACAACACACATGCGAAGCAGAAACTCTCTACGGTCGCAGGTTCGAATCCTGCCTTGGGCATGGGTGTGTGTGATGTCCTTAGGTTAGTTAGGTTTAAGTAGTTCTAAGTTCTAGGGGACTTATGACCTACGATGTTGAGTCCCATAGTGCTCAGAGCCATTTTGCAGAAACTCTGCCTGCTGTTGACCATGTTTCTGTCTGTCTTACCAACAAGTTTAAAGTGCTGTGACCACCCAGAGTCCACAATTACTTGTGCTGTGCACTCCTATCTCTGTCCTGCCCTACAGGTTTTACCCTCTACAGCTACCTCTAGCACCATGGCACTTGTTCTCTGATGACTTCACATGTAACCTATTACGCTGACCCTTGTACATGTCACGGTTTTCCACATATTGTTATCCTCACCTATTCTGGAGGGACGTTTCAGGGTTCCTCTGGTATGAATTCACCTAATTTCAATATCCTCCAATAGCACTGAATTCAGGATGCTTCGATTTCTTTCTCGTTTTTTCCCGTAATCCACGATTCATTTTCATACAGTACTTTGTTACAAACATACATTCAGTGGTTTCTTCCCCAGTTAAGGACTATCTTTTGTACCAATAGCCTTGTTTAAGGAGGAATGTCCTGTTTTCGTGTGCTAGATAACTTTTTATAACAACCTCGCCTTGTCCCTAAGTGTAAATACGCTTCGCATTTAGCAGAATCCCTGCAATTTGTCAGCTTCGTGGTCCTTAATTCTGATGTTATTTCCGCCACTCCCCAATATCTTCCTCTTTCTTCTGTTCATTAATCCTAATTCAGAGATCATTCGACTATTTATTACATTCACCAACTCCAGTGATTCTTTCTCACTTTCAGGGAAAGAAATATCACCAGGAAATTTTATCAATGAAATGCTTTTTACCCTCAGTTTTAATTAAATTCCTGGAAGTTTCTTCAGTTCCACCAACGATTCTTTAGTGTTCAGACTGAATATTTGTGAAGACTACCAGCATCGCTGTCTTTCACCATCTTTAATCAAAGCACCAGCCCTTCCTGATTACTGTACATATTCTGTGTTATCTGCTGTTCCCTATGTCTTATACCTATTTTTTTTAAAAAGTTTCGTACACTTTCACTATTTCACATTGTCAAACGTCATTTAAAGATCTACAAATCCAATAAAGAGCTCCATTTTTCTTACACATTCCTTCCACTATCAGGTCAAAGGTCTGATAGGCCTCTCTCGATCCTTTACTCCAAATTTAGTGTGCTCGAACAGATCCTCAGTTTTACCTTTGATTCTTCTGCGTATTATAATTATTCTTGTTAGTAATTTGGATAAATGAGCTGTTTAGCTCACTGGGCGAAAGCTGTCGCAATATCGACCCTTGCTCGCCTCTGTAGTGTTTGGATGGTGTGTTTCTGGCAGTCTGTTGTTACGACTCCTGTCTCATGGATCCTACAGACAAAACTGAATTGTCGTTTGATTTTCACCTTCCCAAATGATCATGTAAGTTCCAAGGGAACGTTAACTAACCGTTCCACCTTGTTTGTGTGCAAGTTTTCCAGAGCTTTGTGAAATTATGAGTGTAATGGCCAGTACCGCACGTTTTCCAATTCGGCTTCCATCTCTTCTTCTGTCGCGTTATCTGTTAGTTCCTCCCACTCAAAGAGGTCTTTAACGTACTATGTTCTTCCATCTGCTCTCTCTTGCGCGTTTAAAACACTCTTTGTGTAGTCATCCTTCCATTTAATTTCACAGAAGGTTGTTCCAACTTTTGCATGTGCTGAATGCGTCCTCCCTATGTTCCTTTCATTTCCGATTTCTTCTAATTCTTCCTGCAGTCATCCTACTTTTACTTCCCTCAAATTTCCGACTGATTTCATTTCAACAATGTGACCTCAGACTTAGTTCCTGGAGTGGCAGAGTATCGTCCTGACGCATTTACTTGATATTTTCCTGTCGTTACCATTGAACATTCTGGATGGTCGTTAAATAAGGGACGGTATAGATTAGAAGATTTATGTTTCCGAGTGCAGAAAGCTCGTTCCAAGCTGAAACTACAGCCACTTTAACCTTTTACACCGAAAATTATCCAACTTGACCCCCACGGGGTCAAGGAGCGAGCTACATGTGATGGTACTCCGATAGCTCGGGGGTGTAGCATAAACCCTTCAAAGGGCTGACTGTGTTAGATGTAGGCTGAAATCTCGCTGGAAAGAATTTTTTATTTCTTCTGTAGCAAAGTTATCCTCAGGCAGACCCACAACCAGTTAAGAAGTTCTTAGAAAACGTCTCCACATAAGTTTTTTTCCTAAATTGATTCAGTGCGCTGTAGGTCTAAAAGTGAAAAAACTTATGGATTTGAAAACGTAGTTGCTGTTGTTTCGTCTTCTCCAGAGATAATTTCTAGTTTTTTTTTTTTTAAATGCAGAAACAAGTGTAGTCACTCAATTGGGGCACTGAATAACTTGTTAACTTGAGTTCGTTATATGTGTGCACCCACTGCTACTTTTCCACACATACTTTCGTGGTAGTCCTGTGACACAACTTCATTGTGACTGTGGGCTGCGCATTGTCAAAGCCTCCTTTTGTGCAGGAAGGGCACAATATCTCGCCTACTCACGACTATTTATGGGCGTTTGTGCTATGGGAACATTGTTTTACTCTAGAATATTTTTCTTGTAAGGTTAACATGGTAAGTAGCAATACGTTCGCGTTACTACAGCGTACACCTCATTGTTTTCTTTTCTAGGTTTACTGAACTCTACAACTAAACGTAAGAAATAGCATTAGGAATGTAGTCTCCCAAATTATCTAACGTTATCGAACTTGCATAGTATTCATTAGACTGTTTCGTTTGCTTAACACATTTTCAATGCTTTTTCTTTGGTCATTGATGAGATTTCCTTGTACTGTGTGTTTTTCTGATTGGAAGCATTCTGTTATTCGCGCCTTATGAAAAATCTTTTGTAATCGGTGTTACACTGTCTTTGGTGATGCCAAGCAACGTATCTGTAACGGAGAGCGCTTTAAGTGAATAGTATTAAAAATAAAGTTATTAAGTTATAATGTAAATAGTGTCTACATCTACATCTACATCCATACTCCGCAAGCCACCTGACGGTGTGTGACGGAGGGAACCTCGAGTACCTCTACCGGTTCTCCCTTCTATTCCAGTCTCGTATTGTTCGTGGAAAGAAAGATTTTCACTATGCCTCTGTGTGGGCTCTAATCTCTCTGATTTTATCCTCATGGTCTCTTCGCGAAATATATGTAGGAGGGAGCAATATACTGCTTGACTCTTCGGTGAAGGTTATGTTCTCGAAACTCCAACAAAAGCCCGTACTGAGCTACTGAGCGTCTCTCCTGCAGTCTTCCACTGGAGTTTATCTGTCATCTCCGTAACGCTTTCGCGATTACTAAATGATCCTGTAACGAAGCGCGCTGCTGTCCGTTGGATCTTCTCTATCTCTTCCAACGACCCTATCTGGTACGGATCCCAAACTGGTGAGCAGTATTCGAGCAGTGAGCGAACAAGCGTACTGTAACCTACTTCCTCTGTTTTCGGACTGCATTTCCTTAGGATTCGTCCAATGAATCTCAGTCTGGCATCTGCTTTACCGGCGATTAATTTCATATGGTCATTCCATTTTAAATCACTCCTAATGCGTACTCCCAGATAATTTATGGAATTAACTGCTTCCAGTTGCTGACCTGCTGTATTGTAGCTAAATGATAAAGGATCTTTCTTTCTATGTATTCGCAGCACATTACACTTGTCTACATTGAGGTTAAATTGCCATTCCCTGCACCATGCGTCAATTCGTTGTGCTAAAAAAGCGAATCACTCCTGGTGAATGAGCTGCATCTCTACAGCACAATTTTACCCATACCACGTGAAACAGCAGCCAGATTTCTGTCAGCTACGAGTCATTTTCTAACTCGTGGTAATATTTTTAAGATAAAGTTTGACACGTTTACCATCTCAGGCGGAAACGGGGGGGATGAAACCTCACCGACTTTGGGAGAAAGTCACAAACTATATTCGTGTGTTCCACACACGACATGCGGAAGAAGACACACGCGGCCCTCACGCCGCACTTACCAGACGAAATTACTCCCACTGTCTGGGATCCACCCACAGATGTACGGCACGTCGCCAATGGCTTTTATCATTTTGAACAATTTTGATTCCAACTCAGTTATACTCAAACCAGAGTTGGCCGTCGAATATGGTAAAAGTCAAGGACATGTACGTGGAATTAATGAGAAGCAAAAGCGGAAACGTGACTGTACAAAAGTAGCCGCACTACGGCTGGAGGGCCATTTGGACAAACATCGGCACCCCTCACCTACCAACAAGTGTGAAAACTACTCGGTAGAGGGCAGTAAACAGGAAAGTAGCAACCAAAGCGAAACTTGAGGCAGTCCACCTGGGTGGTCGGCAGCACGTGAGAGAATTACGACCTGACAGCAGGCGAGGTTCGTACGCGCTCAAGTGAAGGACATCTGGTGAGTTATCGGACAATTGTTAGCCACAATAACACGAACTCTACTCCCAATACCTTGCCTTACAATTTTCTTGAATCGTAGCGACGTGCCGCGTGAATAAAGGAATGCTGTAAACTGGCTAAGAGGACAGACAACGTACCACCTGCCAGCAGAGGGAAGCGAGACGGGCGGGCGCTGGGTGGGTCGCCGCACGCACGCCGGCCACAAGCGGGCCACGGGGCGGCGCGTGCGTCGCTGAGGCGGGAAACTGCGAGTGGAACTTCGCAACATGTTTCAGTGCATACAGTTACGTGGAACAGCGTGCAAAGTGAACAGAAAAAGACGTAAACGCAAGAACATCATAAAGAATCGTCCTTAAGCTCTTTTGTGTTAAACGGTGTTTCTTACTGACTTATTTATTTTTAAGGAAACATAAATCTAATTTGAAATACATAGGTCAGAAGCACTCTATTTTGTGTTGAAGGAATCTCGGAGGAAAAGCTGGTCCTCACGACAGAACACGTGGTACTTTTTAGTACACTTTATTTCACTTCAAAAATGGTTCAAATGGCTCTGAGCACTATGGGACTTAACATCTGTGGTCATCAGTCCCCTAGAACTTAGAACTACTTAAACCTAACTAACCTAAGGACATCACACACATCCATGCCCAAGGCAGGATTCGAACCTGCGACCGTACCAGTCCCGCGGTTCCGGACTGAGCGCCTGAACCGCTAGACCACCGCGGCCGGCTATTTCACTTCGTTCCGTATGTTAAAACTCCTTTTAACGAGAAGCGACTGCGCTGATTTCTGCTATTCTGCGTTACATTCATCGTCACCCGCTGTATCAGGAATCGCAGCACGGAGCTTCCAGCGCGTGCAGTACTCAGGGGTGGCAGAAGACCAGCTTTCCAAACGAGCCTCGGCAACCGAGGCATTGGGCGAGTTACAAGATGTTGAGAAATAAATCGGAAAGCAGACCATCGTGAACACGGAACTTGGAAGGCGTCGCTCTCAGCTGAGTTAGTTTG
Source organism: Schistocerca americana (assembly GCF_021461395.2). Taxonomy (NCBI): domain Eukaryota; kingdom Metazoa; phylum Arthropoda; class Insecta; order Orthoptera; family Acrididae; genus Schistocerca; species Schistocerca americana. Next base: position 157,822,390 of record NC_060129.1, read on the forward strand.
TGTGCAAACATGGTCTTTCAGATGAAGTGCTAAAAATAAAAAAAATTAGAAATAAAAAAAATAAAAAATAATGCGCGAAAATAGCGCAGCGACTCGCTGACAGGTATGGGGAAGGCGTCGTGGCCAGACCTCGGAATGGTTAAAAAATTAAATGAAAGAAAAGGGGTTAAGGGCGCGAGTTTCTAGTCTGCGTGTACTGGATTCGAATACCGCAAATCGCATGAATTTTAATTAGTTACGAAAAAGTTGACATGATTCTTGCTACATATGCTGAAGGTTCGTTTCTCACATCCGGCAATCATTTTTACCAAGCATAAGCAGCATCTCTCCCACTTCTGGTAGCCTGGAGGAGAGTCGCTACAGGTTGGGCCCTGACAGAGGCGGAAGTCACGCCAGGTCGAAACTCTGTCACCAGTCACCTTTCTTAAGCGATATCTTTTTAAATCAATGAGCCAATCGCCGTACAAGGCCGCAGCGCACTTGACTCTTACTGTATTCGAGCCTGAGATGTGAAAGATATTGCCTCTGGACTGGCATTCGAACTCAGATCTCCCTTTTCGTCACGTTTGATCACTTTCAGATTATGCATTTCCACTGCTTCATTGTCTCCACTTGTCTGCAAAGTCATAAAGACATTCACAAGAGACATCCCTGGGTTCGAATCCTGGCATGTCACTTTAAGTTGCAACATGAGCACAGCAAAATACATGTGAGATATTATTATGATTTTACCGATTCTCTGGGCTTTGTTGACAATAATGGTGGTACTGGTTTCGAGTCCCAAGTCAGACGGGCAGCTTTTCGTCCTGTCGTGTCAGTTTCAAACATGCCACTCCTAGCTACTGGTGAAAGAGAATAGTACAGTCGAGGTATCTTTGTATGTAGTCAACAACTGTGTGTCCAGGGTTCGATTGCTAGTCAGCAGAAAAGTTTCATAATTTTATTTACAATACAGAAATGCGCACATTTCGCTGCTAATGAAGTAAATCAGTGTAGAACGTCTACGCATGACTAGAAGTCAGTGTCGATAGGTACTGGGTTTGAGTGCGCATAACGCAAAACACTTTCGTCTCCTGGTTTCAGTTTGTCATCTCATTGCTGGTTAAAAATGACGACTTCTGGCGTTTCATTGTGCTTAGTTAACCATCCTATTAAGTGCTGCGTTCGAATCTCCGAGAAACACAAAACTTTATGGCAGATCATTTCAAGTTTCAACTTGCAGACTCTTTGTTACTTGTGACTGAAACCATACTTGAGATATTTCTTCTTTACTTGTTAGATTGCATTCCCGGATTGTAGCGAAGTAAGAAAACTTTCGTCGTGTCATTTAAAGGAGGATGCTGCTTTCTGAGGTTTCATTTACTACAATAAATTTGAATATGCAAGCGTAATGGTTGTGTAATCTCGAATAACACGTTTTCTCGTATTTGCATTATGGAATTATTAATTTGCATGTAAACTGATGGTCGCACAGGGCAGTTGTCTCTTGTGGCCTCATGCAGTGAACATTTTGTACAGCCAAAGACTGTACCGAAAACAGAGCAGAGGAACAATCTTATGAGGACTGATTACAAATCAGGCGAAGCACAATTCAGATCGTTCCGTAAAGTTTCTGGCGTGCAGCCGCATAAATTCAGCCTCTTCTCCTAATATTTCGGCCGAACACCGTCCCGCCATCTGCAGAGTGAGCTGTGGTGACTGACGCTGGCGCACTTGGTCCGTCCTTTTAAACCCGAGGACCGAACCACTGAATTTATGCGGCTGCACGCCAGAAACTTTATGGAACAGTCCTTACGCCGCAAAAACATCAAGATGGACGACAACTGAGATCGTTCAGATGATTTTGAGCATGGCAGTACTTGTTAAATACATGTGCGTATGCTATGAGGCCATAAAATGTCACACACACACACACACACACACACACACACACACACACACAGTTTTTTATGGGGGTGGTGTTGCCGAGTTGGTGTTTATCTCTCACATGTTTTGAATAAATTGTTGTCTATGTGTCAGAAAGTTTGTGTTTCGTGAGGCTGAATGAAGAAAACTGCCGGTAACTGCAGTGAAATTTTTTTGCCTGCATAGCAGGAAAGTGTCTGTTTGAAAACCAGGAGATGGGACTCTTCTTGTGTGTGACGTGTGGCAGTGAAGCTGCAGACAGAGACCAGTATTAGCTGCAAGAAGCGTGTTCTGTAGTGGAGGTGAGCGACTGGTTAGGTGTTGCGTGCCGAGAGCGAAGGAAGTGACTTGCAGGAATGAGTGTGACAAAACGTGGTAATGAAATTCTTTCATAGGTTGTATAATGCTATTTGTAATGGACGATGAATGAAGATTTTCTTATGAGGGGGGTAGAACAGATGTACTGTAATTTAATACATACACACAATTGCGCACTGTTTTGTACTGTGGGAGGGGGAATACGGTAGGTTTGTTTCAGGACAGATTTGTATTCGCAACAGTTGTTTCCTCGTGTGGCTGTTTTGCTCGTTCTGTGTGTTGTGTGTTTGTAGCAGAGAGTGGCAGTTTGTGTGTTTTGTGCAGGAGCCTCTCTGCCGAGGAGAGGGGCAGGAGGCTGGTCCTGGCGGTTGAGCAGGGGGCAGTGGGGGAGCTGAGGGCGCTGATCGCCACATGAGCTTAAAGCCTGCGAAGATCCCGACACAGTCCCCGCCCACCCCACTTAAGCTCCACCCCTGATCAGCAAGATGCTCCGCCCAACCGGAGCAAAACGATACACATCGTCGCAGATATGTTACTCCTAGAACGAGAACTAGAAAATGAACAATTTCCAACGTATAATGCAAAGACTTTAAGTTTCAGGTATTAATGTAAACGTTTACAGATTATAACTGTATGTTATTGACGAAGTAGAAGTGTCTATAACTTAAAATGGATTTCCGGTACCTAATGGTATTTACAACAAGCGGAACAAAAAATCACAAATGATTTAAAATAATAAATGAAAGCGAAATACAAACGTGCTGTCTGTTAATTATAATGTGAGCCAATTAGCATCAAATTAATCGCTTAATATAACGTGATTTTTCGGGAAAACTACACTTCGCAAATAATGTGATTGGAAATGTTACGTATGTCGGTAATAAAAGCTTACGATGTCGCGGATGGCAACAGAGTTTATTTCTTTTATTCATCCAAAAAAATCTTTCCAGATTATAAGACACAGAACAAACACAAACCAAAACAGCACAGTAAAAATACTGTATTATGTCAGTAGAGACATAAATGTAGGCTTTATCCACCAAACAGCTTGCACTATTTTCATTAGCTTCACTATCTTGTTTCTAGTCCCTGTATCTCAAACATCCAAAATATTCTGCTACGGAATGGAAGCGATAATCTAATAAGAATAGACAGGTCTACTTGTTTACAATGTCCTCACTTGACTCAATATTTTTATGTTTATAAAATGTAGCTTGACTCATTAGACCTAAAGAAGTGAAGAATATAAAAATCATACTGATAACAAAAACGTTATGAAGACAGTCGTATTTTCCATACATGACACATGAGGTATTTCATTAATATAGTATTTGCGTCTGTATGTAAAGTTAGAAGTAGGTATATTGCAACCTATGAATTATTGTTATAATTACCAAATACTTCAATGGAACGACTAATTCACTTAAAAATTACGTACTATTTATTGATCTACTTTCAGTTTATCTGTAGTGACTTAAATGTTGTGTGGGTGCAGGAGTGCCTTAAGAAGTAGGGGCTCTTATTTTGTATACTTGCTGTAGTGTCCGTTCTTGTTACGAAATAAATATTTAGCGTTTTCAGTAATACTTTTTCTTAAAAGCAATTCGTTTAATAGAAATCCCAATACTCGCGACGTAGGCCGAAATATTGTGTTACATAAACATTAAAATATCTGCTTAAGTTTTCTTAATAATTTAAATTTCGTTAAAACAAGGCAGCAGTTAGTTCCAGTAGTGTCTATTCTGTCTGTTCTTACCAGAAAAGAGTAATTAAACGTTTTAATTCATTTTTATCAACACAGTTCGTATTTGTTACTGGTTAGACAGACGTGATGTAGGCATACAATTTCTGAGTTGCTAACGTTTAAAAACATATCTAAACATTCTTTATAACGTGATTCTCCAAAACCAAAGCAATTAGTAATTAATTCTTCTGCCGCTGTACCTCTAAAACAGAACGTAAACAGCGGCAACAACACAAAACAATTTATCATCGCGTGTGTGTGTGTGTGTGTGTGTGTGTGTACTTACAGCCGATCTCACGTCCTTGACAAATTTGAACTAATTCTTCTGTGGAATTCAATCATGAGTGAGAGATGCAGGAGCTGTTATAGAATAGCGAGTAGGGTGATTTGTTGCCAGTCTTGTAGAAAATATTCTCACTAAGGTGGAAGGGGGGGGGGGAGGAGATGCTGTGGGGAGAACACTGGGAAAACTCCTGGAAATGCAGAGTATGCAGTAGGAACATTTTGTTTGAAGAACAGAAAAGGAAGCAAGTAGGAATTGATCAGGATCAAGAGAGATAAAGGGGAGGACAGTGGTTAAGAACTGGCAGTGGGCAGGAAGAAAAAACGCAAAAAACAGGTATTTACTTCTGCTAGAGTTCAGTGGAGCAGAGCCTTGGGTAGGACTAGCAACATGAAATGTACAATGCATTTCAAACAATGTCAGGAAACCTAGGAGTATACAACGAGTTGGGAAGAAAAAATGTGGTGCTGCTAGATAGTAGTCATGGGCAAGATGTAGGCCTCAGTTACAGAAAAATTAGGGTAGCATACAAGGTCACGAGTATATTCAAAGTAAATTCAGGGCTTTGTCAAATGATGGAGGACTTAAGGTCTTTAGTTACTGATTTCACAAAAGATGACCATGTGGTGATTGTGGGTAGGGGTCGGAAACAGTTTGGACAGGAATGGGGCATGAGACATAGGTGTTGACCTGGAGAAGACAGTTTCCCTGACACATGGCACAAATGCACACTTTGATGAGTTGTCCCAGTGTCATGATCAGCCACACCTTTATGGAACTTTGAGGCAGATTAATGTGGGGTTACAGAAGCCAGTGATGGCAGCCAGGTTCACACATGGTGCTGTCATGCCAGTCAATACCATCATGGTGTCTCACTAGACATGGCCTAGTCCTAAGCAGGAAGAGGAAGAGAAGATTGGTACAGTAGATTCACCATAGTATATGGGGTGTACCTCGGGCCAAGCATGATGAAATATTTGCTGTCATACACAGGAGAATCAGATCCTTTTTATAATAAATCCAGATAACAGATTTCCCCAACTTAAGAGTATCTGCAGCAGATAAAAAAATCTGATACAATAGATTACAATATGGATATTTTTACATGTCATAAGAAAACAAGAACCCATCGGAAGAAGTATCATGGGGCATTCCAGAGACTTAACAACTTTTCATCAAATCATACAATCAATAAAACATAAAATACAAGTCTGAAGGTGAAATCCAGTCATTGTACTGCACAGTAGTTTCTGTCACTGAGCACTGGTGTAAAGACACAGAAATCAAACATGTATTATTAGCATTGTATGTAAAGACAGACCCTTACCGCAGGGCTACTTCGAAAGGGTTGAGGATTGTGAATTTATACAAGAAAGGAAATGTGGCTCAAATCAAGGTGTGTCCTTACTATAATAAGTGAAGACAAACACTTTGAAATATCAGCTACTGAATTAACAGGGCTTGATACAACCAGAAAATTAATCATATTGTGTGTGTATCAAATTCCTAGTAGTAGTGTGGGAACTTTTTCCAATAAATTAACAGAAGTTCTAAAAGCCTCAGACACTAAAGTAAACAAACCTCTCTGTGGAGACATAAACACAAATATGAAAACAAAACCCTCATCAATATTCTTCAGAGTTTTCGCATGTCCCTGTTGGTCAATGGTGTAATAAAAACATGGACAGGGAAAAGTGTGATGTAGCTGAAAAATATCTTTGGCTGTCAGACCATTTCTGGCAAATAACAACAGTAAAATCTGGCATCAGAAAATCCCCGAAACTGCAAGTTTGTGAAAGACATCTATCAGAAATAAAAATAGAAGATATTTCAAAATAACAAGCAAACTAAAGTTGAGATGAATTATATGGAGAAACTGATGAAAATGTGAAAATCTCTAAATACTCAGCATTTTTAAATTGAATTTTGAAAAGACATTTCCAGAGGTACCTACATCATATCAATGTCTCACAAAACAAGTGGATAACGGCAGATATTAAAAAGTCCTCGTGAGCCATTAAATACCTCAGTTCCATGAAAAACAGTTATAATGGTTCAGAGTTCTTAAATAATTATTTGAAAGCTATGATAAAACTGTCAGGGCTCCAGTATCTAGGGATATGGTTTTGATGATGAGAGAAGGGAGGGATCTTCTGAGAAGGTTTCCCCAACTCCCCCATTTTGGCTGAGCTGCTGTAGGTGGCGGTCATGTGTGCGTGAGATGTGCTTGCTTGTGTGAATGAATGATGTGTTTCTCTTTATCTGATGAAGGCTGTGGCCGAAAGCTTGTGTTTAAGTGTGTTTTAATTGTGTCTGTCTCTAACTTAACATATAAACTTTATGGTAAGCAGCAATGTGTCTTTTCCTACACTGTTGATATCCTTCCCTGGAGTTTCTGTTGTTTGAATTTTGACAATATACTTTAATAACGGGCCTGTTTAATGGCATACTACTTATAGAAAAGGGAACAGTGAGGCTTGCTTCTATGCTCCAAATAGTAGATAGGGTAATATGTAGAGACCTCATGGACATGATTTTAAAATATGAAGCAGCTTATCAATGGATCATGGATGCAGTACAAGTCACTAGTAGGAACAATAAAGACCTGGAAAAACTGTTACATTTATTATGATTTGGCATTCCTACTTACCACAGTATGTAAACACAGGTATTAATGTGTGCAGTGGTTAGGGCATTCATCATCAGCATCATGTGATGTTTTAAATTTCACTAGTTGGGTCTTATGGTAATGACTTGCAAGGGTAAGACATCTTACAGTAAATATGTTGAGGCACACATGAAGCAGGCAGCATGTACCTCATTGGTGCACATTGACTACTTCAGATACCTCTCAGATTTGAGAAGTGATTACCCTATTTTCCAAGCAGAGAAAGATTGTAATAAGTAAAAATAATGAAAGGAATCACATTCAGTGGACTCTCAGATTAATTGTAGGTCACCAAATCCCAGCATCTCTGGCCTATGCTGTTACAGTGGTGAAAACAGTGTGGGGATGTCAAACCGCTGGTTCTAACCCCCAATAATATTGCTGCCCTATACGGCAGCAAGAAGAACTGTCTCTTTGCCAGATCAATTCTCTAAAGAGAAGAGAACTGACCTTAGCAGTTGAGTCCCATAAGATTTCACACACATTTGAACCCTTTTTTTTTTTTTTGACAGTGGGCAACTGATCTGTGGGGTAGGAAAAGCAGGATTTACAGACGCGAATGTGGAAGCATCAGTGTTGTGTGGGTTGGGGAGCATTTGGCTTTTGGGTAGCAAGCCTACCACTAGAGTTTGACACTGAAACATTTTCTTCCATAATCTTCCAGTTGCCATGACCACTACTCTTATTTCCTTATGACAAGATCACCTGAAGGTGAAGGATTTTGATTGTTTTTGGAGAGTTGGCTCGTGCATATGTTTCTGTTGATGTTGCAGGCAGTGAGGAGCTGGTAATTATGATGATAAATAATCACTCAGCACTTGCTACAAATACTTTTATTCTATGCTACATCCATTGTGTATATGCTACAAGAATAAAAGTATTTGTAGCAAGTGCTGAGTGATTATTTATCGTGTGAAATCTTATGGGACTCAACTGCTAAGGTCATCAGTCCCTAAGCTTACACACCACTTAACCTAAATTATCCTAAGGACAAACACACACACTCATGCCCGAGGGAGAACTCGAACCTCCACTGGGATCAGCCACGCAGTCCATGACTACAGTGCCTTAGACCTCTTGGCTAATCCTGTGTGGCCCCACTGTCACAATAGAAGGGTAGAAGAAGCAAAGTAGATAAAATTGCACCCATGTAATGGGTTACAGAATTCACATACAGGAAATGATGCTCATAGTGCTGGAAAGACAATTGTGTCTCTGTTTGCAAGGAACATTTTTGAACCTATTGACACTCCTGTGTTGGTAGACAATAGCCTCCACTGAAGAGAAGACAGTACCAATGACAGAGCAAAATGCGGGCTGGCTGTTTTTGTCAATGACATATATCAGCCTTTACAGCACCCTTAATCACATCAGCACAGGCAGTTGCTGTGATGGTACATGCCTATTTAATGTCTATGTCTTCCACCACATGATCCTTGACAGTGAGACCCTCTAAGAGGTTATTGCTCAGTTTTCACTGATAATTCTCCTGCATACAGTGTAATATGAGGGGAGTGGCACCTGGTTGAGGGTTTGAGAAACTGAGGATCTCACACAGACTGAAGATATCATTCTATGCTATGCAATGCATGCTACCTGCTTCAGCACTGCTACACGGTCACCTACTACCATAGATCTATTCTCACCCTGCTTGTTCATCTTGACAGAAACTGTACATTGGGACGTGGCTGTCAACCTTTGTATATGTTACTTCTTCCCCATCTGAACCCACGCACCAGATAAAGTAGACCTGACAGAGGGAGTGCCCAAAATGGCTAACTGGGCAGTAGCCAACCAGTTGGCTGTCTTTAAGCATTATGAAAGCATTTCATTACTTCCATGTTCCACCAAGCTACTCACACATTCATCCTCACGAACTTTGATTAGCAAAGAAACGTCTGCTGACTTGAAGGAAAATAATTAGAGATTAAGTAGAATTTTTGAGTTCCTTCAACAAGTCAACTTTTGCAAATATTTGTTACTAAATTTTGATTGTTACTTGAAAATGATTAACAGAATTGTTTTTCTAAAGATGATGTATAATTCACATCAGTCTGGTGATTAATCAGTGACACTACTCTTGTTTGTGTCTGATTATCTCATTAAGTTTGTCTTAAAGACCCTCTGTCGTTTTTTTTCATGGGAGATTTTAGTGTGTCCAGAGGGTGGCTGTGGTTGGCCAAATATGTTCCACATTTACTAAGCAGCAAAATTATTGTGTTATATTTTTAATTATTTTCCCCTTCTTCACAAGAGTTTATCTAATGACTCAATGTTGTTGTTTAAATTTTGTTTCTCTGAACTTTTTTTAAAAATCCAAATCCCCCAACCACATATTGGGGTGGGTGAAAACTAACCATACATAAGTATTACATATTGCTGTTTTATTTTGTATAATAGTATTATTGTACCATCTCTATTATACATACATACATAAATACTTGTTCCATAGATTATGAATACGATATTTCGTAATGATGTGGAACATGTCACTTTAACGTAAGTTTCCTTTATACATAATTATTTTTTATTGAGTATTATTTTGAAAACCCTCGCTCTAAAGTTAAAATGTCTGATTCCATTTCTGACTTATATTACTACTCATAATATAGTTGTACATCAGATACAACACACACTGAAAACATAACAATGCATAACACTGTAAATCAGAATGTTATTTATATCAGTTCATAATATATTTAGCTGCAGTATACTTGTTTAAGTGTTATGCATCCTACATTTCACCAAACATCATTTCAGAACAAAATCCTACAAAGACAACTACCAACATACCTCAGATAATAATAAGATTAGGTAGACATAGAAATTCTGGAGGTAATTAAAGTGATTATATAATTGAATTTGCTGTGAAATTGACATTTATCACAGTAATGCAAATTTCCTCCCATGAAAAGAATTCATCAGTCTCATTATAACACTAGATCCAGTATATTTCATGACTCTTGACAGTTAATTTCTCAGCAGTTAGCTTACATCTCTTTCTTGAGATCGTTCTTGGTATTAAGTTACTGATCACAACTGAAAATGTAGCTATTCTATTATCCTCTGAAAAGTTTTGTATATCACCACAAGACTTCAAATATTATCAATTATCTATAGTGTGAGACCTAATATTTTTATTTTAAAAGTGTTCTGCACAGAAGTACAAGTTTCATTAATTGCATCTTTATGCAGTCACCATCTTGGCTATTGGATGCATAACGAGAACCCCAGGGATTATGTGTAAACACACAGAACATGGAAAAGATTCTTGCACGGGTGATATACCCTGGCGAGAAAAAAGGGACCAGACTCCATTCTGGCTCAATGTCCCGTGTTATTAAAATATCCTGACTAATTGTTCAATACATCATGTGTATTGTCATGATATTAGGTGTTACCAGTTCTCAACTCAAGCAAGCATCAGTACTGTGGCGCATGGTGGCAGCACTTGCATTTCATAAAAAAAAAAAAAAAAACAGGAAACTGGTCAGAAATATTTTCCAAGGAACTGCAAGATAATGAGATTAATGGTGACTTAATTTGTTTGTCACATCCCAGTTTTTCCACTATTAGACATGAACAATAACCTAGCTTCATGGGAAGTGATGTAACAATTAGAACCATTTTTGATGTATACACTGCAAAAATGATATCTTTTACAGTGCAGTGGAGTGTACTGTTTTTGAAACATTAATGAAACATGAAATTTGTGAACCAGCCTGAATCTGAATCCAGATACCACACTGGTTTTTGTAGAGTAGCTCTCTTGCCAATTGAGCCAGTCATCAAACTTTGATAATCTACTACCTCTTTCCATATCTTTCCAAACAAACCAGTGGCTCTCTCCAAGACCTTCCAGGCAGACCTTTGTTGACTGAAATGATAGAGAAGAATTCTTACTCTCAGCCTAGGGGCTGATTTTCTGTTAAATGTAGAAAGATATGCAGGGAGGTGCTGGGGATAAAATCGTGAACCACCTATGAGATTTGCTTCAGAGGCTCAATTTGTTTATGCATTCAGTACATTCATGTTACATAACGTATTTAGGATGACTACTTTCTTGACACTGCAGCACAGAGAATGGTATTTAATTATGTAGGACAGGCAGTGCAATAATGAAAATGAAAATTCTTCAGTGATATAATTTTATTGAATCATTAACTTTCTATAAATTACTAACACAACAGAGTAAACCAAATGTGGGGAACAAGGTGCATTTAGCCTGGGACTCAATATCCGATGTTCCAAGAGGATACCATTATCTTTTGGAGTGTAGTAATATCAACAGTTAATCATTAAAAAAAATCTCAAAGGTCACAAATGAATTCCTTTCACTTTGCAAACTACAGCACTTTGCAAACTACAGTCTCAATCATAGATGGTTAAATTCTCTCACTGGTCATACAAATGGTGTAGCAAACTATATTTGATTATTCAGATAACTATATTTGAAAACACAATCTGTGTTACACTACATGCCACAATTTCAATTGTTTCTTAGGATAGTACACCACATTAACATTCAAAAGTTGTACAATTTAGAACATTATGAAATAATTCCATACATACAGTACCAACAGTACAATGAAATTACAACATGATACATACATTGTACGTTGTACAAAATAAAAGTTTACTGAGTACTCTGACAATATACAACCAATCATTTAATTGCAGATACATTAGTACAAAAAGAAGTGTCATGAATAATAAAGTATTACAGAAACAGATTACAAGTATACATACAAAAAACATAATTACATTGGGCACTTAAGGAGAAATACTGCTTGTACCATGATGACAGTGAACAATCAATCTTACAGCACTATAAATGACAGACATAAATCTTAAGAGTTGAAAGTACCTATTTGCCTTTACCTCAAGCAATTTTGATGTTGTTTTCAAACCTATAAAAACATGCTTGTGTAGGTCACAAATGCAGTAGTAGACACATGGAAAAAATCACGAGTATCTATCAGCAGTGCCCAATTGGGACTTTCTTATGTTTATGCCAATCGTCATGCATTAGAATACAACTTCTGCAGTAATATGGGAAATACCTAACTATTTCAAAAAGCTAAAATTAATAACATTTCCAGCTGTGTTATATTACATCATAATGTTTCAGAGGACGCGTACATTGTGTGAATTATGCTACAAGAAATCTTGCGCAATTATGATGTATCCATCATTTGTATTAAAATTGTCAGAAAGACAGACACAAATTCCCGTCTGTTCATCTCAGAGTAGCACTTACAACCATGTCTTCAAAAATGGTTCAAATGGCTCTGAGCATAATGGGACTTAACATCTGAGGTCATCAGTCCCCTAGAACTACTTAAACCTAACTAACCTAAGGACATCACACACATCCATACCCGAGGCAGGATTCGAACCTGCTACCATAGCTGTCGCGCAGTTCCAGACTGAAGCACCTACAACGGCTCGGCCAATCTGGCCAGCCCCCATGTCTTCAATATTTGCTCCATGTACTTGAATTAAACCAGCAATTAAAGGTAGTAAGTCAAATGAGTGCTTTTAAATGCGAAGTGTGTGGGCAAGTCTATAATTACAGAAAGAATCTCAGTCAGCATGTTTGCAAAAACCGTCAACAAGAGCTGCCTGTTGCCACTACAACTACTGTAGCTTCTTATCAGTGCTATGTGTGTGACAAAATTTTTTCTCTTAAAAATAATTTGTATCGCCACCAAAGAAATATTCATGGTTTGCAGGAAGGGGGGTTGTTCTTCAAGTGTACATTGTGCCCATTTCAAAGTAGTTCAAAACAGGGTTGGATAGATCATTTACAAACTGCTCATCAAATTCAACTTAATTCCGAAGATCTGCAGTTCTCAAATGAAGACGAGTTTTTGCAGTGGAAAGAAGACACTGAACGCACGACACATTCAAAGTTTATTAAAACGCATGGGTCTACTAGTTCCACACATTATTATGGCTGCCATCGGTCAGGTAACTTTATCTCAAAGGGTAAAGGCACAAGACATCTTAAATTGACAGGCAGCAACAAAATGAATGGAAAGTGCCCTGCAGAGATGAAAGTAACTGTACACGAAGGTGGAACATACCAAGTACATTTTGTGTCGACCCACATTGGTCACAAACAAGATTTAACGCACCTGCCCCTGAGTCAAAAAGACCAGGAAACCATAGCAACAGATATTGCAATGGGACTTCCGTATGACAAAGTTCTAGATAACGTACGGACAAGTTTGCAGGATTCGGACTTGCAGAGAATCCATTTGACTACCAAGCAAGACTTATATAACATTGCAGCAAGCTATAACCTCTCCTCCAAGTCGGTCAGACATAAAAATGATGCAATCAGTGTCGAAGCTTGGGTAAAAGAAATGAACGAAAGTGAGAATCCGTCTGTGTTATTCTATAAACCACAAGACTCGACTAGTGAACATCAAGAACTGAGGAGTGAGGATTTTGTATTAGTGATAATGAACAGAGCACAACGCGAAATGTTATCAAAATATGGAGAAGACTGTATCTGTATTGATGGAACCCATGGGATTAACGGGTATGATTTCGAAGTGACCACTCTCTTAGTACTGGATGATCTCAGGCAAGGATTCCCATGTGCATTTCTAATTTCGAACAGGAAGGACGCCGATGTTTTAAGTATATTTTTGCAGCACATAAAATCACAGGTTGGACCAATTTGCCCGAATGTATTCATGTCTGATTTGGCAGAGTCATACAGTATTGCATGGAACAGGACAATGTGTGCTCCTAAGATGAGACTCTATTGTACCTGGCATGCGGACAGAGCATGGAAAACTAATATCAAGCGGAAAATTTCAGATCTGGATAAAAGAAATGAGGTGTATCGGCTCATTAAATCATTGTCAATGCTGAGAAATGTAAGTATGTTTCAGGAATCACTGCAAAAAGCACTGCAGAAGCTCAGTAGTGACCCTGACACATCAGAATTTGCTTCATACTTCAAGACACACTATGAGGGAAATGTGGAGTGTTGGGCCTACTGTCACAGAATGTATGCCGGGCTCAATAGCAACATGCATGTGGAGAGTATGCATAGGACGTTAAAGGAAATACATGGTAATGCAAGACAGATAAAATGACTGGACAAAGGCATATCTACTCTAATGTCCCTAGTTACAGCCAAGATGTTTGACTGGCTTATAGCAAATGTAAAAGGGAAGGTTACAAGCAAAGTTCAAGACATTCGTAATAAACACAAAACTAGTTTGTTAATGGACAAGATCCTCATCACTGAGGTAGATGGTGGTTGGTAAGTGCCATCCGCATCATCTTCAGAGGTCTACATTGTTAAAGATAACAGAGTCAACTGTGAGTGCAAATTAAAATGTAGTGATTGCAATGTGTGCATACATAGGTATTACTGTACATGTATGGATTACAGTATTAGATTCAGTATGTGTAAGCACATTCACACTGTTTGCCGAGATGACAGTGTCGGTGAAAATCCCCTGCAAAGTCCAGAGGTGCTGGGTACTGATGTTGATGCCACCAGTGAGAGAGCAGCAATATTAGCTGAAGTAAGCACAAAATATGTTTCAGAAACACCAAAATCTTTGTTAGAAGGGAGACAGAAGCTTATTTCAGAGTTTTCCAATATTGTCAGTGGAATGACTGAGACTGAACTTCAGTTGGCCAAAAAAACTGTGCTATCCTTAAAGGCAAATGTAGGAGCTGTTCGAGCCCGAAACAGTAATTTCAAACAAACAGATAAGGGCCATAAAAGAAAGCTAATACCACAGAGGAGGCTGTTTTCTACCAAGAAAAAAACAGCACGTAATATTTCTCTGGCTGTTCCAAATGCTGAAGAAAGATGTGAAGTAGTAAATTCACTTCTGAATGAGGGTATGTATCAATTTTCAAGTTATTGAGTACATACATTTATGTGTTGAACCTTGGCAGAGTAAAATGTAATTCATGGTTAATATACGAATTTGTGTTCAGTACCTGTCAACTTTGTGTGAATTATAATTTGAAATTTATATGCAGAGTTCGACATGAATCATGATGTTCCTGCAGAGCATAGTTGTGCCGTGCCAGATGTACAGCACAGCAAAACGGGAAAAACTTGATGGGATCCATCATTCTCAATATGTGTGGTACTACTATAATGTCCTCACACCAAATAAACATATCACATTAAGTAAAATTTAGAATTTTGCTGTTCAGTAGCAATGCAGTGTGTTTGGAATCTGATGTAATAGTTACTTGCAGTACAGTATATGTATATACTATCTTTCAGTACCTATCAATTTTGCCTCAATTGTGATATGAAATTTATTTGCAGGGCTTGACACCAAAAATCACTTGCATGTTGTAGAACAACCACACAGTATGTTATGGCAGTCAGGTATTCATCATGGTGCATCAGGTGTGTGTAAAGTAAATCTAATGGAGATAACATATCTGAGTATGATAATAATCTGAATTCATATTAATGTATACTCATATCTTTAAATTCTATTTTACTGTGTCTGCATTATAATATAAAATTAATTTACAGGGCTGGACATGAACCAGTTTGTTGCTGTGCAGCATGGTTATGCCATACCAATTGTGCAGCACAGCACAACAGGTAACACTCAATCGGACCCATTATTCCGAATGTATCTCATACTGCTCTAATGTCCTCATATCAGCTAAGGGTATCAGATTAAGTAATATTCACAATGTTGTTGTTCAATAGCAATGTAGTGTGTTAGTATTCTGATTTAAAAGTTACTTGCAGTGGAATATATTCCACCTTTTAGACCTATCAATTTTGTCTGTATAATAACCCAAAAATTATTTGCAGGGCTTGACACCCACAATCAGGTCCATGTTGAACAACCACACACTATGCCATGGCAGCCTGGTGTTCATCATGGTGCGTCATGTGCGTGTAAAGTAAATCCAATGGAGATAACATTATTTGATTATAATGAAATTCTGAATTTATATATGTATAATGGAACTGTAGTTAGCCAAAAAATCTACGTTATCCTTAAAGGCAAATGTAGAAGCTGTTTGACCCCAAAATGGTTGTTTCAGACAAACAGATAAGGGTCATAAAAGAAAGTCTATGCCTCAGAGGAGTCTGTTTTCTACCAAGAAGAAAAGAGCACGTAGTATTTCTCTGGCTGTTGTTGATGCTGTAGAAATCCAGTTCTTGATGACTGGACCTGCAAATAAAATTCTCATCAGATCGCATTAGATATTAAATTAATATTTGTTTCACAGATCATGATTATGACACTTTATAATTATGTGGAATGTATCAGTTTAACAAATGTTTACTTGTCATGACTTTTTGTGTTTTATACAGGAAATTATAGGAATTTGATAAAAGCGGTGTTATCTGGTGTATTACTACATGAATTATTGTTACTTACTTCATGCACGACTGTAGTGACCCGGCCATGCCAACAGCATTTCAGTCCCTAATTCTACTTATTATAGATGCATGACCTCCACATAGTCGAGTCTTCCTGAAGATGCTGAGTGGTCTTTAGTTCTGGGATCAGATATTGCAGTTCCTTTAAAATCTGATCCTGACGCAGCTGTAGAGGACAGTGTGGAATGCTATCCTGAACTCCAAATGGTGGAGACATCTCAGGTCCTTCCCATCTGCTTTCAATGCATCACACTCTGGACTGTAAATACATATTCAATTAGAATTCAGCCATGCCATATTGCTATCAAATAACAAAAGTGTGAATAATAATTAATATTACACTGGGCTGAAAACCAGTATCAAAAAATACTTATATTGTGCCGGATTAACTGAAATACCATTACACACCTGACTTGCCTCTCACTAGGCCTGATGAGGCTGAGTGAATCACAGTCCTGACGTCTGAAGTGCTGATATTTCATGGACATTTCCACTCTCCTTCTGGCAGCCAGGTAAGGCAGAGTGCATCCCAGTCCTGACCTCCTGAAGTCCAGACGTTGGGGATATAAGGTCCTCCACTCTTGATACAGTCTATGGGGCCTGACTCGACATCAGTGCCAAGCTCCAAATGTTTGGGACTTCCCTCTAGTCCTCAAGATGGCATAGTCTGGACTGCAAGTAAGCATTTAATCAGAATTCAGATATGTCACATTGCTCCCAAGTAATAACAATTTACATAATGGTTAATGATATACTTGACTGAAAACCAGTATCAAATCATTCTTATATTGTGCCCTATTAACTGCAATACCATTACATACCTGATTTGCCATTCACTAAGCCTGATGATGCTGAAAGGAACCGGATCGCCACCTCTGAAGGGATGGAATACCAAGGTCCTTTCAAAATGGTTGAAATGGCTCTGAGCACTATGGGACTTAACATCAGAGGTCACCAGTCCCCTGGAACTAACCAACCAAAGGACATCACACATATCCATGCCCGAGGCAGGATTCGAACCTGCGACCGTAGCAGTCATGCGGTTCCGGACTGAAGTGCCTAGATCCGCTCAGCCACAGTGGCCCGCTCAAGTTCCTTTCCACTTTCCTTCTGGCAGCCAGGCAAAGCTGAGTGGATCCTAGCCCTGGCCTTCTGAAGTCCAGATGTTGTGGATATAAGGTCCTTCACTCTTGAGGCAACCTGAGGGGCTGACTCAACATCAGTGCCAAGCTCGAAATGTTTGGGACTTCCTTCATTAGTCCTCAAGATGGCATAACGGCATAGTCCGGACTGCAAGTAAGCATATAATCAGAATTCAGATATATCACATTGCTCCCAAATGATAACAATTTACATGGTGGATAATGATGTACTGGACTAAAAACCAGCATCAAAACATCCTTATATTGTGCCCTATTAACTGCAATACCATTACATACCTGTCTGGCCATTCACTAAGCTTGATGAAGCTGAATGGATCCAGATTGCCCCCTCTGAAGTGACCGAGCGGGGTGGCGCAGTGGTAAGACACTGGACTCGCATTCGGGAGGACGACGGTTCAATCCCGCGTCCGGCCATCCTGATTTAGGTTTTCCGTGATTTCCCTAAATCACTCCAGGCAAATGCCGGGATGGTTCCTCTGAAAGGGCACGGCCGACTTCCTTCCCCATCCTTCCCTAATCCGATGAGACCGATGACCACGCTGTCTGGTCTTCTTCCCCAAAAACCAACCAACCAACCCTCTGAAGTGATGGAATTCCAAGGTTCTTTCCACTCTCCTTCTGGTGGCCAGATAAGGCTGAGTGTATCCCAGTCCTCGTCATCAGCTCTTGTGGCATCCTAAGGTGCCTGACTTGACATCGGTGTCAAGATCCAAATGTTTGGGACCTCCCTCACTGCTCCTTGACATGGCATAATCCAGACTGCAAGTAAACACTGCATTGAAGTTCTACTGTTCAGAAAGAATATAATTACAACTACTACTCTGTCTTCTCCACAACTACCACTTTAGACACTGTATAGGCCTAAGCCGAGTAAAGTAGAAAGTTTGCATTTCATATATTAGACAGGCAGTCGTCAGATGAAACACTATTACTTTAATAAATAGGCTTACTTAATTAAAAAAACAATGTTACATACCTGATGTGCTGCTTATATATAATTTATCATTGTTAAAGAATATAAGGTCATTGGAGCAGTATCACAGACATTTGATATGATGGGTTCAATCAGGTGTTACCTGTGCTGTGCAGCACATTTGATGTGGTCTAACAATGCTGCACAGCAACAATGTGGTTCATGTCCAGCACTGTAAAATAATTTTATATAATATTGCAGACAGAAAAACAGAATACAAAAGTATCAATATACAGATATCAAATCAGAACTTCATTATTCTCAAATAATGTTATCTCCATTAGATTTACTTTACACACACCTGATGCACCATGATGATAACCTTACTGCCATTACATAGTGTGTGGTTGTTGCACAACATGGACCAGATTGTGGGTATCAAGCCCTGCAAATAATTTTTGTGTTATTATTCAGACAAAATTGATAGTTCTACAAGGTGGCTTATACTCCACTGCAAGTAACTTTTAAATCCAGAATCCAAACACACTACATTGCTACCGAATGGCAACATTGTAAATATTACTTAATCTGACATCTTTTGTTGATATGAGGACATTAGAGCAGCATGAGATACATTGGGAATAATGGCTCCATTAATGTGTTACCTGTTGTGCTGTGTTGCACATTTGGTATGGCATAACCGTGCTGCACAGCAACAAACTGGTTCATGTCCAGCCCTGTAAATTAATTTTATATTATATTGCAGACAGTAGAATAGAATATAAAAGTATCAATATACATATATAACTTCAGATTTCATTATACTCAAATATCGTTATCTCCATTAGATTTACTTTACACACACCTGATGCACCATGATGAACACCAGGCTGCCATGGCATAGTGTGTGGTTGTTCAACATGGACCTGATTGTGGGTGTCAAGCCCTGCAAATAATTTTTGGGTTATTATACAGACAAAATTGATAGGTCTAAAAGGTGGAATATATTCCACTGCAAGTAACTTTTAAATCAGAATACTAACACACTACATTGCTATTGAACAACAACATTGTGAATATTACTTAATCTGATACCCTTAGCTGATATGAGGACATTAGAGCAGTATGAGATACATTCGGAATAATGGGTCCGATTGAGTGTTACCTGTTGTGCTGTGCTGCACAATTGGTATGGCATAACCATGCTGCACAGCAACAAACTGGTTCATGTCCAGCCCTGTAAATTAATTTTATATTATAATGCAGACACAGTAAAATAGAATTTAAAGATATGAGTATACATTAATATGAATTCAGATTATTATCATACTCAGATATGTTATCTCCATTAGATTTACTTTACACACACCTGATGCACCATGATGAATACCTGACTGCCATAACATACTGTGTGGTTGTTCTACAACATGCAAGTGATTTTTGGTGTCAAGCCCTGCAAATAAATTTCATATCACAATTGAGGCAAAATTGATAGGTACTGAAAGATAGTATATACATATACTGTACTGCAAGTAACTATTACATCAGATTCCAAACACACTGCATTGCTACTGAACAGCAAAATTCTAAATTTTACTTAATGTGACATGTTTATTTGGTGTGAGGACATTATAGTAGTACCACACATATTTAGAATGATGGATCCCATCAAGTTTTACCTGTTTTGCTGTGCTGTACATCTGGCACGGCACGACTATGCTCTGCAGGAACATCATGATTCATGTCGAACTCTGCATATAAATTTCAAATTATAATTCACACAAAGTTGACAGGTACTGAACACAAATTCGTATATTAACCATGAATTACATTTTACTCTGCCAAGGTTCAACACATAAATGTATGTACTCAATAACTTGAAAATTGATACATACCCTCATTCAGAAGTGAATTTACTACTTCACATCTTTCTTCAGCATTTGGAACAGCCAGAGAAATATTACGTGCTGTTTTCTTCTTGGTAGAAAACAGCCTCCTCTGTGGTATTAGCTTTCTTTTATGGCCCTTATCTGTTTGTTTGAAATTACTGTTTCGGGCTCGAACAGCTCCTACATTTGCCTTTAAGGATAGCACAGTTTTTTTGGCCAACTGAAGTTCAGTCTCAGTCATTCCACTGACAATATTGGAAAACTCTGAAATAAGCTTCTGTCTCCCTTCTAACAAAGATTTTGGTGTTTCTGAAACATATTTTGTGCTTACTTCAGCTAATATTGCTGCTCTCTCACTGGTGGCATCAACATCAGTACCCAGCACCTCTGGACTTTGCAGGGGATTTTCACCGACACTGTCATCTCGGCAAACAGTGTGAATGTGCTTACACATATTGAATCTAATACTGTAATCCATACATGTACAGTAATACCTATGTATGCACACATTGCAATCACTACATTTTAATTTGCACTCACAGTTGACTCTGTTATCTTTAACAATGTAGACCTCTGAAGATGATGTGGATGGCACTTCCCAACCACCATCTACCTCAGTGATGAGGTCCTTGCCCATTAACAAACTAGTTTTGTGTTTATTACGAATGTCTTGAACTTTGCTTGTAACCTTCCCTTTTACATTTGCTATAAGCCAGTCAAACATCTTGGCTGTAACTAGGGACATTAGTGTAGATATGCCTTTGTCCAGTCGTTTTATCTGTCTTGCATTACCATGTATTTCCTTTAACGTCCTATGCATACTCTCCACATGCATGTTGGTATTGAGCCCAGCATACATTCTGTGACAGTAGGCCCAACACTCCACATTTCCCTCATAGTGTGTCTTGAAGTATGAAGCAAATTCTGATGTGTCAGGGTCACTACTGAGCTTCTGCAGTGCTTTTTGCAGTGATTCCTGAAACATACTTACATTTCTCAGCATTGACACTGATTTAATGAGCCGATACACCTCATTTCTTTTATCCAGATCTGAAATTTTCCGCTTGATATTAGTTTTCCATGCTCTGTCCACATGCCAGGTACAATAGAGTCTCATCTTAGGAGCACACATTGTCCTGTTCCATGCAATACTGTATGACTCTGCCAAATCAGACATGAATACATTCGGGGAAATTGGCCCAACCTGTGATTTTATGTACTGCAAAAATATACTTAAAACATCGGCGTCCTTCCTGTTCGAAATTAGAAATGCACATGGGAATCCTTGCCTGAGATCATCCAGTACTAAGAGAGTGGTCACTTCGAAATCATACCCGTTAAGCCCATGGGTTCCATCAATACAGATACAGTCTTCTCCATATTTTGATAACATTTCGCGTTGTGCTCTGTTCATTATCACTAATACAAAATCCTCACTCCTCAGTTCTTGATGTTCACTAGTCGAGTCTTGTGGTTTATAGAATAACACAGACGGATTCTCACTTTCGTTCATTTCTTTTACCCAAGCTTCGACACTGATTGCATCATTTTTATGTCTGACCGACTTGGAGGAGAGGTTATAGCTTGCTGCAATGTTATATAAGTCTTGCTTGGTAGTCAAATGGATTCTCTGCAAGTCCGAATCCTGCAAACTTGTCCGTACGTTATCTAGAACTTTGTCATACGGAAGTCCCATTGCAATATCTGTTGCTATGGTTTCCCGGTCTTTTTGACTCAGGGGCAGGTGCGTTAAATCTTGTTTGTGACCAATGTGGGTCGACACAAAATGTACTTGATATGTTCCACCTTCGTGTACAGTTACTTTCATCTCTGCAGGGCACTTTCCATTCATTTTGTTGCTGCCTGTCAATTTAAGATGTCTTGTGCCTTTACCCTTTGAGATAAAGTTACCTGACCGATGGCAGCCATAATAATGTGTGGAACTAGTAGACCCATGCGTTTTAATAAACTTTGAATGTGTCGTGCGTTCAGTGTCTTCTTTCCACTGCAAAAACTCGTCTTCATTTGAGAACTGCAGATCTTCGGAATTAAGTTGAATTTGATGAGCAGTTTGTAAATGATCTATCCAACCCTGTTTTGAACTACTTTGAAATGGGCACAATGTACACTTGAAGAACAACCCCCCTTCCTGCAAACCATGAATATTTCTTTGGTGGCGATACAAATTATTTTTAAGAGAAAAAATTTTGTCACACACATAGCACTGATAAGAAGCTACAGTAGTTGTAGTGGCAACAGGCAGCTCTTGTTGACGGTTTTTGCAAACATGCTGACTGAGATTCTTTCTGTAATTACACACTTGCCCACACACTTCGCATTTAAAAGCACTCATTTTAGTAACACAAACGCTATTCTCTAATCACAATGAGGAAAAAAAAGACGCACAAAACAAGACTACGCGTATCCGCACTCACAATAATTTTAAGACACACGAAAATATCACGCGCTCTCCGCACTTACAAAGCGACGCACAAAGCCAATATAGCACGTGCACTCCGCACTAAGAAAAACAGCTACTGCAGGAACACCACGCGCACTCCGCACTCACAATGATTTTAACACACACGAAAATATCACGCGCTCTCCGCACTCACAAAGCGACGCACAAAGCAGCAACACCACCCGGGCTCCAAACCGCAAATGCAGGTAGTCAGGTACTGTTTCCGGTCTTCCGTTGTGAGGGAACTGTAGGGGGTGGGGTGAGGTCCCGTTCGTGAGCGTGGAATGGGGGTGGGGTGAGGACCCGTCGTGGGCGAGCTGGAGTGCGGGGTGAGTGTCGCAGGGAGGTAGAGTGGGGGGGATCCTCGCTGGGATCTTCGCAGGTTTTAACGTTTGCTCTGATCGCCGCAGGGGCCGACGTGGGGGCGAGGGGCGGGCTGCCGGGGTGGACCGCCCTGCACTGGGCAGCGTGGAGGGGAGACGTCGAGGCTACGAGTCTGCTGGTGGGGGCGGGGGCGGCGGTGGACACCAGGGATGGCGTCGGGTGGACGCCGCTGCATCTTGCGGCAGCCAACGGCCACACTGAAGTGGCGGCTGCGCTGCTCGACGCGGGGGCCGACAGGGGGGCCACAACTGGTGATGGGCGGACAGCGCTGGACATCGCCAGGTGGCGCAACCACAGGCGGCTGGTGGAGATGCTGTCATGAGGCAGCCAGTCCAGCGAACTCTGTGCAAAAAAAACATGAACTGAAAGAGTTTGTACGAGAGCAATATACATAATTTTTTAAATAAAGATCCAAAAAACTCAATCCTATTGTGACTCACTAATTTCAGGCCTCCTCAAGTAACGAACAGCACACAAATACTCTAAGGAACGTTGTAGCAAAACCCAGACAACTCCAGATAACAGCAAAATAATTCAGGTAACAACGGACAATCCTTCTCTCAAGAAAAATGTCTGGAGTTCACTTCCACACTAAACTTGGCAAAAGTCATCAGTTCATTGTGAACAAACACAACTGCTCTATAATACCTGATCGCTGAAAAGTATTTCACACCAGTCTGCAAGGTGCTACATCAGACTATTCTAATTTGCAACATACCGAGATTAACGCTATATCAGTTCTATCACCAGAATTTTCGCTCCTGATATCAGACTCAATTTACTTCTCCATATTCAGCAAACATTCTACTCTACCGTACCTGTTGTGTTTAATAACAATGAGATATTAGTAGCAGTATTCACACTACATAATGCGACTATCATCTGGAACCATACAGTCAGTCCACATTTAACTAAACACAGAGCAGAACTTCACACGCATACAAAATGTGAAGGAAATCCTCTCTATCTGATATTGTTGTCTCTACTTGAGGTAAAAGGTTGCAACGAGCAAAGTAATTCTAGCTGTATTCGAGACAGAACACCGAGGCCAGAGTTTCAGCACACGAAAGCAATTTCGCAACGACGCACACGAGTCTCCACACTCATCGGTCACACCGCACAGCTGAGACAGTAACGCAAGTCGTGGAGCTACAGGTAATAAAATTACACTTACTTTGACTCGTACATCGAGTAAATAAGTGTAGTGGAGAGTGTACGGCTGTCAACTCAGTTGCTGTCACCTCACTTCACTCCCTGTGGCCGCAGCTGACGCAGCTTGCCGCTCCCCGCCACTCAGTGACTCCTGCCACAACTGTCAGCCGCCCCTCTGCTTGTGAGGCGCCAGCAGGCAAACGGCAGAGCAGTCCGTGAGGCCGTCACTCACACTTCACTCACAAAGAGTACTGACAAGGCGCAGACACAACATTGCCTTCACGAATCTTTTCAACAGTAAAATTTCTTCTCCGAGATCGTCGTTATTAACGTCTACACTGTAGCAAGATTCGTCGTTTCCCACAAGCTCTTGGACCGCAGAATCGTGTTCGCTTACGTAGTTCCACGGGAAACGGAATGTCTCCGTGTTGCATGTGGCTGCACGCGGTACAGTCAAGTTCCCTACAGCTGTGTAATAACGTGGCAAACATTTAGTTGAAAACTGTCCCTCGAGCTATGGTTTAAATCGTCCCCTGCTGCTTCATCAACAAAGCGTTTTCTTCTGCCTTGCCGTTTCTCTCCGTCATCAATCATTACATTCACTTCAGGTGATATTCTAATATTTTCTGCTACTTCGCAACTTCCTGCGTAAATATTATCCCAACATTTCTCAGCTGATTTAATTCTTCAGCGTGACTCTTATTAATACTACTTGAAACATGTTTCTCCGGTTTGAAGTACAACTTTACGTATCTTTATTGCAGCCAATAATTTCAAATACTTCTGAATGCTCCTTAGTTCAATGTGTTGCTCTCGCAGTCGAGGTTATTAGCAAGTTCAACCGCCCATTGTAATCCAGGCAAATTCTCGGCAAATGGATGCATGGCACCTACCCACACAGACCCTCTCGTGCCGATATTTTCTTTTAAAACTGTCCGTAGCTGCCACTTTCATTTTAAATGAGTTTCTTAGAAACAGCAGTTGTACTGGAGACAGAGGAGAAACGTCATGGGGAAGTATCGCAGTTAACTCGAGTGCTTCTTTTTGCCGCGTCTTCCCCACATGTGGCACATGTAAACTGACGTTTCGTTGCTCTGTGTACAACTATGACTGCCACATCAGACACAATCTTACACGCCTCCGCCGTGATATTAAACGCTCTTTGTGGAGGTAACAGAGAGCCATGTTATGCATCTCGCCGAAAGTTCGGGACGCGCCTGACGCCCTCCAGCTGGTGCTGCCTGCTGCTGCGGCTCACTGGAACGGCACAGCACGCTACAGCAGAGGGGAAACAGCCCAGAACTCCGTCCCCTTTCCTCGTATCGTCAAACACGCCGGAATTCACTGCTCATATCGCTCAACAACCGGACGCCAAATAGTCTGAAACGTGTTCCTGTTTAAACTCGTGTATGTAAATGTCTGGTTGGTATCTGAGAAACTGGTGAAATTTATTTTGATATGTAAATAGGTTAATCTCAGAGCAGGGCAGCAGAACTGTTTTAAAATTAAATTCTGATCGGAAGTATGTGAAGCACACGCTACACGACGCGAAATCCAGTCGAGCCACCACGTCAAACAATTCGCCTGCGAGAGAGCATGGTGTTTTCAATGAAACTTACAAGTGCTATTTGATTGCAAAACAAATGACTCAGGTTGAAATGTTGGCCCTGAATGTTGTTAATCTTTATCTTTAGCCTTGCAAAAATCACTGAACCAGCAGTTTTATCGTAATTACAGAGCAAATGGACACACAATTTTACGCATCCAACTTTGTGTTGAAACTGTTCCAAAACTCACAAGGTAACACCTGTCTCAGATCATCTACCGATTTGGAACCTCTGCAATGATGTACTTCCACAGATATATCCCGACAATTACACTATCTGACAGTGGGCAATGGTAATTAAATATGTTGGCCTACCTCTGAGAACGGAAGGTTCGTTTCTTCTGCAACCTATTTAGTATTAGTATAATGACAGAACTGTCAAAAACCAAAAAAGAGGAACTGAAGTTAACGACTGACAAATGAGAGGAAGGTTCCAAGTATAACTATACTTCACTAATCCACAACAGCAACACACCCTTCCGTGAATTACTCACAACCACACATGTCAGCACACTCCCTGGTGCGACGCGCTTACACACTACGAGTAAAATACTTGAAACGACTCACCACGCAGGAACTGGAGAATTTATTGTGATTTCGCGCGCTGCGTTGATAGCTACAGTGCTGTGCTATAATGCAAAACACATTGTCCACCTTGGCACCATGATTGTTACATCGTTTCATATTTGAAATATCTTGTGGTATGTTATTAGTTTTGGGGTAATTTCTACATTTCGTGTTTTTACTGATATGTCTGTGGCTGACAGACTCCAGCTGTTCCAGCACAATATGTCTCCAGAACTGAGTCTGAATGCAGTGCTGCACGGCCCAGACCGTACATGAGAAAATCATTACGAAATATTATCAGCCCTGTATATGTTTACTTACAGCTGCACAGTAAAGGCTGATATTAGGAAAAATACTTTGTTTTTCTCGCATCTCCAGTTATAGAACAGTTCTTACAGGTTGCGACAGTCCCTAGGAGACTACAGAACAGTCAGGTGAAGAAAGGTTCAACCGTAATTTCGAAAATGTAATGTATTTCAAATGACGCAACGGATATCCAATTGTGCAAAAAATGTCTTAGAGCTGAAGTGGAAAAATAAACATAATTGGTGTTGAGCGCACCGCCATCGAAGAAAATGGAAAAATCTACAAAGTAATGGAGCTAAATAACTACAAATATTCCAAAGTTTAGTTTTAGACCTCTTTCCTTTGGCAGATTCTTAAAATACAACGTTGTATGTATGTCTGTTTTCACCTCTGCAACTCAATGTAGCCCAGTCAACTGGTTGTTGTCCCATAACGAAACTGCGGAAGATCTTTTAATTACGTGTTTTGGCCTACTAAATAATAATTTCGTGGTTGCTGCCTTGTAGCAGACTGGCTTCACAACGAGAGATCCAGAAAGCCTCAAAATTTTCACTCTCTTCTCAGATTTTCGTTCGTTTCACGAAGACTATGCGTTTCTCGGAGTTGAAAACCCTGAACAAAACTACAGCAGTCAAACTCTACTACAAAACGCACCAATCAGGTCTGATTTCGTGACGACGAGCGGTGACGGCGCTAGAGCGCGCTGAAGAACGGCGACTGCCGAAAATTCGGAACGCTCCTTTAACGGCCTTCGTCTGTTGTTCTCTGTTATTACGGCGCACTGCAACGGTACGGCACGCTTCAGCAGAGGGGAAACAGCCCAGAACTCCGTCTGCGTTCTTCCCATCACCAAACACAACGGCATTCACCGCATACATCTGGCGATGAAACTAAAGTGATATCTTTTGAAACGTGTTCGTATTTATTTAAACTCGTCGTTTAAAGTGTCTGTCTGGTGTCTGAGAAATTATTGAAATTTATTTTGATACCGAAATATGAAAATCTCAGTGCAGAGCATCAGAAATGTGTAAAAATAAAATTTTGAACAGAAGTATGTGAAGAACACGCTACACGATGCGAAACCCAGGCTAGCCAGTACATGAAACAATTCGCCTGCGAGAGCGCAGGCGGTTTTCGATGTAATTTATATACGCTACTTGTCTACAAAACTAATGTTGGCCCTGGATACTGTTAATCCTTATCTTTAGACATGGAAACAATGACTGCACCAGAACTGCTTTTGTATTTATAATGCAAATAAACATAGAATTTAACGCATCTGAGTTTGTGTCAAACTGCTTAAATATTGACAAATAACACCTTTCTGAAACAATTTACCGATCTGAAACGTCTGAAATGATATGATACCTTCACAGATGCATTCTGGTGTGTGGCGGAGGATACTCTGAGTACCACAGGTGTTTCAGCCTTTTCCTGTTGCAGTCGCGAATGTGTTGTACTCTCATCAAAAAGTTTGAAATCGACTGAAAAACTTCACGCCCACAAGAGTTAACAGCTTTCATAAGTTTTAGCTCAAAGTATCAGTTCCCATTACGATTAGCAGAAGTGCGGAGCGCATCCTTCACATACTTCCGATCAAAATTCAATTTTTGTACAGTTCTGTTGAACTGTATTGAGATTATGAAATTGCATTGTCCTCCTCTTCCAAAAAGCTCCTTCACAACTGTAGTGCACAAGGTTCATTCTCACGCTAGGCTTACTGTAACTGAGGAAGCAATCGAGAACGGAGCTGAAATTCTGCCGTTTGTACTGACATGCTTTGAAGGTGTGAATGATTTTGGAACGGAGGACTGTAGAATATTCGGTAAGTAAAAGGCCGTGCCAGGTTAGTCCTCAAGGACGGTGCGAGAAATATCTTTGGACTACTCGTCTGTTAAGAGCTCTGTCTGGTTTTTCGTCCCTTGGCGACAGACCGACGTTGGGCGGCCATTGCTCCCAGAATCCACTCAACTCGTGACGTGTTTATTACAACCGATCCAGCGCCGTCACGCATGCAGCACGCTATAATCTGGAGAACTTGGCCTTGAATTGTTCTCACTGTCTCAACATGGTATTAGTTAACAGCAGGAGTGTCTACGTAAAGTTCTCAGAACTAATCTCGCTTATAAGCAGTAACAACGTCCACACAGTAGCAGGGACGGAAAGCTGGGTGAAACGCGAAGTCAGTAGCAACGAGATACTAAATTCCGTTCGAAACGTAGGTCGTAAAGAGAGGTCGACCGCTGGTGCTTAAAGCAGTGAGAAGTAGGATTACATTAGAGAGATCAGTGGAGATCCCGAATGTAAAATAATTTGTATCAAGATAAGTGTTAAAGCTGGATCAAACGTGGTGATCGGACGCTTCAATAGACTCAGCAGCAACAATGGCGGAACAGTTTGAGGGGAACCTGGAGAATATTTCGCGTGAATTTGCTGGCCATGTTATAGTTTTAGGTGGAAACTTAATGTTGTCATGTATACAAGGAGACTCGGGTGGCTAAAACTGGTGGTAGGGCCAGAAAATCATAATAAATTAATCCAAGTGCTTTACCCAAAAACTACCTCGAGCCATTAATCTGAGAACCGACTGGTAAAGACAAGATCTTACACCTGCCGGTAACAAAGAGACTCGAACTTTTCGAATCTGTTAGGGTAGAACTGGGAATCGGCGATCACAAGGCCGTTACAGCATCACTGAAGACGACAGTAAACAGGAATACAAAGAAAGGTGGGAAGGTCGTTCTGCTTAGCAAGAGCGACGAGAAACAGGCCTCAGACAACCTGAGCAGTCAGCACCAAAATTTCCTCTGCAGCACAAACAGCGTGGGTGTCAGTGGCAGAAGTTGAAGAGCATCGTACAGTACGCTGTAGGATCACAGCGATGAGTTTAAGGCACCGATTTCCATACAAATGCGCGTCGGCGCACGCCAGAACACGAGAGAACAGCACAGAAATGACAGAGATCCGAATGTCAACAATGGAACTCGAGCCAAAGAAAGAGTTCTTTGTGGGAAGCGATTCACACCTGTAACTTGCTGCGTTACTCTCTACGTGACGAAAACCTGCGTAAACATTCGGTCTGGTAGTTTAGGGAAAAATGCTTACGGCACTTTTATCCACGTACAAGTAGCTGCAGGGGGCGACATTTACGCCGCGGGGAAAGTCGTAGGTGGGGGCGTGACGCGGAATGGGGGCAGCGAATCCGACCGCGCATGCGCAGAAGCAGCGGGCGGGGCGGGAACAGGCGGTAGGGGCGCTGCGAGCAGAGAAAGGGAGAGAGAGAGAGAGAGAGAGAGAGGGAGAGGGAGAGGAAAGACCGGCCACGCGACGGGGACGCCGAAACTAAATCGGGATTATCACTTAGCATATAAAATCTGCAACACTGTTTGGCGGTTCGAGCTCCAGTTCTACTCAACAATTCAAAATTCAGTCGTGATCGCAGACACCAGCGTCCGGCTGGCAGTTAATGTCACGATATTACAAAGATATTTTCTTCTGCTCTACCAGTAATTTCGCAGTTGTATCTCAGCAGGTTACATCTGCCTAATGGCCGTATACGGTGTACAAACACTAAACGCTATTTCGATAACAGTTGTTTCACTTACGAGACAAAACGTTGGATTACAAAATTTCTGCTGCAAACTTCAGCCATACGCAATGTCATAAAAATAACAAACTACACAGTTACAAGTATGTGAAATACGGACATTTTTCCATTACGCGACGTATGTCGGTACAAAGTCCCCCTGATCTAACGCTGTCTCCAGCACACGGCAGGCCGAGTACACAGCCAGACCGCCCGACACACACACAGCCTGCTACTGCCGTGAAAGGAAGCAACACCCGTGCTGTCGGCAACAGACCTACAACGAATATGGTTGTACCGATACTTCAGAAGTTGAGTGCAATTGCCAAATTCACAACTTCATTCAGATTTGTGGCCCAGACTTCTACAAAATTGGCACAGCAAATAGGACACCCCGTTTCCATTTCTCATTTAAGTGCCAACACGAGATATTTCTGCATTATGGGCATTTTCCAAAAAGCGTGAGAATACAGTTTAATGGGAATGTCATCTCCGGAATCCAATCGAGGGTGGAACGGAATAGCGTACAGTAGAAAGAGACCAACACTTCACCACCACTTACACACGTAATTTCAGTACCGCATCCTACACAATGCAGGAAGGCCATCCTTGGATAAAATATTGCCCGGTTTCGGCCGACAGTTGTGAATTCTGTATGTCTGGAGAGACGCCCACAAGGCCGTACCTCTTTGAATACACCGATTCTCGTCCGCCGACCCAAGTTAAGCTACTCTGGATGGCGAGCGCCTCTCGGCTTTAGTCTTGTTCTTTCGCGTCCTCTGCTATTTATACCCAGTATTGCGATAGGAACTGCATTACACATTTCGTACCACGTCGCACGCAATGTTCCACACCGTCGCCGTGGTACTGAACAGCATGTGTAGAGGCGACACAGCGCACTCCTGTACCCAGCTGCCGGCTGTAGTGAGGTGTGAGAGGTTACGGCAAAACACACACCGTGTCCTCCAGAACTCAAAGTAGTGCCGTTAAGTCAATCTCACGTCGTACACAATTCCCGCCACGCCCACTGCTTACACGTTTCGTCATTTATCCATAGCCACAGCTACTCAACGCCCAGCAGAGAATAAATCCGCACCATCACCTCATGAGCGTAATTCGTGTTAAAAAAATTATTCGCATTCAGTCTCGCCACCCAGGTCATAGGGAGTGCCGTGAATGTTTCGCAGCTTGCTACGGAGATTTAGTCTAGACGCCAACTGAATGCATCAAAATGAAACACTCATCAAAGGCAAACGCCTGTAAGGACTGTGTGAAGAACAAAATTGTTGTTAACCTCCCAGATGAGGGTTTAAGTAGTGCAGCATGTGGTTCGTTGGGACTGAAATGCTCGATAAAACCGACTGCTGGTTCTCCGAAGTGAAGAAATCGTAGGCAGTTACTCTCGTAAAGAAACGGCCAACCATAGTGACGTAGATGACCAGCAAATGTTTCCGAAATAAATTTAAGAGTTAAAATTTCCATGCCGCAAGTACAGAAAGCGTTGGTGTATGGGATGAAAGAACGTGCTGAGAAGTGTGTGGTAAGGAATGCTTACATACTGGTAGCCCTGGTGGAAAGCAATCCGATGAATAGGAAGATGCAGAATAACGTGAAATCCGGTCGTTAATAATCACGACGTTTAATGTACACACTTTGGACCTATTTCTATGAAGCAATAGAAAAGTCAATCAGTGACAGAAACACCATCTTGCAGGACATGGTTTCCGATATTGCTAACGATATAAGGAGCGAAAGAATTTGTGCTTCACCAAGTTGGACAACCCGCTTCGAAAACATCGCAGAAAATCACGTCTAGAAAGACAATAAAGAAGGTAGCGAGAAGAAGGTCTTAAAACTGTATAATTCAGATTTCGGTGTTAGTACGTTTCGTTTGATGGTAAAGAATACGATCGCTGTTCACAGTGACTCTACCGTGAACAATGAAACCAGTCCCTGAATTTGCGATAAAAGGACGCTTTCATTGAGAGGCGTTAAGAGGCGGATACAGGGTAATACACATTATCACTGTGGGTGGGTCAGGTGTTCATTGTTACCTGTGTCAATCGGCTGGAAAGTGCAGGACTTGTGCAAAGGTCAACGTCACCCACACACAAAGTAGTGATAGACTCATCGACATCTGGAAAAATGGCAACATGAGTGTTGTTACAGTTGTAATGCGTCACGCTTTTCTTCCGCTTTCAGGAAGCATATCCATCTTCTTTGTAGATTTGTGTTTAGCTTAACAAAATGAAACTAAAAAGCTACCGTCTTTCCCAACCAGAATTCACCATCGAAGTGTTGGCAGAAAACAGTTCCACTCTTCCGCTAAACAGCTACTTTGTACATTCCGCGTCATACGCTGATAAAAATTAAATTAAGTTAAGCCTGTGTCAATCTGTAACGGAAAAAACTATTTTCTGTTTCTGGCGACAATTTTGTGGGGCCTTTCGTCTCGCTACGGCTGCTTACGTCCGTCTGAGCAGCTGCCAGGGAGCGCCAGGAAACAGGCGCCACTGCGCACGCGCGGCGGCGACTGCGTGGGAAGCCCGAGGTTCCTGTGAGCAGTTGCCAGCGCGTTCGTGCGCATGCGCAGAGCTGAATTCGCGTATGAGCAGTGCCTTCTCCCGCTCCTGGCCACTTGAAGCGCGGCTGTTTCCCGTATGAGCAGCAGCAGCAGCAGCGAGCAGCCAGATGCTACCCAGAATTTTTTTTTAATAATGCCAGATTCGCGCATGCGCAGAGCAAGCTGAGTTACAGTGGGGGGTCATTCTCCACGTGACCCGTGTGTATGTTTCGTGATATTGCCGGTCTCTGTTCGTTTACAGCTTCCACATCAAATGAAAACAAAACGGATTTGTGTGTCTGGCAGCCATCAAGTGAATTAATATACATTCTCATGATAATGAAAGACTAAAATAAGTCAGTAGTTTCAATTTTCCGATTTTATATTATTTCCACTTTATTAGCAATCAACCATTAATGTCTTAATGAAGCTATTTCTGTCAGTTCTGTGGACAAATTTGCTTCTATTAATTTTCCGGAAGTCTCGGAACCGAGGTGATCATTTTAACATATAGAACGTAATAGTAAAGATGTTAACCAGATGTAATTACTTACCGAATGAAAGAAGGACGTACTGATTTCTGTGTGTTTAAAAGCGTTCTTTCGGGCAGAGCATCTTCATTTTGCAAATAAAACACAGTTGTCGACAGAAAAAATAGTGGCAGCGAGAATAAAATCATAAATCTGCTGAAAAACAACAGGAGAACAATGGTATTAGTGCAGTTCATAAGGGAATCTGTAGACAGCATTGGATATAGCAGAATGTGATGTTAAAAATGTAGCCACACGTAATTACTTACCAGAGTAAAGAAGGACGTAATCATTTCTCTACATTTGAAAGCCAGATTTGCAAATAAAACGCAGTCGATGACAGAGTAAGTGGCGGCACCCATAAGATGCTCATTAACCTGCTGATAAAAAGAAGGCGAACAAACCCATTGCTACATTTCATACAGGACTCTGTAGACAGCATTCGAGGTTCCAGGATGTAATATTAAAATCGTTAATCAGATGTAATCGCTTGCCAGATGAAAGACGGATGTACTTATTTGCCCATTTCTCAGTGCCAGTCTTCCAGTAGCTCATCTTTATTTGCAGTTAAAGCCCAGCAGGTGGCAGAGTAAATGGTGGCAGCCAGAACACACAGCTTAACCTGCCGAGAAAGAGCAGGAGAACAAACCTGTCACTGAGCAGGTCTACTGGGAGTCTGTTATTTGCACTTCTGGATTTTGTACGTACTATGTGTCTCAGACGCTAAGAGACACTTCTGAATCGCTTATCATTATTCGCTCGCAGTCTTCGCTCAGAGCAACTGTGTCGCTGGAAGGTGTGTTCGTTTTTGTCATCGCTGCTGGGATGAAGGAGACATTTTTTTATTTGGTGGCACTGCAGTCGCAAGTAGTTAGATTCATTGTTGAATTAGACAGCCATGTGACGGGAATTGAGATTTTTCATTAAGGATTGTTTAACTTTCACTGTAAGGGTTTTTTCATATCTGTCAATTATTTTTCTAACAATTGTGAGAGTAAGCATTTGACATCAATGTTGTCCTTTTTCAATGTTAATGCATGTTGTAACATAAATTTCATACAGTTAATAATACATCAGATAATGTAAAAACAGTTTGTTAAACGAATATTTCACCTAAGAGCATTGTCCACATCCTCAGTCCAACTCATTTTTATTTAAAGCAGTCTCTCACTCAGTGGTGTGTACAACACAGTTTACTTGCTGGCTGGAGCATCGGCAGTAAGCTCTCAGCAACTGCAGTCAGAACTTTGCAACTGGCGTGCGCAGAGAAGCAAGCACTGCGTTTCCAAGCAACTACATTACGAGGTGAGACATTTCCATTTCACGATCTGTTTGACATGAAAATGATCAGCGCAGAGGGGATATTTCATGAACAACATTATTTGGCAGATCACTGAAGCACAGGGACAACTTTGTTTAATTCAAGAGATTAACAGTACAGTTTCAGCAGAGCATTTCCATCGAGGAACAGGAAATTAACAGATTGGAGCTTTTTCCACGCGCAAACAATACACAATGGTATACACAATTTTTCACTGACCCATCTTTTGTTCTCGACAATATAGGTGAAGAATCAAAGCCAAGGTAGAGACTTGTGAAGCAGCAACAGACGAACCAAACAACACACTGAATGGGACAGATATTTCAGCACAGCGTTAATAGAATTTCTAATGATTCAACTTTGCTCTCGCTGCATTTAGTTTTGAAGAATAAAAATCCGCAAGACAAAATAAAAGAACTTGTTTCTTTCCCCAAGTCACAATGTTTACGTCATCGTGAATTGATTGACATTGCAATTACTAATACAAAAAAGGCAGCTGAGAAAAGGAAAATGCTAATAAAAAAGGTAAGTCACAATAGAAAATTCAAAGTTGGACAAAAAGTTTTAGTTCGAGCGCACCCGTTGTCTTCTAAAGCAAAGAACAGGTGTCAAATATTTCTAGTCCTGTATAACGGACGATTTCGGAGTCGACGAATCCCACTTCCGAACGTAGTACATCTTGAAACACTCAGAACGAAAGTTTCCAGAGGTTTCCATCACCTCACCAATATAAAACCTTTCATTGTATAATTATTTGACTTTCTACTCTTCCTTGAGATGACTACACCATACTAATATATAACACTTATGTTCTGACAACACGTATTTCACTCTCTTATGACGTCAACCGGTTGCGCGTTGTAGTTAAGCTTTTTCTACAGGTTTTCTTTCATTGACATGTATGTGTACATGAAAATTACAATTTTTTCTCATCCAGTACTATAAGTACAAGCCACTTTGTATGTTAATTTTCACTGTCATTATTTTTATGTAATAGATACAACAGAGCACATATCACGTCATGCTCTAACATAACTCACCCCGATCTTTACATTACATCATTGTACAAGCAGAGATTACGTAAAAGAAGAGAGCAATAATTTTTTTCGTCAATGACAAAGGCATCACAGAACATAAAAGCAACACGAGAAACAATAAATCGAATTTTGCGCGTCGTAAAGCATTTTCTCTTACAGGGTAACGTATAGAAGTATGCAACAACGGATTCCAGACAGTACTAATAAAACAGATAGAGTATATATTTTTTCACAGGTATAACACGTACTGTCAGTAATCGGAGGAGATATTCAATTTAAGCGCCTTGCACTGAGATACTCAAAGACTGAGATATAACCAGGATTTCTTCATTCACTGTCAGAATTTTATTGTAGGTGTCGTATGTGAAGTGAAGACTTAAGCCTTCATTATAGATGAAGTATGTGTAGCAATGATTTATAGATTTTTATAATGAGAATACGATGAGATAATAGGAAGTGAGAATAGCGAACTTTTTATGGTTATTATGCAGGCGTTTATTATTTATGACATGAATTGGCATATTGATGTTAGGTATTGTCACGGACTGCGTGATGATTTCGCCCTTGTTGCATTCCTTGTTGATTGTGTTTTGGTGTGTATCTCTGACGAGTAGTACTTTAATGGTTTGAGAAAAGATGTTGCAAAACGATAATACAAGGCTACGAATTTACAGGAAGATAAACACATTGTTTCAAAAATATGCAATTTTTTGTGAACAGCAATGAGAAAGTTTGAAGACGCTTATTACGATGTACTTGTTTTGATGAATTTCTGACTTTGCTTGCGCTAGTGTATTTTTTTCTCATTTACAGGGTAATACCATTTCTCATTCTTATTCGCCTCTAGACAGTAGACTTAACCGGAAAGAGATAAATTCTTAATTGTTTTCGTTCTGCACCTTGACTTTACTTCTTTACAGATATTAAGTACTCTTCCTGGTACCACTTAAATTTTGCATTTGGGGCAGTTATAAGTAATCGGCACGTGCATAGGTTTCGTGAACACATTTTCATTTGCTTTATGTTTTGTGACTCAGAGGCAAAAGACAGATGTAATAATTTCTTTTTTTTCTGCAGAAGTAAAATATTGTTCACATTTCATTCCTTTCCTTCCCTTTAGCCTATATCCTTATGGGCATCTACTCGAGTATATAAAAACATACACGCTGCAGAAATCAGTATTGTACGCATGCATAACAAGACGAGTGGCAGACTGTACGTGTAGTGGTTACTGTATTTTAATGTTTCTTTTCTCTCACAGCGTGAAACCGATTTCCATTATGATTATTCTGTCTGACATGTCACTGCCGACACAGTAGTGTATATTGTAATTTGAATATTCGTAAGAAATGCTTGTTATTCCTTGTTTTTTAATCTGGGAATTCACCATAATTTATGTAGTTTTAGATAAATGTAAAAGATTTATTTTCTTTCACTGCGTTGTAACAGGATACACGTACTTTGAGAAAAGAGCACATTGATGGAGTCGAGTTTAGTTATTCTCTGCACAGTGAGACAGTTGGACGTATTATGGACGTTTTCCTTATGACGGCATGCCACATCGATTATCGTGATTTTAGATGGCTTCACAGACATTTTGTTAAAGTGACGTGGAGGTACCTTTTGTGAGCAGTCTGGCTCTGAGTTGTCTCTGGATTCATTATGGACAGGTACAGCACCCACCGAGTCCGCCCTCAGCCGCCTCCCACACAGTCAGGGTACGACGCTCTCACCTGGTCAGATATCACAGCGTTGTGAGTGAGTGCTGGAAGACATTCCAGCATGATCTGCGTAGCGCACTGTGTACACTCGTGCCAGCAGCTTCGTGTACGAAAACCACGAAAAGACATTGCTTCGATACACATTTGCTACGACAAAAAGACGACGTAATCACAGCCAGTCTCACGACATTTTGTGTAGAATAACGGCAAAGGAAAATGCCGTGAATGGCATTTTTCCCACAGTTAATGACTTTACAACTAGGCCACACAAATCTAGTGGACAATTTTCTTTAACTTGTGCACACTGCCTTCAAACGAAATGCAGCGCATTCTAAATACACCTAAACGCCAGTGTAATCAACATTTGTAACTTTATTTGGAGTGCACCTGAGCAAGAAATGGACGATGATTTTTGCAAATTAATTTATCAGCGACGGAGCACTGCCACTTACAAAACAAAAAAGTTTTTCATGACTTGTTTACACTGCATATATGCCAGTCACATGTATATATTGCATATTCTGTTATATATTTATGTTTCTTTATAATATACTACTCTACTTCCTACTATTTTTGTGTAATATTACGCAGACGAATTTTTCAGTACAATATTTGACATGTGCAAACATGCTCGTGCAAAATTCTAGCTGGAGAGGCTGTGGGATAGCGAAATAGATTGTGAAATAGGTCTACTGTAAGTTTCTTCTTCTTCTTCTTTTTCTTCTCCTTCTTCTTTCGAATAACCCATTTGGAGGGTACGATGAATCAACTGTGAGTACTCTTCATTGTATTAGATTGCCTTAGTTTCCAAATTTCCTTCACCCTTTCAGAGTGTCGTTCCCTTTCTTCTTGAGCCCGCTTTCGTCTAGTTGTTTTCTTTCTCTCCTCAAATTCTGTCTTTTGAACTGCCTTTCTGAAATGTGTTCTGTTTTCTATTATATCTATTGTAATTTCGCGGTTTTCCAAGTCCATTTCAGTCTCTATGAACCATGCGGGCTAGGATTTGTAGCTATAGAGTAATCTGAATATACGTTTGGTTAGTCTGCTGTTATCCATTCCGAATATACCTCCAAAAAACTGTGGTCTTCTCTTCCACATTACATCACTTAGTTTTTCAATTTTCAAGTACAGCACTCTGTCTGTTCTTAACCTGTGCTCAGCATTATCGTTTCTTTTAGTTCCATGTATTTTCCTTAAAATTCTTCTTCCGACTTTCTGTGAGTTTGCCATTTGCATTTCGGTATTTATACGTACTATGTGTGCCTGAGACGCCAAACGACAATGTTGAGTCTGTTATTCTTCACGGGCAGTCTGGTCAGAGTCTGCCTGGCAGCGAGGATCGCTGGAGTTGTGGCGTCAGAGGGGTAGCGAGGCAGGCGCCGAGCAGCGGACTCGTGGCAGAGTAGGCGTGGAGGCGGCCGTGGGTGCGTCTGAGTTAAAGTGAACTGTGTCTGACTATTGTGAGACAGGGGGGGATGATTTGACTAGTGATTTGGAATGAAATTAGAGCAGGAAAGAGTATGAGGTGGATTGAAGTGGAATGAAGGCAACATTTCTTATTTAGTGACACCACAGTCGCACGTAGCTTGAAACGTCCCCTTAGAAAAATTATACATGACTGTGCTTAAACTGACACACAATATTTTTATTAGCGCAACGCAATCTGACTTTGAGAAATCCCTATAAAGGAATGGCCCTGACTAAATTAACCTATTCGTTTCACAAATCACTTACCTCACAAAAAACTTCGTTACTCGAACTATTGCAATACAGTGAGCACTACTACTGCCAGCTAAATAAAAGATTCAAACTACAGAAGGCACTAACTACTGATAGGCATAGTTAGCAAATGAAAGATTTTAATAGAGAACAAACAATGTATTTACCTTAACAGTCATAATATACATAGCAGTTCATGACATCCATTCTTACAAATGTACTGTTTCTCTCACTTCATCACATCCACCACTGCTGGTGGCTTGCCTCCAACTGCACAACGCTACGCGCTGTTCACAGCCAACTGCCCAACGCTACAATAGCGAGTATTACAACAATGCCAACCAGCCACAGACTGCACAGAGCACAGCCAGTGATTTTCATACAGAGCGCTACGTAGCGGCGGTGTTAGCAATTTAAGAACCTAAACAGCTTACTTACATAGCCCCCATGCTCCCCACAAAAAAGTTTTACAAATTGTTTTGGGCAGTGGCCAATAATGATTTGATAAAATTTTTCATAATTACAATAACAAAGATATCAAATGCACACACTTATTGATACAATGTTGTTCAAAAGCTAAAATTTTCTCACAGTTCGTAAAGACAGTCCTTATCATTCATCACAATAAAATTGCAGTGTTTTTTTTTTTTCAAAGTCTGAGCAGTAAAAGAGAATGCACATGGAAATAATGGATTTCCATGCAGTCTTGAAATAGTGTTGTCCTTCCAACGGAAAGACAGTGCTGACTCTTGACATGCAGACAGGTAATGGGCCACAACAGAGCAAACCCACAGCAGAGTCAGTCGAAGTTTTGAAGAATATTGGTAGGTAGGTTATCACAGAGCAGACCCACTGTAGTCTTGGTAGAGATTATGCTATTGCTGTGCCACCAGAGGTGCAGTCCTTGTAGAAATAATGGTACTGGTGAGTCATCAAAGGTGTAGACCCACTGTAATCCTTGTAGAAATAATGGTATTGGTGGGTCATCAAAGATGCAGACCCACTGTAGTCCTTGTAGAGATGGCCAGCAGCCATCTGTTTGGCTGTGCAGGTGCACAATCACCATTGAAGAGTCTTGCGGGTAATATAGCAAGTCCATGAACCACCACTTGTGCACTCACAAAATTTTTTTTGGAATGTCCTTCGAATCAGCAATGCTGTTATCCAGTCCCTTGCTGAATTATTAACACACATGCAAACACTATCAGTCCCTACTTCTCACATATTGTCCATATACTATGACCAACAGAAACATGTGCAGTGAAATGTAACTTACAAGTTAGTTCACTTGATGAACTGGTGTCAATTACAATTTTATAACATAAGAATACAATAACAAAGGTACAAAATACATAATTAAAAACATAAAAATACAGATAACATTTGTAGTAATACAGGCTTTACGAAACAATAGAAATGAACATATATACATCAGTGTTACAGGAATTATGACATAAGTAAATCCATAAAAGATCAGAATAACTTTTGAATCATCAACTTCTCACATGGGCATTAAAACAAAACAGAATAAATAATGTCTAAACATATTTACAAAGTAAATATATTATTAATACCAATTATATTTGAGGATAACAGTATTCCTCATCATAGTGAATGTAGCTTAGTATTAGAAGAGAAAGAAATTCTATGAAACAGTACACAGAGACAGGAAGAAAACAAATACACAAGGGTACACAAACACATAGTGGGATAACACAAGGAAAGGACAGGGTTTGTTTTACTACAGTATTTTGCAAACAAAACTTTCTTTGCTTCTCAGAGATCTCCCTTCATTCTTCATTATTTCCAAAAAGTCCTATCTATACCTGCTTTCTGTACTTTTTTAGTAAAACTTCTCAATGCATTTCTTCCAATTCATCGCAACTCATTCTCTTATATAGTCTACCCCTCTTAAGCTAACTTAAATCTACTGAGCTCAGATGCTAAACTAAGGAACGAGGCAAGGCAGCAGCACAAAACAATTAATACAAACAGCAATGAAAAAAATGGAAATTGTCAAAGCAAGCAGCATAAATTAGCAAATCAAATGCAATATTACAACTAATATAAGGCAATGCGCAGCAAACAAGAAAAATAAATCCGTAGTAAAACTGGCTTAACAGTGTAATACAAAGTCAAATTCAGCAACATTATGCCTGGCAAACAGCAGCAGCAAATGTAATAACTTGTATCTAAACATGACAAAGCTCAAGCAGAAAAAATATTACAGTAAAAATGGCCATGTTTAATACCTATGTCACATCTTAACACTAGAGTGATGCATCACCTTAACTTACACTACTAAATAAGTTACCAGTCATTGACAAAAATTATGTACACAATTCCTGTGAAGGGAAATGTCTTTTTGTGCTCCCTCATTTTTTTGGAATAGATTATAAAGTTATTATTTACTGGATCTGTAGGCATAAAATATTTATATTAGTACATCTATAAAATTTTATTTTAACCAATGCTGCAGTCCAGCTAGAAACTAGATATTAAACAAAATGAGCAATCTCTCAACTGGAAAGACAATAGATGTAAAATGTTTCTCATCATTTCATTAGGCATTTTAGTAAATATCATAAATTAAGAGCTCCACAGTGTAATCATATGTTTTCGAGTTTGAGTGTGTCATATTTGCGATGCTTTCGACAAAGAAATGTCAATAGCGAGGATAATGGCATCTTTTTTTTTTCTCGACCTAATGGCTTTCTTTTGTCAGACGACTATCTCTCAGCTGGGCGCCCAAACCGCATTACGTCAAGTCACTTACCTTTCTTACTGAAATATTTACGACAGCAGTTTCTGCTACAGTGACAGTCACATATAAAAATATTTTCACAGGTTGAGAATTTGTTACAAATGTGTAGAAACAAAATCCTGTAAATATAACAGTGCCCAAAAAATTTTCATCGGCATTGTGATACATTCACGAATATACACACATTTCATAACTCTTAAAGTACGATTCTTGTTTCCAACATCCTTTTCATAAATCAGAGTCCCTAACCACTACTCCTTATTCCATACCTTATTACACATGTACATATTCGTCGACACATCAATCTTGCAGCGACACTTAAATATTTCATCATAATAAATACATAACATAACCAAATTCCTCATATAGCATCAGATTATTGATCATAAACATACCTCAACAGCATAATACACATCGTTGTCATAATAATAACATCATAACAGATCAATCACATCTCAAAATCGTCGTAGCTTTCTGAATATTTTAAAACCTACAAAAAATTCTCCGCTCGTTTCAAAAGTGTCATCTACCTCAAACGTACTTTAAAAATCATGATCCCATACCAAGTACGACATTCAAAGCTCTCATAGTATCACAATGGTTCTGAAAAAATATGAACAATTCACAAACTACAGACAAAATACAATTTCATAAGTGTGAAGTTATCCAACTGTGTAATTGCGTAAACATGTGTCACTGACGTAGGAAAAAGAATGTTTGTTTCTCTACCAAATAATCAGATATCTGTGTAATTCTGTGTTACAGAAATATGGTACCGATGTGTAAAGTTGTATAAGCAAATACCATATTCGCTAGGGCTCCTTGTGTTTGCCAAACACATGGTACACAAAGTAAGCGTGTACCCCCCTGAGGATTAATGTAATTATACCCTCAGGTGTTACAGATTACAGCAATGGAATGAAATGTATCATGGAAAACTTTCTTTGTAATTAAAAAATCTTGAAAAATAAATGGTTTAAGTACAAAATTAATCACTCAAATGCGTGTCCCATAGCGCTAAATGTGCGTCTTGCTGTAAGATAATTCTGTGGAACTGTCGTAGTTATCGTCCTCTGTAGGCAAAGTTCTGCTGAAGTCAATGTACTTACCTCATCATAAACGAAAGTGAAATGCTTTGCGTATAGATATTGTAGTTATTACATACCTTACTGTGATAAAGAAAGTACTATAATGTAACGTATTGTTGTGCTACAAAAAAGGCAGTCTCATTGTAGCTATACCACAAAAGATACCACTAAAACATATTTTACTTTCCAGAATAATACAGAAAAACTGTGCAGATATGAAACAGATTCACAGGAAAAGCAACAATATAAATTGTGTGACATATTAGTAGCGTCGTGATATAATTGTGTAGCTGTCAAAGAAATCAAATGCTAAGTCATCTTTAATCTCACTGAATGTACTTCAAATAAAGAGTATCTTTTCAAGTACCAAAATGTTGCATTAAAATCTCATTAGCAGTATATGTTCTAAGTATGTAAGCCTGATAGTCGTTACGTAATCGCGCAACTAACAAGCAAGAATGTACAAATAACAACACTGTGTCGTCTGTTCACTATAACAATGCATTCGCAATTTCTGTTTAAATAAGTTCTCTTGAAACTTGACTGGATATTTAACTTCAAAACATTGTTGCATGTTAACAGTTTCTCAGTGTGACGAAGAGTACTAGTAATGTGAAGTGAAAAATTTTATAGCAAAGACAAAGTTAAAAAGCAGATTATCTTTCAATAAACGGTTTTACATGTGAAATGTGATGCAATCCTTTACTCTTCCTAGTACGCAGAGCAATTATGATGCAGTATACGTCAGTAAAAAATACTGGAATTTTTCTCAAGGTCAGCGTCTATGTTATTTTTCTCTGTGCCAGCCGGCGCACGCGGCTGCCTGCGGTGTGAGTCATTGCCTATTGTGTCTTTGTTGGCGCGCGTCGTTATTGGGATTAGGAGACCTAACTTCTACAAATTCACCTTGTCGAGAGGGCCCTGCCCTGTTTGAACCACGCCA
The DNA here is from genome assembly GCF_021461395.2 of Schistocerca americana. NCBI lineage: Eukaryota > Metazoa > Arthropoda > Insecta > Orthoptera > Acrididae > Schistocerca > Schistocerca americana. Next base: position 157,866,427 of record NC_060129.1, read on the forward strand.
GTTCTGATGAAATTCAGGTCTGTCGTTTTGTCGGTAGTTTACATAGTTCATTTTTTGTCGGTCATGTGGTGGAGAATTTTTCCCAGAATCGTAACTGCACGGTGGACCGTTGCGTCTGAAGTTATTCTGTCACCCTTGATAATAATTGTTTTGGTTCCCATATTGTCTCTTTCTGTGCTTATCTCTGTCATATTCATTACTACGGAAGTACGATCTTTCTCTGTAGCTATTATTCTGCCAACGGTTGTCATATGGGTGGTGTCTGTTTTGGTCACGATTTGCGTTGTGAGAATAGCCTTGTCGTGTCCAGTTATTATTTCTGTCATCGCGGAATTGTGACCGATGTGACCTGTAACTATTGTGTTCCTGTTTTCGCGTTCTGCGATTGTCAGTGTCAATTTCCAATTCTTGTAACAGTCCCTGAAAAGCTTCAATGTCGTCTTTGCAACGTCCTGCCAAAATAACATGTCGTAAATGTTCAGGTAGTTTGATTAAGCAAATGCGGATGAGTTCTGAGGGACTGTATGGGTTGGACAGGTACTGATTCTTGTGCAACATGTCTTCAAAATTTTTCACAAGACTGGAAAATTCAGATTGTTCGAAATGTTTCATCATTATGATGCTATGTTTTACTCGGTCTTGTGTAGCTTGAAACCAATATGCTGAGAGGAAGCCATGATAAAATTCTCCTTCACTGTGACAATCGTGAATGACCGATCGCATTCTTTCAGCTGGTTCATTCTCTAAGTAGCCACACACAAATTTTAATCTGTGCTCTAATGACCAGTTGGGAGGAAAGCAATGAGAGAATTGATGGAGGCACGCTTGTGGATGAATGTCGTTGCCAGAATTCGTAAATGTTTTGAATTTACGTGTAGTAATGAACAGCTTATAGTCAAAATCATCGTGTCGGCGAGTAGCATATCGGTCATTGTTACGTCATGTCGGCGGTTTCATCTCAAAATTCGGTGCACCTTGCCAATTTCTTTCATAATTTTCGAAATGCCCTGTGTTATTATTTTGCGGCTTTTCCGTATTTCTATGTCCCTCTTGCCGTATTGGGGCGCGAGTGTCCTCTGAAATATGTAAGTTTTGTATTACTTGTGGCAACTGATCTTGTACTTCCCGAATTTCTCTTTTGTGTTGCGTATTAATTTGATTCTGATTTTGTTTGAATTTCTTAATTTGTTCATACTCTTCTGTGTCAGTGATGGCTACAGGTCTTTTTTCATTCAGATCATCATCTACCTTTGCAGATAAGTTAGTGAACTGATCCGAAAGTTCGGCTACTTTCTCCGATAGTGTACTTATTTCCTCAGTGTGCTTTTCTGAACCAAATTTCAGAGTGTCCATTTGTGTTGAAATAGTATCTACTGTGTCCTTTAAGTTTTCTTGAGTTTTTGCAAGTTGTGTAACCGAATCGGTAGATGCAACCGAGTCAATTTTACCCCACAAGGTCTCATGATTTTCATGAACAATCGTTTGCAGTTCTTTTATGGCTGCTTCGTGATTCTGTAATGCATTTTCATGCCGCGAAAAAATAGGTTGAAAATGCTCACAAATTTGTGTTTTTACGTCATTACAGACTTTTTGACATTTCGATTCATTGTTATGTAACTCAGTAGTTAAATCTTCACGTGTTTGTCCAAGCGTATGTTCCACTGAGTCTAACTTTTGAAGCTCTTGTTCCATTGTGTCTAACTGTTGCTGTGTTTGTCTCTGGTGTTGTTCCATTGTGTCTAACTTTTGAAGATTTTGTTCCATTGTGTCTAACTTTTGAAGCTTTTGCTATGTTTGTCCCTGATTTTGTTCCATTTGTTGAATTAACTGTAATAACAATGCATTAGTGTCTGGAATCTGTTCCTCTACGCTTTTCAGCAGTGCATTTGCACCGGCAACATTCACATTTTGACAAGCTGAAAATGTGTCTTGACTTATTTGAGAAAACGGTGAGGACGCAAAACCTGAATCTACAGTATTTGCAAGATTGCGTCCTGTCATTTCGGATTCCTGAGGCGAGCTGTTGCCGACCGATCGATCGATAATGCTTCCCTGTTCACTAATTGTTTCACTGTCTAGACCATTATTTGCAGCCCGCTCCTTTTCCCTATGCACAATTATCAAATTACTACTTTGAATGTCTGTTAATTCATTACTCGGCGGCGCTGATAAGCTACGCTCGTCGTCACTATTATTTCTCAGTTTACTTTGGAGCCTAGTGTTACGTTTTTCACACGCCATTATTGTCACAATATTTCACACGATAACACAGAAAAGCACAATTTGAAGAGCAAAATAAGAAAACACATTAACATAGCATTGAAAATAATATCTCGTTAATTGCAAGCGCAAGTGCAAATCTACATGCATGCCACAACTGTTTTACTGTACAAGAATGAAAAACTACAACTACAAAGGAAAGTCTCTCTACAATTACGCGCTAGCAATAAACAAAGGCTGCACTAATTGCACAAATTACAAGAAAAAATCAGAAGATTCCAGTGAGGTATCCTCGGCTAAGGGTCGACGTATGAAACGTCCCCTTTGAACAATTCTACGTGACTGTGCTTAAACTGACACACAATATTTTTTTGCGCAACGCAGTCTGACTTTCAATAATCCCTATAAAGAATGGCCCTGACTAACATTAACCTATACCTTTCACAAATCACTTACCTCACAAAATCTTCGTTATTCGAACTACTGCAATACAGCGAGCGCCACTACTGCCAGCTAAATAAAAGATTCAAACTACGGAAGGCGCTAACTACTAATAGGCATAGTTAGCAAATGAAAGATTTTGATAGAGAACAAACAATGTATTTACCTTAACAGTCATAATATATATAGCAGTTCATGACATCCATTCTTACAAATGTACTGTTTCTCTCACTTCATCACATCCACCACTGCTGGCGGCTCACCTCCAACTGCGCAACGCTACGCGCTGTTAACAGCCAACTGCCCAACACTACAATAGCGAATATTACAACAATGCCAACCAGCCACAGACTGCACACAGCACAGCCAGTGATTTTCATACAGAGTGCTACGTGACGGAGGCGTTACCAATATAAGAACCTAAGCAGCCTACTTACAAGCTAGATTCACTGTTGAATGAGACATCCACATAAGGGAACTTTAGATTTTTCATGAGAGATTGTGTAATTTTTACTGTGAGCTGTTTTTGATGTTTATTAATTATTTCTCTAACGTTCGTGAGAGTAAGAGTTTGTTATCGGTGTCGTCCATTGTCACTGTTAATAAATGTTGCAATATGAACTACATACAAGTAATAATATATCAGATAATTCTTAAAAAATGTCGTTAAAGGCATATTTCACCTAAGAGCATTGTGCACATGCTCGGTCCAAGTCATTTTTATTTAAAGGAGTGTATCACTCAGTCATGTGTATGAAATGGTTTACTTGCTGTCTGAAGCACTGGCAGTAAGCTCGCAGCAAGTGTTCGGAAGCGTGAGGTACTTTGTCTCGGTGGTATCTACTCCGAATACAGTATAAAGACGCACACTGCGTGGAACAGAAATTGCAACGTAATATCGAGTACGCATCTAACACACGGGCTTCCAAACGTTTCCTCTGACTTCTTTCCACTTCGAGAATCTTGGTAATTTTACGGAACACCTTGTTTGTTTTGAACGTTAATGAAACTTTAAAAAAAGAGAAGCATTTGTTTTATTCGGTGATTACTTCAATGTAGCTCATGATCAATAACGCAGGAACCATAATAAAATGAAATAAAAATTAATATCGTCAAGATGTTGACGAAAAAAACTCCATGTTATAAACATTTTTTCGTGGAGCACATATTCTGTCCTCGCGGAGCACCAATGTTCCACAGGACACAGATTGGGCAACCCTACTCTAAGAAAATGCTCTGTGTTGAGTGCAGGGTGAAAGAGCACCGGTTAGTTTGAGACACACTGCGAATCTGTATGTCATCCTCAGAAAACTAACAAAACACAGTTGCACAGGTGCGTCTAATTTTGGCTTCCAGAATGAGATTTTCACTCTGCAGTGGAGTCAGCGCTGATATGGAACTTCCTGGCAGACTGAAACTGTGTGCCGGACCGAGATCGAATCTCGGCACACAGTTTTAATCTCCCAGGAAGTTTAATTTTGGCTTACTGAAAAAGACGCACCGTCCAAAATACAGGGGCGAAAAATTCATTAACTGGATAGAATTGGAGTAAAATTTTTCCCAATACGTATATTGGGTAACATGGGACTAGTACCATCGCCGTAGTTGTTTTCAAATCGATAGTTCACTTAACTTTTTTGTTATGACTGACAGTAAACATTGAATGTTTGCTACGAGACTGTTTCTCCCGTCCTGGGCTACTTATCGTTACAACGCAGGAGCACTGTAACAGTGTGTGTGTGGGCGGGGGGAGGGAGGGAGGGAGGTGTTGGTGCTCGGTTCCTGTCTGAGCTGGCTGCGTAGGGTTAACTGCCTTTGGTTTACTTCGAACCGGCGGCCATTTGTGTAGCCATTCGACATCTGCCTTACTGCAGCTACGTTACAGTGTACTGTATTAAGCGAGGTTCGAACGACGACCCCGAGCTGGCGCCCAGGCAAGAGTTGAAATGCGATTAATTCGTTTTGCAAAAGATTTTAATTGGGATGAAACTAATGCACTGCTAATGACACCATTTGTAGTTGCACCGATAGCATTTTATGTGCAATAACATGCAGAAAACACGCTTATCCGGGAATTTTTTGAAACGTGCAGCTTCTGTACTTTTAACTTGCATAAATGGGTTCAAATTTTGTACGAAGGTAGGTGAATGGATAAAGTCAAAACGAGGCAAGGTACTAGCTACACACGGTTTCAGTTTTCAGTTGCTACGACGTGCTATTTTAGGTGTCCACACGTGCGCCTTTACATGTGTAAGTCAACAGGCGCGACTGATACGTGCCCGTGTAAACTCCGCTTAATGTACCAACTGCATCCTAGAGTCTGAAATGACTCCGCCAGTTTGCTGTTTCGGTTGTGTCTTTGCGCTACGACATACCCGACAGACGCAAATGCACGGGGTGACTCAGGAGGAACTTTCGATATTCAGGGATATTCCAGCGACAATCATTCGAAGCATAAAACGCCTTAGCAAACGTGTGCTCTAAAGCACATACCTTAAGAGCTGTGACCTCCTCTTCATCTTCGATACTGTGAAGCAAATCGCTTCTACTGCCAGCTCTTTGCTTTCCATATTTTGAGAGGAGGTGTAAATAGCGATCAAAAAATTTCAGTATGAGGGTATTGCTGCAATATATATGAAAGCCAGCATGATTCCGATGCTTGTATATAATCACTGACGTGTAATCAAGGGCGTAGTGTGATGATGGAAACTAATATGTTATAGTGATCAGTGAATGTTTCGTTATGTTTTCTTTCTGTTACCCAATAATTGTATTTTGTTACGCCTCAGTCGGGCAGGTAGTTTAGAAAATTTTAAAAGGGAAGTGGATAGGTTAAAGTTAGATATAGTGGGAATTAGTGAGGTTCGGTGGCAGGAGGAACAAGACTTCTGGTCAGGTGAATACACGGTTATAAATACAAAATCAAATAGGGGTACTGCAGGACCAGGTTTAATAATGAATAAAACAATAGGAGTGCGGGTAAGCTACTACAAACAGCATAGTGAGCGCATTATTGTAGCAAAGTTAGACACGAAGCCCATGCCTACCACAGTACTACAAGTTTATATGCCAATACGCTCCGCAGACTACGAAGATATTGATGAAATGTAAGATGAGATAAAAGAAATTATTCAGATAGTGAAGGCAGACGAAAATTTAATAGTCATCGGTGACTGGAATTCGATAGTAGGAAAAGGAAGAGATGGATAAGTAGTAGGTGAATATGGAATGGGGGTAAGGAATGAAAGAGGAAGCCACCTGGCAGAATTTTGCATAGAGCGTAACTGAATCATAGCTATCACTTGGTTCAAGAATCATGAAAGTAGGTTGCATACATGGAAGAGGCCTGGAGACACAGCAAGGTTTCAGATAGATTATATAATGGCAAGACAGAGATTTAGGAACCAGGTTTTAAATTGTAAGACATTTCCAGGGGCAGATGTGAACTCTGACCACAATCTATTGGTTATGAACTGTAGATTAAAACTAAAGAAACTGCAAAAAGGTGGTCCTTTAAGGAGATGGGACCTGGATAAACTCCAAGAACCAGAGGTTTTAGAGAGTTTCAGAGAGAGCCTTAGGTAACGATTGACAAGAACAGGGGGAACGAAACACAGTAGAAGAGGAATGGGTAGCTTTGAGAGATGAAATAGTAAAGGCAGCAGAGGATCAAGTAGGTAAAAAGACAAGGGCTAGCAGAAATTCTTGGATAACAGAAGAAATATTGAATTTAATTGATGAAAATATAAAAATGCAGTAAATGAAACAGGCAAAAAGGAATACAAACATCTAAAAAATGAGACCGACAGCAACTGCAAAACGGCTAAGCAGAGATGGCTAGAGGACAAATGCAAGGATGTAGAGGCTTATCTCACTAGGCGTAAAATAGATACTGCCTACAGGAAAATTAAAGAGACTTTTGGAGAAAAGAGAACCACTTGTATGAATATCAAGAGCTCAGATGGGAACCCAGTTCTAAGCATTCCACTAGAACTATTGACAGCCTTGGGAGAGCCAGTCCTGACGGAACTCTACCATCTGGTGAGACAGATGTATGAACAGGCGAAATACCCTCAGACCTCAAGAAGAATATAATAATTCCAATCCCAAAGAAAGGAGGGGTTGACATATGTGAAAAATACCGAACTATCAATTTAATAAGCCACGTGTGCAAAATACTAACGCGAATTCCTTACAGACGAATGGAAAAACTGGTAGAAGCTGACCTCAGGGAAGATCAGTTTGGATTCCATAGAAATGCTGAAGTACGTGAAGCAATATTGACCCGATGTCTTATCTTAAAAGACAGATTAAGGAAAGGTAAACCTACGTTTCTAGCATTTGTAGACTTGGAGAAAGCTTTTGACAGTGTTGACTGGAACACTCTCTTTCAAATTCTGAAGGTGGCAGGGGTAAAATACAGGGAGCAAAAGGCTATTTACAATTTGTACAGAAAGCAGATGGCAGTTATAAGAGTTGAGGGGTATGAAAGGGAAGCAGTGGGTGGAAAGGGAGTGAGACAGGGTTGTAGCCTCTCCCCGATGTTATTCAATCTGTATATTGAGCAAGCAGTAAAGGAAACAAAAGAAACATTCGGAGTAGGAAGAAAAAATCCATGAAGAAGAAATAAAAACTTTGAGGTTTTTCGATGACATAGTAATTCTGTCAGTGTCAGCAAGTTGTAAGTAGGCTGTTTAGGTTTTTATATTGGTAACGCCACGTAGCGCTCTGTATGAAAATCACTGGCTGTGCTGTGTGCAGTCTGTGGCTGATTTGCATTGTTGCCGGCCATCGTAGTGTTGGGCTGTTGGCTGTTAACAGCGCATAGCGTTGCGCAGTTGGAGGTGAGCCGCCAGCAGTGGTGGATGTGGGGAGAGAAATGGCGGAGTTTTGAAATTTGTAAGACTGGATGTCATGAACTGCTATATATATTATGACTTTTGATGACTATTAAGGAAAATCATTGTTTGTTCTCTATTAAAATCTTTCATCTGCTAACTATGCCTATCAGTAGTTAGTGCCTTCTGTAGTTTGAATCTTTTATTTAGCTGGCAGTAGTGGCGGTCGCTGTATTGCAGTAGTTCGAGTAAGGAAGATTTTTGTGAGGTAAGTGATTTGTGAAAGGTATAGGTTAATGTTAGTCAGGGCCATTCTTTTGTAGGGATTTTTGAAAGTGAGATTGCGTTGCACTAAAAAAATATTGTGTGTCACTTTAGTGAATGTTTGAGTACGTTCAGTTTTGCTCAGCTGTTTGAAAAGCGAATAATGTAAGAGGTTTATCAGCACAGTAATTTAGAAATTGTTCTAAGGGGACGTTTCAAAGTTAATTGGAAGGGCAGCTGAGCGGTACGGACGGTGTCTTGAGAAGAGGATATAAGATAAACATCAACAAAAGCAAAACAGGGATAATGGAATATAGTCGAATTAAATCTGGTGATGCTGAGAGAATTAGATTAGGAAATGGACACTTAAAGTAGTAAATGAGTTTTGCTATTTGGGTTCAGTAGGTACTGTGAGATGAAGAAGCTTGCACAGAAAATTGAGTAGCATGGATAGCTGGATCAAAGAAGTCTCTGGACTGAAGACCACAACAACAAAGTATAATTTAATTCCTCAAGTAAAAGTGTGTGAATTCAAAAGCTGGACACAAACCGTAAGTTTTCGGCCGTGGGTTTTTGTCCAAAATATTATGCACCCACTCCCATCTACATGTATTAGAAGTTTGGAACAGGAATTTCAGAACACCCTGTAGCTCAATGCAATTACTAATTCACGATCGCATTTATTCCGGTAGTTCCACATTTTTAGTATGTTAAGCTGTAAAGTCTAAGGTCTCGACATTAGAGTGGACGTGTGCATGTGGTCACATTCGAAAAACCACCCGAAATCACGACAAAATCTTTTTCCCTATATGTCTACTTTCCAGTGGAAATTTCGGTAAACGCAGCGTTAATAAGTTTTGTAGAGCATTTTTCTGCAAACTTGCATCTACGATTTTTTCTCTCCATTATGGGTTCCTAGATATTATGCTTTAAAAATATGTATGAGTTAGGAGAGTAGTTCTTTCCAGGGAAATTTTGAGAAAAATTAACTGACAACAATGTAGTACAGCATAAAATACCCATAATACGTATAAGCTGCAATGGGTTAATCCTGAGCCCTAGTTAGAAATGCCGAGATAAGGGAAGAAGAGCAGTAGTTTAAGTCTGCACACTATTTTAGTTGATATGTTACAGTTTCCAGTCTGTAACATCCCAAAAGAACGTTAATGCATTTAAACTCTTGTTTTTCTGCGGGTATTAATCGACATGCGAGATTTTGCTCATCACTCCAGGTAATTTTCGATAGCAGGTGTTCCAGACTTTGTATCGTTCGAATTACTGATTAAAATTGCTATATAAAACGCTGGTGTGTTTTGTGACCAATAACTAGCAACAACTGCTGGTGACATTGCCAGCGAGATATTGCACATGTGTAGGCTGCTAGATGAACTCGTCGTCGGCGATCCTATCAGATAACAGGATACACAAGTGTGTAAGAGGTCACAGGTAAATGATGCTCACTGCTGTATGTTACATATCACTGAAATAAAACACAGCTTTAATCAATGACGATCACAGCTCTTGAATGATATTTCCGCCTTCTGACTGTACACACTTCCTTGTTCTATATTAAAATCATGATTTTGGCCTTAAGTCATTATCAGGTTCACTGAGTATAATCAGACATTGTTAAGTGAAGTCATCGTCAAGGTCTATTGAAATGGATGTCTCAGCGTGCAGAAAGTCCAAAATCGTCTAAATCTGTGACAAACAGGTAGCAAATATGTTTTCCAGTCATTAAACAATCGAGCCACAGAATGAACATTAGTACAGTAGTTACATGTGTAGTGAATTTGGTCTGAAAATATGCTATGGAAGATACTGATGGACTAATGCCCAAAGATGAATAGCATAGGTTGTATGTCCCTGTACGATAACACATGTTTACAGGAAGATCATAGGTACATAAAATCATACATATTTGGAAGAACTATGTTTTCTGTGATTACACTTACAAATACATCTTTGGAAGATCAATGTTTTCTGTGTCTACAAGGTGTAAACAGCATGTCCATAGCATGAAAATGTGACACCATGCCGAAAGGAATACCCACATGATACACAGGATTAAATGAGAAACATGTCCATGTGTCATACATACCATACTAAAGAAAATTACGAGAATTTGCCTTTGCCAAAGTCGACAGCGAAATGAATCAAAGTATCAGCAGCTCGAATTCGTGCAGTCTCTACCATTTCAGTTCCAGGGAGATGAGAAGCCAACATAACGTGACAGTATTGCACTGGTGTTAAGGATACGAATTTCATTGGCGCAAGGACGATGAAGACGCCTCATTTAATGATACACAAACGGTAAAAAAGCAGTGAATAAATTCTAGTGCCCCGTTTCACCCTCGGCTTTGACCACAGGGTGAGCATTCGGATGCACGGATTTAATTTTCTGTTGTCGACACACATTGCCACAGTGGGCACGTGACCTCGGGGCGGCGTAGGTCTGTCCGTAAAACGTCCCACAAAGTTGGAATGCCGCCATATCCTTAGTACCGATAGAGACCCTTCGTATGCGCTGTGTATTTGGGACAGGTGTTTTGTAGACGCCATAACAATTTGCATTCGATACCTGGAATAAATTCTTCTCTCAGCTTAGATGAGTAAAATGAGCGGGCGTCATCTAACTGCACCGTCAAGTCAGCGTGTGTTTACACTGTCTGTCACGTCATGTAGCGTCAATTCCCTTAGTCTGTGTGAGAGTACAGTATTGCAATTGAGGAAACAAGGTTGTTAATGGCCAAAGCAAACCAAATAAGGCATGTTCTTGATCAGTTTTGTTTGTGCTAAGACGTGAAACAACATTTCAAAACGTCGACATTTCTGTGCTGTGGGAAAGTGGGCATCTGTTCTGCTACTCTCAAACCTAAATAGTTTTGTCGCTTTCGAATATCTCACACTGCTTGTGTAAAAACATCCAATGCAAAAAACCTGCAAGTCAGCATGAAACATTTACAATTTGCCACGAAAATGAAGCACAATAATAAAAGAAATATTAAGAAGATACAAAGCACAATATCCACTACTATAACACGCGTGAGTGCGGGAAAATAGGTTAACTTACGACGTTAGCAGACAATGATACTGTCGACATTTCCTTCCCGGGAACCCTTGACCTGCCGTGACGTGACGTGACGTGACGGTCTGTTGACGACTTGTCTGAATGCCGCCATTTGAAATGCAGTGTGGAACGTTTTGACGGGACGCAATGGCCAAGATGAACTGTTCTTAAACAGAGTCATGCCGAGATCACGTGATAATTTCTGCTTAATGTTGACAACGTGAGCATCACGCAGTGACCACTCCAGAGATTTTTTTACTCCATGGCTTTGACCGATGTCATATCTAAGTCACAGACGCTACATCTGAAGGCAATGAGGTTTATTCCTAAACCAAAGAATGTATCGCAGAAAAGAAAGATAGTAGACATACATACAATAAAATTTCATAGCAGCTCACGCGAATTAAATAGCCACAAGATATATCGCAAAGAAATTGATGTAACAAAAAAGAAAGTAACAACATTAAAAACAAACAAGCATAAAATAATTCCAGAACGAGATTTTCACTCTGCAACGGAGTGTGCCCTGATATGAAACTTCCTGGCAGATTAAAACTGTGTGCTGGACCGAGACTCCAACTTTTTTTTTAACGTATATAGACTTTTATTTACAAAATAACGATTTTCGTTTTACAATTACAGTTTGCGTTTTACTTCTAAAGACGAGACAATCCATTCTTTGCTTTTATTTTTCTGTTACTGTACTGTCCAGGTAATTATTTCATTTGGTGCTTTTATATATATATATTTTTCGAGAGTCTGTCAGTCACATTTCGTTAGTTGTTTCTTGCACTGTTTATTGTTGCAGTTTAGCTTTTTCTGAGTATTTGTACACTACATCTGTACGTGTGGCAGAATGGATTGGGAATAAGCATTGATTGTACGATCTAGTTATTTACAGAGAAAAATTAGCAAAAAAAAGTTGTTTTGTGGAAATTTTACTTATTACTAGTTATGGTATTATTATTATTGTTATTTTTGTAGATATTTTGAGTTGTGGATGTGCTCTATTCATTTTACAATAATGTTGAGTTATTACTATCTTCTTAGTAAATCTTGTGTTAGAAAACAAGGGGGAGGCATTTTACGTTGGGTCTTGAAAACGTGAACTTAGTGGGACATGCACTAGGCATGAAATCAGTTTGACAGAAATATTAACGAGTCTATCAATTGTCCGCTGTTGTTTGATGAGTGAACTCACAGCTGTACCTCTGGCAGTACCTCGTCTCCTACCTTCCAAACTTCCTGTGTTTGCAGGAGAGCTTCTGTTAAGTTGGGAAGGTAGGAGACGAGATACTGGCAAAAGTAAAACTGTGAGAACAGGGCATGAGTCGTGCTTGGGTAGCTCAGTTGGTAGAGCACTTGCCCGCGAAAGCAAAGGTCCCGAGTTCGAGTCTCGGTCCGGCACACAGTTTTAATGTGCAAGGAAGTTTCATGCATTAAATTAGTTTATGCAAGCAAGTGAAAGAACCATAGACGGCCTGTCAAGTCCGTAATATCACTCGTAGTAAACCCTTAATCTATATTTACACCTACAGGGATACTTTGCAAATTACATTTACGTGCCTGGCAAACGGTTTATCGAACCACCTTCAGGATAATCCTCTATTATTCCAGTCTCAAACAGCGTGCGGAAAAAACGAACACCTATATCCTTCTGAGCGAGCTCTGATTTCCTTATTTTATGATGATGATAGTTTCTTCCTGTGTAGGTCGGCGTCAAAAAATTTTTTGGCATTCTGAGGCGAAAGCTGGTGATCGAAATTTCGTGATAAGTTTCTGCCGCAACGAAAAACGCCTGTGTTTTAATGATGATCCTGTATCGTGTCAGTGACACTGTCTCCCCTGTTTCTCGATAATACAAAATATGCTGTTCTTCTTTGAACACTCTCGATGTAGTCCGTTTATTCTGTCTGGTAAGGATCCAACACCGTACAGCAGCGCTCCAGAAGAGGACGGACAAGCGTGGTGTAGGCAGTCTCTCTAGTAGATCTGTGGCATCTTCAGCCAATAAAACGCAGTCTTTGGCTCACCTACCCACAACATTTCCTATGTGTGCTTTCCAATTATTGTTGTTCATAATTGTGATGCCTAGGTGTTTAGTTGAATTTACGGCCTTTAGATTTGACTGATTTATCGTCTAATCGAAGTTTCACCGATTCCGTTTAGCACTCATGTGGAGAACCTCACACTTTTCATTATTTAGGGTCAACTGCCAATTTTCGCAACATACAGATATATTTTCTAATCGTTTTTCAAATTGGTTTTGATATTCTAATGACTTTACTAGATGGTAAATGACAGCATCATTTACAAACAAGCCGGCCGGAGTGGCAGAGCGGTTCTAGGCGCTTCAGTCTGGAAGCGCACGAGCGCGACGCTCGCAGGTTCGAATCCTGCCTCCGGCATGGATGTGTGTGATGTCCTTAGGTTAGTTAGGTTTAAGTAGTTCTAAGTTCTAGGGGACTGATGACCTCTGAAGTTAAGTCCCATAGTGCTCAGAGCCGATCTACAAACAACCTCAGACGATTCATCAATTGTCTCCGAAATCATTTATATAGATAAGGAACAGCATTACCTTGGTATCATTAAGTGCATAAGAATCACGTTGGGGAATTTATAACGGAATGCAGAGTTCAGTAAACAGTTCATTCGCTTATCGCCTCACGGCAGCAAAGCAGAACTCGGAGGTCGCTTCTGAGGACAACAGGTCGAATCGCCAGACTGACGTACAACTTAGCAGTCAGGGTGCATGGAGTAACCACGAGAGTGATCCAGCCTTCACACGAAGCCACACTGCAGACCGTAACCCCGGGTGTGGGTCCCACGTGTCTGGCAGGCAGGCGGGTCGGCTGCAGGCACTCAAGTCGCCTCCTCCTAGTCGACTCCGGCCATCACTGGCACCGAGGTGGAACCAGCCTCCACCACAAAACACACGACACCTCCACCCTGCTGCGCTCCACTGAGTTCTCGCTTGACACCACTCAACTCTCAAACGTCGCTGGTCTGTAGGTAGTAGAATGCACGCTACAAGGCATCCACCTCAGACCTGTTCCTGAAGTAACCACTTTGTAACAGCTCATTGTGTCATTGTGGTGCCAACTACCACCTAAGCTGCCGCTGCAGATGCAGTACGGTACGCCAGAGCCATACGCCAAACACAATTGTTTTCCCTCTCTGTAGTTCCACGTGGCCGTTTGGAGCCCAATCTTATTGGCTCCGCAGTACATTGTCGTGACCGTTTCTGGCAACAATGATGTACAGTAGCAACATTCGGGGCAAGTTTTTCTGTAATGTTGCAAAAGGAACATGGACCTTCTTGTAGCCCTAATACACAACCTCTTTCAGTCCCAGTGACAAACATCAAATGGCAAAGTCCAATTTCAAAGATAAATGAAATATGTGACTAGGGCCTCCCGTCGGGTAGACTGTTCGCCAGGTGCAAGTCTTGCGATTTGACGCCACTTTCGCGACTTGCGCGTCGATGCGGACGAAATGATGATAATTAGGACAACACAGCACCCAGTCCCTGAGCGGAGAAAATGTCCGACCCAGCCGGGAATCGAACCCGGGCCCATAGGATTGACATTCTGTCGCACTGACCACTTAGCAACCGGGGGCGGACTGTTTCAAAGGTAATTAACGCTCACGAACGTTGCAGCAAGTATTTAAAAGAAACTTGATTTGCATCCCCATAGAGGCACTGCTAGCCACACTCTTGTGCGACTGGCACTGCTCTTAAATTTGGATAGACATCATCATTCTGAAGCAGAAAGACGCCTCCCAACTTACGTTTCAGTTGCAGAACTGCTCCTTGGTGTTGCGATTTTCAGATCCGAGTATAGGGCTGCAGCTTTCTCCATTTCGAAGGAATCCCCCCCAGGCGTACCCCCCCTCTCCACCCCTCCCCTCACAACCACCACCTACTCTCCCCCCCCACCCCCCCAGCTGATGTGGTGCCTTTGTCTTTTCAACTAATATCCTAGTAGCGCAGTTTTCTCGCCAATAGTAGCCATCTCGACACCTCACACTTACTACAATATGTACACACACTAAGCGGTACCTGGCGGCATTCAGCTTCCCGGACTGCCGTGGTGGTCATGTGTTCGCTCATTAGCGTATTTCCTGCATAACGTATCCATCGATAATCAGTTTGATCAACAAATTTATTTTTGTTACAAACGCAGTTATCGACGGGTTTATACAACGATACGATATTGCAGTGCCTGTGTTATTCCGAATTACGACGTGAAGTTCGCTTCGGCGTGCCTGCATCGTAATTCAGAATAACACAGGCACTGCAGTGGCGTATTCATCCTCCGACTGTAGGCAGGCGACTTTCTACAGAAACGTCTCCCCTGTGTTGGAATACACATAATGGAGGTAAGAGTACAGCTTGCAGACACATGGTTGACAACAAACAGGTGTTTGCGGCTGGCCGCGGGTCCCGCTCGGATAGCCTAATGGCAAGGCGGCCACTCGCGACGAGTGGGACGTCCGGGTTCGAGTCCCGGTCCGGCACAAACTTTCACTGTCGTCATTCCACTCCACAGCTTATGGTTGTCCATATTCGCAATTTCGAATTGATATAATGCACAAAGGGCGTTATAAAGTATTGCACAGTCGTCTCTTTTTTTTATTTTTTGAAGGAGGAGAATGAAATTTTTTGTGAACATACTTGGAACATTTAGCTCTACATTGAGCCTACACTGTGTAGCCTCCATCAGCTGTGACGCATCTGGCCCAACGTTCTTACTATGCACTTTTGTAAAATTCTGGGGATTGACTATTAACCATCGCGTGACACAGGAAATAAGTCCCACTATCAAATGTTTTACCGCGCAGGCGGGCCTTCTGACGATCAAAGAGGTAAAAATCCGCACTGTAGGGAGGATGAGGAACAATTTTCCAACCCATTGTCCTCATTTTTTTCTGAGGCATAAGAACTGTATGGGGTGTGGCATTGTCACGGTGTAGTCCGATGAACTGACGCTGAAGCTGTGGTCTGTGGGTCTTGACGGCACGTCGCAGCTTGTCCATTGACAAACAGTAATGGTCCCGATTAACTGTGGAGCTAGGTTCCAAAAAGTCAATGAAAACGACACCACACTGATCCCAGAAGAACGAGGTCATCACCTTTCACCCTCTTGTTCGTGAACGTCTTTTTTTCTTCTCCCGAGGGGAACCCGGACGGCGCCGCTCCATGGATTGTACTTTGCTCTCAGGTTCGGACAAAAACAAGCATGTTTAATCCTATGTAATGATGCCGTCAAGACACTGTTTCCACTCTTCGGTAAAGGTCTTCATGAGACCCTAGCACACATTCTTCCTCATCGGTTTCATTTCGCTTGTCAGTAATCTAGGCACCCAACGTGCAGAGACTTTTCTGTACCCTAGTGACTGTACCAGTGATACCACACTACCCAATGACAAACGAGTCATTTCAGCAATTTGTCGTGTCGTCACACATCTGTCTTTTGGATGATTTGGTCAATGGTCTCCTTATTCACATCACTCACTGCCATGGATGGTCTACCGCATCGTGGATTTCCCAGTAAAGAGAAATCAACTTCTTTAAACCTCTGCAACCACCGCTGGATACTGCTGCCATTCACAGTGTCCTCCCCATTAACAGGGAGAAACTTCCTCTGAATCAATGTGGCAGAGTCATCGCCTGTCTTGAAAGGGGAACTCCATCATCGACCGTAGTCGCCACCTGACATCTACTTCACGGTCCATTATGGCTCACCTGTAAATGAAAGGAAATACTTTTATATACCAAGTTATAGCTGAATGTTCCAAGTACGTTCACAAAAAATTTAACTCTCCTGCTGCAAAAAATAAAAAGATTAGCGACCACTGTGCAAAACTTTTTGAACGCTCTTTGCAGATCTACAATGAAGCGGGAAAGAAACTGTTATGGGCATGCATATTCAAATACAGAGATATGTAAATAAGCAGAACGCGGCGCTGCGGTCGGCAGCTCCCATGTAAGACAACAAGTGTCTGGCGGAATCATTAAATTGGTTATTGCAGCTACAGTGGCAGGTTATCAACATTTAAGTGAGTTTGTCGGCGTACGAGCGATGGAACACAGCATCTCCAAGGTAGATAGGAAGTGAGGAGTTTTCCCCGTACGATCATATCGCGAGTGTACCGTGAATATCAGCAATCGGGTAAAACATCAAATCTCCGACATCGCTGCGGCCGACAAAACATCCTGCAAGAACGGTACCAACGACGACTGAAGAGAATAGTTTAACGTGACAGAAGTGCAACACTTATGCAAATTGCTGCAGATTTCAGTGCTGCACCATCAACAAGTATCGGCGTGCGAACCATTCAACAAAACATGATCGATATGGTCTTTTGGAACCAAAGGCCTACTCGTCTACCCTTGATGACGGCACAACACAAAGCTTTACTCCTCGCCAGGGCCCGTCAACAGAGACGTTGGGCTGTTGATGGCTGGAAACATGTTACCTGGACGGACGAGTGTCGTTTCAAGTTCTAGCGACGGATGGATGTGTGCAGGTATGGAGACAACCTCATGAATCCCTGCGTGTCAGTAGCGAGGGTTCAAGCTGCTGGAGGCTCTGTAAGGATGTGGGGCATGTGTACTTCGAGTGATATGGGACCTCTGATACGTCTATATACGACACTGACAGGTGACACGTACGTAAGCACCTTGCCTGATGACCTGCATCCATTCATGTCCATTTTCCATTCCGACGGACTCGGGCAATTCCAGCAGGACAATGCGACGTCCCACACGTCGAGAATTACTACAGAGTGGCTTCGGGAACACATTTATGGGTTTAAACACCTCCGCTGGCCACCAAACTCCCCAGACATGAACATCACTGACCACATCTGGTATGTGCTGCAACGTGCTACCCAGAAGATATCTCCACTCCCTCTTGCGGACTTATGGTGTTCATTCCTTCCAGCACTGCTTCAGACATTAGTCGAGCGCATGTGGCACTTCTGCGTGTTCGCTGGTGCCTTACATGATGTTAGGCAGGTGTACCAGTTTCTTTGGCACTTGAATATGCATCAGTTCCCAATTCATTATTAAAGACTGGCACGTCATGAGATTTTTGTGTCGGAATAGTAAATCAGTACGCCTGGACATCTGCTACAAGTCTCTTAGTGTAACTCGATGTCGTCCTAAGTCCACGTTGCAGGCGTATTTGTGAAACAAATACTCTTTTGTGACGAATGCGTGTCCGCAGTTGATGTCTGGTAAGGTAAAGGGAAAAATGAGCGAGTCACGGGTGGGAGACGTCACGCTTCCTGCGGTTTAACCTTCCTGCGGAAACTCTTCCGCTGCACGTAGCGCACACTCAGTCAGTGCTCCCTGCGGTACGCACCGCCTGTGTTCGTTCGCACCTCTGCGTGAGTAGCTGACAATGGACCCAGCGGGCGTAGCTACGTCGCTGCTGGTTTTGCTGGCAGCAGATAACTCCTCGATGCTCGACTGTGTCTGTAACCACGTCGCCAGCGTCACCGACGACATGAGTTACGGCGATGGACTGATGTGGGAGACGTACTGCCAAGACCTCGGTGAGTACATCTTCGTACAGCGTCGACTCACTCGACGTTACGCAGTTACACAGTTATGTACTCAAACAGGCAGCTTGGCTTGCACATAGTGCTGTGAAACAAGGTAAAACGTTCACAGGCCACCAACGAAGGAGTACATCATACGTCTACATCTGTATGATCACTCTACAGTTCATATTTAAGCAGTTCATCGAACTACATTGTACCTTCAAGTTACGTGGCTAGTGTTCCACTCTCGAGCAGCCTGCAGGAGAAATGAACATTTAAATCTTTTCATACGAACCCTGATTTCTATTCTTCTTCTTCTCTGTGTAGGTGGGCGCCAAAAAATATATTCCAACACTCGGAGGAGAAAGCTGGTGATCGCAGTTTCATGAGAAGAACCTGCTTTAACGTGAAACGTCTTTGTTTTCATGACAGCCACTCCAATTCCTGTATTATATCCGTGGCAAACTCTCTCCTATTTCGTGGTAATACAGAACGAGTGCCCTTCTTTGGACATTTACGATGTCCGTCAATCCTACCTGGTAAGAATCCCACTCAATACAGCAATATTCCGGAACAGGGCGGACAAGTGTAGTGTAGGCAGTCTCTCTAGTAGGCCTGTTGCAGTTTTATAATCTTCTGCCAATAAATCAACGCCTTTGGTTAGCCTTCCCACACACATTACCTATGTGACATTTCCAGTTTAATTTACTCGTAATACTAATCTCTAATTGTTTAACTCAATTAGATTTCTTTAATTTATCGTGTTACTGAAATTTCGCGGATATATTTTACTACTCATGTTAATGACTTCACACTTTCCATTATTTAGAGTCAGTTGCCACTTTTCAAATCATACAGAGATCATGCCTAAATCATTTTGAAATTGTTTTTTATCATCTGATGACTTAACGACAATCGTAAATTACAGCATCAGCAGCAAGTGGCTTGTAGTGAAATAGCGTGCTGACGGAATATCGTTTCAGTTATGCGACTGGATACGTAATTTCCTGTCAGAGAGGTCGCAATTCGTAGTAACTGGCGGAAAGTCATATAGAAAAATACAAGTGATTTCTAGCGTCCCCCAAGTTAGTGTTATCGGCCCTTTGCTGTTCCTCATCTACTTAAACTATTTGGGAGATAGTCTGAGCGCCGGCCGGTGCGGCCGTGCGGTTCTAGGTGCTTCAGTCTGGAACCGCGTGACCGCTACGGTCGCAGGTTCGAACCCTGCCTCGTGCATGGATGTATGTGATGTCCTTAGGTTAGTTAGGTTTAATTAGTTCTAAGTTCTAGTCGACTGATGACCTCAGAAGTTAAGTCGCATAGTGCTCAGAGCCACAGTCTGAGCAGCCGCCTTGCAGATGATGTTTATCGACTAATGAGGTTATCAGAAGATCCAAACGAATTGTAAAACGATTTAGAAAAAATATCTGTATAGTGGGAAAATTGGTAATTGTCGCTAAACAATGAAAAGTGTGAGATCATCCACATGAGTGCTAAAAGAAATTCGTTAAACTTCGGTTACACGATAAATCAGTCAAATCTAAGCACCGTTAAGTTTAAGTACATAGCTAGGAATCAGAATAATCAACATTTTAAATTGGAAGGAACACATAGAAAATGCTGTGAGGAAGGCTAACCAAAGACTGCGTTTCATTGGCAAAACACTTAGAACATGTAACAGGTCTACTCAAAAGACTGCGTGCACTACGTTTGTCCGTCATCTTTTAGGATACTGCTGCGCGGTGTGGGATCCTTACCAGATAGGATTGACAGAGTACATCGAAAAAGTTCAAAGAAGGGCAGCACGTTTTGTATAATCGCGAAATATGGGAGAGGGTGTCACTGAAATGAACAGGATTTGGGCTGGACATCATTAAAACAAAGGCGTTTTTCGTTGCTACGGAATCTTCTCACGAGATTTCAATCAGCAACTTTCTCCTCCGAATGTGAAAATATTTTGCTTACGCTGATCTACGAAAACCATAATAAAATAAGGGAAATCAGAGTTCGCACTGAAAGATACAGGTGTTCGTTTCCTCCGCGCTGTACGAGATCGGAATAATACACAATTATTGTGAAAGTGGTTCGACGAACCTTCTGCCAAGCACTTAAATGTGACTTACCCGTGTAGATGTAGATGCAGATGAAAAATCTTTGTGGGCTGTTCAGATTGTCTTCTAAATGATTCATGTAGATGAGGAACAACAGAGGTCCTATAAATATTCCTTTGGAATTACTCGAAGAGTTTCCGTCGATTACTACGAACTATGACCTTTCCGACATGAAATCACGAATCCACTCGCACAACTGAGACACACGTAATTTGATAACATTCCGTCTGTGGGGAACAGTGTCAAAAGCCTTCTGAAAACATAAAAGTATTAAATCAATTTGACATCCCCTTTCGATATCACTTATTACTTCGTGAGGATAAAGAGCGTGTTGTTTCTTCACAAGAACAATATTTACTGAATATGTGTTAGTTATCTCTCGATAAAACGCCTTCTTCCAGGTGATTCATGATGTTCGAACACAGAGCATCTTCAAAATCATACTGCAAATCGTCGCTACTAATGTGGATCTGCAATGCACAGGATTACTCCTGCTTCCGTTCTTAGTATTGGTGTGACTCGTGCAACTTTCCAGTCTTCGGGTACGGATCTTTCGTGGAGCGGGCGGTTGTACGCGACTTCTAAGTACGGAGCTATTGCATCAGCATACTTTGTAAGGAACCTGGCTGGTATACAGTCGGGACTAGAAGAGTTCCGTTTCTTAATAGATTTGAGCTGCTTCGCTACAGCGAGGACAACTACTTCTAAGTTACTCATGTTGACAGTTGTTCTTTATTCGAATTCTGGTATATTTACCTCGACTTCTTCGGTGAACGAATGTCGGGAAACGATGTTTAGTAACTCTTATTTACTGGCACTGTCATCACTAACATCACCATTGTTAACGCGCAGTGGAGGTATTGATTGCGTCTTGCTGCTGCTGTACTTTACATACACTTCTGGAAATGGAAAAAAGAACACATTGACACCGGTGTGTCAGACCCACCATACTTGCTCCGGACACTGCGAGAGGGCTGTACAAGCAATGATCACACGCACGGCACAGCGGACACACCAGGAACCGCGGTGTTGGCCGTCGAATGGCGCTAGCTGCGCAGCATTTCTGCACCGCCGCCGTCAGTGTCAGCCAGTTTGCCGTGGCATACGGAGCTCCATCGCAGTCTTTAACACTGGTAACATGCCGCGACAGCGTGGACGTGAACCGTATGTGCAGTTGACGGACTTTGAGCGAGGGCGTATAGTGGGCATGCGGGAGGCCGGGTGGACGTACCGCCGAATTGCTCAACACGTGGGGCGTGAGGTCTCCACAGTACATCGATGTTGTCGCCAGTGGTCGGCGGAAGGTGCACGTGCCCGTCGACCTGGGACCGGACCGCAGCGACGCACGGATGCACGCCAAGACCGTAGGATCCTACGCAGTGCCGTAGGGGACCGCACCGCCCCAGCAAATTAGGGACACTGTTGCTCCTGGGGTATCGGCGAGGACCATTCGCAACCGTCTGCATGAAGCTGGGCTACGGTCCCGCACACCGTTAGGCCGTCTTCCGCTCACGCCCCAACATCGTGCAGCCCGCCTCCAGTGGTGTCGCGACAGGCGTGAATGGAGGGACGAATGGAGACGTGTCGTCTTCAGCGATGAGAGTCGCTTCTGCCTTGGTGCCAATGATGGTCGTATGCGTGTTTGGCGCCGTGCAGGTGAGCGCCACAATCAGGACTGCATACGACCGAGGCACACAGGGCCAACACCCGACATCATGGTGTGGGGAGCGACCTCCTACACTGGCCGTACACCACTGGTGATCGTCGAGGGGACACTGAATAGTGCACGGTACATCCAAACCGTCATCGAACCCATCGTTGTACCATTCCTAGACCGGCAAGGGAACTTGCTGTCCCAACAGGACAATGCACGTCCGCATGTATCCCGTGCCACCCAACGTGCTCCAGAAGGTGTAAGTCAACTACCCTGGCCAGCAAGATCTCCGGATCTGTCCCCCATTGAGCATGTTTGGGACTGGATGAAACGTCGTCTCACGCGGTCTGCACGTCCAGCACGAACGCTGGTCCAACTGAGGCGCCAGGTGGAAATGGCATGGCAAGCCGTTCCACAGGACTACATCCAGCATCTCTACGATCGTCTCCATGGGAGAATAGCAGCCTGCATTGCTGCGAAAGGTGGATATACACTGTACTAGTGCCGACATTGTGCATGCTCTGTTGCCTGTGTCTATGTGCCTGTGGTTCTGTCAGTGTGATCATGTGATGTATCTGACCCCAGGAATGTGTCAATAAAGTTTCCCCTTCCTGGGACAATGAATTCACGGTGTTCTTATTTCAATTTCCAGGAGTGTATGATCGGAATCTCTCAGTTTTCATTCAGATTTTTAGAAAACTATTCAAGACATGTTCCATCGAAGTTCCCGCTAAATTTCGAGCTTCTGTATAACTTTGACGATCTAGGTGTTCTTTCGTTCTTTTAAAAATTTGTGTGCTTTTTTCTGTTGCTTCTGCTACACCGTTCTGATATGTTTTGTGTATCGTGGGGAATCTGTTTGATACGCATCTCTCAACTGCGGTCGATGCCATTTCCTAGCATTCAAACTCCGTCTTGTCTGTATTTAGATATTGCGATCGAAAAGAGTGGAAATTGCGTGAAGCGGATTTTTATCTGCTTGTTTAAGTAGATGTATTTTGCATGTACACTATGTGCTCAAAAGCATCCGGACATGCCAAAAACATGCGTGTTTCATATTTGATGCATTGTGCTCCCACCTACTGCCAGGTACTCCATATCAGCGACGTCAGTAGTCATTAGACATCGTGAGAGAGCAGAATGGGGCGCCTTGCGAAACTCACCGACCTTAAACGTGGTCAGGTGATTGGGTGTCACTTGTGTCATACGTCTGTACGCGAGATTTCCACACTCCTAAACGTCCCTAGGTCCACTGTTTCCGATGCGATAGTAAAGTGGAAACGTGAAGGGGCACGCACAGCACACAAGCGTACAGCCCGACCTCGTCTGTTGACTGACAGAGACCGCTGACAGTTGAAGAGGGTCGTAACGTGTAATGGGCAGGCATCTATCCAACCATCACACAGGAATTCCAAACTGCATCAGGATCCACTGCAGGTACTGTGGCAGTTCGGCGGGAGGTGCGAAAACTTGGAGTTCGTGCTCGAGCGGCAGCTCATAAGACACACATCAGACCGGTAAATACAAAACGACGCGTCGCTTGGTGTAGGGAGCGTAAACATTGGACGACTGAACAGTGGGAAAACGTTGTGTGGAGTGACGAATCACGGTACACAATGTGGCGATCCGATGGCAGGGTGTGGGTATGGCGAACGCCCAGTGAAAGTCATCTGCCAGCGTGTGTAGTGCCAACAGTAAAATTCGGAGGCGGTGGTGTTATGGTCTGGTCGTGTTGTTCATGAAGGGGGCTTGAACTCCTTGTTGTTTTTCGTGGCACTGTCACAGCACAGGCCAACACTGATGTTTTAAGCATCTTCAAAAATGGTTCAAATGGCTCTGAGCACTATGGGACTTAACTTCTAAGGTCATCAGTCCTCTAGTACTAAGAACTACTTAAACCTAACTATCCTAAGGCTATCACACACATCCACGCCCGAGGCAGGATTCGAACCTGCGACCGTAGCCGTCGCGCGGTTCCAGACTGTAGCGCCTAGAACCGCTCGGCCACTCCGGCCGGCTCTAAGCATCTTTGTAGTTCCCACTGTTGAAGAGAAATTGGGGGAATGGTGATTTACGCTTAAAACACGATCGAGCACCTATTCATAATGCACGGCCTGTGGCGGAGTGGCTACACGACCATAGCATCCTTGTAATGGACTGGGCTGCACAGAGTCATGACCTGAATCCTACAGAATACCTTTAGGATGTCTTGGAACACCGACTTCTTGCCCAGCCTCACCGACTAACATCGATACCTTTCCTTAATGTAGCACTCCGTGAATAATAGGCTGCCACTCCCCAAGAAACCTTTCAGCACCTGACTGAACGTACGCCTGCGAGAGTGGAAGCTGTCATCAAGGCTGAGGGTGGATTCCAGCATTACCACGAACTTGTAAGTCGTTTTCAGCCAAGTGTCCAGATACTTCTGATAACATGGCATATTTTTGGTGGGTTTAGGTGTTACGGTATTCAGTCTCACTACAACAGCCTTGTAGCCACTAATCTGTGTATCCGCTATTGTGCTCTCTATTGGTTCACCTTTATTTGTTGCTAAGAGTTAAAATATAGTTTCTAAACCATTAACACTTCGAGTGCGCTCCTGAACTAACAGTTCGAAATAGTTTTCTAAGAAAGCATTCAGTGGTATTTCGAAATAAGTTTCTTGCATGCCACCGACTCTAAACATTCATGAGGTTGTCTCCATACTCGTACACGTTCATCCACTCGATACAATTTGAAACGGGAGTCGCCCGACCAGAAAACACGTTTCCAGTCATCAACGGCTCCAGTGTATATTCTCTGCAATTCCTGTCGGTATGTACTGGTGTGCATTGAACAGCTACAGCCGTTTCCAGTCGCTATATTAGTTTTCCAGTGCCCTCTGTTATTTCGAGCAGTGGTTTGTAGAGCTACCAGTGTTTTCCAATGGCCGGTGAACGTGCTTAGCTGACATGGCGAGTCAGACTGCGTGGTGCTTACAGCAGGCCGTAGTTGTGAGGGGTGGAACGGTACTTGAGAAGACATCCTGCCTGCATACAGTCATGTAGATCGCGGATCACTCAGAGAAGGGGCGGCAAACATCATAGTTATAATAATCTATACACACACACACACACACACACACACACATATATATATATATATATATATATATATATATATATATATATATATATATTGTGGATCATAATTACTAGTGTAAACGCATGTAGTTCAAAGTACACGATACTAGAAGTAAAAAAGTCTCAGTAAACATAGCGTCGTAAATGCATACCTTAAGAGCTACGAGCAATTCTCCATCTTCGATACTGTGAAGCAGGTCTCACCTACTGCAGGCTCTTTGCTTTCCACATTTTGGGAAGTATGTCCAGTAACATTTGCTATAAAATGCAAACCTGTAAAGCTATAAGCAATTGTTCATTAGAAGAGTTGTGTTTCCAAGTAGCGAAGATGAGCACGTGTTCATAGCTCTTAAGGTGTACATTTTAGAGCCAATGTTTACTGGACACTTTTTCTTGTTTTGGTCCCTACTACTACTTCCCAAAATGTGGAAAGCAAAGAGCTTGCAGTAGAAGAAATTTGCTTCATAGTATCGAAGATGAAAAACTGCTCGTAGTTCTTAAGATATCCATTATCGACCCCATGTTTCCTGAGACTTTTTTGCTTCTAGTATCGTGTACTTTCAACTGTATGTGTTTACACTATTTATTATGATACACGGTGTATAGTGTTCGTTTCATTGTAATTCATACAAATCTACAGTATTATTCCGATCTTCATGAAATTTTGCACACTTTACCTTCAAGGGAAGAGGAAGGTCACTGTCTGCATAATATTTCGTAATCTGACTTTAAATATATGTGTTTGTGGTACATATAGAGGAAAGGTTTTTGCGAAATAACTCTAAAAGTTCTTCGCCGATCTACTTCAAATTTCTACATGATGCCATAGTGAAAATTTGGGAGGACGTAGGCTACATATATTTTTAGCAAGAGCTGGTATTGTCATTTGGAGAGCGAAACCGGTAGATACATAATACTAACTGCGACCTGTGGCTCTTTTCAGAAACTTGTATACATACCTACACACGAGCAGTGGCGGATACAGGAAAACCTCAAGGAGGGGCGCTAAAGCTATCTTGAGCTATCTTTACTTTTAGCTTAATATTAAATAATCGCCAGCCGGAGTTGCCGAGCGGTTCTAGGCGCTACAGTGTGGAACCGCGCGACCGCTACGGCCGCAGGTTCGAATCCTGCCTCGGGCATTGATGTGTGTGATGTGCTTAGGTTAGTTAGGTTCAAGCAGTTGCAAGTTCTAGGGGACTGATGACCTCAGAAGTTAAGTCCCATAGTGTTCTGAGCCATTTGAACAATTAAATAATCAAGTCACACGGAAAGTTTAAGAAAGTATCATTTGAACTGATTTATACGCATATACAACAGCATGCCATCTTACGATATAAAAAAGTTACAAATGTGGTTCTCTTCCTCAAATGAAGAATTGTATGCGCAAATTGATTAATTCGCATAACATACATTACTGGGCAACTGAAAATCCATGTTGGCTGCGGCAAGTTGCACACCAAAAACCGTGGTCGGTTACTGTACGGTGTGGGATTCTGGACAGAATTACAGGCCCCTATTTCATCGAATGAAATCCTAATGTTAGGAAGTACACCATGTTACTGGAAGAAACATTAGGTCTGTTATTGGAAGAAATACCTTTAGGAACAGAATGTAGTATCGACACTTTGCGTGTCCGGCACATTTTTCGCTGACGGCCAGAAACGAGTTGCAGAGACAATTCCCAGATGGTTGGACTGGATGCGGAGGAGACGAGTCGTGGGCGGCTCGTTCGCCAGACTCGACACCCTGGAGTTTTTCTTGTGGGGATTCATAAAGGACATTGTTTATAAAGACGTTCTACTACAGCTGAAGATATGCGAGAGAGAATTGTCAGAGCATGTGGGTCGACAAGTGCCGAAGTGAGAAGGAATACCACTCAATCCATGATAAGAAGATTGCAGCACTGACTTGATACCAATGGTCATCAGTTCGAACACCTTCTGTACATGGACGTTCGTGCCGCGTTTTTGACCTTCGTTGATCATCAAAGACCTTACTGTTACACGTCATTCGATTCGTCTCGATAGCCGCTGTGAGCTAATAAGTGCCAAACTATAGCATCCCATTTAAGAAAACGAAGTTGTCCTTCATATCTCTGACGCGACACCACCTAGCAACAAAAAACCAACGACACATTATGGCCGCCGTTGTCCCATGCAAGATCTGCCCCACAAACTTTTCAGCTACTATCATACTTTCGGAGTTATTCTTGGTGGCAATAGTTGGTGACTCACCCTGTATATTCGTATGCGACTCTCGTTTTCGATTCATCTGTATCTGTAATTTAATTAATTACTAAATCAACTTCCAGTATTTTCACTTACATAGCTGTCGATCTGTCTTTTATTGCAACTGCTTTTGTAATACTTTTCTAAAATTTTTCCTCTCATATGACTGAAGCCCGGCAAATAGTGTCCCCTGACGATCCAACCAAAGCCCATACGTTGGCGGGGGGTGGGGGAGGGGGGGAGGAGGGGGAAGCAACAGTAAGGAAGAAAAAAAGTTGATTGCTGTTTCCCAAGCGGGTTGCTTTCGCTGTGGGTATCAACAAGTCACAGGGCCAATCAATTTCTTGACAGATATTAAACATCTTGGGCAACGTCGGGAATTACTTACTTACAAGTATTAATGATTAATTATGTTGTAAAAAATGTCAGGCAATGTCTTTCAGCCACTGCGACGCTACTCCGATCCAGTAAACTTCCAGCCTTCTCCAAACAAATGACGAGGACAGTGATGAGACGAGAGGACACGCAGTCGTACCAAACTACGCAGTGGGCTGTGCTGCGTGCGAAGTGGATTCGCTGGCTCTTGGACACAATGCAGCCAAGATCTGTGTGTCGATTAGGACCTCGAAGCTTTCTGCATTTACAAGTTAACTAATATCTCATGCACATTACTGTAAAGCTCGCATTGATTATTTGCAATGTACACACTATGATGGCATCCCGATGTTTCGGCTGTTGATGATAGCTGCCTATCAGGGGCCTCGCTTCATGAGTTTACTTCACGGCAGTGCTACTGACTGCGAGGAACATCGCAACGAACAGTAACACGGAGCAGGTACGAAACAGCTTAAATGTTATCTCGCGAGATTATCTCTCAACCGAGATAAACTTTATCAGATGGCTCCGAGGTCGCTTCTCACGGGCTCAGCGTTGTTTGCTTACAGAGACATTAAATCTTCTCCTGTATTTGTTAGCGTTGCAGTCTAGGGCTCTTATTGCTCTTTGTTGGTGCTTTTCTAAAGAGTACTTGAGTCGCCCTTTTAAAATATTCTCGTATCCTTCGTAGCCCAACTAGCGGGGAGAATGTCTTTTGCGTGGTAGAATAATCTGACCATAAATTTTTAGGCAGATGAATATAATTTTTTTTTTATTTACTGTTGGTCCACTTGCTGCCATTCAGTGCTCTGACTGCTGCTTCATTTCCGGCGTGTACTCATCTGTCAGCCACACTACCGCATATAAAGGCAGATCCTGCTGGATTATTGTTTTAACCGATCCGAAGACTGTTGAGTAATCAGCTATCGTATTAGCTTACTGTCAACTGTGTAAGTCTAGGTGGAAAAACACTGTAACACTGACTCTCTTACACGAGTAAAAAACAAGGAATGGCGGCAGATCGTCAGGTAAATATACGTGACGAGATATTCAACGTATCCAGCTCAGAGGCGTATCACTGAAATTAAAACCACTACACTAGGGGCGTTCAATAAGTAATGCAACACAATTTTTCTCGGAAAATTTTGATTGAAAAAATACGGACTTTTGTATGCTACATATTGGAATATTCCCGCCTATTGTCTCATGGAGCTCCGATAGGTGGTGGGGGACAATACGCAGCCTTTAAAATGGCGTCTCTAACAGAGGTGCGTTCCAAGCAGAGAGAATTTATAATTTCTATTGGCGGAACACCAGAGCGTCGCAAACACTGACAGGCGCGTGCAGAATGTCTACGGTGACGTGGCATTGAACGAAAGCACGGTGAGTCGTTGGGCGAGGCATCTAACGTCATCGCAACAAGGTCGCACAAGACCTTCGGATCTGCCGCGTGCCGGCCGTCCACACTCAGCTGTGACTCCTGCAGTGTTGAAACGTGCGGACACTCTCATTCCAGATGATGGACGGATCACACTCAGACATCTCGCTGCAGAACTGGACGTCCGTGTTGTTAGCGCTGACACACTCGTCCACCACGTGAACTACTCAAAGGTGTGCGCCTCCTGGGTTCCTCGTCGCCTAACAGAAAGAGTGTTCTAGCAGCAGTGGACACGGGAAGATCCTGAAGAAGATCCCAGCAGAGGGGTCGAAACGTCGATTATTTTAGAGGAAATATGAAGTGGCCTAATAGCCCAGAAGATTTTAACTTCATGGAAGGACCGTCTGTGCGGAAATGCTTGCACATTACGTAACTGATAGTTACAATTTTTTGTCGGACATCGGCACATGCTATGAAACTTGGATTCATCACTTCGAAACGAAGAAAAAACGGCAATCCATGGAGTGGCGCCACACAACCCCACTTCTGAAGAAAAAACTGAAAGCCGTACGGTCAGTTGGTAAAGTAACGGCGTCCGTCTTGTCGGATTCTGAAGGGGTTATTCTGTTTGATCTCCTCCCTCATGGGGCGAAGGTCAAATCTGAAGCGTACTGCGCTACATTCAGTGAACTGAAGAAACGACTTCTGCATGTTTGCCGTCACAAAAATCTACATCTACATCTACATGGATCCTCTGCAGATCACATTTAAGTGCCTGTCAGAGGGTTCATCGAACCACCTACACAATTCTCTATTGTTCCAATCTCGTGTAGCGCGCGAAAAGAACGAACACCTATCCGTATGAACTCTGATTTCCCTTATTTTGTCGTGGTGACCGTTTTTCCCTATGTAGGTCGGTCTCAATAAAATATTTTCGCATTCGGAAGAGAAAGTTGGTGACTGGAATTTCGTGAGAAGACTCCGTCGGAACGGAAAACGACTTTGTTTTAATGATGTCCAGCCCAAATCCTGTACCATTTCAGTAACACTTCCCCATATTTCGCTATGATAAAAAACGTGCTGTCCTTTTTTCAGCTTCTTCGATGTACTCCGCCAATTCTATCTGGTAAGGATCCCAGACAGCGCAGCAGTATTCTAAAAGAGGGCGGACAAGTGTAGTGTAGGCAGTCTCCTCAGTGGATCTGTTACATTTTCTAAGTGTCCTGCCAATGAATCGCTGTCTTTGGTTAGGCTTCCCCCACGACATTTTCTATGAGTTTCTTACAATTCAAGTTCTTCGTAATTGTAATTCCTAGGTTTTTAGTTGAATTTACGGCTTTTAGATTTGACTGATTTATCGTGTAACCGAAGTTTAACGGATTCGTATCAGCACTCATGTGGGTGACCTCACACTTTTCGTTATTTAGGGTCAATTGCCAATATTCACACCAATCAGATATCTTTTCTGAATCATTTTGTAATTTATTTTGATATTCTGATGACTTTATTAGTCGATAAACGACAGTGACATATGCAAACAACCTAAGACGGCTGGTCATATTGTCTCCCAAATCGTTTATATAGATATAACACTAACTTGGGAACGCCAGAAATCACTTCTGTTTTACTCGATGACTTTCCGTCAATTACTGAGATCTCTCTGACATGAAATCATGAATCCAGTTACATAACTGAGATGATATTCCATAGGCACGCAATTTCACTACAAGCCGCTTGTGTGGTACAGTGTCAAAAACCTTTCGGAAATCCAGAAATACGGAATCAATCTGAAATACCTTGTCAATAGCACTCAACATTTCGGGCGAGTAAACATCTAGTTCTGTTTCACAAGAACGATCTTTTCTAAGTCCATGTCGACTGTGTGTCAATAGGCCGTTTTCTTCGAAGTAATTCATAATGTTAGAACACAACAGGCTATATGTTCCAAAATCCTGCTCCATATCGACGTTAACGATATGGGCCTGTAATTTAGTGGATTACTCCTACTACCTTTCTTGAATATTGGTGTGACCTGTGCAACTTTCCAGTCCTTAGGTACGGATCTTTCGTCGAGAGAACGATTTTATATGATTGTTAAGTATGGAGCTAATGCATCAGCATACTCCGAAAGGAACCTAATTGGTGTACAGTCTGGACCAGAAGACTTGCTTTTATTAAGTGATTCAAGTTGCTTTACTACTCCGAGGATATTTACTTCTACGTTACTCATGTTGGCAACTGTTCTTGATACGAATTCTGCGATATTAACTTCGTCTTCTTTTGTGAAGGTATTTCGGAAGACTATGTTTAGTAACTCTGCTTTGGCAGCACTGCCTTCGATAGTATCTCCGTTGCTATCACGCAGAGAAGACATTGATTGTTTCTTGCCATTAACATAATTCAAAAAAATGGTTCAAATGGCTCTGAGCACTATGGGACTTAACAGCTGAGGTCATCAGTCCCCTAGAACTTAGAACTACTTAAACCTAACTAACCTAAGAACATCACACACATCCATGCCCAAGGCAGGATTCGAACCTGCGACCGTAGCGGTCTCACGCTTCCAGACTGACGCGCCTAGAACCGCACGGCCACACCGGCCGGCAATATAATTCACATACGACCAGAATCTCTTTGGATTTTCTGCCAGATTTCGAGACAAGGTTTCGTTGTGGAAACTATTGCAAGTATCTCGCATTGAATTCCGCGCTAAATTTCGAGCTTTTGTAAAAGATCGCCAATCTTGGTGATTTTGCGTCTGTTTAAATTTTGCATGTTTGTTTCGTTGTTTCTGCAACAGTCTCCTCACCTGTTTTGTGTACCAAGGAGGATCAGCTCCGTCGTTTGTTAATTTACTTGGTACAACTCTCTCAGTTGCTGCCGATACTATTTCTTTGAATTCAAGCTACATCTGGTCTACACGGATATTATTAATTTGGAATGAGTGGATATTGCCTGTGAGGAAGGTGTCAAATGAATTTTTATCTGCTTTTTTGAATAGGTATATTTTTCGTTTATATTTGGAAGATTTGGGTGTTACAATATTCTGTCTCGCTACGACAACCCTGTGTTCAGTAATCCGTGTATCCGTTATGATGCTCGTTATTAACTCAGGATTATTTGCTGCTAAGAGATCAAGTGTGTTTCCACAGCCGTTTACTATTCGTGTGGGCTCACGAACCAACTGCTCGAAATAGTTTTCAGGGAATGCGTTTAGCACAATTTCGGATGATGTTTTATGCGTACCTCCGGAATTGAACATGTATTTTCGCCAACATATCGAGGCTAAATTAAAGTCACCACCAACTATAATCGTATTAGTCGGGTTGGTGTTTGAAATCAAACTCAAGTTTTCTTTGAACCTTTCAACAACTGAATCATCTGAATTGGGAGGTCGATTAAAGGATCCAATTATGATTGTATACCGGTTGCCAACAATGACCTCCGCCCACACTAGCTCACAGGTAGTATCTACTTCAGTTTGGCGGCAAGTTGAACTACTTCTGACAGCAACAAACACGCCGCCGTTGTTATCCATGATTGTGTAAGGCCTTAGACAATTCTACACACCCGAAATGAGCTCACAGACCATCATGGGACTGGTCCTCCTCGTGCATACTACATCACGGAACTCACACATTCCAATTGCCATCTGTTTGTCCCAATGAAGGATAACCACTACAGGAAGCAGTGCGTGGATGACGGGGAAATTATCGATGCAGCAGGAGGCTGGCTCCGTCATCACCCAGTAGAGTGGTGCCATGAGGCCCTCCCAATGAGGCGGCGTAAGGGTGTCGCGCTGAACCGACGTTGTGTTCAGAAATAGAGTTTAGGAGCCAGAGAACTGGGGAATAGTATGGTGTCTTGGTAACCTGAATAAAACATAACTGTTGGCAGAGAAAAAGTGTTGCGTTACTTACTGAACACCCGTCGTATGTCCATTATAATGTGAGGATTTTTGTTTTCCTGTATAAATGTGGGCAGACAGGCCATGGTGGGGGATCTAAAGAGGGTGTCATTCCGGGAGGTGAGAGCGTGTTGGAAGGCAGGCGGGAAGTCGACGGCAGAGGCTGCAAGTCTGCAGAGCAGGCCGGACTGAAGCTCTGGAGTTGGCGGCACCCACCCCCGCTGGCCGCCAGCGTACAGACGAGCCAAGTCTTGGGGCTCCTGTGAGCGGCAGTTCAGGTGCCACAGGTGCAGTCCAGTGTCTCTCATGAAGCCTTGAATAGACCTCTCGCTCACTGACGTACCGGTATCTCATCTCTATCGTTCTGAAAAGTTTCCCATCGGCGCGTGCATACATCTGCCTAGCCAGCTCGAATTCTCCAAATTGCCAATGAAATCAGTGAACAATAGCTACGTTTTCGATTTGGACAACACACTCTGTGCTCGCGTTAGATATTGCACTAGTACGAGATATTTCGGATAACGCTGCAATTCTGATAGACACCATATTATCGTGTATAGACAGCCAGTCGAAATACTCCTGCTCCGTGCCATCTGAATCCATTACGACAGTGGGTATTAAAGTTATCTGTTTAACACTGTCCTGTATTTAGTGCATACTTTCTCGAAACGTCTATCAATATTTAATGCGTGTTGTCAGCCTGGCTTCATACGTGGTGAAACCAGAGTGAAACCACACCCAGAGGTTGGGCAGCCACCCCTCATTACCGGTGTCGGACATCGTAGGCTGGGCAGCGAACTGTGGCGGAACTAGCGTCAAACTTCCATGTTGGGTAGAAAATATATAGATACAGCAATGAGGAAGAGCTCAGTAGGCAGTACAGTTGAAGAGGAATGGACGTCCCTAAAAAGGGCGACAACAAAAGCTGGGAAGGAAAATACAGGTACAAAGAAGGTAACTGCGAAGAAACGGAGGGTAACAGAAAAAATATTTCAATTGATCGATGAAAGGAGGAAATACAAAAATGTTTTGGGAAACTAGGGAATACAGAAATACAAGTCGCTGAGGAACGAAATAAATAGGAAGTGCAGGGAAGCTAAGACGAAAGGGGTGCATGAAAAATGTGAAAGAATCAAAAAAGAAATGATTGTTGGCAGGACTGACGCAGCATACCTGAAAGTCAAAAGAACCTTCGGTGACATTAAAAGCAAGGGTGATAACATTAAGAGTGCAACGGGAATTCCACTGTTAAATGCAGAGGAGAGAGCGGATAGGCGGAGAGAATACAATGAAAGTCTCTGTGAGGGGGAAGATTTGTCTGATGTGATAGAAGAAGAAACAGGAGTCGATTTAGAAGAGGTAGGGGACCCAGTATTAGAGTCGGAATTTAAAGGAGCTTTGGAGGACTTAAGATCAAATAAGGCAGAAGGGCTGGATAACATCTCATCAGAATTATTAAAAACGATGAGGGAAGTGGCAACAAAACGACTATTTACGTTGGTGTGTAGAATGTCATCCACACAATTCCGAAAACGTCAAGAGTTGACAAGAGCGAGAATATCGCACAATCAGCTTAGCAGCTCATGGATCCAACTTGCTGACAAGGATAATATACAGAAGAATGGAAAAGAAAATTGAGGATGTGCTAGATGACGATCAGTTTTGCTTTAGAAAAGGTAAAGGCACGAGAGAGGCAACTATGACATTGCCGTTAATAATGGACGCAGACTAAAGAAAAATCAAGACACGTTCACAGGATTTGTCGACCTGGAGAAAGCGTTCGACAATGTAAAATTGTGCAATATGTTCAAAATTCTGAGAGAAATAGGGGTAAGCTACAGGGAGACATGGGTCATATACAATACGTGAACCAGCCAAAAGGGAATAATAAGAGTGGACGACCAAAAACGAAGCGCTCTTACCAAAAAGGGTGTAAGACAAGGATGTAGTCTTGCACCCCTAGTGTTCAATCTGAACATCGAGGAACCAATGATGGAAATAAGGTTCAGGAGTGGAATTAAAATTCAAGGTGAAAGGATATCAATGATACTACTCGCTGATGACATTGCTATCCTGAGTGAAAGTCAAGAAGAATTACATGCTCTACGGAATGGAATGAACAGTTTGATGAGTACAGAGTATGGACTGAGAGTAAATCGAAGAAAGACAGAGGTAATGAGAAGTAGTAGAAATGAGGAGAGAAACTTAACATCAGGATTCTTGGTCACGAAGTAGACGAAGTTAAGGAATTCTGCTACCTAGGCAGTAAAATAACGAGTGACGGACGGAGCAAGGAGGACATCAAAAGCAGACTAGTAATGGCAAAATGGGAATTCCTGGCCAATAGAAGTCTACCAATATCAAATATCGACCTTAATTTGAGGAAAAAATTTCTGAGAATGTACGTCTGCAGTATAGCACTGTATGGTAGTGAAACATGGACTGTG
This sequence comes from Schistocerca americana, assembly GCF_021461395.2. Lineage (NCBI taxonomy): Eukaryota > Metazoa > Arthropoda > Insecta > Orthoptera > Acrididae > Schistocerca > Schistocerca americana. The sequence goes on from NC_060129.1 coordinate 157,902,039, forward strand.
GGAAAACAGGAACATAAGAGAATTGAAGCATTTGAGAAGTGGTGCTACAGAGGAATGTTGAAAATTAGGTGGACAGATAAGGTGAGGAATGAGGAACTTCTGTGCTGAATCGGAATGGAATATGTGGTAAAAAAGTGGTAAGGAGAAGGGACAGGATGATAGGACATGTGTTAAGACATGAGGGAATGACGTCCATTGTACTAGAGGAACTGTAGAAGGCAAAAACTCTATAGGAAGACAGCAAATAACTGAGGACATAGGTTGCAAGTGCTCCTCTGAGATCAAGAAGTTAGCACAGCAGAGGAATTCGTGGCGGGCTGTATCAAACCAGTCAGAAGACTATTAATATTTTCTGATGGGTAATCAACATATAGTTTGTACAGTAAGGCTCGTGGTAATGTTCCCTAAAGATCATACTGTTTATGCAGTGAATTTCTTTACGTCAACCAGCAAAGAATCTGAAATATGTGGGACGTGCATGAACAGACTAAATCTTTATATATGTGTCAACTCAAAGGCTATGACCCAGGATATCAGGTAGCGTATTTACTTATCTTAAAATATATTTGAGTAGTCATCAAACCAAAATATATTAAAAAGAGTACCGTGATGGGGTTTCATTCAGGCTGCAATAACGCAGCTAGGACTGAGACGAATTCGACAGATGCAGAGGTAATCATAGCGAACTACACTACAAAATAAATACGACGCACCAAGAATTATGTGAATGGGACGGAAATCGGTAGATGTGATGTAGATGGACCGACAAACATGTAATTGTAGTTTAAGAAAAATCGGATGATTTATTGAAAAAAAAATAACTTCACAAGTTGAGCAAGTCTGTAAAACGTTGATCAACCTCTGGCCTTATGCAAGCAGCTGTTTGGCTTATCTTACCACTGTCTGGGGCGCCTCCAGACACCTCTCCACTGGCCATCGGGGCTCAGTTCGAAGCAGAATTCATCAGTGAAGACGATTCTACTCCAGTCACTGAGCTCTCAGACCAAAGACGTGTCTACAGACGTCCCGCGCAATGGCGGGACACCAACCAGAATGTCGCCCGCCGCGTGGCGCGGCACCCAGGAGTGGTCTGGGGTGACGTTTCTTTTCTCTTCGTAGCAGGAACTCTTTGGTAGGCATCTGCACCGCCTTTACTGCACAGTAGTACGTCGACGATTTTCTACGCCCACTTTTGTCGCCTTTCATGGCAGACCATCCTGGGCTTATATTTCAGGAAGATAATGCTCTCCCGCAGACGGCGAGGATTTCTGCTGCTCGTATTCCTGCTTGCCAAACTCCACCTTGGGCAGCAATGTCGCCGGATCTCTCCCCAATAAAGAACGTAAGGAGCATTGTGGAAAGAGCCCTCCCACCGTCTCGAGCCTTTGGCGATCTAATTTGCCAGCTGAGCAGAATTTCGCACGATGTCCCTCAGCAGGTCATCCAACAACTCCGTCAGTCAATGCTAAGCCGAATATCTGCCGGCATGAGGACCAGAGGTGTACAGCACGTTACTGACTTGCTCAGTTTGTGAAGCTCTTTCTCTGGAAAAAACTATTAATTTTTTTTCTTCACTTGTCATCACTAGTTTATTTATATCTGTCCACCACATCTACCGATTCGGATAATTTCTTCGTGGTGCGTCGTTTCTTCTTTGTGTTATAGTGTACTTTGTGAAATTTATGTTCGTACTGAGTGTTGATTACGCAGTGGAAAATATTGATAATAACCTCACATGACGCAGTTATCTATAATGAAGTGCTACCCGAAAGAACCGGCACAAACGTCTAACCATATGTTGAAAATCGATACGACTTCAAACTGGCACAAAGAATGGCAACTTGCATTAAACGTTCAGAAGTATAAAATCGTGCACTTCACACATAGGAATCACTCATCTCGTAGAAATACCTGGGTGTTACAACTTGTAAACATATCGGAATGATCACATGTGCTCAGTCGTATGCCAAGGCGGTGGTGGACAACGGTTAACTGGTACAGTACAGGGAACGTAAAACCCATACATATATTACAAATGTGAAAGTAAATCTGTGTGTTACATTGTCATGACTAAATCGCTGAACCAATTTGGATAAAATCTGGTATGGAGATATCTTGGACTTCGAAGGAAAACGTGGTAAACTCAGGGAAGAAAAAAAAAATCCTGTTAAATTGCATAACTGTTCAGCACCAAATGTTTCTTTGTTTCTCTAACACTATCTTTTTTTTAGTTTCTAAAATGTTTTCAATATTATCTATTTGTAGAACATCCTTTCCATCTTTTTTAAGCTGCGTAGTTGTATTATCTTTATAAGTATTATGCACATTTTTAAACATGGTATACGTGACTATCCCGTAGACGACACCCCAGCAGATGTCGACGACTACAAGTGTTTATAGATTAAACCGTTACAGTGCAAAACCGAGGTCTGCTCGTGCGTGCGGTTTCTGCAGTTTTAAAAATAACTGCTACACCACCTGGTGAGGCCATACGATTTTTACGGCGTAATATTGTGGAGATGCAATGATAAAATGCTAAGGTAAGCCCGAGAACCGTGGTTAAAACTGTTACACCGGTTCAAATGGCTCTGAGCACTATGGGACTTAACATCTGAGGTCATCAGTCCCCTAGACGTAGAAATACTTAAACCTAACTAACCTAAGGACATCACACACATCCATGCCCGAGGCAGGATTCGAACCCGCGACCGTAGAGGTTGCGCGGTTCCAGACTCAAACGCCTAGAGCCGCTCGGCCACACCGGCCGGCTATTACGCTGGGAAAGCTATAAGAAACATAGCAGTGGAAAAATCGCTCCTACCGGACCACAAAAAAATCATTTCCTTAAAAGGCTCTCAATCAAAAGTGGGTTAGCAGCCACTTTCTTCTGCACCTGTAAAATTTTACTCAAAAATATAGGCATGCGAACATATTCGTTCTTCAACAAGTTCCACTACCTGTAACTCGCTCACATCCAGTAGTCCACCCCTGTGACCGGCTAATACTCATCCACTTCCAGATGTCCTTCCTCACCCACCCATTCAGCCCATCATCGCTATTATAACTTTGTGTGTCTTTGTCATTCTCTCCTGTCTCACAGCCACACTCCCCTTCATTCTGTCCTACTACTACACCCTTCTGTCACTGTCTCTGTCTCCCTCTTGCTCTTTCTTATCGCTAATATACTATTTCTTCCTCCCCACTGCATGTGTCTCTTCTTCTTTGTCATTGTCATACACATCATTCACTCTGTCTCTTAATATCGCTGGCTCTCCTCCACTCCCCCCTCCCCCCCTGGCCACACCTTATCACCCTGGGACTGTTTCCTTCACTCGTTTCAAAGAACTGTTCTGTCACTCTCAACTATGCTCCACTGGCACTGAGCTTCTCTGTTCCCCCCACACTGCCACCGTCCCGTTTGCATTTTCTATAGCACAACCACTTTTTACCATCCTTCCCATCCTTCAGTATTTATTACTTTTCTGTCTCTTCGCCACTGCCACTCTCTTCTTCTCTCTCAGCAAAATCTTTAGAGGTGCTGAGGAATGTAGAGTGGGGCAGATAGCACTCAGTATTCAGTCAAGGGTCTTTCAGTTAAACAGGGACATAATCGCATTTTTTCTGTCCGATACGAACATTTCTCAGTTGTTTTCTTTCCTTTCCCTGCTGCAACAGGGCATGTAACTTATATGAAAATAAAGTTATTGGCCAATAAAATATAGATACTTCACTTACACTATGTGATCAAACGTATCGAGACACCCGGAAACCATACATTTTTTATATTAGGTGCATTGTGCTGCCATCTACCACCAGGTACTCCATATCAGCGACCTCAGTAGTCATTAGACATCGTGAGAGAGCAGAATGGGGCCCTATGGGGGACTCACGGACTTCGAACGTGGTCAGGTGATTGGGGTCACTTGTGTCATGAATCTGTACGCGAGATTTCCACACTCTTAACGTCCCTAGGTCTACTGTTTCCGATGTGCTAGTGAAGTGGAAACGTGAAGGGATACGTACAGCACAAAATCGTACAGGCCGAACTCGTCTGTTGACTGACAGAGACCGCTGACAGTTGAAGAGGGTCGTAACGTATAATAGGCAGACATCTATCCAGACCCTTACACAGGGACTCCAAACTGCATCAGGATCCACTGCAAGTACTACGAGAGTTAGGCGGGAGGATTTCATGGTCGAGAGGCTGCTCATAAGCCACTCATGATGCCGGTAAATGTCAAACGATCCTTGGATTGGTGTAAGGAGCGTAAACACTGGACGACTAAACAGCGGAAAAACGTTGTGTTTAGTGACGAATGACAGTACACAATATGGCGATCCGATGGCAGAGTGTGGGAATGGCGAATGCCCGGTGAATGTCACCTGCCAGCGTGTGTAGTGCCGGTAGTAAAATTCGGAGGCGGTGGTGTTGTGGTGTGGTCGTGTTTTTCATGGAGGGAGCTTGCACCCCTTGTTGTTTTGGGTGGCACTGTCACAACACAGGACTACATTGATGTTTTAAGCACCTTCTTGCTTCCCACTGTTGAAATGTAATTCGGGAATGGCGATTGCATCTTTTAACACGATCGAGCATTGTTCATAATGCACTGCCTGTGGCGGAGTGATTACACGAGAATGGCATCTCTGTAATAGACTGGTCTGCACAGAGTCCTGACGTGAATCCTATAGAACACCTTTGGGATGTTTTGGAACGCCGACTTCGTGGCAGGCCTCACCGACATCAATACCTCTCCTCAGCGCAGCACTCCGTGAAGAATGGGCTGCCATTCCCAAAGGCCCCTGATTAAACGTATGCCTGCGAGACTGGAAGCTACATCAAGGCTAAGGGTGGGCCGATACCATATTGAATTCCAGCATTACCGATGGAGGGCGCGACGAACCTGTGAGTCATTTTCAACCAGGTGTCCGGATACTTTTGTCCACATAGAGTATGTGAAACTGAAATAACACAAAACTGAGTTTCGCCTTCAGACCTGATTTTTAGGAGCAAATGGATTTTAGTTTTACAACATGAAGTACCCAGATGATAACGGAGACACCTTACAGCATATTTCTTCTTGTTACGTCACTTTATGTATCATGATTTCGTCTCAAACCGGATTAAAGGTGCGTATTTTGCGCGTACAAGTAGGATATCTTTTAACCTCTCTGTATCTCGGAATGTAAAAAGTTATGAAAACAATTTTCAAGTTTGTTCGAGACCGGGATCTTTGGGATATTTGCTGTGAATCGCTGTCTTGGAATCCTCGGCTGGGTTCTGGTCAGCCGGTGCAGTCGAAAATATAGTAAAAAGCCTTTTTTGTATGGTTTTCCAAGGAACCGCATATAAACTAACGGTGCCTCCATCCGTTTCATCAAACACATTATAAGCACTCCGTCAGCAGGCCACAAGTGCCCCATCGCTACCATCCGACCGCCGTGTCATCCTCACTGAGGATGCGGATACGAGGGGCGTGTGGTCAGCACACCGCTCTCCCGGTCGTTACGATGGTTTTCTTTGACCGGAACCGCTAATATTCAGTCGAGTAGCTCCTCAATTGGCATCACGAGGCCGAGTGCACCCCGACAAATGGCAACAGCGCATGGCGGCCCGGATGGTCACCCATCCAAGTGCCGGCCACGCCGGACGGTGCTTAACATCGGTGATGTGACGGGAACTGGTGTATCCACTGCGGCAAGGCCGTTGCCCTAACACATTATAGACCACGTCAAATGCAAAAAGAACCAACCGATTTGCTCCATTTGCCTAAGCAAGATGAAGTGTGTACTATTCGTACTTTGATCCTGTACTGTAGGATAGTGGCACTGAGAGGATCCTTCTGCTGGGTATGCAAATGGCCTCTAGCCCAAGGTCCGTCCACAACACTGGGCCCTACCTTTTTATCATTAACATAACCTCAGGTACGAGAACATTAAGGTCCTGTTTTTGTAAGCAGAGTTTTGGAGTATATTAGGTTCGCGTGCTGCCAGATGCGCACTGATTATCGGTTATTTCATGCTACGCTTCGTAAACGTGAGTGTGATTTAGAGTATTTTCTAAGATAGCTCTGTCTGCGAAAGTTTCTCGAATTCATCAAGCCTCAAAGCAGTCTCAGAGCCGCCGTACCTTACATGCAGAACGTCATGCGGCCGTAACAGCTGCAGAGACAGACCAGTCACTGACACGCTGCATTTTAGACACTGAGTGTCAGAGGTGTCTTGCAGCTTTCGAGACGCTTGAACACTCTGAGCGACGGCGTTATTTGAATGCAAATAAGAAACAGAGAGACTATGTACTTTTACATGTAAAATGTGGGAAGCATTTAGTGAGCTGCATTTAATTATGAATCATTTAACTGACTACGTTAATCATCGATTGGTCATCTTAGGGAGGATACATCAAAAATGTAAACATCGTAACGCGTTGAAATCGTAGGAAGAAATGGTTGGTCTGATTTGCTCTGGAGACGAGCTCTCAAATTCCTAGGAAAGCCGGAGGAACCCCTAAAAACTGCATTTTTGACGGAATGTAATGAATCAATGTGTTGTTAAAATATAATTGGGAAATGCAATGCATGCTTTGAGACGACATCATTTGCTACGGGTACGGAGGTAAAAATGCCAGGTTTTCACCTACTCTTACGATTCAAGGTGAAATTTACCGTAATTGCCTCTTTGCGTCCTCCACTTAACCATCACCATCAGTCCCTACAGACAGACATAGTGGGGAATGGGACCAATGAAGCAGCCTGTAGGGATACATGCGAGGCGTGGAAAAAAGAGAATGTTGCGTGAATACAATCACCTAATTACCAATTTTAAAACTGCATTGGAGAAAATGCTAGGAGGAGATTACAAAGAAGTGATTCACCATATCCATGCGCCGAGGGCCGAACTGTGAAGTCCGTATACTGCTCCGTTACTCATTACAACATAACTAATTAGTCTATAAGGGAGCTTCCTTACAAAACGGTCGTGCAACCCAGCCCTGCTTACTGTTGAAATGTATGGGATGCATACGAAAAAGGATTAAGTGAGGATTCCGAAGGTAGGCGAAGAGAGCAAAGGAGGTTTTAAGATGAACATCAACAAAAGGAAAACGACGATAATGGTTCAAATGGCTCTGAGCACTATGGGACTTAACATCTATGGTCATCAGTCCCCTAGAACCTAGAACTACTTAAACCTAACTAACCTAAGGACATCACACAACACCCAGTCATCACGAGGCAGAGAAAATCCCTGACCCTGCCGGGAATCGAACCCGGGAACCCGGGCGTGGGAAGCGAGAACGCTACCGCACGACGATAATGGAATGTAGTCGAATTAAATCAGATGGTGCTGAGGGAATTATATTAGGAAATGAGGCACTTGTATACGAAACTAGAAATAAGTTTTGCTGTTTGGGAAGCAAAGTATGATGGTCGAAGTAGGGAGGATATGAAATGCAGCCTGGCTATGGCAAGAAAAGCGTTTCTGAAGAAGAGAAATTTGTTAACATCGAGTATAGACTTAAATGTCAGGAAGTCCTTTCTGAAAGTATTTGTATAGAGTGTAGCCATGTATGCAAGTGAAAAATGGCTGGTAAATAGTTTAGACAAGAAAGGAATAGAAGCTTTTGAAATGGGGTGCTACAGAAGAATGCTCAAGATTAGATGAGTGGATCATGTATCGTGTGGTGTAAAAACTGTAGAGGGAGACCAACAGATGAATACAGTAAGCAGATGCAGAGGGATGTAGGTTGCGGTAGTTACTCGGACATGAAGAGGTTTGCACAGGATAGAATAGCATGGAGAGCTGCATCGAACCAGTCTTCGGACTGAAGAACACAACAACAACAACGAAGAGAGCAATTCGAATGGACACAGGCTTCTCTGAGTCGCATAAGAGCATCAGGGGAACGCTGTTAAGGCCAAACTAGTCTCAGCTATTACTCGATAGCCTGTATAGGGTGACGATCCAGTGAAAAAGTTTGGAATCAGAGATTAAACTAGAGCCACCTACGTATTTCATTCTTCCCGTGTACAATACGCAAAGCATTGAGGAACCCTTCGTGTGTAGTACAAGGGAATGTAGCCTGTAACAAGCATTCCATCTACATCTACATAGATACTGGCTAGGTCACCGCATGGTGAATGCAGGAGGGTTCAGCCCGCGACTACTAGTCAGTTCCATTCCACTTGTGAATTTTATCAGCAGGTTTTCGCGAACAGAACATCGTCTTCCCTCCGTGAATTCCCATTTGACGTCACCAAGTATCTTAGTAACACTCGCGTGTCTATCGAACCTACCGGTAACAAGTCCAGGAGCATTCCTCTGATTTGCCTCGACATCTTCCTACAGTTCGACTTGGCGGGCGTACCACACACGCGACCAGTACTCAAGAATGGACCGCACAATTCTTCTATACGCGGCCTCCTTTGCAGATGAGCTGCACTTCCCTGTAACCGAAGTCGACCATTCGCCTTACTACCTGTTACCGTCCGTACGAGCTCGCTCCATTGCTCATCGCTTTGCAGCGCTACTTCTAGGAATTTCACTGATCAGTTCTTTCGTTACTGTTTCAACATGGATATAGGTTCTCTCTCCCAAAATGATAGCTAGCCACACGTACAACAATGTAGATTACAAAAAGATGTTACGAAAATGAACATATAATACACCGCCAACAGTTCCCTATGCACAACAATGCCAACCACAACATTTCATTTCTTTTACACTGAAGAGCCAAAGAAACTGGTACACCCACCTAATATCGTGTAGGGCCCACGCGAGCACACAGAAGTGCCGCAACATGACGTCGTATGGAGTCGGCTAATGTCTGAAGTAGTGCTGAAGGGAACTTACACCATGAATCCTGCAGGGCTGTCCATAAATCCGAAAGAGTACTACGGCGTGAAGATCTCTTCTGAACAGCACGTTGCAGGGCATCCCAGATATGCTCAATAATGTTCATGTCTGCGGAGTCTGGTGGCTAACGGGAGTCTTTTAACTCAGAAGTGTTCCTGGAGCCACTCTGTAAAATTATGGACGTGTGGGGTGTCGCATTGTCCTGCTGGAATTGCCCAAGGCCGTCGGAATGCACAATGGACACGAATGGGTGCGTGTGATCTGACAGGATGCTTATGTACATGTCACCTGCCAGAGTCGTATCTAGACGTATCAGGGGTCACAAATCACTCCAATTGCACACGCCCCACGTTACAGATTCTCCAATACCTTGAACAGTCCCCTACTGACAAGCAAAGGTCCGTGGATTCATGAGGTTGTCTCCACACCCTCAAATGTCCATGCGGTCGATACAATTTGAAATGAGGCTCGTCCGACCAGGCAACATGTTTCCAGACGTCAACAGTCCAGTGTAGGTTTTGACAGGACCAGCCGAGGCGTCAAGATTTGTATTGTGCAGTCACGAGGGCACACGAATAAGCACTCTGCTCCGAATGCCCATATCGATGACGTTTCGTTGAATGATACGCACACTGACACTTGTTGATGGCCCAGAATTGAAATCTGCAGCAATTTGCAGAAGGGTGGGGCTTTTGCCACGTTGAACTATTCTCTTAAGTCGTCGTTGGTCCCGTTCTTCCAGGATCTTTTTCCGTTCGCAGCGGTGTCGGAGATTTGACTTTTACCAGATTCCAGATATTCACGGTACACTCGTGAAATGGTCGTACGGAAAAATCCCCACTTCATCGGTATCTCGGAGATGCTGTGTCCCATTGCTCGCGCACCAACTGTAACGGCACATTCAAACTCGTCTTGATTAACTGACACTGTAGCAGCAATAACCGATCTAACAACTGCGCGAAACATTTTTTGTTTATATAGGCCTTGCCGACCACAGCGCCGTATTCTGCCTGTTTACATATCTCTGCATATCTGCGCATACCTATACCAGTTTCTTTGGCGCTTAAGTGTATAATGCTTCACTAAGCAGAAGCGTTATGTGTCGGAGATAAAAGGTATGGTACTGAACGTATCATTAGAATCGACGCTGAAGTGTTTTAACGAATGATGAAATTTGAGATTGTTCTTGAAAATGCTGCGGTATTGAACAAGATTTTTGTTTAAAAAAGACGTGTAATTCATGTCACACCTCAAAAACTGCAGAAAATGTGCAAAATCGGAAAACTGGATGAAGGAGGAGTGCTAATCCAGTACGTTTCACAGGAAAACTTCTATGAAGTACTGGCGGAGGTAAAGCTGTGAGGAGGGGTCGTGAGTCGTGCTTGGGTGGTTCAGTCCGGAGAGCAAAAAGTAAAGTTCCCGAGTTAGAGTCCCAGTCCGGCTCGCAGTATCATTCCTTCAGGAAATTCCAAGCAGCTGGTTTGCTGTACATCAAAGTCGTCGCTAAATTATGGATGTAGAAGCCCACATTTGGCTACTAGATTCGTAACAGCAGAAGGTACAGAAAATAACTAAATTGTACTTTCTGTGTGTTTTCTGAATACGGGCAGATACTATGATTACGTTGTTAGCTGACTGATGACTATACAAGCTGTAGCACACAGAGCCTCCAGTTGTGCCATCAACACTGGCTGTGATCTGACTGGACGTTGAGTCGAACTAAAGCTTAGATGACAGGTATAGTTACATTCTACCCCTCTTCAACTCTGTACCAGAGCTCAATGGCTGGTGAGTTTTGACGTGCCCGTTTCTTAGCAACACGTGACAAGGTGCTTTCAATGGGTGAGAGGTCTGCAGAACGTGCTGGAGGTAACAGCCCAACACTCTCTGTATCGATGTACGTTGGGACAGCATGGGAAACATAGAATGAGATTTTCACTCTGCAGTCAAGCGTGCTCTGATATGAAACTTCCTGGCAGATTAAAACTGTGTGCCTGACTGAGACTCGAACTCTGGACCTGAAACTTCCTTGCAGATAAAATCGGTGTGCCCGACTGGGACTCGAACTCGGGACCTTTGGCTTTCGTGGGCAAGTGCTCTACCAATCGAGGACTTGCCCGCGAATTCAAAGGTCCCGAGTTCGAGTCTCCGTCCGGCACACGATTTTCGTCTGCCAGGAACTTAATATTTTGCTGAAGACAGAATGATGGAGATCTCGAAGGTGAGAGGTCTGCAGATCATTCACAGGTCTTAAGATGTCAGAAATTTAATGATTTTTGTCAAACTTGCCAGCCATTTACTGTGTACGATAACACAAGGTGCCGGAGATATATGAGAGCGACCAGTTCAACCTGGCGACGTTCGGTCTCGGTGGAGTCGATTTTTTTGTGTTGCAATTTCAATGGCTGCTAGTGACCGTCTAGACAGTAGTAATCAAGAAGAACCTGTCTGATCAGTCAGTGTGCCAGCCTAATGGGTACTGGAAATCGTTTCGCAGGAAATTATTATCTGTTCGAAACGTGCGAGAACCTGGAGGCGCCGTCCGTCGCGGTGCCGGCCGCCACACGGCTGGTGCCGCGCAGAGGCCACGAGCCGCCGGCCGCGGAGGACGAGGAGTGCGGCCGCGCCCTCGCGGAGGTTCGCCACCTCACGGAGGACAGCTCCAGGGAGCTCACCAGGGGCCTCATCCGCAGCGTCGCTGCCGACTGCATTCGCTCTTGCTCTGTACAAGGGTACGTACGCCACTGAAAGAACCAACCCATAGTCGTACATGTAATCCTCTTCTCCAGTTCTCATATTTGTTCTCTAAGTTACCTTTACTACCTCTATTTTCCGAGACTAATATTAGTTAGTCAGTAGACGGGACGAAACATTGGTCATCTAGGAGATATCAAGATAACACCTTGTGACAACTTGATAATGACCTCTGGAGTTTCTTCAGCTTAGTCATACGGAGCTCAACTTCCCTTAAAGTTACCAGTTGAGCAGGAATGGCAAAGGGAGATGTGAGGAAAAAGAGTAGCGAAGGCATTGATGAAATAGAAGGCTGTGTAGAACTGGAGTGGAAGCAGGAATGGGATAGGAGTGTGGAGCGAAAGGAATAGCAAGGTCTCAGCTAGGGGGCTTATGGGAAGGTAAGATAATTGCAGGAGAGTTCCCACCTGCTCAATTCAGAAAAAGCTGGTGCTGTTAGTCAGGATCCAGATGGCCCAGGCTGTGAAGCAGTCACTGAACTGAGGTCCAATGTAGTGGGCAGCGTAATCAGCAACTGGGTGTCCAGCTGCCTCCTGGTCACAGTTTGTCATGCGGACTGACAGCTTGTTTTTTGTCATGTCCCCATCATATTCCTGCGTATTCCCACAAGCAACACAGCACCCTCCCCCACCGCTTCCATGCTATCCTTCCTCCTTCCCCACCCTCCTACTTACCACCAGCACTCACGGATTGCTTCTCTCATCAGACACAGTGGTAGTCATATGTGTGTAGATGAGTTTACAGTTCTACCCTGTAACAATACTTCTGTACTGAGTGGCCCACCGAATCTGACTTAAGTCCACAAAGTCGACATGATTTTGGATCTGCTGGCAAGTAATAACATGACACAAACTGATTTAAGCCTGTCATCATGATCAAGAGGCCACGCACGATGATATAGTAACAACATTCAACCAGTCGACAGCTTGGCACCCTACATCGTCCCACTTACCATTTAGAGTTGGGGTGATGGTGTATTGCACTGCGTTAGCTTTGCTCATTATGTATCATCTTTTAAGTCTGTGTAGATTGTCACAAAACAAAATATACTTCATCAATGTCAAACAGACTCACTTGCTATGAAACTGTATTTCATGGCAGTTTGTTAACTGGGAATGACCAAGAAAAGCTTGTCATGCCATAGAGGTGAAGCACCAATTATTCGCCTGTCCAGTTTCTTCCAACACCTGGCGCGTTCTCACTGGTTGCCATCCTCTCTGCTCACATTTTTTGGCTGCAGTGACGTCAGACAGTCCACTGTAGGACAAATAATGCTTTTCATACTATAATGGCCCAATTCGATGGCCCCACTGAAACACTCTCCTGACCATCTATTAAATAATTTTTTATACCTCCCAACGCTGACAACGTGGGAGGGACTAATTTTCCTTTCAGTTCTACACTGCCTGTGATTGTTTCACCTGTTAGCACCTCAGGGGGTATCTGTCTCTGCAAACTACACAGTATTTTTTCTCCTGACACGACAAGCCAAACTACTGCCACGATGAATTGGAATTTTTGTGGGCACTGTCTTCCTCCCGAGCTTCAATGATTTCTTGTAGCTGTCATATTCTGGAAATTAGGCAGTTAGAAACAAAATTCTAATCCCTCTTGATTCCAGGTTTGGATCATGATGTAGTTTTCGCTAACCTCTCTTTAATAAAGGTTTACATCCATCTACATACACTATGTGATCAAATGTATCCGGACACCCCGAAAAACAAACGTTTTTCATGTTAGGTGCATTATGCTGCCACCTACTGCCAGGTACCCCATATCAGCAAACTCAGTAGTAATTAGACAGCGTGAGAGAGAAGAATGGAGCGCTCTGCCGAACTCAGGGATTTGGAACGTGGTCAGGTCGTTGGGTATCACTTGTGTCATATGTCTGTACGCGAGATTTCCACACTCCTTTACATCTCTAGGACCACTGTTTACAATTTGATAGTGAAGTGGGAATGTGAAGGGGCACGTACAGCACGAAAGCGTACAGGCCGACCTCTTCTTCTGACTGACAGAGACTGCTGACAGTTGAAGAGGATCGTAATGTGTAATAGGCAGACACCTATCCAGACCATCACACAGGAATTCCGAACTGCATCAGGATCCACTGCAAGTACTATGTCAGTTTGACAGGAGGATTTCATGGTCGAGAGACTGCTCATAAGCCACACATCACACCAGTAAATGCCAAACGACGCCTCTCTTGGTGTAAGGAGCGTAAACATTGAGCAGTTGAACAGTGAGGGAGACAAACCACGGTACACAATGTGGCGATCCGATGGCAGTGTGTGGGATGGTGAATGCCCGGTGAACGTCATCTGCTAGCGTGTGTAGTGCGAACAGTAAATTTCGGAGGCGTTGGTGTTATGGTGTGGTCGTGTTTTTCATGGACCGCTTGCTGTTTGGCGTGGTACTATCACAACACAGGCCTACATTGATGTTTTAAGCACCTTCTCGCTTCCCACTGTTGAAAAGCAATTCGGTGATGGCTACTGCATCTTTCAACACGATCGAGCTTCTGTTCATAATGCACTGCCTGTGGCGGAGTGCTTAAACGACAATAACATCCCCGTAATGGACTGGCCTGCACAGAGTCCTGACCTGAATCCTATGGAACATCTATGGGATGTGCCAGGCCTCACCGACCGATATCGATACCTCTCCTCAGTGCAGCACTCGGTGAAGAATGGGCTGCCATTCCCAAAGAAACCATCCAGCACCTGATTGATCGCATACCTGCGAGAGTGGAAGCCGTCATCAAGGCTAAGGTTGGGGCAACACCATATTGAATTCCAGCATTACTGGTGGAGGGCGCCAGGAAACTTGTATGCCATTTTCAGCCAGGCGTCCGAATACTTTTGATCATATAGTGTAGGGTTCCTCTGCTTCCTACTCTTAACCATTATTTTAATTTGCAAACTTAATCACTGTGAATAGAACGTGTGTAGTAAGATGACACATCACATGTCTCACATTCACTGACAGCAGCAGTTGGTGTAAGGTGTGAAACGACTCAACATTCACTCAGAGTGACAGTCGTTCTCAGTCCCGGCGGTTAGAGTCTCTTTAAGAACAGTATTGTTACGCTGACTTTTGTCGCTATGACTGGCACATCGTTCCCTCCAGACACATGCACAGTGAGCGTTGAATCCAGTACCTTGGGTAACTTCATTCATGGTCTGTTCATGTGCTTGTTCAAAAGTGATAGATCACTTCTGCCATTCCGTAAGATCTACACGTCGACCCGTCTTAATCTACTGATCTGTCACAAGCGACCTGCACACCACGATTACCACCTCAGTGTTGTGGCTGACGTCAGTGGCGGGGGTCACGTGACTGCATGGTACCAGTCCTGCAACATCTGTAGCACTCCAAAGCGACACGTGTGCTCAGTTAAGGTGGTGAATAACATTTTGTCTGGTGGGTTTATGTCACGTTTTGCAAATTGTATGAGGCTTGCAAAATTTTTGAGTACACCTATTGTGGCTAATAGTGAGCATCGTGTTGGAAATCAAGAAGTGATTGCCCACTTTGTTTTTAATTTCACTCAGAAAAGTTATCAACAGGTTAGTTTCTTTCTACAAAGACCAAAGCAGATCAATGCTCAGTTTGTAGACCTGGTATAGAAGGGGTCTGTGTTCGGTTCCAAGTACTGCGAAGTATTTTACCTCGGAGGACTGGAATGGGGTGCCCTCAGCCTCGTGATGTCATTTCACGAGCTGATTGCGTCCGAAAGACCGGCTCCAGGTTCTGAAAGTCGACAGTGCGCTGGAGAGCGGTGTGGCGGTCGCACACTCCTCCATGCCCCTCCCACGACGCCACTGGCAGAAGATGACGCGGCCGCCGCTCTGTTCCCACTGGAGCGCCAGGACAAGAGCCCAGAGTTTGTTAGCGTAAGTTTATTCTTACTGCTAGTGACATTCGTATATGAGTGAGGCTACGACAACTTTTCACCGAATATTTATAAATCTCGAGTCTTAGTTCCTCATTCGGACATAACTTTGCTTTAAAATCATAAAGGGAACACCTTCCTGATGTTCGGCAGCTGTTATTCACTTAATGTCAAACTGGTTTTCAGCTCCTTAACTCATGGTCAAGTGTCGACGTGACGCTGACCTACAAACTGAGAGCCGGATTGTGATTAAATAAACACCAAGAAAGTGTTTGCAGTACGATTTTCCTGTCATGTTCTGTCAAACACGGAGTACCGTTAAGTTAATTCATTTTCTTTTCTTTCAAATGGTCTTATATCTCAACGATATTAAATCGTAGAAAACAAAGTTACCTGTCCTTAGGTTATTAAGTGAACAAATCAGTCTGAACTGTGAAATGTAAAGGTGTAATTAAATTAGGAAATGAGTCACTAGAAGTAGCTGACGGGTTCTGATACTTGGACAGTAAAATTACTGAGCTCGGAAGAGGTAGATCTACATCTACGTGATTACTCTGCTATTCACAATAACGTGCCGGGCAGAGGGTTCAGTCAACCACCTTCAAGCTGCCTCTCTACCGTCCCATTCTCGAACGGTGCGCGAGAAAAATGAGCACTTAAATTCTTCTGTGCGAGCCCTGTTTTCTCTTACCTTATACTGATGATCATTTCTCCCTATGTAGGTGGGTGACAACAGAATGTTTCCGCAATCGACGGAGGGAACTGTTGATTGAAATTTCAGGAGAATATCCCGTCCCAACGAAGAACGCCTTTGTTTTAATGATTGTCACTCCAATTCATGTATCATGTCTGCGGTACTATCTCCCCTATTTCGTGATAATACAAAACGAGCTGCCCTTCTTTGTACTTTTTCCCTGTCATCCGTCAGTCCCACCTGATGCTGATCCCACACCGCACAGCAATACTCCAGAATAGGGCGGACAAGCGTCGTGTAAGCAGTCTCTGTAGTAGACCTGTCGCACCTTCTAAGTGTTCTGCCAATGAATCGCCGTCTTTGGTTTGCTCTACCCACAATATTATCTATGTGATTGTTCCAATTTAGCTTCTTTGCAATTGTAATCCCTAAGTATTTAGTTGAATTTACAGCCTTCAGATTTGTGTGACTTATCGCGTAATCGAAATTAAGCCGATTTCTTTTATTACTCGTGTGAATAGCTCCACACTTTTCTTTATTCAGGGTCAACTGCCACTTTTCGCACCACACAGATATCATATCTACTTAATTTTGCAGTTCGTTTTGTCCATCTGACGACTTTACAAGCCGGGAAATGACAGCATCATCTGCAAACACACTAAGGCGGCTACTCAGATTGCCTCCTATCTCATTAATATAGATCAGGAACAGTAGAGGGCCTGTAATACTTACTTGGGGAACGCCAGATATTACTTCTGTTTTACTCTATTACTTTCCGTCTGTTACTACTAACTGACCTTTCTGACAGGAAATCACGAATCCAGTTGTGTTTCACAAGAACGATATTTTCTGAAGCCGTGCTGACTGTGTGTCAATAAATCGTTTTCTTCGAGGTAATTCGTAATGTTCTAATACAGTATATGTTCCGAAATCCAACTTCAAAACGACTTTAGTGATAAGGGCCTGTATTGAGCTGATTACTCCTATTTCCCTTTTTGGGTATTGGTGCTACTTGACCAATTTTCCAGTCTTTAGGTGCGGATCTTTCTATGAGCTAAATATGGGGCTATTGTATCAGCTTACTCTGAAAGGAACCTGACTGGTATACGATCTGGCCTGGAGGCCTTGCCTTTTTTAACTGAGTTAAGCTGCTTCGTTACACCGAGGATATCTACTTCTATGTCTGTCATCTCGGCAGTTGTTCTTGATTGGAATTCAGGAATATTTACTTCGTCCTCTTTGGTGAAGGAGTTTCGGAAACTCTGCTTTAGTGGCACAGTCATCAGTGTATACACCGTTTTTATAGCGCAGTGAAGGTACTGGTTGCGTCTTTCCACTGGTGTGCTTTATGTATGACTAAAATCTTTCGGGTTTTCTGCCAGATTCAGAGACAGAGTTCCGTTGTGGAAGTTATTAAAAGCATCTCGCATTGAAGTACGCGCTATATTTCGAACTTCTGTAAAACTTTACCAGTCTTGGGGATTTTGCGTTCTTTTAAATTTGGTACGCTTTTTTCGTTGCCTCTGCAACAGCGATCTGACCCGTTTTGTGTACCATGGGGGATCAGTACTATCACTTATTAATTTATGTGTTATATATCTCTCAGTTACCGTCGATACTATGTTTGATATCATTCCACATCTTTTCTACGCTTACATGATCAGATGGGAAGGACTGGAGACTGCCTCTTCAAAAGACGTTAAGAGCTTTTTTATCAGCTTTTTTAAATAGGTATACTTTGCGTTTCTCTTTGATGGTTGTAGGTGTTACGGTATTCAGCCTAGCAGCAACTACCTTGTGGTCGCTAATCCCTGTTTCGACATGATACTATTTGTGCAGGATTTGTTGCTAACAGGTCAAGTATGCTTTCGAAACAATTCACTCTTCGAGTGGGCTCATTAACTAATTGTTCAAAATAATTATCTGTGAAAGCATTCAGTAAAATTTCGGATGACGTTTTATGCCTGCAGCAGGCTTTAATCGTATAATTTTTCCAGCATATCGAGGCTAGATTAAAGTTACCACCGAGTATAATTTTATGAGTGGGGTACTTATTGTAAATGAGACTCAAGTTTTCTTTGAACTGTTCAGCAACTATATCTTCTGAGTCGGGGGTAGGTAAAACGATCCTATTAATAGTTTAGTCCGATTGTCAAGTACAACCTCTACCCATACTATTTCGCAGGAACTATCTACTTCAATTTCGCTACAAGGCAAACTACTTCTGACAGCGATAAACACTACCAACTGTGTTTAATCTATCCTTTTTGAATGGTCGATTGAAAAGTTTTCGGCTGAACTTATTTTCGGCTTTAGCCAGATTTCCGTACTATTTCAGCTTCAACGCTTTCTATTAGGGCTTTCTGGTTCTTTCCCAAAACAGCTACGACAATTTACAACTACAATACCAACTGTTGCCACAATTGCCTTACTGTGTTGTACCTGCCCCTTTTTCGACAAACTCCTTTTCTGTGTGGTTTCCTGAGACCCTCTAACCTAAAAAAGACCCTCTAACCTAAAAAAGAAGAAACAGGAATCAGTATAGAAGAGATACGGGATCCAGTATTACTACCGGAATTTAAAGAGTTTTGGAAGACTTAAGATCAAATAAAGCAAAAGGGGATAGATAACACTCCATAGAAATTTTTAAAATCATTGGGGAAGTCGAAAGTAAACGATTATTCACGTTGGTGTGTAGAATGTATGAGTTTGAGGACGTTCCATCTGACTTTTTAAGAAGCATCATCAACATAATTCTGAAGATTACAAGACCCGACAAGTGCGAGAATTATCGCACAATCATCTTAACATCTGATAATCCAAATTTCTGACAAGAATAATATTCAGAAGAAACAAAATTAAAATGGAGGATCCATTAGATGACTGTCACCTTGGCTTTAGGAAAGGTAAACCACTAGAGAGGCAATTCTGACGTTGCGGTTGATAATGGAAGCAAGGAAGAAAAAGTCAAGACACTTTTATTGGAGTTGTTGACCTGGAAAAAGCGTTCGACGAGGTCAAATGGTGTAAGATGTCCGAAATTCTGAGTAAAATAAGGGTAAGCTATAGTGAAGAGCGGGTAGTATACGACATGTACAAGGATCAACAGGGAACAATGAGAGTGGAAGACAGGGATGTACTCTTTCGCCCCTATTGCTCAATCTATTCTTCGTAAAAGCAGTGATGGAAATAACAGAAAGATTAAAGAGTGAAATTAAAATTAAAGGTGAAAGGATATAAAAAATAACATTTGCTGATGACCTTTCTGTCTTCAGTGAAAGTGATCGAGACTTACAGGATTTCCTGAGTGGAATGGTCTAATGAGCGCAGAATATGGACTGAGAGTAAATTGAAGAAAGACGAAAGTAGCAGAAATGAGAAGAGCGACGAACGTAACATCAAAATTGGCGGTCACGAAGTAGATGAAATTAAGGAATTCTGTTACCTAGGCAGAAAAATAACCCATGACAGACGGAGCAAAAAAGGACAAAAAATGCATACTAGCATTGGCGAAAAGAGCATTTCTTCCCAAGAGGAGTGTGTCAGTATCAGACATAGGCCCTAATTTGTGAAAGAAATTTCTGAAAATGTACGTTTGGAGCATAGGATTGTATGGTAAGTGAAACATGGACTTTCGGAAAACCGGAAAAGAAGAGTATCGAAGCATTTGAAATGTGGTGCTACAGAAGACTGCTGAAAATTAGGTTGACTGATGAGGTAAGGAATGAGGTGGTTCTCTGGTGAGTCAGTTAGGTGAGGAATATATTCGAGCACTGACAAGGACATCTTTTAAGATATTGGGGAATAGCTTATATGGTACTAGAGGGAGCTGTCGACGGTAGAATTTATAAAGAGAAGCAGAGATTGGAGTACATCCAGCAAATAATTGAAGACAAATGTTGGAAGTGCTACTCTGAAATGGAGAGATTAGCACAGCAGAGGAATTCATGGTGAGGTGCATCAAACTAGTCAGAAACCTGGTGGCTCAAAAAAAGTGCCTGTCGTTTAAGAATACAGTATACCACCATTGTAGGAGTTGAACACCAGAAAAGACATGTTCATTCACAAGAAAGTGCATGTTCCTACTTCAATTTTATCAGCCTGTCCCCTATAAACCAAAGGCTACTTCCTCCAGAATATAATTAATTCAGTTCCTAATTCGAATGTGTAAACATAGTGTCTATCCCCTCCACAAGAAAAACGTCTCCAGAGTCATCTGCTGCAGCTGTTACATTGTCATTAAGGTATATTAGAAAAAGAAATGGCTCTAGCATGTCAAGTTACTTAGTGACGTGTTCCACACATCATAGTCACGATAGATAAATAAATAAACGTTTTGATGTGAACTGTCTCATTTGAAGAAAAATAAGACACAGTTTTTAACCAAAATATACTATTCACATGACTACGTGCTATGCACTTGAAGAATTCCTCTATAGAATAAAAGGGATTGTTAAGGAGGCACATCTTGAATCTACATTGAAAAACTCTTCTATGATCTGAAATTTTTCTTCAGATGGTGTATATTTCAGTTTTTCTGTGCCAAGGTTGCATGAAGGGCAAAGCAAATGCTTCTAGTGTTATGAATATCTCTGTTACTTTCAAACTCGGATTCACTGATTGTAACAAATTTTAAAGTTCATAAATGAATTACGAGGCTTTGATTAATATTCTCGGATTATTAGAGGGATACTTGCTAGACGTATGTGTGAGGACCACTCACATAATTGTAATTAATTTCTTTGGGGAAATGAATACTTTTTGCCTCTGTGAGAAGTTAGGCAAGAATATTTTCCATTAAGACATCAATGAATGGAAATATGGAAATTATATCAACTTACTGACTTCTATATCCCCAGAGTTGAAAATTATTCTCTTTGCAACAGTAAACAAAGCTAAACATTTTAGCAAGTCTACTCAACGGGTTTTCCAGTTGAACTTTTCATCAGTATGGGCACTTAAGAACTTAAAACTTCTACACTGTTAACTATTTCTGTTCTGTATTTTCGGTTAATCAGTGGTAGGATGCTTTTGACAGCACAAAACTAGTTGGTGTGTGTGTGTGTGTGACTGCGTTTTCAAATTTTAAAGGTAGCCTATTAGTGGCTTAACTTTTACAAAAGCACAATTTACTATTTTTTTCTGCTGATGATTTTTTACTAGCATTCACAATAATGCATGTATCACCTGTGAAAATCACTAATTCTGTCTGCTGATGCCAGTAAAATAATAGAACATTAACATGAAGCAAGAACAGTAGTCAGCACATTTATCAGTCAGTTAATTAGAGCAGAAATTGCTGTGTTCATGAACATGGGTATGTACCGAGGAATAAAAATGTCCAATAGATTGCTTAAGAAGACAAAAGTGACTATAAACGAAAATATTTACAGATGCAGTTAATAACCACCTGTTAAGCAGTAAGTTCTATACAGTGAAGGATTACTTGATAACACAGAGGTTTCCTAACAATGTAACACAAGTAAATAATAATAACACACCACAGTTATGTCATAGCACATTTTCGATCTTCATTTTGTTTTTATGGAAAACTTCATCTCAAAGTTCTGTACTGGAAAGTACTGACATACCTCTGAGCCCAATATGTCACTCATTGTGGAGCGATGTTAGCTAAGTATTTTCCGGCAAGCCGATGGGAAGTTATGGTACATGAAATTAAAACCTAATATTCTTCGTCATACTGTTGATTGCACTTGATATTGTGTACGTAGAGTATGCAGGTCTGTTGCTAAGAGATGAACGGACAGCGCACCACCAGTCTGCTCTATTCACCAGCCAGATATTCTAACTTCAGTATTCTGTTTTCCCTAAATCACTTCAGGCAAATGTCCATATGGTTTCTGCTATGAGGCCCCGCCTCACTAACTGCCCCTTCTTGTCAAAATAGATGTGCAGATATCTAAATGTCTGTCCAAAAGAATCGTAAGAATTATGTTTGTTGTCTTCAAGCTGTAAAACAAGGACGTGTACCACATCCTTAAAACATTGATCCACACAGGCATAAAACTACCATTTCAGCTGTTACATGAACCAGGTTGAGCATGCTTTAGACCTGGTGAAAGTGTGAGTCTACCATCACGAGAAATCTCTGCATACTCATTCGATGGTCTCAGGAGTGCCTCCATGGAAAAGTGTGGTAGGCCTGGGCAGCGATGAATCGACCACTTTGCAGACAGCATGCCAAGAGTCACTAGCAATGTGTCCCACAGAAGCGTGTTAGGGCCCTTATTGTTCATGTTTGGTATTAACGACCTGGCAGCATAATGTATAATAACCTCAGGCTTTATGTCAGTACTTACTCACCTTATGTGTGCAGATTGGTAACAGTACCAGAGACCCGATTAGCCAGAACATTATGACCACCGACCTACCAGTGATATAGACCCACCTAGGCGATGGAACTGTCACCCTGTGAGGAATAAATGCCAGTCGACACATGCACGGTGCATCTCTAGTATCAGTGAGTATTCTGTGCATGTTTATAATGTGGAAGGCACGTGATATACCTGAGTGTGACCGAGGACAGAGTGTGATGGGCCGGAGGTCCAGCACGGAAACTGCACCACTTGTCAGGTGTTCTAGGACTGCAGTGGTGAGTGTGTTCAACATGTGGCGACACCCTGGTGAAAGCACGTCCACACGTCGTGGGGTTGGGTGGCCACCCATCATTACAGATGTTGTACGTCGAAAGCTGTGCAGACTGGTAAACCAGGACAGGCAGCGGACAGTGGGGGAACTAACATCCAACTTTAATGCTGGCCAGAGTTCAAGTGTGTCTAGACACACAGTGCACCAAACACTCCTAGTGACAGGCCTCCACAGCTGACAGCCTGTGTCTCTGCAAATGCTAACGACGTCAGCAACTGCGACTGAAATGGGCACACTATCATCGACTCCCGTACTTGGCGCATTGGTATGTTGTGGCATGATCTGATGAATCTCGATACCTTCTTCATCATTCAGCTGCAAGGGCCCCAATCCGTCGTCTTCCAGGGGAACAGTTCCGTGACACGTGTAATGTGGGGTGGAGACAGACTGATGGCGGCTGCATTATGCTCCAGGGAACACTCACGTGGACATCCGTGGGTCCAATGGAGCTCGTGTAAGGCACCATGATGGCCAAGAATAGTACACTGGTTTGCAGACCACATACACCCCTGCTTGACGATCATGTTTTCTGACAACTTTTTTTTTCGGCTAGATAATGCACCATGTGACGTGGCAAGGAGAGTGATGGAATGGTTCAAGGAACACAGTGACAAGCCCCAATTGGTTTGCTGGCCCTCCAACTCACCAGATCTGAACCTGATCGAACACATCTGGGATGTGCTTCAACGTGGCGTCGCAGCTCATGGCCCTCCTCCCCGGAATTTACGGGAATTAGGGGATTTGTGTGTGTAGATGTAGTTCCAGCTCCCTCCAGCGGCCTAGAAAGGACTCACTGCTTCCATACCATGATAAGGCTCCACTATTATCCATGCCAAACGTGAACGTACAGGCTATAAGGTAGGTTGTCATAATGTCCTGGCTGATAAATGAATTTCCAGTACTGAGACAATGGATGGCTTTGTCATTTGCCACCATAAAGTATGCCACTGTGATGGTTTTGCCTGTTTTTGGACATATCGTTAAGTCTTGTATTGCAGCACATTCACAGGAGTTGTTCTTGTTACACCTCCATTTTCTCAGATTGGTATTGCAGTGTGTGATGGTCGTTCTTAAGTGATGAAGCACCTGCCATGTCGGAAACAACAGATGATTCGCAGCAGCCAGTGGTTCTTCAGGCTTCATTAGCATCTGATCAGTACAGTTTTGCAATACATTTTTTATCCTATTTCAGGAGGCTCGTTTACAGAATTAGTCCTTCGCATTAAACTTCACTGGGATATCAGTAGCCTGTGCTGTATTTCGTAACCGTATAAATCGTGCCGGTGATAATCGGACTGCAACTTACCTTCTGTTTATGGGTCGAGCTATGTCGAAGGTTGGGTAAATTTGCCTAACTAGCATTGATTTTAGGAGCCAGACACTACGCGCTCTTTCTCATTGTCTGCTACGTCGGCATATGTGGCAACTGCAGAGTGGTACCAGGCATTTGTCGCATTCTCAGCTGCAGAGAAATATAGGACGAGAGCCGATGTTCTCAGAATTTGAGGATGAACTCCCCATTTCGTGCCGCTGAATTTTTGGATGATGTTATTATTCGCACACACATTTCCCTTAACGTCCAAAATGTCACATTGTTGTCAAGTCGGATACCCAAATATTTCAGCGGTTCATCTGGTTTAGTTCTTGACCCAGCCTCGCCACTTTAAATTGTGTATGTGCGTCTTTATTTCTAAAGTGAAAGACACACATCAGAGTTCTACTGGGATTTGATGTGCGGAAGTGTTCTCCATAGTATGTCTTTGAGAATTCACACCACAAACGATTTTCCTTGTGAACCCATGGGAATATCGTCGATATATATATATATATATATATATATATATATATATATATATATATATATGTGTGTGTGTGTGTGTGTGTGTGTGTGTGTGTGTGTAGGTAGATCGGCCAATATGGCCGAGCCGTTCTTGGCGCTACAGTTTGGAACCGGGCGACTACTACGGTCGCAGGTTCGAATCCTGCCTCGGGCATGGATGTGTGTGATGTCCTTAGGTTAGAGCCATTTGAGCCAATTTTGTGTGAGTGTCATTTTTTCGCCTTCTCCTGTGCCTATTTCCTGTTTGTAGCGTCACGTAAAAAGTCTATTTTGAAATAGACGTTCCGCTAATTTTGTCATTCAAAGTCCTTGTCATAAAATTTATCGAGCAGCCGTTGGTGACTGACAGTATCATAGCCAGCAGAGAGATCTGTAAAAGCGAGTCCCATTATCTGTTTCTGTTAGAGGCCGTCCTCTATATGTTGAATGAGACTGAGTATTTTACCGCAACCACCAAGCATAAATCCTACTGGTTCTGGTATGAATTTGGTCTCTAATGCTACAAAAAGTCTTTCAAAAAGTATTCTTTCAATGGCCCCATAGAGATGACACAAATGTGACAAAGGCGAGAAGTATGAGGATCTGTAGGATCTTTCCCTTGTTTCAGCTGGGCTACCACTCTGGCTTTCCTCTACAGTTTCGGAATGCGCATGCTACTTACTGATACAGCTATTCATTAACTTTACATTACATTGTAAGGCTGTACTACCAAAATGCTTTATTCGTACACTGCAGATATCATCCAGGCCAGCAGCCCTATGTTCCTTCATTTGTTGGTGTGGCGAGGACGTGTGTTTCATTATTCATATCTCGTTCGATTTTCAGTCTTTTTAATTTTATATTTTCCATTTAATTGAGGGTTGTAAGATAATCTGTAGGGAGATACTCTGGTTTGATCAGGTGGTGGTGTTGTAGGGTTGTGGCCCCTCGATGTCAGGATGTGGTTTCACCTTAGTTTCACCTCGTATTGAAGACACTCCCACAGTACTCCCGGAACATCCGTCGAGCCGTGCAGTTTCTGAAATGCTCGTGCCGAGCCTCTGGGCCATCACAATCCGCCCTTGGAGGAACTCAGGTAGACTGCGTGCCTTCCCATTCTACACACAGACAGCTCTCTCACTGATACCACATGAAGCGTGTGTGTGCGTGTGTGTGTGTGTGTGTGTGACTAGCACACGT
This sequence comes from Schistocerca americana, assembly GCF_021461395.2. Lineage (NCBI taxonomy): Eukaryota > Metazoa > Arthropoda > Insecta > Orthoptera > Acrididae > Schistocerca > Schistocerca americana. The sequence continues at coordinate 157,927,920 of NC_060129.1, forward strand.
TCCTTGCCAGGTAACGCTGCTACAGTCTGGACTGTTTCGTATCGATAGTAATTTGGTGGTCATAGTGCTTTGGTTGAACAGTGCGCTGACTGTGGCCAAACCCAAATGAAATAACTGCTTGTCTAAACATCTACTGTAGGCGTCTCCCTTATCTGTCTCTGTCATTTGTGCTGCACTCAATGGATCTGACAAAGTTTGGCTCAACAGTAAATCAATTGCACCAATTTTCTGGAAATGACTGGGGATGAAATGCAGATATGCTACGCAATGCCCCAGCATGAAAATGTAGTGACCATTATGCACAGTGAGGCCTTGAGAACCGTTAGTGGCACTGCCAGATCAAGTGCCACTCGATGGTTGCCTGTCCTATCCAACACTGCTCCTGCTCACCTGAGATCTAAAGCGACCGATGTGCAAATTCTGAAGCACCGTATGAACTCAGTTCTAAATACTGTATTCCATAAATCCACTGATTGCACACCTGAAGAAAGTCACACAGGCCACTTTGTGTTTATTTTCGTATTTATCTTCGATGTCACCGAGATGTAGAAAGAATGTGGGAATGAACTTCCACCCAAAAGGCGCATCTTATTCAGAATCCAACGGTGAAGCGTGCAGAGTCTGATCTTCGTTGTGGTGAATGCTCATGACTCATCTGCACCCGAATGTCGCAAGGCAGATATGGCCACCTCTTGATGAAGTGGTGGCTTTATAGTGAAAGTGGTGCATGTGGCTGTGCTGTGCAGGAACAGACACTTGTAGAGAACTGTCGACGCCATGTTTCGAAACTTAGCCTGAAAGACTTGTGTCAAGTGACACCGAGTGCTATGGTATGATTATGAAATTTGAACATTCACCAATCAACATAATGTATATGTTTGTATGTTCTATAAGGAGTACGTTAGTAATTATCTATCTGTACTAGAGTTTGTACTTGTCCTATCATAGTATTGGATGAATTTGTGTAAAAGTATTCTTCAACAAAGACCGCTCACTTTACCAAAACGTGTCAACAGACTCGCATACCATTCACAATTCACGCTGGAATAACTCAGTCTAATATCTTGATTCATACCTAATGGCCTGGATGTCAGTGTCGAAGGGCGACCTAAAAACTTGAGAAGTGGCTGCCTGAGTTTGGTTTCATTGCTCTGTTCACGAAAAGACAGTCTAGTATCAAAATGTCACTTGTTACATCAGGTGACCGCATTTTATTGTTTAAGGTTGGATAACATGGAATGGAACCTGGAGACACTGCAAACGGATCGGCTGAGGGGTGCGACCCTCACCAAGTTACTGCACGCTGTACAGCAGATCACAAGAGCCATAAACCACAGGAATCGCCTTGTCTTGGATTATAATTGGGAATTTCTTCATAATGACCACAATATCAGCAAAACTGGTGAGTATCTCCTTTGACAGTTTGTTATCTCTATATATTAAGGGCAATGTCCTGGGTGACTGACTCGTCACTATCCAGCCTTAACCACCAAGGATACAAATTCGAAATTTGGAGAGAGTAAAGAAACAGTCTTTCAGCACTTATAGCAAAATAAATCTTTATTAAAGAACTGTTAAAACAATTATTGAAGTTATATCTATGTTACTTGAATTTTTACTTAGAAATAAAAAGAAATACGGTTTTCAACGTTTTTGGTATAAGCAGTGAAATGTTTTATGAAATTATTTCATTATGAAAGCATTTTAAAGCTAAATTAATTAAAATTTGTATTTGGATACTCGATTAGAAACAAGAAATACGTGTTTCGGTGTTTTTGGAAATTCAGCTCCTAAGTGAATGAAATAGTGTGTGACTCATTCACTGACTCATCATTCATCAGCCCAAACTGCTAATGAGACGAACTTGAACTACTGGAATGGGCGCTGGTCTTACACTGTTAGCACCATTTAGTGAGGCATTGTTCGAAATTCCATCCCTAAGAGGGTGAAGTAGGGGCTGAAATGTTTTTTCAAGACATGTCACTCTTATGTTAATTGTGATGCTAGAGCTTGAAAACTGGTATTTGGTTTCTCAATCAGAAATAAAAAAAATACATGCTTCAGTATTTTTGAAAATTCAATTACTAAGGAGTTAAAATAGTGGGTGAAAGTTTATTTTGAAAATAAATCATTATTACAGTACTAATAAAGCATTTTTAAAGATGTATCTCTGAAAAATGGCATAGGACTTCTTCGTTAGTAATTAAAAAGTATGTGTTTTGGTGTTTTTGGTATTTTAGTCGCTAAGGGGGTGATACAGGCGATGAAAATTTTTATGAATGTATTTCATTAAGTAATCCTTTCTATAGGTAAACTGAAGAAAATTTGTATTTGCGTTCATGGTTGGAAATTTAAAAAATTATGTGTTTCGGTGTTTCTGGAAATTCAGCTGCTAAGGAGGTAAAATTGGGAATGAAAATGGTTCTCGAAATATTTGATTACGAAAGAATTTTTCAAACAAAATGTTGAAAGTTTGTATTTGGCTTCTTGGTTAGAGGTAAAGAAATTGATGTTTAAATGTTTTCTGGAAATGCAACCCCTAAGGGGCTGAAATAGGGGACGTTAGTTTTTACAAAAAATTTCTTTATATTAAAACATATTTAAAGTTAAATCTATGAAAATTGGTATTTGACTTGTAAAGAAATATGCGTTAGGGAATGAAAATTTTGATGAAAGTAAATGTCACCGAAATTACTCAAAAGGGTGGATTAATGAGGATCTCTGACTCCAGCTACCAGAATTGATTTCTGGTCGGAAGTGCATTCGGAAAAGACCATACTTCTACGGCCTTAATTAGCGTGAAAAGCTTAGAAGATGTAGCGATTTCTGAACGACGTAAAAATCCGATAAAGAAATAACCAGTGTGGACCATACACTCCACACAAGAGAAGCAGTGGGTGCTAAGATAGTTGTTAAATGAAACGGAATGTGCCCTTTAAGTTATGTTAGGACGTAAATCTCGTCTAAGATAAAAAACACATAGATTATGGGGCTGTGTTTACCGCACACTCCTCAAAGTGACACGAATGGTACACTACCCCTTGCCTACATGTCGGTGCTTATATACCCGCGTCAGAGTCATGCTACATTGCAGATATGCTGTAGCAAGGTCTTTCAGATGGAAACTTTTTGCAAATAGAAAAATGTTTTAAAAGCTCTGATGTCAGATGTCGCTTTCAGGTTAATAACACCCTAAAACTACGAATAAAACATAAACTGAAAGGGAACTATGATAAATTTGATGGCTCTGGAGTATAAAGGATTGACTGCAGTAATTGTGACAAATATTATATCGGTCAAACAGGCCGCTCTTTTAAATTAAGGTTTAAAGGACACTCACAGAAACAAAACGGCTTTGGGACAGCGTTTATCTGATACAGGTCACTCCATAGGGAGCATTGGGAGTTGTACGCGTGTTCTTCACCGAGGGGGAAAAAGCCGTGATCTTAATTTGTTAGAGAACCAGCTCAACTGCCTCACTGGCAAAATGACTTTGTGCCCAATGCCTACTTTGCTTTATTTGACAATGTTTTACTCTAATCACTTCACGCCTCTGTTATATATAGTGTGTTGACAAGTTCACCTAGCATTGAGTGCATCACATATTTACTTCGTTTTCATACGTTTTACGCATGACTCTAGTATGTTCTTGTTCCCTCTCTATTCATTTCATAGACTACATTAATCAGATGATGTAGATCATCCACTGTTACGGAATTTTATCATTCTTTTCTTGCAACGGCTGGGTACGAGGTGCCCTCTGCCGGTCACGTCCCTCCAGCCACTTCCCGCCTGTGCGGAGTTCTGTGGTTAGCGCTAACAGAGGGGGCTGATTATGTGCTGCGCTATGTTTTCTTTCATTTGTGGCTCCTTTAGTGATTTGTTTTACGATCGTTTAATATTACCCGGTACACTATCAACGGTGTTTAATATTTATGTCATTATCTACAGCACATGTCAACCACTGTTTTTTAAGTCTTCCCCCCTTTTAGCAATATTAACTTTGTCGTGTTCTTCTTTTTATTTCTTTTTATTAATGTAATGCCTGTTATACGTTATAAGCTTATTACAGACTTCAACTATTGTACCAGCCCTTTATTTTCGCTATTTCAATTAATTATTGAAAAGTAGTGTATGCCGACATTAGCGACATCTGGTGAACTTACAACACAAACATCTTGTGGCTACTGTACGGCAACTTGTTTATACAGTAGTACTACTGACAAAATGACTCGTGTATGTGATGTTATTTATACGTTAATGACGATGCTGGTGCTGATTCCGCATTTAACATTTGACGATGCCTCCATGGCTGCAGTACATTATGACTTTGTTTTTATGAAACAGGTACGCCTCTTCATATTCAAAGTGCACAAATGTAAATTTTGTCAGCACTACTTTTCATTATGGTCTGTATTGTTCTTAAGCTGTATATAGTTTGCGAGTGAATTTAAGTTTTTCCCATTTTTGCTGCAGATCTAATGATGGTCATTAAAGACCGAGACCGATAATCTGTTATCAAAAGGTTTGTGACCATAGACGTAAATTAAAGGAAACTGTTTGATCGCCCCTTATATAAATCAGACATTATTTCTTCCTGTACTTGCCCGTTATTTGTCTGCAGCACCTCTTGCAACACTGCAATTATCTGCGTTTTCCTGACACATTTCCGAGAACCTCTTTTTCTCCTCAATATACACGACGTTTTATACTCTTTTTATTCAATATTAC